>NC_044032.1:326038743-326638743 GCF_901765095.1 Microcaecilia unicolor | reverse complement strand
GGGAGATCAGCCCTATCCAAAAAGGAATGGAGAGCTGATAGGGAAATGGGCCCACCCTCCTCATATTAGGATTTAAAGTGGTCTACTACTACTACTTAGCATTTCTATAGCGCTACAAGGGTTACACAGCGCTGTACAAGTTAAGACATGGGGAAGGACAGTCCCTGCTCAAGAGAGCTTACAATCTATGAAGATATGAACTATCCTAGCACTATGTTAGGCAGAAGAGTCTTTCAAAACCGAAATTACTTGAGGGCCACCCCAAGTTTTAACTATATGGGCCAATAATTTATCCACTTTATTACCCTGCTTATAAAATTTAAACTTCCTATATAGTAAAGAGTGGGTTGTTTGTTCATGTATCAAAGTACTGAGAGTTGATTGGGTGGCAAAATAATTATCCTTGTTGGATTAAGTGGGAAAACACACATATTTCAGCTTATCACACTTTAATTGTTTTTCCAGATGTATAATACTGGATGCAAGTCGTCTCTTAACAGGCATTAGTGTAGGCAGTCATATCTCCCCACAGCACTACTTTTGCTGTATGCCAGATCTATGTGCTGTCCATTACTTTGGAGGAATTGATCCCATTTCTCAGACAAATTCTGGGTCATTCACCAAATAGGCCAGGAACTGCCTACCACTTAAAGGCTTATAATGTACTGGGGGTTCTATGTCCACCCACACCACCGAGTGATCAGACACTCCCTCAGGACCCACAGCTGCAATATGCAGAAACAGTTTGTGGTGAACTAAAATGTAATCTATGTGGGACACCGTGCCATGGGCCCTGGAGACATTCTTGAAGTCAGACTCAGCAGGGTGGATTAATCGCAAGGTGTCCACCAGCTGTAATGCATCAGCAAATGTCTGAAGCACTTCCTCCTCTGGACCTCGCTGACCTCCCCAAGGAGGTGGTCAATCTGAGAGTGCATAACCAAATTAATATCTCTGACTACCATTAGATTCTGACCCATTAGAATTTACCCATCAAGGAGGGGTAAAAGGATTTAACAAACAGAGTAGGACCATATAATACTAAAAGTAAAATCTGATGTCCCTGCACCCACATCTTCAATAATAAATAATGACCATGATCATCTTTAAACACAAGTTCAGCTCTATAACTCAGGGTCTTTTGAAAAAGAGTTGCCATACCACCCTTCCTGCTCCCAGAAGACACATAAAATACTTCACCCACCCAATGACTCTGCAGCTTTATGTGCTCACAATCAATTAGTCTACTCTCATGGAGACATGCACAATATCAACTTCCAAATGCTTTGTTCGGGGTCCAAGGCAAGCAAGGCCTTCGGGGACCCAAGGCTGCATAACCTGAAATAAATTGAGTCTACAAAGTAAGTAGTAAATCAAATTAAACTGACTTTATTAATTATTACAAAAGAGAATAAAAGAAAGGGTTAAAAAGTCTTAAGATGGAGGAGTGGCCTAGTGGTTAGGGTGGTGGACTTTGGTCCTGAGGAACTGAGTTCAATTCCCGGCACAGGCAGCTCCTTGTGACTCTGGGCAAGTCACTTAACCCTCCATTGCCTGCCACATTGAGCCTGCCATGAGTGGGAAAGTGTGGGGTACAAATGTAACAAAAATTAAGAAGAAAGAATAGTTTAATTCTTAAGGGAGTTATGATTCTGCTAGACAGGTAAGGGAATGACTGAGACTCACGTCTGATTGGCTTGTTAGGGATTGAGCTGATGTCTGAGGCAACAGAAGTCAGATCTATTTAAACCTACCTTTCCCTGCAGTCCATGCTTTAGCTTTGATCCCTGTCAGCTTGAAGCCTGTTACCCTCTCTCTGTCTGTGCTGGTAGCACATCGTGCTTTCGTGGGAGTTTGTTTACTCCTCTCTTTGCTCATAGCTTCTCTGTGTGCTGGTTGTTTCCAGCGTATGCTTGTTTGTTTCCCTAGCTAAGCTGCTTTCCCTGATTACCTTGTTTCCCTGCACCTGTGGGTGCTCTGTCTCTGTGTGTTGACTGTGTTCTGGTAAGAACATTGTTTGTTTTTCCTCTTTGTTAGCTTTTATCCTTTAACTGCAGTGTAATCCTGACTTGTGTTTAGCAGCCCTTCCCTTTAGCCTGCTTTTACGCTTTGTCTGCTGTGCTTGTCTCCTGAGTCTTGTGAACACTGCCCTTATCTGTTTGGTGTATGTAAAGGCAGCCTTTCCTGTTTGCTTTGTCTCCAGTATCTGTTATCTGACTGTGGCACAGCCTCAACTGTACAAATCTACATAGCCCTTATGGGTGAAGGGGGTACCTATATGTGAGTTTAGTGGGTTTATTGTGAGTTTTGGAGGGCTCACAGTTTCCACCATAAGAGTAACAAGTAAGGGGAGGTATGGGCCTGGGTCCACCTGTCTACAATGCACTGCACCCACCACTACACTACTCCAGGGACCTGCATGCTGCTCTAATGGACCTTCCTATATAACATCTGAGGCAGTCATAAAGGCTGTTGAGTAAGGGGGGGGGGGGTCATTCCTGAATCCCACCAGTGATCATGTAAGTGGTCAGCTAAGAAAGCAAATAGAATGTTAGGTATTATTAGGAAAGGAATGGAAAACAAAAATGATGACATTATAATGCCTTTGTATTGCTCCATGGTGCAACTGCACCTCAAATATTGTGTGCAATTTTGGTCACCGTATCTCAAAAAAGATATAGTAGAATTGGAAATGGTACAGAGAAGGGCGATGAAAATGATAAAGGGGATGGGATGATTTCTCTTTGAAGAAAGGCTAAAGTGGCTAGGGCTCTTCAGCTTGGTGAAGAGATGGCTGAGGGGGGACATATGATAGAGATCTATAAAATAATGAGTGGATTTGAACGGGTAGACGTGAAGCGTCTGTTTACGCTTTCCAAAAATACTAGGACTAGGGGGCATGCGATGAAGCTACAAAGCAGTACATTTAAAACAAATCAGAGAAAATATTTCTTCACTCAATGTGTAATTAACTTTGGAATTCGTTGCCAGAGAATGTAGTAAAGGCGCTTAGCTTTAGTAGAGTTTAAAAAAGGTTTGGACGGCTTCCTAAAGGAAAAGTCCATAGACCATTATTAAATTGGACTTGGGGAAAATCCACTATTTCTGGGATAAGCAGTATAAAATGTTTTGTACTTTTTTGGGATCTTGCCGGGTATTTGTGACCTGGATTGGCCACTGTTGGAAACTGGATGCTGGGCTTGATGGACCTTTGGTCTGTCGCAGTACGGCAATACTTATGTATTTATGTACTTATGCTTGTTTACTCTTTCCAAAAATAATAAGGACTAGGGGGCACACAATGAAGCTACAAAGTAGTAAATTTAAAACGAATCGGAGAACATATTTCTTCACTCAACGTGTAATTAAGCTCTGGAATTTGTTGCCAGAGAATGTAGTAAAAGCAGTTAGCTTAATGGGGTTTAAAAAAGGTTGGATAGCCTTCTAAAAGAAAAGTCCATAAGCCATTATTAAAATGACTTGGGGAAAATCCACTGCTTATTTCTAGGATAAGCAGCATAAAATGTATTGTACTGTTTTGGGATATTGCCATGTACTTGTGACCTGAATTGGCCACTGTTGGAAACAGGATGCCGGGCTTGATGGACCTTTGATGTAGGACAATATTTATATTATGTACTTGTGTCCCTGGGCTAGCTGCTATCTCATCTGCCTCTTCCACTGCAGCACTCTTGGCCTCTGCTGAAGCTGATGGTTGTAGCACCAAGGAAAGGAAATAACTAGAAATGAGCGCTTCTGCTATCCCTCTCACTCAGTCAGTGGGCCCAAAGCTGGGTAACTTAGGCCCAGATATTTATGTTTTATTGAGTCAAGAGAAGAAAGGTACAATAACCATTATTGTAAATTGCAACAAGTTTTCAGAAACACGTCCCCTCCCCCTCCCCACAGTAATAGTAACAAAACACTGTTGTGCATACTATTGTAAGTCATTAACACTTCAACAGTCGATTGCGTGCCTGATGAAGTAATGTTAGCCAAAATGGCTCCCAGATTTCCTGGAAGTGGCATCTTCTAGAATGTGCAATGTCTGACACCTGCAGATGATCCATTCACATCTGCTCAATTATATACATTCTCCACCATTGAATAGAAGGAGGGTTCTCATGAATCCAGGCAAATAAAATTGTTTTCAGTCCAAAGAAGCATAGAAGTCTTAAAACCAGGAAACACTGGACTGTCTATTACATAAATACCAAAGAGAATTTGTGGGTCCAATTAGATGGTACAGGACCATAAAGTCGTAATTATAGTGCAGAGATGTCACCAAAATCTTTGAACTCTGGAACAGTGCCAGAACATGTGGCCCAGTGTAGCCCGTGGAATTCCACATTTAGAGCAGTGAGGCCCAGATATTTAAAACTGGGTTGTGCCTCCCCACACAAATATTGCCTGAATATTCAATATCTGAAAAAGGTAACCACAGAACACACTGCCCTGAATATAATTGGACATGCATCTATCAGTTATCTGCAGACCCCGCACTGAATATTAACATCTGCTAAACTTGTAAACATGCCACTGCCACACCTCCATGCTTAGGCGGGCTTCTGGCGGCGGTCTCCGCTTATATCTGGTTATCTGCTGCTGGCTGAATATTGCATTTGTTCAGTTATGTTGCAGTTACCCGCATAAATGCCACTTTTGGCTGCGTGTCTCCTGGCTAACTTTTTGAATATTGACCAGTTAGTCTTTAGCTCTCTCTAATATATGTGAACCTTATTTAATTGAATTTTCTGGAAACACTGACACATTGTGGTGATTCACAATGCTTTCTCCTTCAGTGCTTTCAGTGCCGTCAAGGGAATGACTTATACCAGCAGCCAGGTAGACCGTTCTGGATGGGTAAAAGTTTAGCTCATTCTGGGACCCTTTTACTAAGCTGCGGTAAGAAAAGAAAAAAGAGCTTAGTGCATCCTAACCAGGACCCTTTCATGTGCTAATCTCATTTTACTGCAGCTATAAAATAGGCCTTTTTAAAATTTTTACTGGTCTAAGTCTTACACAGAGGGTTTTTTCAGGGAATCCATCAACTGTCCACTCCAGCTCATACCAACCTTGATCACTCATTGTTCTCTGACATTCCAACCTATGCTATCCTATGAGATGTCCTACTAGCTGTTCTGTTGATATTGTCAGCAGCATATCATGCATTTATCTATAACTAGTAAAAAAGGCCCGTTTCTGACACAAATGAAACGGGCGCTAGCAAGGTGTGCCTCTGAGTGTGTGTGTTTGAGAGAGTGTGTGTGAGAGTGACTGTGTGAGAGAGAGAGTGAATGTGTGTGTGTGACAGAGAGAGAGTGAGTGTGGGTGCGAGCGTGTCTGTGAGAGAGTGTGTGTGTGAGAATGAGAGTGTGTGCGAGTGTGTGAATGTGACACAGTGTGAGACATAGAGTGTGTGGTGGACAGTGTATGAGAGTGAGAGAGACAATGTGTGTGTGCCAGAGATACCGCCCCCCTCCCTCTGTATGGTTGCAGGACCCCTCCCCCTCCTCTCAGGTCTGAGGACCACCCTTTCCCCCTCTGGTCTCAGGACCCCTACCCCTTCCTCCTCCTCCCTTTTCCGTCTCCCTCCCCCCTCTCAGGTCTCTGAACCCCCTCCCCTCTGGCCTCAGGACGACAGATGACGTCCCATTGCAACATTGGAGGCAGAGTATCTGCCCTCCATCATGCCCCCCAAAGTTGCCGCCCCCCAAAGTTGCCGCTCCTCCCCCCTCCCCCCAAGTTGCGACCACACCACCCTCCACCCCCCCATATGTTGCCACCGCTCCCCCCTCTACCCACCCCCTGAGGTGGCACCAGCCAGTGCTCCACCCTCCCCCCCCCAAGGTCACAGCAGCCACTGCTCCACCCTCCACCCCCCCCCCCCAAACGGGTCGCCACCGCTCACCCCCCTCTCTGTTCTACATCAGCTGAGCGCCGCTCCCCCCTCCTCCGTCCGATAGAAAAAAAAATGAAATTGTACCTTTAAAAAATGGTTTTAAAAAGGAAGCGGGGCCCTGCAGCCAGCCATCGTTTGTCAACTGTGCATCTGCTTCTCTTCTCACCTTTGACGTCACTGCCCCTGGAGAAGAACCCCGGAGGAGTGCACTGCGCAGCGACATGAGAGGACGTGACGCTGGTTTTGTCGGGACGCTCTTTTTTTTTGTTGTTGTTGCTCCGCCTCAGCGCCTTTGTCTTGTCCGTTTTGCCCCTCGAGTGTCAGTGCTCTGCCCTCGACGTCATTACGTTGTGACGCGAGGGCAGGGCAGACAGTCATGGGCAAATCGGATCTCTATGCCACTTCAAGTTTCCAGCTTGAGGCTTCATTAGAACGTTGGAGGTGTGTTTTATATATAGAGATATTATCTGGAAGGGCTGCTACTGCTGTTGCTTGTTGCCTGAGTTTGGCTTCTTCTTTAGGTACACTGGGGATAACATCTTCCCTGGAAGTGGAAGCACATGGATGCTAATAAAAAGATACATAGATACATCTCTCTATATAAAAGGCAAAACCAACGTTCTATGAAGCCTCCAGCCGGAAGTGTGAAGGGGGCGAGATATCCGGTTTCCCTATGAGTGTCTGCCCCGCCCTCTCTGTAACACAGTCAGTGAAGGAAAACAGCAGAGCAGGAAATCAAATCGCTGGCTCTGTAACAGTGAAGGACTCAGAGGGGGGAGGGGAGAGAGGCCAGAGGGCAGGGACACACACAGTCCCACATGCACACAGAAGAAAACATTGCTAGCCCCCGTTTCATTTGCATCAGAAACGGGGCTTTTTTACTAGTATAGTAATAAATAATGCAACATCTTGCTAGCATTAACTGTACACTAGTTTAATTTCTCTGCTGATCTCACATGCAAGTTGTATCTAATCTTCGTTAACCACTCTGCTTTCTTCATCTAGCCTTCTGTGTGGCCACTTAATCCTTTTGTAGGTTAGGAATCAGTTATTGGACAGAAAACAGAGGTTAAGGTTAAAT
Source organism: Microcaecilia unicolor (assembly GCF_901765095.1). Classification (NCBI taxonomy): domain Eukaryota; kingdom Metazoa; phylum Chordata; class Amphibia; order Gymnophiona; family Siphonopidae; genus Microcaecilia; species Microcaecilia unicolor. The sequence goes on along the minus strand of NC_044032.1, from coordinate 326,631,760 downwards.
GTCCATTCTTCTCAATAGAGAAGGGTACTGCAAGGATGAGTGAGTTGATTAAATTTGCAGATGACATAAAATTATTCAAAGCAGTCAAAACACATGCAGATCTTGAAAAATTGCAGGAAGACCTTAGGAAACTGGAAGACTGGGCATACAAATGGCAGATGAAATTTAATGTGGACAAATTGAAAGTGATGCACATTGGGAAGAATAATGCAAATCATAGTTACTTGATGCTAGGGTCCACCTTAGGAGGTGTCATTGTAGACAGACAGTACACTGAAATCCTCTGCCCAGTGTATGGCAGCCACCAAAAAAGCACACAGGATGCTAAGAATTATTAGGAAAGAAATGCTAAAAAAGACTAAGAATATTATAATGCCTCTGTATAGCTCCATGGTGCGACCTTACCTTGAATATTGTGTTCAGTTCTGGTCGCCATATCTCAAAAAAGATAGAGTGGAATTAGAAAAGGTTCAAAGAAGAGCGACTAAAATGATAAAGGGGGTGGAGTTCCTCTCATATGATGAAAGGCTAAATAGGTTAGAGCTCTTCAGCGTGGAAAAGAGATTGCTGAGGGAGATTATGATTGAGGTCTAGAAAATCCTGAGTGGTTTAGAACAGGTAGAAGTGAATCAATTTTTCACTGTTTAGAAAAGTACAAAGACCAGGGGACACTCATTGAAATTACATGGAAATACTTTTATATCAAATAGGAAGAAATATTTTTTCACTGAAAAAATAGTTAAGCTCTGGAACTCGTTGCCAGAGGATGTGGCAACAGCGGTTAGCGTATCTGGGTTTAAAAAAGGTTTGGACAAGCTCCTGGAGGAAAAGTGCATAGTCTGTTATTGAGATAGACATGGGGAAGCCACTTCTTGGCCTGGGATTGGTAGCATAGAATGTTGTTACTATTTGGGTTTCAGCCAGGTATTTGAGACCTGGCTTGGCCACTGTTGGAAGCAGGATACTGGGCAAGATGGACCATTGGTCTGACCCAGTATGGCTATTCTTACAGTATGTACCAAACAAGTGAAGAGGCAGTGATCTGCAGACAGATAGAGCAGCAAGCAACAAGAAGCAGACCAACAGATTCAAACTTAATCAACCAGCATGGAATATTGACGTGGCCAGTTAAATTTGAACCTGATATTCAATGCCGGTCACCGGAAACGGCCCAGCATTGAATATATGGGCTCAACGCTGGGCTAACTCCCACAGTCTGAATATTGGTCCCAAGGTTTTTATGTTCTTCCTGCTCCATGTGTGTTTACCTGAGCCCCCAGGTTCAAGCCCAGGACCACTTCACTATTCTTGAGGCTCCAAATATCACCCTTCCACATTTATTGTACAGTTAAGACCTTACTCTCACTCACCTTCTGACATAAATCAGAGTCAATTTCAAGGTCAGTATTTAATTACTATCTGTCAATCTTTTGCCTTCAACCATTTCAGTATTCTATCTCTTCAAAATACAGCAGTGAGGAGCTCTTTCACTAATGTGTTACTTCAAGATTTAATCAGGTAATTCCATGCCACAGGCCTAATTCCCCAGTAGCTAGATTGATGATTCTCATTTTGCACTCTGGTTGAGGTTTTCTTCACAGTACAATCTCTGGTTTTTGCATTTCTGGTCTCATCTGGTCAAACTTCATGCCCTAGTTCACAAAAACAAACTTAATATTGTCGGTGTAATATCCATAATATGCTGACATAGCAAGTGTTGGGCAGTCGCTTGCAATGTGCTGGCAAGTAAAAATATACATGAACATGTCCCAGACATCAATATGGAGCACAGGTCATAATAAGTAACATTCTAGTATCTGGAGAACATCAGATCTAACTGCCTCACACAACCATCAGAACAAACATTTGTTCCATCGCAATAAGCGAAATGGTGTGGTGCAAATCCTCATGAGCTCTCTCATTATTTTACAACTATTTGTTTCATTCTTATTTTTCTTTTTTTAAACAGTATATAATCTCATGAAAAAACTAGTGTTTCTAAGAACACTTATCTTAAAAGGCAGCAGCTTGAAGATATCAGAGAACCCCCGCCGACATGGCCAAGTTTCGCGTGAAGCTTTTTCAAGGAAGAGGCTCACTGAAATATAAAACAGCCAAAATAAACCAAAGATTTAAATTTAACAACCCCCATTATCAAAAATATTAATAAAACATCTTACACCAACTTTCTACTAACATACCTTTCCATCCTGCAAGCGCTCCTGCATCCTGCGATGGAACAAATGTTTGTTCTGATGGTTGTGTGAGGCAGTTAGATCTGATGTTCTCCAGATACTAGAATGTTATTTATTATGACCTGTGCTCCATATTGATGTCTGGGACATGTTCATGTATATTTAATAGTCCCCATATCTTCTCTTTTGGTGGTTTTTTGTGAAGGGCAAGTAAAAATATACATTTGTCTGTCCCATTTTCTCAATATTAAAATCCTTTATTAAGTTTCAGCTAAGTACACTGATACTTTTCGGTCTTCGAAGCATATCAACATTTACTCTTTTCTACATTCTCTCTGTATTTTAAGATACAGAATACTTCTTTTGGCCCGACTTCTTTCATTTTTATAAAACTTATTGTAATCCGCACTGAGCCTTTGAGCGAGTTGCGGAATAGAAGTTTCCATTTGTATTGTATTTGTAATCCTTCTGAAAGAATCAAGAGTCCGTACAATGGAAGAAATCTGGGGTTTTGTGGAAAGACTTTTCATTTTTTACTGTTGGATGAATAACAGCAGAATAGTTTACCAGCAGACACTAATTTTTTCATCATGACTCGCCCAAAACTTTCTGTCTTGAAAGTACTTAATTTCAGACAATAGTGGTGAAACTTCATTGTCACTTAGGGCCCTGTTTACTAAGCTGTGCTGTAGGTGCACTAACATTTTAGCGTGCACTAAAAATTAGTGCGTGCTTATGATAGAGACACCCATTATATTCCTATGGGTGTCTCTATCATTAGCGCATGCTAAAAAGTTTGCGCACCTACAGTATGGCTTAGTAAACAGGGCCCTTATTCTAATTATTTTTTATCCAGTTATCAATATCCACAGTAGCTCGAGGGCCTACAGTATATTGGCCAATAACTGAATATTATCAGCATATATATGACATGTCATAACTAAACTGTTTGGTAATCTGAATGAGAGGCGACAAAAAAGCAAATTAAACAAAACAAGGGGGAGAGTATGGGATCCTCTGGGACCCCACATTGGAAAACTAATTCTTCAGAAAGTTCCCCTTTCCTTGTCATCAACAGCAGATGAATCCATTAACTGATGGGTTATATCCGCCTACCAGCAGGTGGAGATAGAGAACACTGAAAAACCACAGTGACCTTGGATGGCTAGCCCCTTCTGCCTTCAGTATATCTCTATCTCCCAGCAGATGTGGACGTCACTTTAGCAGCTCCTGGATTTCTGCCTGGGGAGGCTCCTGTGCTTTGCCAGTAGAGCAGGGGTGTTGTGGCTGGTGGTGCCCACTTTGAAGGCATACTTGGTTTTGTTCCCTGTCCCTACCTTACCCTCATCCTCCCGGAGTCCCTCTGTTGCTGCCTGCCTCCAACTTTCCTCACAGTGTAAAAAAAAAAAAGGGTACACTTTTTCAGCGCAGCTATTTCTGAGGCTTTATCCAGAGATTCTGGTTCTGTGCAGCTTGACCGCAGCTCGTTGACTCGGTTTTTTGAGGTGAGAGTGGTGCCCAGCTCCTCCAGGGAGGTTCCCGCGGACAGTGTTCTGTGCGGGGTAAGTTTTGGCGTGAAGCAGCCATTTTATTTCTATCTTTCCGTCCAGTCGGGGGATGGCTGCTGAAGGAGTTAAGCGCTGCTCCCGCTGTGGTAAACGCAGGTCAGCAGCGGGGCTTTGCAGTACGTGCTCCTTAGATGCTCGTGCTAGTACGGGCATGGCGAGCGGTGATTCTTCCCGCTCGATGGAGCTGGCAGCAGGCGCCATTTTGGAAGCGCCGCATGACTCGACCCTCGCGGTGGCGGAGGAGTCTGAGTGCAGGGGGAAGTCTTGTTCCGAGGCTGCTAGAGGAGCTCCTTCCTCCGCTTCTCCTAATTTGGGGGCGGAGGACCAGGGTGAGTTTTTCTCCCCTGAATTTGTGCTGCTGATCCACAAGGCCTTTATGTTAAAAAGAGCTCTGCCGGAGGTGTCTGACACTTCGTTGCGGACTGGATTCCTTCCAGGTTTTGATAGCCCAGTGTTGGCTGCTGATTTTACGGCTTCCCACGAGCGTTGGACTGACACTAAACGTAGACGGGTAAATTCCCTGTCTGAGACTGGCGCCGCTCCTTCCCCCCCACCCCCCCATGGTCAGGCTGTGGGGAGTCTGAGGGATCTGGCAGGCCCTCATGCACGGATGATCCAGATGAGGGTGCCTGTTTGCCACAGGACTTGGATGATCCTAAAGCGGTACGGATTTTCCACCGCAACGAGCTGCCAGCTCTCATTGCTGACACCTTGCAGGCCCTTTCTATTGAAGATCCGGCCAAGGGCGATGCCTCCTCTGTTAATCCTAGGATGGCTAATACCAAGAAGCCTTCTCAGGCTTTTCCTGTGCATGACTCCATCCAAGAGCTTATTTTTGCTCAATGGTCTGACCCTGATGGGCCTTTGAAGGTAGCCAGGGCTATGAGTCAGCTTTACCCTCTGAGTGAGGATCACTTGGCCCCTTTTGGGATGCCTAAAGTGGATGCGTTGGTCACGGCCGTGACTAAAAAGACCATTTTCCCGGTGGAGGGAGGGGTCGCTTTGAAAGATATGCAGGACCGGCAGCTAGAATCCGCGTTGTCAGCCTGCACCTCTCCGTGTTGTCTGCTCTCGATCCGACACCTCTCCATGTTGTCTGCTCTCGATCCGACACCTCTCCGTGCTGTCTGCTCTCCATTCAACACCTCTCAGTGCGGTCTGCTCTCGACTTAACACCTCTCCGTGCTGTCCGCCTTCACCCACACAATTGGGGCTAATCCACCTCCTAAGAGGAACTGCTTCTGCTCACTTGCAAAAAGTAATTATTCACAGTTCTATATTTATTCTGCAGAGTACTTTATTCCACAGCGGTACCAGCGGGAAAACAGTATGTCCACTGTACTACAACTGCTGGTCTCTGTGCACCTGGCTTCATTTCTCAAACACATAACAACCAACAACAGTTCAGAACAGTTCGGTCTTAGCATTCGCTAACAACTTGGGATAAACCTGTGGTTCAGTCTATTCCTCCTCTCCTTTCTTCTACTGCCTAGGAGTAGGAGGCATTTTCACCACCCTCGCTTGTCAGCCACCAGCATTCTGACAACCTCCCACAAAATGTTCAGACTGACTTTCTTCAGGTACTTAATCCCGCTAGTTCCATGAAGTCAGACCTCCACTAGGCATTGTCACTTAGCGGCCAGAACCTCTGGCTTCTCTCTCTGCAGTCTCACCCATTTCCACCTTCCTTTGTCCAGAGCAAAAGAACTCCATCTGCTCCTCCCCACTCTCCTTCATGACATTTTCGCTTTCCTCCCCTAGTTCAATCTCCTCCCACTCCATGGAGTCTTCCCCCACCCTCTCCCCCAGCTGCTGCTCCTCCCCCTGATTATCCTCCATCTCCCAATCACCCCCTGACTCAACTACCTGCTGGGAGTTGTGGTACTGTTTCTCTTGTTCCCTCCTCCCTTGCAAGTGTTGCTGGGCTCTGTAGTTCTCTTCCCTTCTCATCAGTCTCCTATTCCCTTTTCCCCTCTGAGGGTGCTTCTCCTTTCCTCGCTTCCTGTCACGATCAGCTCTTCTCTGCCTTCCTTCTACCTCCTCCTTACAGCGTTGAAGAGGTCCTTTGAAATCTCGGGCCTTTCCTTAAGGGCAGCTATTTGTAGTTCCTATGCAGCCCGGGCCTGCCTTTCCTGGTTACAGCACGCGGTTGATCAGCCCGCGGATGGTGCGGGGTCCCTCGCTGAGGTTGGCCCACGTATGGAGTCTGCCCTGTCCTTTTTGGCTGACGCCCTTTATGATCTCGTCAATTCCTGCAGTAGGAGGTCGTCTTTCCCTCTTTCTCGAGGAGTGGACCAAGATTTCTTCGGATCAGTGGGTCCTGGACCTGATCAGAGAAGGTTACTGATTGGAATTCGGTGCCCCGGTGAGAGACGCCTTTATGGAGTCCCGATGCGGCACTGCCGTCAAACGGGCGGTGGTAGAGGAGACCTTGCAAGTCTTGCTGCACCTCGGAGCAGTGATTCCGGTGCCTCCTGCCGAACACGGCTGCGGTCACTACTCCATTTATTTTGTGGTACCTCGAAAAGGCGGGTCTTTCAGACCAATCCTCGACTTACGAAGAGTCAACGAGGCCCTAACAGTGCGTCACATTCGTATGGAAACCCTGCGCTCCGTCATTGCGGCGGTACAGCCAGGAGAGTTTCTCACGTCTCTGGACCTAAAAGAAGTGTATTTGCACATACCTATTTGGCCTCTGCATCAGCGGTTTCTCCGGTTTGCGGTTTTGGGCCAACATTTCCAGTTTCGGGCCTTGCCTTTCGGCCTAGCCACAGCTCCCCGTACCTTTTCCAAGGTGATGTTGGTGGTAGCTGCTTTTCTCAGGTGAGAGAGTATCAGAGTTCACCCTTATCTCGACGACTGGTTCATCAGGGCGGATTCGGCAAACGCGAGCCGACTCGCCATGACAAGAGTTATAACGGTTCTTCAGACTCTGTGCTGGGTGATCAATTTGCCCAAAAGTCACCTGACCCCCCCCCTCTCAGTCTCTTGAGTATTTGGGGGTCCGGTTCGACACGGCCTCGGGATTCGTCTTTCTCCCCGACCACAGGCGATGCAAGCTTCAGAATCTGGTCTGTCTGCTCCTGCGGATGCCTCGCCCTTAAGCTTGGGACTTTGTTCAGCTCCTGGGATCGATGAAGTCCACCATGGAGGTGGTTCCCTGGGCGACAGCTCATATGAGGCCGCTGCAGATCGCTCTTCTCCAGCAATGGTCTCCGGTTTCCCAGGAATACCAACACAGACTTACGTGGCTCCCTGCGGCCCGGCACAGTATGGATTGGTGGCTCTCCGACAGGATGCTGCACCAGGGAATGCCGCTCGCACTTCCTTCTTGGTACTTGGTGATAACGGATGCCAGCCTTTCGGGCTGGGGAGCTCATTGCCAGGGAAGCTATGCTCAGGGTCAGTGGACACCCATGGAAGCGGGGTGGTCCATCAATCGCTAGGAACTGAGAGCGATATTCCAGGCTCGTCGGTACTGGACTTTTTGCAGGACGGCTTACAAAAAGGTCTGGCTTACAATTCCCTGCAAGTTCAGGTGGCAGCATTGGCATGATTTTGAGGGAAAGTCTCTGGCTTGTCCCTTGCTGCGCATCCGGACATTGTCCAATTTCTCAGAGGGGCACCTCAGCTCCGTCCTCCTGTGCGGCCGCTGTGTCCGGCCTGGAACCTGGGGCTGATGTTGAAGGCTCTCCAACGTTCGCCTTTCGAGCCGCTTAGGCGGGCTTCTGAGAAGGATGTGACTCTCAAGACAGTCTTTTTGGTGGCCATGACATCGGCTAGACGCGTATCTGAGCTTCAGGCGCTTTCCTGTCGGGATCCTTTTCTACATTTCTCGGAGTCCGGGGTAACGGTACGTACGGTGCCTTCCTTTCTGCCTAAGGTGGTTTCAGTGTTTCACCTGAACCAGCCCATTTTTCTACCTTCCTTTTCTAAGGAGGACTTTCCGGATTCTTTTGGGCAATTGCATCTTTTGGATGTACGCAGGGCTCTGTTGCAGTATCTACAGATGTCAAATGATTTCAGGACTTCTGATCACCTTTTTGTATTGTTGACAGGTCCTCGATGCGGGGGTCCGGCGTCTAAGGCCACTATAGCCCGTTGGCTCAGGGAAGTCATTTTTTCTGTGTATCTGCTTTCAGGACGGTCTCCTCCTGAAGCGTTTAAAGCGCATTCCACAAGAACAATTTCTTCCTCCTGGGTTGAGACGGGTGTTCTTTCTCTTCATGAGATCTGTCGTGTGGCTACTTGGGCTTCTCAGCTCTTGTTTGTACGGCATTACAGGTTGGATGTTGCAGCGAAGCAGGACGCGCATTTTGCTGCGCAAGTACTTGCTCGCGGAGTTGCCTGTTCCCACCCTACGTAGGGAGTGCTTTTGTACATCCCATCAGTTAATGGATTCATCTGCTGTTGATGACAAGGAAGGGAAAATTAGGTTCTTACCTTGGTAATTTTCTTTCTTTCAGTCACAGCAGATGAATCCATGATCCCTCTCTGTCTGACTTTGTTTTTTGTTCAGATCTTTCATGCAGATATTGTAGCTCCTCAGGAAGAGTTGAAGACAAGTTATCAGAGTTTCTACATGCTGTTCTATTGCAGGAGGTTGAGATCGTCCCTCCTTTGTTTGGTTATTGCTCCGGTTCTGGGGCATTTGTTCACTGTGAGGAAAGTTTACGTTATTTTACCTTTCTTTCTCACTCTGCTTTGGAAGTTTTCATATACTGAAGGCAGAAGGGGCTAGCCGTCCAAGGTCACTGTGGTTTTTCAGTGTTCTCTATCTCCACCTGCTGGTAGGCGGATATAATCCATCAGTTAATGGGCTGTGACTAAAGGAAAGAAAATTACCAAGGTAAGAACCTAATTTTCCCTTCCACTAGATATGACAAGACCTGTTTGCTAAATAAGACATAAATGAAGTCAGTTTTTCACACTTGCCAGTAGCAATTTGTGGTTCAGAATACTAAAAGCTGCCAATATGTCTAATAGAGGGGCCCTTTTACGAAAGGGTTGCCGTGTGGCAGCCTGGGACTACTGCTGGCCCAATGCGGCTGCCGGCGGTAGTTCTGGCTCGAGCATGCGCCATTTGCAGCACACAGGAAAATATTTTTAGAATTTTTACTATGGCACTAACCTAGCGGTGTTACCTTGGGAGCCCTTACCGCCACCTCATTGGGTAGTGGTAAGTGCTCCCTACCACATGGCCACATGGTAAGAGTAATCTTACCTCATGTCCATTGGGGGGGTGGCCTTTTACCCACTACGGTAATAAGGACCCTGGTGCACGGGAATAAAATGATCCCCACTGCTACTGCAGGGCCCTTTTTACCGCAGCTTGGTAAAAGGACCCCAGAATGAATAATATCCTCCATATTCAATTGGATACACACATTTCCCCTTCACAACTATTGGCGGATCATTTTAAGGGGAAAATAACTAAGCTACAGATAGATGTTGCCCAATCTAAAATATCTACTGGCACTGATTCTATTCCTGCTGATAGAGTGTGGTTTGACTTTGAGCCCATTTGTGTGAATGATTTGCATCCTTTATTTAAACAATATTCATCATCGTATTGTTCTTTGGACATCTCTCCCTCAAATCTAATGAGAGCTGCTCCAGATCATTTTTTGCTGCAGTGTCAGTATGGGTTAATCAATATTTGGCCCTGGGTAGATTTCCAAAAATTATTGGAAATATTGTTCTGATCCCGATTATTAAGCTTAGTATTGCAGATGTTACTATAGACCTTTGACATCCATTCCTGTATTCATCAAATTAATGGACGGTCTGGTGACAAAATAACTAACTAATTTCTTGGATAACTGTGATTTGCTTCACGATTCACAGTCTGGCTTTTGTAAGTATTATAGCATAGAAAATGTATTTAGTGCATTGTAGAATGCTTCTAGGGAAAGGTTGCAGGGCCATAATTTTACAATTTTACTTATCAAGTGCATTTGACTTGGCGGACCATCAATTGTTGCTGAATATTCTAGATATTTTGGTGTTGGAGGTTGTTCTAAAAGATTGACATAACTTTTACAAAGGCATATTAAAACCAATTAGAAACCAATCAGAATGATCTCTTGTTTTATATCTAGAAATTCTTTACATCTGGTCTATGCATAGATAACAATATCTGGGGTACTAAGCACTTGTTTTTATTTTAATATATTTGTTCATATATGTTTGTTATTTCCATTAATAACTGGTTCTGTGTTTCTAATATGTTACATATTTTATATAAAGTCTGTAGTTGCTCGAGGATTACTTAACAGAATTCAGGAAGAAGCATCCTATATGCCTGTTTATATAAACTTCTCTGCTCAGACATCCTCAATAAGGACACAGGAGATAATTGAGTCCAAACTGGAAAAGAAAAGAAAAAATATTTTAGGTAAAGCTTTATTTTATATTTCTTTGATAATGTTTTGTCAATTTAATTTTGAATAATTTAAATTAAAAGAGTAAAACTGTCACATTAAATTATGGTTTTTATAATCTTTTTTTTTCTGGAGTTGAATGGGTTTGAGGGGTGGCTTTAGATTGGATGGAGGGTTTATATGTACTGTATTTGGTTGTACTTTGTTGTAGTTACACGGTGTTTGATTTTGGATTATCTTGATGGGGAGTGGGGGGGGGGGGAGGGGATTGAGGAGTGAGAATTTTGAATGATTATTGATTCTTTCTGTTCTGTAGTTCTTTATCATTTGGTTCAATAAAACTATAAGTACATAAGTGTTGCCATACTGGGACAGAACAAAGGTCCATCAAGCCCGGCATCCTGTTTCCAACAGTGGCCAACCAGGTCACAAGTACCTGGCAAGATCCTAAAAAAGTGCAATACATTTTTATGCTGCTTATCCAGAAATAAGCAGTGGATTTTCCCCAAGTCCATCTTAATAATGGCTTATGGACTTTTCTTTTAGAAGGCTAGCCAAACCTTTTTTAAACCCCCATTAAGCTAACTGCTTTTACTACATTCTCTGGCAACAAATTCCAGAGCTTAATTACACGTTGAGTGAAGAAATATTTTCTCCGATTCGTTTTAAATTTACTACTTTGTAGCTTCATTGTGTGCCCCCTAGTCCTATTATTTTTGGAAAGAGTAAACAAGCATAAGTACCTAAATACATAAGTATTGCCATACTGCGACAGACCTAAGGTCCATCAAGCCCAGCATCCAGTTTCCAACAGTGGCCAATCCAGGTCACAAATACCCGGCAAGATCCTTGTATTTTTGGAAAGAGTAAACAAGCGATTGTTTTATACCTGTTCCATTCTACTAATGTAATACAGAGCAGTGAATGACGTCCATTCTGATGAAGGCAAACAGACTACTGGGGTATCCCACCATAGGTGCCAACATTTCAAAATGATCAGGGGTGCCAGACACAATACAAATAAGCCCTCCCCGGACATAATGAAAGAGCTTGCTCAATATTGGGGGTGCAGCTGGCTCCTATGTACCCCACGGCTCAGTACTAGAACTAGTTATTTTCAAAATTGTCATTGGCAACATGTAGAGGAACTTTAGGGGAAAATACAATTGTTAGTAGACATGACAAGTCTGTAACAGAACAGAACAGACATGCAGGAGGAGATGAAAAAAACATTTGAAAAGGAGACATCAAAAAAGCTAAAAGAATATGCAAAAAAAAGACGGATCTAGGAATAATCTGTGCTTGTCAATGTAATAAAGCAACTGGGAAAGCTTGCTGTGCTCATTTGCTTAAGGAGAGGTATTAGCAGCAGGTAGAAAAGGAGATATCCACCACTCTTTCTAAGTTTGTCAATGAAGTCGTTTCTTCCTATGATACTATTCTCTCCTCCTTTTTTAAAAATGGGCGTTACATTGGCCACCCTCCAATCTTCCGGTACCACGCTCGATTTGAAGGATAAATTGCATATCACTAGCAGTAGCTCCGCAAGCTCATTTTTCAGTTCTATCAGTACTCTAGGATGAATACCATCCGGTCCAGGAGATTTGCTACTCTTCAGTTTGCTGAACTGCCCCATTACGTCCTCCAGGTTTACCGTGAAGTCAGTAAGTTTCTCCGACTCGTCCGCTTGAAATATCATTTCCGACACTGGTATCCCACCCAAATCTTCCTCGGTGAAGACCGAAGCAAAGAATTCATTCAATCTCTCCGCTACGTCTTTGCTTTCCTTGATCGCCCCTTTTACCCCTCGGTCATCCAGCGGCCCAACCGATCTCTTTGCCGGCTTCCTGCTTTTAATATACCGAAAAAAATTTTTACTATGCTTTTTTGCCTCTAATGCTATCTTTTTTTTCGTAATCCCTCTTGGCCTTTCGGAATAGGCTCCCCCTTCCCCAGAATGTTCCTAACAAATCTAAACCCCTCCTCCCTGCACCATTGTCTCATCCATGCATTGAGACTCTGGAGCTCTGCCTGTCTCTTGGGCCCTGCGCGTGGAACAGGTAGCATTTCAGAAAATGCTACCCTAGAGGATCTGGATTTGAGCTTTCTACCTAAGAGCATAAATTTGGCTTGCAGAACCTCTCTCCCACATTTTCCTAAGTCATTGGTACCCACACGTACCAAGACAGCCGACTCCTCCCCAGCACTATCTAGAATCCTATCTAGGTGACGCGTGAGGTCCGCCACCTTCGCGCCAGGCAGGCAAGTCACCAGGTGATCCTCACGTCCACCAGCCACCCAGCTATCTATATGCCTAATGATCGAATCACCAACTACAACGGCTGTCCTAACCTTTCCCTCCCGGGCAGCACTTGGAGACATATCCTCGGTGCAAGAGGATAGTACATCCCCTGGTGGGCAGGTCCTGGCTACAGGAGTACTTCCTACTTCACCAGGGTGATGCTCTCCTTCTAGGAGACCTCCCTCCTCCAGGGTAGCACAAGGGCTACCAGACTGGAGGTGGGACTTCTCTACAACATCCCTGTAGGTCTCCTCTATGTACCTCTCTGTCTCCCTCAGCTCCACCAAGTCTGCTACTCTAGCCTCATGAGAACGGACACGTTCCCTGAGAGCTAGGAGCTCTTTGCATCGGGCACACACATATGACATCTCACCAACTGGGAGATAATCATACATGTGACACTCAATGCAAGAGACTGGATAGCACCCCTCTCGCTGCTGGACTGCTGACTCCATCTTAATGTTTTTGAGTTTTTCAATAATTTAAAACTTGCTACAGTATTAAGGATATTAGCCTAATATAAAAGTGTCTTTTAGTTTATATAGTATATTGTGTGATTTATTTAGTGTTTCCTTCTTAGATGGTAATGAAATGTATTTAAAACTCTGTAAGAGCACTCCTTGCTTGTTACCGTAATTAAAATAACTGACTATAAATGAAGAGTTGTGCTAGGGGAGGGAGGGTGGGAATGCTAAATTTGATCCTGCAGTGGCTGTTAGATTCTATCTGTTAATGCTGTGGTACAAAGCTTTTAAAACTTAGTGGAAAAGACTATGGAGATTAGTTGTTAAAATTTGCTTTTTATATTTTTATTTTTGCCTAACACTAACCTACAATTCCTCCTTTAAACCCCAATCTTTGTTCCCAAAGCACAAAGCAAAGTAGCGTTCACTTACCAGAGAAATGTCCTCCTCTCTCAGAACTTCTCAGAAAGAAAGTTCAGTGGGACCTTTCCTCTTTATATAGTTTTGAATCTAAGGGGCCTCTTTTAAACAGGCTCTTTGAAGCTGATTCAGCAACCTATGCAAATGTTCTACTTCCCCACAACTTAATTATCACTTAATTGAGGTCACTGGATGAGCTAACTCTCTAGCAGCTAAGGAACAGAAAATATCTGCCTTTTAGAACAAAGGAATTCTGGGCTGTTCAGTTTCTACCTCTAGTAAAGGTTTCAGTTTAAAACTATGGGGAAAATGCCTGTTTCTAGAGAAAAGTACAGTTTAAAACTATGGGAAAAGGGTTTGTACACTATAGCAACTAGTTAATGATGCTTGCTTTTCTCTCTCTCTCTCTCTCTCTTTTTATTCCTCCCTTAATACTAAACTAGGTCCTGCTTGCTTTTCCCTCTCTCTCTCTTTTATTCGCCCTTAATACTAAATTTGATCCTGCAGTGGCTGTTAGATTCTATCTGTTAATGCTGTGGTACAAAGCTTTTAAAACTAAGTGGAAGAGGATCACGTGATGGTTTGAGGGAGGAAGTTGTGGTTTCTTTCTCTCCGGGGCTCCCCTTCCTTCAGATAGGAAAAATGAACGCAAAACAAGAGCGAATCTGACCCACATTCGCAACGCGATCGAATAAAGGCTGATGGACCACTTTGTGCTCCGAGAAACAAGAACAATGCCAGGCAGAACGGTGAAGAAAGAAGCGGAGAAATAGCGAGGGCTTGGCGAATCCAAGATGGAAGTCTTCTTGCAGCACCTCTTCTGGACTAAGAACAATTGAGTTCTACTTATGTGTCTGTACTTTTTTGATGATTCACTCCAGTGGAGTGCTGCTATTGAACAACTATCTTCCAAATCCTAAATATATACATATATTTAGAACATAGATGTTTAGTCCCCTCTGAAATGGGGACTAAATATCTAAGAAATAGGCGTAGCCTTGTCCCACCCAAAACACACCCAGACCACGACTTCTTGCCATTTATATACACTTGGGTTTGAAACTTGCATATCCCAGCTTTATAAAATGGGGAATTAGACATTTATGCAAGATGAATTGGTTTATGCACATCTCAAATTCGAATAGTGCTTGTAAAATGAGGGTCATAATATTTTGGATTGCCTTCCTTAAAAAAAAAAGGTAAAAATAAAACTGGTATGATCCCAACAAAAATATGCTTTCTGCCTGTTGGCCTTGTCATTGTTTAGATTCTCAATGGTGTGGTTCCATATTATTTCATATTCTCAGAAAAGGCAAATTTACTTAAACCTGTAATAGATGTTCTCTATAGTCACACAAACCCTCCCTCCTTTGCACGGAGTTGGCATCTTGAAGCTATTTTCAAAGACTGAGGAAGCTCTCACATGAATTCCCAAATATATTTTGAAAGACCTCTAAACATCTCTACTGCTTTCCAGAATGTCTAATACTAATACCATCAACGATGCCATCCAGTTGTGTAGCTATTTATGCTGCTAGCTTCGGACAACAGCTTTTACTGGTAAGTAGCTATCTACATAACTTCTTGGTTACCCATGTTAATTTCTTTGAAAATTGTCCTGTCCATGCTCATTATTGGCTTGTTGATTAGTTTTTGGATTAGTGAGGAATAATTTTTCAAACTTATTATAGCATATATATTTGGGGCCCTGTTTACTCAAGAAAAATGTCAGGAAGTATTTTTTCACGGAGAGAGTGGTGGATACTTGGAGAACTCTTTTATTAAAAGAAACGCAAAACAATACTTCAACAAAAGTATGTACAAGCAATAAAAACCGCCACATATCTCCTAGACCCTACACACCTATACAAAGCCAACTAAACCCCCCCCCTTAAAAACCCCCACCCTATACCAAACCTCCCCTATGGAGGTTTCAAATGAACATGTTTCCACCACACATTTGCCTTCTGTAACCCTTCTGTCACCCGTTCCCATTTAGCCACCTCCTGAACTCCCCTAATTATGTCCCAACTAACTTGTTCAGCCGACCTGTAGTCCTGGTGCAGGGACACCCCACACCGAGCCATCCAAAGGTAAAACCTGAGTATTACCGAAATGATAAACTCCGTCACCGGATCCAAACCCCCACTTCGCTGCTGCCGCCGCCCATAGACCCAATCAGCATATGAGTACGACCAGAAGCTAGAAATGTGCAAAAGCGATGCCACTCTATCCCCCACGGTCCTTGAAAAGGGGCAATCCCGCAAAAAATGGTCCATTGTTTCTTCCGTACCCACACATTCCCCCCTTGGACAATCCCGATCCTGCATAGTCCTATAGTTGAGATTTCCTCTCATATACAATTTCCCATGAAAGGACAGCCAAGCAATGTCCCTGTACTTAGGCGGAATCCGCCTCGATGTAACCAATAGCAAGCCCTGCCGCAGCACCGACCCAGGTGCATCTTGGAGTGTCAGGGGTGCTGAAAAGGCCTGGGCCCGCACCCTTTCCACCCATACCTCCCTGCTCCCTGCCTTAATTTCCTCCACCGTGATCCCCCAGACTCTTACCAACCGAACCAACATCCAATAGTACCCTACCTGCATGGGTGCCCCCTTCTTTAAAGCCGCCACCCTTCCCCCCATCCGCCATGGAATCCAAAATCTTTCCCACCATAACAAGACACTTTGTGCCCACCCTGGCGGGTCCCTACCCACTGCCCGTCCCAAATTAAACTGGAGGAACAGGGAACTGAAAAATAACACTGGGTTCACCATTCCCACCCCGCCATCCTTCCGGGGTAAGTATGTAATGTTCCGTTTAACCGGGTTCAGCCAATTCCCCCACAGTAATTGGAAAAACACACTATACAGGGTAGTATAACAGTGTGCTGGCACCAAACAAATATAACTGAGAAACAGGAACATGGGCACCAGGTGCCTCTTAATCAGCTGAACCCGGTCAGACATTGTCATCCTCCAGCCTTTCCATCTGTCAACCTTGACTGTAGCTGCCTGGATGCACCGCTGCCAGTTAAAAGATGCATAATCTCCTTGATCAAAATAAACCCCTAACACTCTCATTCTGGCAATTGCGGCCGGAAACCCCCCTCCTAAAGCAAATGCCAGCCCTGGTGGACCCACCCATAAACTCTGACTTTTCTGGAAATTAATCAGTGACCCCGAGGCCCGTGAGTAACTGGAAATCAACTCCTGCAACTTCTCCCCCTCCCTTGGATCCGCCACCCACACTGTGATGTCATCTGCGTAAGCTACCACCCTCAAATGACACCCTGTACTCACCTCCACCCCCCGAAATCCCTCCCTCCCTCCCTGCTCTAAACGCCTAACAAAGGGATCTATTGCGAAGGTGTATAACAGAGGACTTAGGGGAGTGAAGTGGAGAAGAAGGGGACAGGAGAAGGAGAAGGGATTAAGAGGCGGTCTGATAGGATCAGATCTAGACAGGAACAGGGTAAAAGGGGTGATGGGAATGAGGTAAGGGGGGTGGGGGGGGCAGGGGAGCAGCTCAGAGTTAGGGAGCAAGTAGGGGAGGGGGGGTGGGGGCCTTCTTTTGTGAGAGGGGAGATGGTGGTCTGGATGACTCTAAGAAGAAGAAGGGGAGGAAGAAAGGAGGGGGGGAGGGGGAAGGGAAGGATAAGGGTTTTAAACTTGGTGTTCGGGATTGGGCGGAGGAAGGAAGGGATTCTGCAGAAGGGGTGCAGGGCGTTGGTAGTGGGGTGCTGCAGAGGGCAGATATGCAGGAAGGAGGTGAGCAGAGGATACCTTCTACTCAATGATGGTAATGGCAGGAATTGTTTTTTTGTTTGCCACATTGAATGTGGCGAGTGTGGCTTCCCAGAGGGCGCAATGTTTGGCCTTTGATGGCCTCTCTAAGATACAGGCAGACTGTATTCTGCTTCAGGAAACACGGCTACAAACGCTAGAAGCGATTAGGCGGGCACAACGGGCCTGGAGATGGGGACCTTCGGTTTGGGGTTTGGCAGGAGAAAGGTATGGGGGGGTAGGGATCCTATTTAAAACACATAATGTAGATATTCAAAAAGTGATAGAGTTAGGTATTGGGAGGTGTTTGGTGTTAGATGTGTTGTGGCACGGGGTGGCGTTGCGGATTATTAATATTTACGGGCCTCAAAGTAAGAAGGAACGTTCCTCGTTGTTTGGGAAAGTTAAACCTTATCTCTATACAGCACGTCAGGTGGTTTGGGGGGGGGGATTTTAATACTATTTTAAGGAGGCAGGATAGTGGGGGGAGGACAGCGCAGGTGAGGTATGATGGGGTACGTTTGGCAGGGATAATGAAAGGGGCAGGGCTGGTTGATGTGCACATAGAACATTCCCCTGAGGTACAGGGTTTCACATTTTCACGGGGTCAGTGTAAGAGTAGGATAGATAGATTTTTGGTTCGGGAAGGGGCATGCGGGCAGGGCCCCAGATTAGTGGACGTAGACTTCTCGGACCATAAGCTGGTGTTAATTGAGGTAGGAGGTTGGGCGGGGCATAGGCCAGGAAGGGGTTTATGGCGGCTCAACCTTAAATGGGTAGCTTCCAACCCCCCCCCCTCCTCCTTCGTTCCCAACCCCTGCCATCCGGACCTTCCCCCCCTTCTTCTTACACCTACCACCCTCTCCCTGTTCCACCTCCAATTTCCTCTTCCCTTCATCCCCCCCCAGGACTCCCTCTCCCTCCCCTCTCCCACCTTCCTCGATCTCCTCCTCCCTACCTTCCTCTTCCAGAATCTGAAAACGGTTCTCCACCCTACACTCCTGTGATCCAAATCCCGAGCCACCCAACTCCTCCCTACCCTTCCCCTCAGCCCCCCTTTGTTTCTTACGAACTTGAACCCAACCCCCTTCTCCCTCCCCCCGTTCCTTCACCTGTTCCTCCCCCCGTACCCCTGAAACCTCTTCCTCCCTCCTCCCCTTCTGCAGCTTCCCTACTCCCTGTACCTCCGGGCCCTGACCCTGAAACCGCCCTCCCCCCACCCCCCCCTCCTGGACCAAACTCCCTCGTCCCCCACCCTCTTCCCCCTCATTATGAAAAGCCCTCGGGCAATTCCGAAAGGCATGCCCCAGATCCCCACAAAGATTGCACCGGATAGAGGAACATTCTTCTGAAAGGTGATCCTTAGACCCACACTTTGCACACTGCTGTACCAGGCAGGACATGCTAAAGTGGCGGAAAGACCCACACCTAAAACATTGTCTTGGCTGTCCTTTATAGAAGCACAGGATCCTATCTCTCCCGATAAAAGCTGCCGAGGGAATATGCTGGACCACCTGACCCACCTGTTTAAGCCTAACTAAAGCCCCCCACCCCCCTGCCCATACTCTACTTGGATCCGGGAGCTTGGTTAGTGGAGTTCTCAATTCAGCATACCGCTGAACCCAGAAGGCCAGGTCCGCCGCTGAGATGGATTCATTCCGGACTAAAAGGGTCACCTGCACCAGATCAGGTCTGCTTATCGGAATCACCCTATAATTTCTCCATTCCCCCCTCCCTCGAACTTCTTCGTACTTTTCCCAAAACACCTCCATCCCCCTTTGAGTCAAAAAACTAACATCATATTCCGGAATGTTAGCCGGGTGGATGCAAGCATATAAATCTTCTGGAATAAACCCTAGCCCTAGTACCAACTGCAAAACCTTATCCCGGGATGGCATACCCCCCTCCCCCACCCATTTGAGCTTAACGACATTTCGGCGTTTGGGGATCTGCCCCTGCCCCCTCCCTCCTCCTCCAAACCCGTCTCCCCCCCTACCCGCAAAACCTAACCTCCCCCTCCCCTGCTCTCCTTCCCCCCTCACCACAGCCGCAAAAGATACCGATATCTTCCCCTCCCCACCCCCGCTCTTCCCTGACCTGGAACCGTCCCGACCATCCAAACCCATGCCCTTCTTCAACTGCCCCTTCTGAGCTGTCCCCATGCCCCCACCCCCTCTACCTTCTGCAGCCTGCCCTGGCACCACCCCCCTCCCTTCCTCCCCCCTCCTCTGATCACAGACTGCCACCTCCATAGCTTCAAAAGAACACCCATTCTGTCCCTCTTCTCTTACCAATCCCCCACCCTGCTCATCCACCCCATCCAAAGCAGCCTTCCCCCCCCAAGTCCAAACTGAAACCATTTACTAGACTGTCACTGTTCTCCAGATTTTGTCCACAGGGGAGATCCCTGCTTATCTGTTCAGAAGAAACCTTGCACTGCTGCTCCCTCTGAATATCCTGCTGCTCAGGCTCCTCTGCTCCCAGCTGGCTGTCTGTTGCATTCTGCTCAGAAGGGTCCTGCGCGAGACCAGTCACTGTGTTATGAGAGGAATTTCCCCTTGCTTCCTCCTGATTGGCAGAAACCTCCTGTCTTTCCAGCTCTGGAAGGCAGGATTCGCCAGAGCCTGCTTGCCCAGCTGCAGCTACTCCTTGTAATTTAGCAACAGTTCCTGCACTCAGGGAGCCTGTAGAGTGCACCTGTGTTTGCAAGCAGAGCTCTTCTGCTGGCAACAGTTCTTCCACAAATGCACCTTCAACCAGAGTAAAACTGTCCTTTTTACCTTCTTCAGGAAACCTTCTTTCTGCAAGACTAGGAACACTTGTCTGGAGCTCTTGTATGAAAAAGTCTCTATCTCTAGTTTCCATAGCCTGCAAATGTGTAGGAGCCTTTTGAAGCTCTTTCTCTGTCCATGTAGGCTCCAGAGATACTATGGACTCCCTGCTGCCTCCTCCCCTCTCATTACCAGAAGCAGCCATCACAGTAAGTGCACCAGAATCTGTTTGACTTGCTAAGCCCTTCATAAATTGCAGTGTATGTCCAGTGTTTGTAGCTGGCAAGTCCTCACTCATACACTGTTGTTGTTGAAAACGTTCTGCTGTATATACTGGGGAAACCTGACTCTGAGATTTTGCTGTGCCTTGTGCCATTCTCTCCTGGTTTATGTATATTTCCCTTAAGGGATTATCAGTAGTCTTCTTTAATGAAACCAAAGTCTTTTCTTTGTGTTGAAGCTGCTTTAACAAACGAGTTTCTTCTTTCTTGTAAATGTCCTGTTTATCTCCCGGGGCCAGCCTAGTCATGGCTTTTGCCATCTTCAGCCGTTTCCCCTGCTCCTCTATGTCTTTCTCCAGGGCTTTAATCATTCGCACCCTTTGTACCACTTCTTCAGCCAAGTGCCCCGGTCCTTCACTCACCGACCGTACACCATCCTCCCTGTCCTCATCCTCCTCCTCCTCCGACCAATCGCTATCATAGTCCTGTACGCCCGGACCCGGCTGAAGCTCCTGGTGTACCACCATCGGCTCCTCTCCTTCTACCGTCTGGAGGCCCGAGGCCCTCCCTATCCACTTCCCCCCTCCATGTTCTTCAGGCTCCCTTTCCGGAAACCGCTGGGTCATGGAGGAGGTACCTGTTACCTCTTCATCTCGGAGATGCTGAGCCCTGCGGTCCACAGGGCTCCTTTCTCTGCTCCCCGAGGCTGGACTGAGCTGCACACAACCCTTCCGGGCCTTCTGGTCCGTAGGGCCCAGAGGCCCCATGTCCTGGGCCTTTCCTGGGAAACTCTTCCCCGGGCCTCTCTGCCCACCTGGGGAAGGAGCCAGCCCAGCACCCTTCCTGCTCTCTAGAGACCGAGCCTTCAAGCACACGTCCTTCTCTCACCAAGTCTAGGCTGGAATGCCCTCCCGCGGGAGGTGGTGGAGATGAAAACGGTAACGGAATTCAAACATGCGTGGAATAAACATAAAGGAATCCTGTTCAGAAGGAATGGATCCTCAGAAGCTTAGCCGAGATTGGGTGGCAGAGCTGGTGGGGGGAGGCGGGGCTGGTGGTTGGGAGGTGGAGCTAGTACTGGGCAAGACTTCTACGGTCTGTGCCCTGAAAATGGCAGATACAAAGCAAGGTAAAGTATACACAAAAAGTAGCACATATGAGTTTGTCTTGTTGGGCAGACTGGATGGATCGTGCAGGTCTTTTTCTGCCATCATCTACTATGTTACTATCCTGCTTATTTTCGAAAGAGAAGGGCGCCCATCTTCCGACACAAATCGGGAGATGGGTACCCTTCTCTTAGGTGCGGCCAAATTGGCATAATCGAAAGCCGATTTTGGCCACCCTCAACTGCAGTCCGTCGCAGGAGCGGCCAAAGTTTAAGGGGGGTGTCGGGAGCGTAGCGAAGGCAGGAGTTGGGTGTGGTTAACACATGGGCGCCCTCGGCTGATAATGGAAAAAAGAAGGGCGGCCCTGACGAGCATTTGGCCGACATTACTTGGTCCATTTATTTTCAGGACCAAGCCTCAAAAAGGTGTCCGAACTACCCAGATGACCACCGGAGGGAATCGGGGATGACCTCCCCGTACTCCCCCAGTGGTCACCAACCCCCTAACACCCTAAAAAAAATTTTTTTAAACATTTTTTCCAGCCTCTATGCCAGCCTGAAATGTCATACCCAGCTCCATGACAGCAGTATGCAGGTCCCTGGAACAGTTTTAGTGGGTGCAGTGCACTTCAGGTAGGCGGAGCCCAACCCCCCCCCCCCCCCCACCTGTTACACTTGTGGTGGTAAATGTGAGCCCTCCAAAACCCACCCGAAACCCACTGTACCCACATGTAGGTGCCCCCATTCACCCATAAGGGCTATGATAGTGGTGTACAGTTGGGGGGAGTGGGTTTTGGGGGGGATTTGGGGGGCTCAGCACCCAAGGGAGGGAGCTATGTACCTGGGAGCAATTAATGAAGTCCACTGCAGTGCCCCCTAGAGTGCCCGGTTGGTGTCCTGGCATGTTTTGAGATGGCTGGCCTCGGTTTCCATTATCCGCGAAAACCGAGGCCGGCCATCTCTAAGTCCGGCGATCTCAACATTTAGGTCGACCATCTCTAAGGTTGACCTAAATGCTGAGATTTGGCCGGCCCCGACTGTATTATCGAAATGAAAGATGGCCGCCCATCTTGTTCGATAATACGGTTGGCTCCGCCCCTTCCCGGGGCCGTCCCCAGAGATGGGTGCCCTTAGAGATGGGCGCCCCCGTTCGATTATGCCCCTCTACGTTACTAAGCTGTGCTAAGGGAGCATTAGCATTTTTAGTGTGTGCTAAACGGTAAAGACACCTGTAGCAATATATGGGTGTCTCTAGTGTTTCACGTGCTAATTTTAGGTGCATGCTAAAACGCTAACGCATCTTAGTAAACAGGGCCCTTGGTTGACCCACATGAATTTAAAAATATGTGCTATGCTATGGAATTTATTATATTTTAATTTTACAGTTTTAGAACAATAATGGATGTTACTAACTGTAATTTAATTCTATCTTTTATTTGTATCCAGGAGCACCAGGAAACAAGAGAATTATTATCTTTGTAGATGATTTAAACATGCCAAAATTGGATCGATATGGTTCCCAGCCACCAATTGAGTTACTTAGACAATACCAGGATTTTGGAGGATTTTATGACAGAGAAAAACTTTTTTGGAAGGAAATACAGGTGATTCTAGTCCATTTTAATAAACCTATTGCAAAATATTGAGATTAAAAAATAATTTCATTGTGGAATAAAGCATTTGAAGATAACATTTTTCTATACTTTCACTATTTTTATACTTAGAGGATGGCAAGATATCAACATTCAAAATTATTATCCACAGTTCAGATATTGCACAATGGTTGTTTTCTGAACAACCACACAGAGCAATCCAAGGAATACATAGAAAATTGTCTTTTATACAAGGAGAAATTAAATTTTGTTTTGATGTTTTCATTATATGAGATTCAAGATTAAACAAATATGTTTCTTGTTCAAAAGTACATAAATGGGAAGGCACCTTTGGAAAGTTACATGAAAAAAACCTTTATAAAATTACTCCCATTATAGACCTAGATTTTGATGAAATCTGAATTCTAATCCATTAACCCATCTTTAATTTTTGCATAGAGCTTATTTAGAAATTTCACTAAAATATGATTTTATTCTTGTTCATAATGTTCATATTATATGAAACTGTAATGTTTAACATTTTTGCATCAACTAATGCAAAATTCCTCTAAGCAGGACCTATTTTTTATATATGGTTGATAATTTGGTTTTCATTCCTTTTTACTACTACTAATCATTTCTATAGCACTACTAGAAGTATGCAGTGGTGTACACATTATGTGCAAGTACTTTCTCTGTCCCTAGTGGGCTCACAATCTAAATTTTCTGTTCTCGATTACATATATTACATCATCTTCTCTGTAGTTTCGCACACTTATTTCTTCTTTTCTTCACGCATTCCATGTAATCTGATCACATAACACTTTCATTTAATCCACAGTGTAGTATCGTTCAACATATCTTCCACATCCCAATGTAAGATTCACAATTATTAAATTTCCTATGCCTTATCACAAAGGGGGGGGGGGGGGGGGAAGGAGCAGTGTGTTTGACTAGCATTATGATCTGAATCTGGCCTTTACTGTTTTAGTAGCCAAATAGGGCCCGATATTCAGACCATAGGAGGATATTCAGTGCCGGGCCATTTCCAGTGACCGGCATTGAATATCCAGTTTATTAGAAAGTAATAGGAAACAGCATAAGGAATGGCAAGTCAAATACAAAGTGCTGATAAGAAAGGCAAAGAAAGACTTTGAAAAAAAGATTGCATTGGAGGCAAAAACACAGAAAAATAACTTTTTTTTAGGTATAATAGAATCAAGAATCTGGAAAAAGAATCAGTTGGACTGCTAGATGACCATGGGATAAATGAGAGATTAAATGAATTCTTTGCTTCGGTCTTCACCAAGGAAGATGTGGGAGAAATTGTATTCAGTGCTGACAAGTCAGAAACATTGAAACAAATCTCTGTAAACATAGAAGATGTAATGGAACAATTTGACAAATTGAAGAGTAACATATCGCCTGGACCAGATGGTATATATCCCAGAGTACTGATAGAAATGAAAAATGAACTTGCAGAGCTATTGTTAGTAATATATAATTTATCTTTAAAATCAAGCATGGTACTGGAAGATTGGAAGGTGGCCAGTGTAACACTGATTTTTAAAAAGGGTTCCAGAGGTGATCCAGGAAATTATAGACCAGTGAGTCTGACGTCGGTGCCGGGCAAAATGGTAGAGACTATTATAAAGACCAAAATTACAGAGGATACAAATAAGCATGGCAGTGGCATACCAAGGGGGGGGCGGTGGGGGTGGTCCGCCCCGGGTGCACGCCACTGGGGGGTGCCGCGGTGCGCGCCTGTGGGCTCCGACTTCGCTAACTTCGCTCGTTCGCTGCAGCTCCCTCTGCACTGGAACAGGTTACTTCCTGTTCCGGGGCAGAGGGAGCTGCAGCGAACGAGCAAAGTTAGCAAAGTCGGAGCCCACAGTCGCGCGCCACGGCACCCCCCCCCCCAGCGGCGGGCACACAGGAGGGGTGTCATTTCACCGGGGGGGGGGGAAGGTGTCATTTTGCAGGGGGGGGTGCGTGCTGCACCCGGGGGGGGGGGGGCGCATCGGCGATCCGCCCCGGGTGCCATCCAGGCTGGGAACGCCACTGAAGCATGGATTAATGAGTTAAAACCACATGGATTTAGTGAAGGGAAATCTTTCCTCACCAATCTACTATATTTCTTTGAAGGGGTGAATAAGCATGTGGATAAAGGTAAGCCAGATATTATGTATCTGGATTTCCAAAAGGTGTTTGACAAATTAGAAAGTCACTGTCACGTTCATGAGCCCTTGTGCCAAGTCGGAGCACAGCGTCCAGGTGTTGAGCCTGCACTCAGTCGGGCAGCCGAGCAACCCCGAGGCTTCACCTGAGAGGACCACCGTTTCCCGAGGGTTGAGCCCCCAGGTACAGGTGGCCAACAGGACTTCTGGATATGGCCAGGGGTTAGACGGCCGCAGGCAAAGGTAGACTAGATCCAGACAATAGCTAGGGCTAGACCAGGTAGCAAGCAGTGTCAGCTCAGGCAGCCAGTAAAGAGTAATCAGGTTCCAGGCAGGGGTCAGGTCAGGCAGCAAGCAGCGAGCAATCAGGTCCCAAGCATAGGTCTGGTCAGGCAGCAAGTAGAGAGTAGTCGGGTTCCAGGCAGAGGTCAGGTCAGGAAGCAAGCAGAGAGTAGTCAGGTTCCAAGCAGAGGTCAGGTCAGGCAGTAGCGATTAGCAAACCAAGAATCCACCAACAGCAGCGAACTGACTGAAGTAGAAGTCGAAGCAAAGCCAGTGGAACAACCCTGCCCCTTAAATAGACCCTCCCATCAGGGAAATGCGAGTCAGCTGGCAGGGGCAGGGAGACGCGGAGACCCAGCGCCCGGAGTCAGCAGGTCAGGGTACCCAGATTGGCCAGCCGGCAGACAAAGGTGGAGTCTGGTCGCGCATGGCCAATCCGAGGAGTCGGGGCGTGGCTAATGTTCCCGGGCTCCGTGCCCGGAAGGAAGCGATCCCTTTCAGGACGCCGGCACTGCTGCCCTGTTCGGCGTTCCGGGACGCGGGAGCGGTGCGCCAACGCCGCCAAGACGGCAGTAGGGCAACCAGGGTAAGGAGTGGAACATGGTAAGTTGGCCTAACAGCATGGCCGGTGCTCCTCGCTACTGAGACGGAGCTAGAGAGCGGATCAGCCGCGAGGAGTGCGCTGCAGGTGAGGGGCGCAACAGTCACGGAATATTAGGTAATGTTCTATTATGAATTAAAAACTGGTTAAAAGATAGAAAACAGAGAGTAGGGTTGAATGGTCAGTATTCTCAATGGAGAAGGGTAGATGGTGGGGTTCCCCAGGAGTTTGTGCTTGGACCGCTGCTTTTCAACATATGTATAAATGATCTAGAGATGGGAATAACTAGTGAGGTAACACAGAACACAGCGGCTAGGCTCATCTTTGGTAAAACAAGATTCGATAGTTCAAAACCATTGCGTGAGAAGCTGCACTGGCTTCCTATGAAGGACCGTATCGCCTTTAAAATTTGCACTCCGGTGCACAAAATCATCTATGGTGAAGCCCCTGCTTATATGGACACCCTAATTAACCTGCCGCCTAGGAACTCTCACAAATCAGCTCGTTCGTACCTAAAGCTCCATTACCCAGGTTTTTGTGGCCTCAAGTATAAGACCACCTATGCATCCTCCTTCTCCTATCTCAGCACTCAATTGTGGAATGGGCTGCCTCAATTGGTCAAACTTACTCCTGATCACCCAACTTTCAAGATGCGCCTCAAGACCTTCCTTTTTGGTAGAGCATACGCTTCAAACCTGCCTGGCATCTCTTTCTTCTGATTTCCAACTGTCGTAGCGACATATTGTTCACCACTACTCTTTCCCCTTTTCCCTCCTTAGCTATTTCCCTGTCCCTCTTACGACATTGATTGTTTGTTTGCTGAATTGTTGTATGTTTTTATAGACTGTTGTACGCCACATTGAGCCTGCCCATGGGTGGGAATATTGTGGGATATAAATGCTATAAATAAATACATTTGCTGATGACAAAAAGAAATTCAAAGTTGTTAAATCACAAGAGGATTGTAAAAAATTACAAGAGGACCTTATGAGACTAGGAGACTGGGCATCCAAATGGCAGATGACATTTAATGTGAGCAAGTACAAAGTGAAGCATGTGGGAAAGAGGAACCCAAACCATAATTATGTGATGCAAGGTTCCACATTAGGTGTCACCGCCCAGGAAAAATATCTAGGTGTCACCATTTATGGTACATTGAAACCCTCTTCTCAATGTGCAGCGGTGGCTAAGAAAGCAAATAGAATGTAAGGAATTATTAGGAAAGGAATGGAAAACAAAACTGAGAATGTTCTATTTTCTTTGTATAGCTCCATGGTGCAACCGCACCTCGAATACTGTGTGAAGTTCTGGTCACCGCATCTCAAAAAAGATATAGTGGAATTAGAAAGATACAGAGAAGGGCAACAAAATGATAAAGGGGATGGGACGACTTTCCTATGAGGAAGGGCTAAAGTGTCTAGGGCTCATCAGCTTGAAGAAGAGATGCCTGAGAGGAGATATGATAGAGGTTTATAAAATACTGAGTGAAGTGAAACAGGTAGATGTGAATCATTTGTTTACTCTTTCCAAACATACTAGGGGGCACGCAAAGAAGCTACTAAGTAGTAAATTTAAAATGAATCGGAGAAAGTATTTCTTCACTCAATGAGAAATTAAACTCTGGAATTCATTGCTAGAGAATGTGGTAAAAGCAGTAAGCTTAGCAGAGTTTTTAAAAAGTTTAGCTATTTTCCTAAAAGTCCATAAGCCATTATTAAGATGCACTTGGGAAAATCCACTGCATATTCTAGGATAAGCAGCATAAAATCTGTTTTGCTGTTCTGGGATCTTGCCAAGTACTTGTGACCTGGATTGGTCACTGTTGGAAACAGGATGCTTGATGGACCCTTGGTCTGTCCCGGTTTGGCAATGCTTATATTCCTATGTTCTTTTGGCCAGTTCAAGTTTAATGGGCCAAGCTGATATTCAGCGCTGGCCAGCTAAGTTTCAAAATAATGAGTGGGATAGAGCGGACAGATGTGAAGCGTTTGTTTATGCTTTCTAACAATAATAGAACCAGGGGACACAAGATGAAATTAGAATGTGGTAGGTTTAAAACAAATCGGAGAAAGTTTTTCTTTACTCAGCGTGTAGTTAGACTCTGGAACTCATTGCCGGAGAAGGTAGTGATGGCAGCTGGCCTTGCTGAGTTTAAAGGGGGTCTAGACAGATTCCTGAAGGAAAAGTCCATTGATCGTTATTAAATTTTGGGTTTGTGCCAGGTTCTTGGGGCCTGGATTGGCCGCTGTCGGAGACAAAGTGCTGGGCTTAATGGACCTTTGGTCTTTTCCCAGTGTGGCAGTGCTTATGTACTTATGTAAGTGGCCAAAGATAGGCCTGGTATTCACACAGCCAAATATGGCCGCCAAACTTAGCCAGTGATATACTGAAAATCAGCGGATAGCCGGTTATATCCACCCCTCAGCCATCTCTTTTCCAAGTTGGAGAGCCCTAATGTCTTTAGCCTTTCCTCATATGGAAGGAGTTTCATTCCCTTTCTCATTTTGGCCGGTCTTCTTTGAATGTTTTCTAATTCTGCTATATCCTTTTTGAGGTACAGTGACCAGAATTGAACGCAATACTCAAGGTGAGGAGTTCAGCTGGGAGATTCAAGATGGTGACGGTCTGAGACGCAGTGCCAGATGCCCCCCGTTTCTGAGACCTAATCGCCGCTAAAGAGGGTTCCCCTCCTGCCACCAGAATGGGGAAAAGGAGAGGCAAAGTTAGGGAAATTCCCTTCATCCCTACCGAGACTCACCAGCTCCAGCAGACGACTCTGGATCAGTTCGGAATGGCATCAGGTCCCAGAACAACTTCTACTCCTTTAGCCGAAGCAAGCGTTTTGGCGCTTGCTAGCAGTGTAGACGGGGT
The DNA here is from genome assembly GCF_901765095.1 of Microcaecilia unicolor. Lineage (NCBI taxonomy): Eukaryota > Metazoa > Chordata > Amphibia > Gymnophiona > Siphonopidae > Microcaecilia > Microcaecilia unicolor. Next base: position 326,603,023 of record NC_044032.1, on the reverse strand, counting down.
TTCTCTTAGCCCCGTCGAGCATGTGGCTCCTCCCCAACCAGGTCGAGGTAGCCTGAAGTCCTGCAGCTCAATCCTGGAGTGAAGATTTGAGTGAGCAGGGGGGGAACTTGCCCATGCGGAGGCGAATTGTTAGCAACCCGGAAGAACTAAGGGGAACATCTTCTCCTATGCTGTCTGAGCAGATAGTGAGTACTTTGGAACAGGCTGCTAAAGCCCCTCTTCCTGATTTTTCTTTGGGGAAAATAGAAAAGCCAGCCGTAGTGACAATGGAGTCACTCTGGGACCTGACTTTTACTATGCAATCAACCTTACAAACTTTGATAGTTGAAAATTCTGAAGTAATTAAATCTTTGTCGGAAGCTGCTCTTATTCATTCACAGTTTTGTACACAACAAGCTTCTGAAGTAAAACAATTGGATGAAAGAATACAAAAAGTGGAACTTTTGGGACAAACGGTATTGAAGGAAAAAAAATTTCACTTTCAGACGTTTAGAATACTTAGAGAATCAATCCCGGAGGCTTAATCTGAGATTGTTAAATTTCCCTAGATCACCTTTAGTAACACCAATACAAATGGTTAAAAAATACTTGATTGAAATTCTGGGGATGTTAGAAGATTCGCTTCCACCTATAACCCGAGTGTTTTACCTACAAACTAACATTAAAAAAGACTCTGGTGTATTACAACCTCAGGGGGGTGATGCAATGAATCTTACATCTTTTCTAGAATCTTCTTTAGAAGTTATAACACAGAGAACAACTTTGTTTGTATCTTTTGCTTTGGAGATGGATAGAGATGCAGTACTAAAACTTTCCTTGAGACATTTAGACTCTATATTTTTGGGATCAAAAATAAGTATTTATCCGGATTTATCTAGAGAAACGCAGAAAAGACATAAAGCTTTTTTTGCTTTACGCCTGAGGACTTTGGCAATAGGTGCAAGTCTTGTACTAAAATTTCTATGCATTTGCCGTTGAATATTTCAATCTAAGCAGTTTCAATTCTTTGATCCCAAACAATTAGAAGAATTCTTAATAAGGAAGAGGTGAATGTAATAGTCTAGTCACAGATGAAACACTGTAAGACTGCTTGGAGTAAGTTTCTGGGGTAAACTGTGTCATTAATATTACTTAATTTTAAGATGTATAAGGAAATACATCAAGTTTTGTTTGTTAATTTCTATCTTGGATCACTTACCTAAAAAAAATAGTGGTCGATATTAACAAACTCTTAGAGAACTGATTTGTATTTCCTCAGTTCATTTCCAAATTTCTATAATTTCATTCATAAGATGTATATTATGATTGTTAAATATTAATAAATAAACGTGAAAAAAAATACTCAAGGTGAGGTCGCACCATGGAGCGATACAGAAGCATTATAATAATCTAGGTCTTATTTTGCATCCCTTTCCTAATAATTCCTAGTATGCTGTTTGCTTTTTTGCCTGCTGCTGCACACTGGGCAGAAGATTTCAGCTTATTGTCTACAATGACACCTAGATCTTTTTCTTGAGTACTGACTCCTAAGGTGAACCCTAGCATCAGGTAACTATGATTCAGATTATTCTTCCCATTCTGCATCACTTTGCATTTGTCTATATTAAATTTCATCTGCCATTTGGATGCCCAGACTTCCAGTTTCCTAATGTCTTCCTACAATTTTTCACAATCCGCATGTGTTTTAACAACATTGTGTCATCTGCAAATTTAATCACCTCACTATTCGTTCCATTTTCCAGATTATTTGTAAATATGTTAAATAGCACTGGTCCCAGTAAAGATCCCTGTGGCACTCCACTAATGGCCATTTAACCCTACCCTCTTTTTTCTGTCCAATAACCAATTCCTTATCCACATAAGGACATTGTCTCCTATCCCATGACTTTTTAATTTTCTCAGGAGTCTCTTATGAGGAACTTTGTCAAACACTTTCTGAAAATCCAGATAATACTACATCATCTGGCTCACCTTTATCTACATGTTTATTTACACCTTCAAAGAAATGAAACAAATTGTGAGGCAAGACTTCCCTTGGCTGAACCCATGCTGACTCCGTGTCATTAAACCATGTTTGTCTACGTGTTACATAATTTTATTCTTTATAATAATTTCCACTATTTTCTCCAGTGCTGAAGTCAGGCTTACCTGTCTGTAATTTCCCAGATCACCCAACATGTAATTAAACTCTGAAATTCGTTGCCAGAGAATGTGGTAAAAGCTGTTAGCTTAGCAGGGTTGAAAAAAAGGTTTGGATAGCTCCTAATAGAAAAGTCCATAAGCCATTATTAAAATGCATTTGGGAAAATCCACTGCTTATTTCTGGGATAAACAGCATAAAATGTATTGTACTGTTTTGGGATCTTGCCAAGTACTTGTTACCTGGATTGGCCACTGTTGGAAACAGAATACTGGGCTTGATGGACCTACAGTCTGTCCCAGTATGGCAGCTTTTATGTACTAATTTCATGTTTGAGTTCTTTCAGTACCCTGGGGCCAGATGATTTATCACTCTTTAACTTGCCAATTTGGCTTAGTACATCTTCCAGGTTCACCAAGATTTCTTTCAGTTCCTCTTCATTGTCACCCTTGAAAACCATTTTCAGGACAGGTAGATCTCTTACAACTTCTTCCTTAAAGACTGAAGCAAAGAATTCATTGAATCTCTGCTATGGCCTTATCCTCCCTGAGTACTCCTTTTGCTCCTTCATGATCTAACAGTCCCACAGATTCCCTCAGATGCTTTCTGCTTCTGTATCTGAAAAGTTGTTACTATGAGTTTTTGTGTTCACCGTAAGTTTTTCTTCATATTCTCTTTTAGCCTTCTTTGTCAGTACTTGACACTGCTTATGTTGCTTCTTATTTTCTTCATTCTGATCTTTTTTCCATTCTTATGCTTGATCATCTGACTGACACGCATGCTTGATCCTGGTCATTTAGCTTGCCTATTAGTCTGTTATCTTTTTAGTACATTTAGGACATTTGCTTATTTCCGATCTGAGGAAGAAGGGCGACCTTCGAAAGCTAATGAAGAAATGTATTAAGTTATGTCCAATAAAAAAGGTATCATCTTATTTTCTTTTCCGTGTTGTATTTTGTTTGATTTCTATTGATAACCTTAAGAGTGGACTAACATGGCTACCACACTCCTGTATTGACAAGGAAAGTTACTTTCGGTCAAAGACAGAAGATTTCAGAGTTCATTATTGATCAAAGCAGGGTTGAAAAGCAATCCTTTAAATCTTCCATTACACACCTTTAACCTCCCTGTATTGAGTTGACGCCCTAATGCAGCAGAGAGGACCCTGGGAACGGACTCTTTTGCCCCCTCTTCTAAAAATCGGCCTCCACTGTGGCTTCCAGCTGATTTTAGCATCACTTAACTCAGTATGAATATCTCCTCTGTCAGCGCCACCGGTTTGAAAGCAAGATTGGCAGTGGAATGGCAGCTAGAAAACCACGGAGAGACATGGCTCGGAACAAGCAACTGGACAAGATGGTGGTGCCCAGCTGCTCTGTGGGACCATCACTAAGTTCCACATGGGTGGCAGAGGTGGAGGTAGAGGTGGTGTCTTTGCTGAAAGGTATGCTCAATAACATTTTTCAAATGCTGGATGAAAAGCTTGGACACATGCAGAGACAATTGGAAGATCTAAAGCAGGACCTGGTTGCTTCCCAACAGAGTGAAGGAGAACTGGAGGTGCGGGCCAGTGGAGTGGAGGAGGCACAGGCCCGCTTGCAAAAAGATTTGGAACGCTGTCACTCTAAATTGGAGGACCTGGAAAATTGTTCTAAGCGCATTAACTTGTGCTTAATGGGCCTAGAGGAAGCCATAGCAGACTGGCTTTTTGGAAGCCTGGTTCCCGAGGGAATTGGGGCTGTCACTACACCTGGGACCCCTGCGCATTGAGCGAGCACTTCATTTGAGGGTAGGCCCTGAGTGATAGTACTCAAACTGCTGAATTATGTGTATAAGGCAGCTATTATGCAGGCACTGATAGCTGGGAAATCATTGACCTATAAATTTAATAAAATTTATGTTTTCAAGACTACTCCGTTGGAGTGTCTGCTCAAAGATGCAGCTTTACACCACTTTGCTCAAAATTGTTTGAAAGGAATATAAAATTTGCTTTATTGTACCCTGCACAGCTTAGAGTTATACATGGAGGCTAGATGCAGCTTTTCGATTCTGTGGAGGACGCCAAGCGATATGTGGATACTGTGGAAGTTTAGGAGGAACCATCTGTTTTGGCTGGACAAGGGTGTTGATCCCACTACTCAGCTATTGGGCTGTTGGGCATGACTGACTTACTGGATTTTGTGAAGTCACTTGAGGAGGGTTCCCTGACTGCTGGACCCCTTGACCCCCATATTATTATTATTATTCTGACTATGAGATGACTGTTGGAATCAGCAAGTTGTTGAGAGGTGAGGGTCCTTCTGGACTGGCACTAATAGAGAAGACCACAGCACACCAGACTCCCCTGTATAATTCTGGACTTTTTTTTCCTCTTCTGGGGGAGACTGATTAAGTGAAGGAATGATTGTTCTGGGTCTGGTGGTATGGATGTGGGGATGCGGATGGATAGCTGGGCTGCCAGATTCTCTTGGAGAAGATTGTGCATAATTGGTGACATTTGTTGTTCTTTTGGCTGTTGTGGGCACTTGCTGGGTTTTTTATTGCTAGTCTGGTTGCTCAGTTGGCCTTCTCATATGGGATCTTAATGGGTATGCTTACTAAGATTGATGGGCCACAGAGGGGTGGTGACACTTTGAGACTGGGAGCTCAAGGGAAGGCTGGTCTTTAAGTATTTTGAGTGCTGGTATGGGTCATTTGGGACGCATGGATGCTTTGTGTGCTGATGCTGGGCTGGGTTGACAATTGATGTGTGGTTGACTGCGGAATTGTAGTGGCTGGGAGAGCTTGGTTCCTAGAGATGGAGATTTATTGTCCCCATGACTGCTACACTATTCCTTTTGTGCATCTCCCTGCTCTATTTGCCATCTTGGTGAACTTTCCTTGTTCTTTGGGTTCTTGAAGGGTTAGCAGTGCAATTCTGGATGGTGTATGCTCCTATCTGGGATCTGGAAATTTCAAGAGAGATTTCTGAGTGCCAACATTGCTTAGAATATGACTGATTGAGTGGAGCATGAATTGAGGTTGAAGGGGAGCAGACTCAGGAGTAATGTCAGGAAGTATTTTTTCACGGAGAGGGTGGTGGATACATGGAATGCCCTCCCGCAGGAGGTGGTGGAGTTGAAAATGGTAATGAAATTCAAACATACGTGGGATAAACACAAAAGAATCCTGTTTAGAAGGAATGGATCCACGGAGTCTTAGCGGAGATTGGGTGGCAACACTGGTAATTGGGAAGCAAAACCAGTGCTAGACAGACTTCTATGGTCTACTCCCTGATCGTGACTGAATAGATATGGATGGGCTTGAGTGTAAATTTTAAGGGGCTTCTATGTTAGCTTCAGAACTTTTAGTACAAGAAGAGTGCTGGGCAGACTTCTACAGTCTGTGCCCTCAGAATGGCAAGGACAAATCAAACTCAGGTATACATATAAAGTATCACATGCCATGTAAAATGAGTTTATCTTGTTGGGCAGACTGGATGGACAGTACAGGTCTTTATCTGCTGTCATTTACTATATTACTATGATGCAGTGGGGATACATTTGCTGTTGATTTCTTAATTTTGTGGCTGGGATTTGGAGGGGTGGTGGGGTTTCTTCATGATGGTCCCAGTAATGGGGGCCGTTCTCTCGTAGTAGCTGGGATTTGGGTTGGTTGGGTACAGAGAAGGTATGTACTATGGAAGGGTGGGTTGAGAGGGTTGGAGTGGTTAGATAACTTGATACGCAGTCTTAGGGCTGTTCTTCTGGGAGTATGGAAGGGGGAGGCTGGTTGCTGGGATGGCCTGTATATGAGATCAGAGAGCATGTTTTCTTTGTGGCTGGTATATTCACTGAAAGACCTGTGATCTGAGAGTCTTTACTTGGAATGTAGGGGGAATTAATTCTCCTATAAAGGGCATCAAGGTGCATCAGTGGAGGAGTGGCCTAGTGGTTAGGGTGGTGGACTTTGGTCCCGGGGAACTGAGGAACTGAGTTTGATTCCCACTTCAGGCACAGGCAGCTCCTTGTGACTCTGGGCAAGTCCATTGCCCCATGTAAGCCGCATTGAGCCTGCCATGAGTGGGAAAGTGCGTGGTACAAATGTAACAAAAAAAAAATAAAATAAAATAAAATCAGCAGCTTCAAAGAGTTCAGGCAGATTTTGTTCTACTGCAGGAAACGCACCTTTCACAAGCAGAGCATCTAAAATTAAACAGTGGAGGGTAGGTGACTGTCTCTCTGCACTGGCCCACGGAAAGCACAGCGGGATAACTGTATTGATCTGAAAAGGGATAGTGGACACATCATAGATTATAGAGGCAGATCCAGAGGGCCCTTATGTAATATGTCAGTTAATGATAGCCCACAGAGAGTTTATTCTCTGCTCATTATATGCCTCTAATCACTATGACCATCAATTCTATAAGAAAATAACATGCTTGTTGATGTCCAATCACCCTACCCCTCTTGTCATTGGGGGTGACTTCAACATGGCATGAGACCCTACTATGAACAGATCACTCTTCATTCCGAGGCTGTTAATATGGCTAAGGCATTACCCAATTTCTGTAATGTGCTTGACTTGGTGGATGTTTGGCGTGTTTTGCATCATACTGATCAGGACAATACACATTTGTTGAGAGCTCACTTAATGCAGTCACGTATTGACTATCTATTAGTCTCCACTTTCCTATTTTCTTTGGTGCAACATGCTGAGGGATCAGACCATATATACTATCTTGGACCATGCGTGGGTCAGGATGGATTGGCAACTGAGTGGGGGATCGTACTGGAACAAGTGGTGGGTCTTCCCGTTATCTTTGTCATCTGACCCGATTTTTCAAGATAGGTTTCACCGGTTTTGGCAGGACTACAAGGGCTCATAACGCTGTCCACAAGGATGACCCTGTGCTCTACTGGAAGGTGGCCAAGACAGTCATACGGGGGTAATAATCAATTATTTGAGCCATGTAAAAAAGGCACAAGATCAGGAAATTCTCCGCTTGGAGGCCCTTCTGTGTTCCGCCAGAAAACATTTTGGCTGGACACACGATCCTTCTCATAGACAACAGCTCCTAGAGACTCAGGTAGCGCTTAATGAGGTTTTACAGGAGAGAACACAGAAATCTTTAGTCTACTATAAATATTGTTTTTATAGTCAAGGAAACAAATATGGGAGGCTGTTGGCCCGTCTGATCTCGCTCCAGAGAGGAGCAACTCGGGTTTTGATTTTACGAGACCACAGGGGCCGTTTGGTTGTCGATGATAAAGCTATTCAGGATATTTTTTGTAAAGTATTATTGTTGACTGACTGATGAAAGTTTACAACTATCACAATACTTGGATAATATCTACATACCTGCTCTCATTCCCGCTGAGTGGAACTTATTGAATCAACCTTGACATGTGGAAGAAGTTATGTTTGCTCTTAAGCAGAGCTCTCTCTTGAAAGCCCCTGGTCCAGATGGGTTTTGGGCTGAATTTTATAAGCTGATGGGGGAGGAGTGCATGTTACCACTTACTCATATGTTTAATGTAATGGTGGATACGGAGGCTGTACCACCGAAGTTGAATACAGCTTGCATTGTTATGCTCCCTAAGCCAGGACGAGACCCTGTTCTGCCTGAGTCCTATAGGCCTATTTCATTGATTAATTTTGAACTTAAACTACTTTATAACGTGATGGCCAATAGATTGGCACAATGTTTACCTTCTCTATTACATGAGACTCAAGTGGAATTTGTGCGTGGCCGATACATTGCGAAGAACTGCGGAAAATATTGGTGACGCTAGAACACCAAGCATGAGGTGATTATCCTTCATTATTATTCAGCTTTGATGCATAAAAAGCATTTGACTAGGTATGCTGGGATTTTCTTTTTGCCCTTTTGCCTGAGCACGGCATAGATGGCTGGTTTCTATTAATGGTTCAAGCTCTTTATTCTTCTCCTAGAGCTCATGTACTGGTTAACAATTCTGTGTCTGCATGTTTTCCTATACAACGGGGTATCTGGCAAGGCTGGCCACTTTCACCACTGCTCTTTATACTCAGTCTGGATCCGTTGTTGAGGGACATATACCGCACTTCAGATGTTCATGGGATTTAGGTGGGTGATCTGTGCTTTAAGGTAGTGGCTTTTGCTGATGATATTTTGGAGCATATCACTCATCTTGAACAGTCACTACCTGTGCTTCTGGCCTTGTTTCGGGAGTGTGGAGATTTCACTGGGTTTGAATAGAATCTCACTAAATCGGAGGCGTTGTCTTCTACAGCGTCCCTTAGGACTTTCTGGGAATCAGGTTTTCTGCTGAAATGGGTGACTCAGTCTTTTCAATACCTGGTGATACAGTTGGCTATGCAACCAATGACCCTATATGCAATTAATATTCCCCCTCTGATTGTGGACACCCATATGAGATTGGAGGGATGGAGGGGACCTTACCTTATCTCTGATGGGGTGCATCAATCTGCTTCGTATGGTCATTTTTTCGAAGTAGCTTTATCTCTTACAAACTTTGTCTCTTCGGCTCTTACACCGTGATCTCTTAAGCTTTATGGTCTTTTTAGTCGATTCTGCTGGGTGGGAAGAAACCCAAGATACGCCGGCATCTACTCTTGGGGAATTGGAGCCAGAGTGGTTTGGGTTTACCTGATTATCGACTTTACAATGAGGCATACCTACTACGCCACATGGGTGATTGGTTACTGAGTAGGTCACATTTTACACCTTTGACTCTGGAGCAAGCATTTTTTGTCCCGTACAATTACTACTACTACTACTACTACTATTTAGCATTTCTATAGCGCTACAAGGCGTACGCAGTGCTGCACAAACATAGAAGAAAGACAGTCCCTGCTCAAAGAGCTTACAATCTAATAGACAAAAAATAAATAAAGTAAGCAAATCAAATCAATTAATGTGAACGGGAAGGAAGAGAGGAGGGTAGGTGGAGGCGAGTGGATACAAGTGGTTACGAGTCAAAAGCAATGTTAAAGAGATGGGCTTTCAGTCTAGATTTAAAGGTGGCCAAGGATGGGGCAAGACGTATGGGCTCAGGAAGTTTATTCCAGGCGTAGGGTGCAGCGAGACAGAAGGCGCGAAGTCTGGAGTTGGCAGTAGTGGAGAAGAGAACAGATTAGAAGGATTTATCCATGGAGCGGAGTGCACGGGAAGGGGTGTAGGGAAGGACGAGTGTGGAGAGATACTGGGGAGCAGCAGAGTGAGTACATTTATAGATTAGTAGAAGAAGTTTGAACAGGATGCGAAAACGGATAGGGAGCTAGTGAAGAGGAGAGGGGTAGTATGAGTAAAGCGATCCTGGCGGAAGACAAGACGGGCAGCAGAGTTTTGAACCGACTGGAGAGGGGAGAGGTGACTAAGTGGGAGGCCAGCAAGAAGCAGATTGCAGTAGTCTAAACGAGAGGTGACAAGGGTGTGGATGAGGGTTTTGGTAGAGTGCTCGGAAAGAAAGGGGCGGATTTTACGGATGTTGTAAAGAAAGAAACGACAGGTCTTGGCAATCTGCTGGATATGAGCAGAGAAGGAGAGAAAAGAGTCAAAGATGACCCAAGGTTTCGAGCTGAGGAGACAGGGAGAATGAGAGAGCCATCAACAGAAATAGAAAACGGGGGGAGTGGGGAGGTGAGTTGGGGGGGGGGGGGGAAATGAGAAGCTCGGTTTTGGTCATATTTAATTTCAGGTGCCGTTGAGACATCCAGACAGCAATGTCAGACAAGCATGCTGAAACTTTGGTTTGGATGCAAAGTGAGATATCAGGGGTAGAAAGGTAGATTGCCTTTCCTTGCTTCATTGTACATCTGCTCGGCTTCTGCCTCAGTTCAAGCATTCTGTTCTCTTTGGGCCTCTCCAAGAGGTATGGAAAACCTTGGTTGTTTTGTTGGGGGTGACCCTGTCATCACTGTTAGCTATTCATGGAAATCCCGATTTTGACCCGGGGATAGATAATCCAATATTTCATACCTGGGAGCCCCACGGTATTTCACATCTGGAACATGTTCTGACATCAGAAGCCATCACCCTGCCTTTTTCAGACCTTCAGCAATGAGCTGGGATCCAGTGGGGTAATAGTTATGGGTATTGCCAATTACGCCACTATGTCCTCTCACTGCCTGTCATGTCGTCAGGCTGAGGGACGGGTGCCGCTTTGAAGGATTTCTTTCAGTCATTTTCTAGGAAGGGGATCTCTATCTCTAGACTGCACCATGCACTTTGTTCCCAGAGGGTAGGGAGGAATCTGTCCAATCTTCGGACTCGGGCGGTGGATTTGGGACAAGACTTGGAAGCCTGGGATCCTAGGGTAAACATTCGGGCTTTTCCCTGCTTGATGACGGTGGTGTGGCTCAAGGAATGCTACTTTTGCTTATTTTTCACAAGTGCACTTGATTCATGCATGCAGAGCACAGTAGCCTCTGTGTCACATGTGGTGGAGCTGCTGACACCTTGGGGCATTCTTTTTGGACTTGTCCCAGGATCCAGCGGTTCTGGTCAGCTGTTGTGTAGTACATGGTCTCTAGTATGGGTAGGGCTGCTCTTGGGTCAGTGGAGCAATTACTTTTGGATGTAAACGGGGCTTATAGGAGTGGGACCAAAGGGCAAATTCTTCTGTTTCGGAAACTGTGCCTCATTGCCCGTAAATGTATTTTACAGTACTGGACCTCAGTAGAGGGTCCCTCAGTGTGGCATTGTCGGAATCAAATACACTTATTAGCCACCTGGGAGGAGAGGACATCAAGTTGCTCTCTTAAGAAAAAAATATATTTCTTTCAGTATGGACTGTTTATTTACATACACTGAGTTGTAGGGGACAAAGCTTACTGTTAAATTTGTTATAGCCTAGGGGACGCTATGAGAGGATTGTGTAATACTCAGTAGCATGAGTCTTTAGGGGGAGGGGGAAAGAGCTATTTGGGTTTCGGAGAGGAGGAGAGAAAAGGGGGGGGGTACCTTGTGAGGTATTGTTTTCATTTTCCTTTCTATGGGAGGTTAGAGGTATCAAGAGTACAGGCCTTGGCCCTGGAGGATTTCTTTCCATCCTTGCTGGTCTAGCATTTGGGATTTGGGGATGGGGGGATGTTGAAATGGGGGGGAGGGGCGGATTTGATGGTTGGTTTGATTTACTTGGGGGGTGGGGGACTTTGATGGCTGATTTGATCTACTGGGGGTAAGCCAGCTTGGAATATTTTCTTCTTTGGTTCTCAATGGTTGATGTATTTACTCCATGTTTTGTAATACATTTCAAGCAGTCGTCAATAAAAAATTGTTAAACTCTAACCTCCCTGTCTTGTGTTGGGCAGAGGAATTGATTCTGCAGTTTTTATCTCTACCTGCTATACAGTTTCTGGCCTAACCCACGATCTACTTATATTATCCTATGTTTCTTACATTAACTAATATATATTTGCTTTTACATATTTCTATAATACTAATTTGTTAATTAATCATATGCTATTTACTTTTTTCTCAGTCCCCCGTCTTGTCCAATATGGGCTACCTATTGGCAGTGGTGTGTTGGAGCAGGCTCTCACAGGCTCGCAAGAGCCGGTTGTTAAGGTTTTAAGAATTTTGGGAGCCGGTTGTTCAAGTAGGGCCCTCCATGGCTACTTTAACAACTGGCTCCCAAAATGTGGGCTTGGGCCACCTGCTGAATTCTCTTTTACTTTACTGGTGGGGATGCTGAGCCCTGCCAGCCAGTAAATACACTGCTGCTGCTCCCCAATCCTTGTTTCCAGCTCTGAGCAGCAGGCTGGGACTTCTCCAGCATGTGTGAGAAGTGTCAGCATGCTGCTCAGAGCAAGACGTTGGGAGTGGTGGCAGTCCATTTATTGGCTGCCAGTAAAGGTATGCCTAGCGTGCCCACACGAAGGGAGGGAGGAGAGAGAGGCAAGTGTTGCTTCCCCCCCCCCCCCCCCGGTCACCCCTGGCCCTTCCAACGGCAGAGCTGGCTACGTCCGGAGAAAGAGCCTGTTGTTAAAAATTTACCAGCACACCCCTGCCTATTGGACAATTTAACCTTAAAAACTTACATTGCTTATGGATCCTGCATCTGAATCTCCATCAACTTTCTGATTAGTCTTTCTAAGTCTTGCATATTCCCCCTCCAGTGTCTCTTCTGGTAATACTGTTACATACAGGACTTGGCTGGTGACAGCCTTTTGAAGCTTTCTTGGTGCCCAGTAGCACAGCACTGGAACAAGACACATCCAATCACACATACCACAATCGCTATTAGAATTACTTGTAAAACCTATGTTCCTATGGAATCTAAGCCTGGCAACCATGAGAAGAGCCAAGAAAAATCCCAGTTGTCACTGTCCCCTTTAGTATGCAATTGGACTATGGCCTTTCTTGCTTTAGCCACTATGACATCCACCTCTGGGGTGTTATATAAATGCAGCACTTGTCTCCTATTAAAGTACAAACTCCTCCCTTGGCCACAATCATATAATCTAAAGCTGCTCTGTTCTGCAGGGCAACTAGTCACAGCTTCTTGGTCTCTTCAGACAATTGCAGCAATCCCTGAAGGGTGTAATTCAAAGCCCTTCCCAAAATAATGGTCAAGCTTCTCACCATTTGAACAGTTTTAGCCACACCATACATAGAGAATATAATCATTCCTAACCTCTCAGTTTCAGTCACATCCCAGTAACCAACATCCTCTGTCTTTCCTGAGGCAACACTCCTTTTCCAATTTATACTGTGTCCTTGGGGTACAATTTGGGTGATTTGGACTTGGAGCACATAACAGGTACTTGTGTGCCTGAAGGGTAGTCCTTTTATGTATATCCCCCACATCCTATATAATAATTCTCACCTCCAACGTTCTGTCTTGCTGCCTGTGTCCGTGGCTTTCTTCGCAGTTGGTCTGCTAGGCTCCGTAGATCAGGCTGACGTCACGTAGAACGCTAGAGCTGGAGGAGGAGGGACGAAAGGGGCAGGGCACAGGGGCAGAGGCGGAGCTTGAAAGAAACAGAAGCATTGAGGGGCGGAGTAGCCGACAGCGTCCTGACTAATGGCATGGAAAGAAAGGTCGGAGTCGTCCTTGGGCATCAGCGGAGGGGGCAGAGCCACGGAGAGCGTGCTGCTGTGCCTAACCGGCGCGCGGGTGTGCTCGCGCGTTCCTGCACTGGGCGCGGGGGAGGGGGACCTCAGGAGTCAGAGCAGCACTCCTCAGGAGTCGGAGCGGTGCGAAAGAGGAGGAAAGCAGGCGACGGACGTGGCTGCCCCTCCGGGCCCCATGGGAGGATGTGTGGGCAGCCGCAACTACTCCTCGGGAGGGAGGGAGCTTGAAACTTGGAGGGAGGGAACTTGAAACTCGGAGGGAGGGAGGGACCCTGAAAGTCGGAGGGAGGGAGGGAGGGGGGACCCTGAAAGTCAGGGAGAGGGACCCTGAAACTCGGAAGGAAAGGGGGACCCTGACACTTGGAGGGAGGGGGGACCCTGAAAGTCGGAGGGAGGGAGGAGATGACCCTGAAAGTGGGAGGGAGGGAGGAAGGGAACGACCCTGAAAGTCGGAGGAAGGGAGGGAGGGAACGACCCTGGAACTGGGAGGAAGGGAGGGGGGAGGGGGGGGAAGGAAGGGAGGGGGGCCCTGGCACACACTCTCTCTCTCACAGACACACTCGCACCCAGTCTCACTCTCTCTGTCACACATACACACACTCGCACATTCACTCTCTCTCTCTCTCTCTCTCTCTCTCTCTCTCACACACACACACATAGTCACTCTCACACACAATCTCTCAAACATACACACTCCGAGGAAAACCTTGCTAGCACCCGTTTCATTTGTGTCAGAAACGGGCCTTTTTTACTAGTATGTAATAAAGTGATTGGGGCAGGGTTTTCCAACAAGAATGCAATTCTAACTTGCAAAACCATATTCATTCAAGTCTGATTCTCAGGAAAGTCAAAACAACATGTACTGACCATGCCCACCAAGCCATTCATCCCTCCAACAATAGTGAGTATAATTGAAGAAGGGAGCTGCAGTGAGAGCATTAGTACAATAATACCTCTGAGAGACCGAGAATATCTCCCCATTTCCCAGAAAGGTTACATGGCTACTATTCCTATAACTTCCAACTAAAAAAAAGGTATAATTTAACTAATGTGTGGGAGAAAAATACCTCAGAAGTCAAAGACAACACTTGCAGTTCTCTTAATGTGTTGTTCAGCAATTTGTCTCTATTTTCATTCATTGGTCAAAAATCTCCCCTTAATTTTGTGCAAAAAGTATTAATGTAATAATAATTTTAAAAATTGATAAATCATTCCCAATAAAAAATTTTTAAACTGTTAAATCCAACATTTCAATATAATTAACAGGATCCAAGATGAGCACTTATGTTTCATTGTCTTTGAGTGGTCTCTAAAGCAGGTGCTATCTACAAAAAAATTAGAGTTAGTATTATTTAGAGGGACAGAACTCGAGTCTTGTCATGCCTAAGTTTGAGATTCCATTGCTAACACACAGTAATGTGGCTCCCCATGGTCCAAAATGTTTTTTGATGTGCATATCCCAACCAAAAAGACAAATTCCTAATTCAATAGGTAAAATACAGAATACATAAGTGATAAGCCTTATACAGTAGTTATTTGGAAAATATATAATATTTATATCTTGTGTATCAGAGTGTGTATGATAGTTTTTGTTTGTTCTCTAGGATGTAACAATTGCAGCAGCTTGTGCTCCACCAGGTGGGGGTCGTAATCCAGTAACACCTCGTTTCATTAGACATTTCAGCATGTTGTGTCTACCAGCACCCTCTGAGCATAGCCTTAAACAAATCTTTCAGGTTAGTACATCTACTGGAAAGGATAACACATCAATTTTTCTTGTTTTTGCATGTAAAAGCAACAGTATAATTTTGTAGATGATTAAACTAGTATAAATAACTGTGTCATTTGGACTTGTAGAGATGTCACATTATTTATAAAAACTAAGTGCAAGGTCTTTTAAGATCTATGAGCTAGTTTGCATAAGCTGAAATGATTTAGCAGTTCATTTTAGAAATATTGGGCACCATGTATAAAGCAGATGTGTAAATGTCTATGCACCTGTGTAAATGTCTATACACATGTAAATAGAGATTGTAGAAAAGCTGGTACTTACACATGTATACCTTAGGGAAGGGAGTTCTCAACCCAGACCTTGTGACACACCCAGCCATTGAGGTTTTTCAGGACACCCACAATGAATATGCATGCAGTATTGGTAGCGCTTGCAAATTTATCTCATGTATATTCATTGTGGTCATCATGAAAACCTGACTAGCTGGATGTGTTCTTAGGACTGGGTTGAGAACTCATGCCTTGGGGCATGTGTTCTGTGCATGGTTTAGGTCTGAAAAGTATGCATGTATTCTCTGTTTTGAATGGAAATATAGATATGCCTCAAAAAATCTCCCAAAAGTATTTTCACCTGCTTCTAAGCACACGTAAGTGTTAGCTAACTGCTCATTTGAACATGAGCTTTGGAGGAGTGTTTGAGGGGACAATTTTGCTTACCTCTCTGGCATTTAAAACCAGCAGATAAAAGATTTTTTGAACTTGGCTTCATAAGTGATTCTTTATAGACTTGCATTTCTGCAGAACCTGCAAGTTACACTAATAAATGCTGATGTTATGGGGGAAGTGTATATATTACGTTCTAGCTCCTACTCAAGCCTATGATTTACACAGAGGAGATGTAAATATAGAAGCCTTTTTCTAGAATAATTAGGAGCTTTATTCAGACATCAATTAGAAAGAATCATGAGGCAGAATTACTGATGCAGCATGAAGTTTTGCAATATAACAGGAAGCATGGCTCGATCAGTAAAAATCATATTTTTCTTGGTTGAGTTCACTAAATAAGTTAATCGTTAGTAGAGTTCATTCTATCACAACTAAAAAGTACATCAGTTTCTCCATCATACCCCATTAGTTTCCAAAGGCAAACACCTCCTTTCTCAGATTAGGACATGATACCAGAACTGCAGTGTACTGTCCTGATCTGAGAAAGGAGGTGTTTGCCTTTGGAAACTAATTGAAAAATGTTTTAAATTAGTCCAATAAAATGGTATGGAAAAAATCTTATTTTTCATTATTTGCTTTATTCATTAATTTGTAATGTACTGATTGGAATATATCAGTTTTTGATATTTATGTCTGCTGTGTTTTATTTGTACAGTACAGGGGGACATGCCTCACTTGTTTCTCTGGTGTTCACTATATACAGAGTCTGCTTCTTGGGGGTTCAGTTTAATTTTTGTCTACGTATTTCAATTTTTAGTTTGCGGTTACTTAGGAGACCACGTGAGGACATGAGCTGAACAGCAGCGTGTTGCTGAAGCTCCGAGACTCCTGCCCGAAATTGGTTTAAAAGTGCAGTTATTTAAAGAGAAATTTTGACGCAGACCCGACAGTTGAGACTGCCCTAGTTTATGGACAAATTCCTGCGGAAATCGACTGGAGTGATGGCGCAGCGATCTGGGAAAAAAGAGAAAACTAAGACGAATTAACCGGAATCCAAAATAGTGGACGAACTCGATAAACTGCCAGGAGAGTTCACAGAGGCGCAGCTTACACAACTCACTATGGCGGTAACAAAAGCATGGGAGCCGAAGTGGGCAGTGATGGAGCAAAGGCTGGAGGGCCTGGCCACGCGGATGGACGGTATAGGGACGAGAGTGGGAGATCTCGAGGCACGCGTATCGGCCCTGGAGGATGAAGGGAGAGGCTATGGCCCGGACATAGCTGCTTTAACGCAGCAACTAAAAGACTGCCACGAAAAGCTGGAAGATCTCGAGAATCGTTCTCGCCGGAACAATATTCGGGTGGTGGGACTTTCTGAAAACATCCCGGAGCGAAATCTAACACCCTGGCTTGAGAATTGGCTAAGTAAAGAACTGGCGATTTCAGACGCTACAGGCCCTCTGATAATAGAAAGAGCACACCGAGTAGGCCGCAAGCCCGAAGGCAAGGCACGCCCGAGAGTGGTAATGGCTAAGATATTTAACTACCACCACAAAATGGAAATTATGCAAGGTTTTAGAACGCGAAGAGACACCCTAACCCATGAAGGACATAAAGTGTTAATATTTCAGGACTTCTCAGCTGAGGTACAATTGCAGAGGAAGCAATTTCACCCACTTTGCTCAGCATTAGCCCAGAAAGGTGTGAAGTTTACGTTGCAGTTTCCAGCCACCCTACGAATTTTGATGCAGGGACAATGGAAAATGTTTAAAGCAGTGGCGGAAGCAAAAAAAGCAACACTGGAAGCGGGCCTGATAGATGCAATATAAAGAAGGTAATGCTGTGGACAGGGCAGTTACAAACAAAGTTGAACAATTTACAAGGGTCAAAGTCATGTAAATGGGCGGGGGTCCCACGTGCTCGAAGGTCTCACTACTTTATCTCCTGGGGCACCAGAAGATGGAGAGAGGGTATAATTGGGTTTGGGGAAGGGAGGTACGGGTGGGATTGGAGGGAGGGAAGGGGGAATGGGGGGAATTTAAAGAAGTTAAAATACAGGGGGAACAATTAATGGAGAAATGGGACACATTAGGAACAACGGAGGATAGCACGATAAGTACACAATCACTCATAGTCAGATGAATATAAGGCTTTGGGAAGAGAGATGGCTAGATCACAGGAAGTTGAGCTGTTGATGGGAGGTTCAAGAGGTAGATGCCTGTCAGAATAACAACTTGGAACTTGGGGGGGGGGGGTAAACTCCCCAATAAAAAGAGCAAAGATTCTCACAGCCTTGAGGAGGCATAAATCTGACATTGTGTATCTACAGGAGACACATTTGTCAGACACAGAACATGACAAGCTAAAAAGACTGTGGGTGGGAGAAATTTATTCCGTGCCGGCAAAAGTGGAAAAAGGAGGGATAGCGGTCCTTTTCCGAAAAGGGCTGACTTATAAAGCGACACAGGTGGCTATAGGGAAGGAGGGAAGGTATATTATAGTGAAGGTTTGGATGCCAGGACTAGAGATCATTTTGGTAGTACTTTATGGCCCCAATATTTACAATCCAGATTTCTTCAGATCCTTAGTGGGTATATGTAATACTAAAGGTAAACAGAGGTTGGTAGTGGTGGGAGATTTCAATTTGGTGCGTAACCCAGATTTGGACTGCTCTAATAATATCTCACCCCATTATTCAGGGAAAAGGGCCAGAGAAATGACATTATTTGTTAGAGAGCTCAATTTAATAGACACCTGGAGAGCCTTACACCCAGCAGAACGTGAATTCACTCACAGATCCAGGGCCCACGGAACGCAATCCAGGTTGGATTACATATTAATTGACAGGGTAATGTTCTCACAGGTGATAGCAACTGCTATAGGCCCAGAAGCAATATCGGACCATTCGCCAGTGTGGATGAATCTGGAGTTGCAAGGGGATATAGGAAAGGGAAGAGGGTAGAGATTTTCAGCATATTTATTCACAGACCCCAAATTTCAAAAATACCTTAACCATAAATGGGCAGATTATGCCCAAAATAATAATCAACATGCCCAGGAGCAACCCGCTTTATTCTGGTCGGCTTCCAAAGCAGTCCTGAGAGGGGACATTATTGCCTTTTGCAGTAAACGTAATAAATGCAGAGCGGTGGGGATCTTGCTGCTAGAATCGAGATTAAAAAAAGCACAAAGCACGTACACGTGTAGGCCGATGAAGGTCAACTTAGAGAATTTGAAATCGGTGCAGGTCGCTCTAAATACCTTGCTACATGAACTAGAACTGAGATCGGCGCTATTCTATAAATATAAACTGCATAGGTATGGGAATCGGGCAGGACGCTTGCTGGCAAGAGTAATAAAGAACTGGGGAGGGCCTAGGACAGTGCCCACCCTTAGAGACAAAAATGATAAATTGACCAATGATCACCTCCAAATAGGTCAAATTTTCACAAAATATTTTGCCACTCTATACAAAAGTCAAGGAGGGCCCCGGGGGGAAGCACTGGTCACATATCTTCAAGAGACACAGCTACCACAAATGTGCAAAAATCAGTTAAAACAGTTAAATGCGCCATTGGCGATGGGAGAACTGCAAAAGGCGATGAAAGCACTGAAACTGCGGTCAGCCCCCGGCCCAGACGGATTTTCCGGGGAATATTATAGACTGTTACCCCCCGGAGCATTAGTGAACTTGCTCAGTTATTTTGAGGAGGTGGTGGAAGAGGGTAAACTACCACTATATGTTAATTCCAAAAGCGGGCAAGTCACCGGAAAGGCCAGGGTCATACAGACCAATATCTCTACTGAATGTGGAGATAAAGCTCTTATCCAAGATACTGGCAGAGCGACTAGCGCAGTGCTTGCCAGACCTGATAGGCCCGGAACAGGTTGGGTTTATAAAAAAAAGGAGAGCGGTCCACAATGTTAGGAAGCTATTGCTTGCAATGGCGACATGCACATTAAAAAACATACCCATGTGGGTGTTAAGCCTTGATGCCGAAAAGGCATTCGATTTAGTAAATAGGGATTATCTATTTCAGGTAATGGTGGCGGTAGGAATATCAGGGTGGTTCTTAAAGGCAGTGGAAGTACTATATAAAGACCCCAAAGCTAGTGTATTTGTTAATGGAAGGCGGGAAAGAGAATTTTCTATTCAAAGGGGTACTAGGCAGGGCTGCCCGTTATCACCCCTACTATTTGTGCTGGCAGTGGAACCATTGTTAAAAAATTTAAGGCAGGCACAGGAGGTGAAGGGGGTGGAGGTGAAAGATCATCATTTGAAGGTGTTCGCTTATGCAGATGACCTACTCTTGACCTTAACAGATCCCAACAACTCCCTGACAGGAGTATTAGAAAGGGTGGAAAGGTTTGGAGGATTTTCAGGGTTTAAGTTAAATTACACCAAGTCCTATATTCTTCCGGTGACAGAGTCAGAAGTGATACAGCACAGGGACCCCCAACAACTAACCTGGACTAAAGGACCAATTAAGTACCTAGGAATCTGGCTCCCAGCAGACCTGACCACCATGTATAATGAAAATCTTAAACGATTGCTGAAAGAGACTGCAAAGAGGTTGAATATGTGGAAAGCACTACCTGTTACGCTCTTGGGACGGATAGCCTTATATAATACTAGTAAAAAAAGGCCCGTTTCTGACACAAATGAAACGGGCGCTAGCAAGGTTTTCCTCGGAGTGTGTGTGTTTGGGAGAGTGTATGTGAGAGTGAGTGTTTGAGAGTCAGAGTGAAAGTGTGAGTCCAATCCATGCTCCTCTGTCACCTGGCCCCTCCATTCATCCCTATCCAGCAATTCCGCTGTCTCCCTGAGGCCTGCCCTGCAATCCATATGCATCCATGGCCATCTGTCCCTTCCATTCATCCCTATCCAGCAATTCCCCTCTCCATGAGTCCTGCCCTTCCAATCCATGCTCCTTTGTCACCTGGCCCCTCCATTTTTCCCTATCCAGCATTTCCCCTCTCTGCCTGAGGCCTGCCCTGCAATCCATATCCATCCATGGCCATCTGTCCCCTCCATTCATCCCTATCCAGCAATTCTCCTCTCCCTGAGTCCTGCCCTTCCAATCCATGCTCCTCTTTCACCTGGCCCCTCCATTCATCCCTATCCAGCAATTCCCCTCTCTGCCTGAGGCCTGCCCTGCAATCCATATGCATCCATGCCCATCTGTGCCCTCCATTCATCCCTATCTAGCAATTCCCCTCTCCCTGAGTCCTGCCCTTCCAATCCATGCCCATCCATGCTCATCTGTCACCTGGCCCCTCCATTTTTCCCTATCCAGCAATTGCCCTGTCTCCCTGAGGCCTGCCCTGCAATCCATATCCATCCATGCCCATCTGTCCCCTCTATTCATCCCTATCCAGCAATTTCCCTCTCTCCCTGAGTCCTGCCCTCCCAATCCATGCCCATCCATGCTCCTCTGTCCCCTGCCCCCTCCATTCATCCCTTTCCAGCAATTGCCCTCTCTCCCTGAGCCCTGCCCTCCCAATCCATGCCCATCCATGCTCCTCTGTCCCCTGCCGCCTCCATTCATCCTTTTCCAGCAAGTCCCCTGTCTCCCTTCCATGACCCCCCCTTGCATCCATGCTCCTCTCTCTCCCATGTCCCAGCCTGGGCCGCCCTCTTCTTCCCCCCCCCCCCCCCTTCGCATCCATGGTGTCGTTTCTCCCCTGCCCTCCCGCTCCCATTGTTTTTCTTTTGTGGCCACCCTCTTCGCTCCCCCCAACATGGTTTTTATTTTTTTTTCTTGTTTTTAAATGTACCTCCGTGGTTCCGGCAGCGAAGCGTCAGGGAAGGAGGCGGTGCTCCCGACGTCTAGGTTTCCCTTCGCTGTGTTCCGCCTTCTTTTGACGTCATCCTTGACGTCAGAAGAAGGCGGAACACAGCGAAGAGAAGGCTAGACGTTGAGAGCGCCGCCTCCTTCCCTGACGCTTCGCTGCCGAGCGTTGCGATTGGATGAGTGTCATTGCTCCGCCCTCGACGTCATCACGTTTGACGCGTGGGCGGGGCAGACACAATGCGATCTCACCCCCTTCACTTTTGGCTAACAGAGGCTTCATTCGAACGTTGGAGGTGCGTTTTATATAGAGAGATGTTCATTGTACCGAAATGGTTATATGTGTTCCAAACAATACCATTATATTTGACAAGAACGGATGAGAAGAAGTTAAATAGACTTTTACAATCATTCCTTTGGTAGGGTAAAAAGGCACGACTACCAATGTCAACTCTGACAACCCCAGTGGAATATGGTGGGCTGGGCCTATTAAGAGTGAGATACCTGACAGTGGCATGCGGAATGCGTCATGTCAATGATTGGTTCCATGGGACAGAAGACTTGTCCAACACCAAACTGGAACTCCAAATGATGCCGGAATTGCATTTCACAAATTATTTACATGTGGGTGGGGGACCAATCCCGGACATTCTGAGATACTCAATGATAATGCCAGCGGCAAAAGCAACTTGGTCTTGGGTATGCCGCCTACATAAATTTTCAGCAAAAGTAACACCTTTACAGGCCATCTGTGGGAATGTACAGTTTGCACCTGGGATGTTGTACCCAGCATTTCAAAAGTGGATACACAGGGGATTGATATACCTTCAGCACGCATTAGACCCGGAAGGTAGGACTAAACCCTTTGTGGACCTACAAACAGAATTTGGGCTTCCGGATACAGACAAATTTCATTATATGCAGCTTAAACACTACATAGATTCCCTAGGGTGGGAACCGCTGGCAGAGGACGTACAAGAGGAACTGTCATCAGCATTTTCCCTGGCAGCTCAGCAGGAAGTTCCACTCACGTTCCATCATAGACACATAAGAGACATGACAGAGGAGCCGGATTACATCAGATTAGCAACACAATAGAGCAGTGAACTTCATATTAGAATTTCAGCCGCACAATTAAAAACACATGTCTTGTCCATCAGACGTGTCAGCGCAGCAGCGAGTCATTGGGAAGTGCAGTATAAGTTTGCGATGCGAATCCATGTGGCTCCTAGAAGAGCTTTCCATATGGGAATGTCCTCCTGGGGCGATTGCCCAAAATGTGGAGAGGCCGGAGCAACTTTAAGACACATGTTTTGGACCTGCGTGAGCGTGGGGAAATTTTGGAAATCCATTCTGTTTTCTGTATCTAAGCTCTGGAATACAAAATGGACTTATGATGCTGGGCTATTGTTTGGACACCCCAGACTATTAAAGCCTAGCCCCAAAGGATTTACAGAATTTGTGGCCAAAGCGACTATCACTTCCAAACAGGTCATATTAGCAGAGTGGATCTCGCATAAGGCACCTACACTACAACAATGGCGGACACGAATGTTGCTATTGATGCGCTTGGAACGAGCTGGGCTGGTCGACTTGGAATCGAGAGAAGGGAAGAAATTTCAACAGTGCTGGGGCCCGTTCTGGATGACACTTACGCCCGGAGCACGAAGCCATCTGTTGAACTTATGAACATTAGAGACATGTGTGTGCTATAGTGAGGACTGTGTTGAAAGTTGATGAGTTCCATAAAAGGGGGGGAGGGATTAGTTTGAGAGGGGGAGCATGGGGGTTAATGTAAAATGATTGATGATTTCATGTTGAGTTGTTTCAGTTCCACAGCTGTATTTTCTTGAGATTTTCTCATCAATAAAAAATGATTTAAACATAGTTTGCGGTTACTTAATCTATACTGAGTGATGATCTATAAAAATTTGGCTTCCCTCAGGTATATTGATGTTTTAGGGGGTCTTTTACAAAGGTGTGCTAGCGTTTTTAGTGTGCACTAAACACTAGAGACACCCATAGGGATATATGGGTGCATAGGCGGTCGGTGGCCCAACTGTTTGGGGAGGCTAAAGGGGGCGGGGTTAGGGGTGGGGCCGGGGCGGGGCTTACATCCATAATTGTCTGACAACACAGAAAAAAAATAAGTAAAAATAAGTCACAATTAATACCTTTTATTAAATTTAGATATTAAATATGAATCATATGTCAAAGAATAAAGTGGTTGCTCAAAGCATGTACTAACCACAATTGCTCAACTGCAAAACACTATGCACAAATTTGTGCAAAAACACACTCATAAACCTTACTGTACCATAACACTGGGCAGACCCTAGTAAACCAATATACCACCCATATGGAAAATGCAGACCGTCAACAATATGAAACAAGGGATCATAATATCACAATTCTCATGTAGAGCCACAAAACACCCTTTTAGGGTGGAAAGTGTTCACAATGAGCTCCTTTTATGAACGACTATATGTAGATCCTTCAAGAGGTAGTGTGTCATGATTTAGGCTCTAAAACCCTTTCTGATGATTTGGTGCCACCTCAGAAAGCCCAAAACACAATCTCTCCACTGCAGTGGCGTAGCCAGGCATCCAATTTTGGGTGGGCCTGAGCACAAAGTGGGTGAGCACAAAATTTTCTCTCTTCCCCAGCACTTCCCAATTCAAAATATAAATCCTTTTAGCAGATGAGGATCCCCAATCTCTGTCAACTGAAGGCCTCCAGTAAAGATGGCCAGAACTCCTCTCCACCAAGCCCAGTAGGCAGCAGCAACTCCTCGAGCCACTGATGCCAGCACCCCATACATTCTTAGTTGTCAGTGGCTCCAGGATGCTGCTCCCATCTGCCAAGCTCAGTAGAAGGCATCTCTGGCCAGCTTCAGAAGAGACCCCAGCTAGTAGGGCTTGGGAATCCCCACTAGCTACAGCAAGGGTCAGGGCTGCCGTTAGCCATGCTGGTGACCAGGGCAGAAAATAAAGCCCCTCCCCCAATTCCCTCTCCTCTCCAATCTCCTCATCTGCCGCTAAAGTCACACTGACAGACACTCAAATTAGAAATAAAAATATATAGACAAAATTGAACTGGGAACCTCAGCATGTACTGCAACACTGGAGAGAAAAAAAAACCCAAATCAAAACAAAAGCGCATTTCCTTTTCTACTTAACACAATAAAAAGACATCCGCTATGCACATTTCCCAAAGTTAACATATTCCATTTAAAATATTCAAAGTAAAATGATTTTCCTACTTTATTGTCTGGATATTTTATTTTTCCATCATGTTGGTTCCAATTTCTGTCTGTATTCTGCTAATTCTTCAAGCGGTTGTCCATTTGTCATTTTTCTCCTGTCGTTTCATTTCCTCACTACACCTACCTCTGAAATTTTGATCCTTCCATTTTAGCTCTTTCCTTCCTTTTTTTCTTTTCTGCCTCTGTACACTCAAATTTCATCCGCTTCCTAAATCTTTTCCTTCTTTTTACTTTTCAGATATCTATCACATTTCCATCTCCTTTCACCCACTAGCTCTCCCATTCCCCCATCTCTCTCCTTCTCAGCCTTCCATTCCCTTCTATCTTCGATCTATGCGCCATTGCCATATTTCTACCCCCTGTGGTCACTATTCTCTCATTTTTTTCCTTGCCATCTCTCCACTCCCTGGGCCTCTCCCCCATGCTTTCCACCATTCCCAGTGTCTCCCTCCCTCCACCCTTCCAGTCCAGCATCTGTTCCCTCTTTCTACCCTGTAGCCTGATATTTCCCTATCCCTTTTACCTCCCACCACCAGCATCTTCCTGTCCCATCTCTCTCCCCTCCCCCATTGTCCAGCATTTTCCCTTTCTCTTCCCTACCATCCACTGTCTATCTTCTCTCCCTGGATCCATCTTCCCTCTTTCTCCCCTCCCTTACTTGTGCATCTCTCCTTTCCTCTCCTCTTCTCCACCTTCATGTCCAACTTTTCTCCCTCTCCCTGCCTTGAGCCCCTGGTTTGACATCTCTCTCTGCCCCCCACCACCACCATCATCATCTCTCCATCCTTCCTTTCCCTCACTGCCATGTTCAACATTTCCCCTCTCACCTCTCCCTTCCACTTCCATGTCCAAAATGTTTTTTTCTCTCATGCCCTTTCTCTCCCTCTCCCCATCCCACCCATATCCAACAATTCTCCCTCTCTTTCCCCTTGCAGCATCTCTCCGTCCCTCCCCAGCTTTACCCTGTCTCACTCCCTCATCCCAACAGTGCTCCTGTCTCTCCCCGACCCCCACACCCACACACCACACACACACACGCACGTATTTCCCTCCCTTTCCCCAGCGACAGTCTGGCACCTGGCTGCAGGCCTTCTTTCCCCTCCCCTTCGGGCAGCGCCGCAGTCTATCCCTACAGCTGAGCAAAGCTGCAAGGCACTGGGTCCGTCTCCATCCTGCCGCTACTTCTGCCCTCCGGCTTTGTTGTGATCTTTGTTTGTTTGCTCTTCTGCAGCGGTTCCGGATCCGCGCGCTCCCAGGCCTGTCTGTATGCTGCCTGCGACTGCTTCCTCTGCGCTGGCCCCGCCTATTCTTCTGAAGAGGCGGGGCCCAGCGCAGAGGAAGCAGTCGCAGGCAGCATACACAGACAGCCCTGGGAGCGCACAGATCCGGAACCGCTGCAGATAAGCTGCAGAAGAGCAAACAAAGATCACGGAGCCAGAGGGCAGAAGTAGCGGCAGGACAGAGACGAACCCGGTGCGGTGCAGCTTTGCTCAGCTGTAGCGATAGACTGCGGCGCTGCCCGAAGGGAAGGGAGGGAGGGGAAAGAAGGCCTGCGTGCCGGCGGGGGATCAATTCTTTTGTCATCGCTCGCTCTGCATCGTCGCTGGGTGGACCTGAGCCCAAAGTGGGTGAGCCCAGGCCCACCCAGGCCCACCCGTGGCTACGCCCCTGCTCCACTGCAAAACACTATACACAAACTTGTGCAAAAACACACTCATATAGCCTTACCAAACCATAACAGTACTAATTCCAAGGACAGGACGAGCTAAACCTTATGCGTGGAAAGGCAGCACTGTAATTACACCGGGCTCTAAAACACCAGTGTACAACCTAGTGAAACAAAAAAAAAATCAAAAAGGGCTGAAAATACTACACGCTAGAAGAATACTGCACCTTGATCACACATGAAAAACACATGACACAACAGATATGAAGGCAAAATACTGAACTGGAAAGTTACCTCAAGAAGTCAGACTCAGCATGCAGCAATACTAGAAAAATTGAAATTTACATGCAAAACATCACAGATGCACATTTCCAAAAGCTGACATATTCCAGTTAATAAATTCTGAATAAAATACTTTTTTCTACCTTTGTTGTCTGATCATTTAGTTTTTCTATTAGGTTTGGTCCCAGTGTCTTCTGTTTTATGCAGTGTCTTCTTTCCATCTGATATTTTTTCTCTCACCATGTCCACCATCCTCCTGTGTCCTTATGCGTCCTGACTACCATCTGTAGCCCTGTCCCTATCCTTCAGTATCCCGATCCAGCTCTTAAATTCAACAGTTTTCCCTCCATCCACATCCAGCATTTCTCCTCACTCCCCTCCATCCATGTGCATATACTTTCCTCTCCTCCATCCATGTCCAGCACCTTCCCTCTTTCTCTCCTACCATTCCATCCAGTGTCATCCCTCTTTCTCTTTCCATCCTTCCACCCATTATCCTCTCCCAATCCTTCCGTCCATTGTCTTCCGCTATCTCCCCTTCCTTCTAGACAGTTTTCTCTCTTGACCCTTTTCCATCCAGCATGTCCTCTCTCACCCCATCCTTCCAGTGTCTTTCCTCTTTCCCTCCCTACCAGCGTCTTCCCTCATTCTGCCCCCTCCTTCCAGCATTTTTCCTCTTTCTCCCTCCTTTCATCCAGCCAGCATTTCTCAGTCTGACAGCTAGGGTCTCCCCCAGTTTCTCCCCAGCAGCTTCTCTCTCTCTCCTGCCCATGTCCCCTCTTTCTCTCCCCATCTCTTTCTGGCTCTCCCCTGCTTTTTTCCATGTCCCTGGCTCTCCCCTGCTCTTTTCCATGGCCCCTCTTTCTCTCCCCATCTCTTTCTGGCTCTCCCCTGCTTTTTTCCATGTCCCTGGCTTTCCCCTGCTCTTTTCCATGGCCCCTCTTTCTCTCCCCATCTCTTTCTGACTCTCCCCTGCTTTTTTCCATGTCCCTGGCTCTCCCCTGCTCTTTTCCATGTCCCCTCTTTCTTTCCCTATCGCTCTCTGGCTCTCTACTGCTCTTGTTCATTTCCCCTGGCTCTCCCCTGCTCTCCTTCTCTCTCCTCCTACCGTTTCCACACGTTCTCTTCTCTCCCTCCGGCCCGGGCCTCTTTACAGCAGCGCTGACAGAAGAAGAAAAAGAAGCGCGGGGCCGCAGCAGCGTTCAGACATGCACTATCGGCTCTGCCGGTCCTCTGCCCACGGAACGGGAAATTGACGTCACGGGGCAGAGACCGGCGGAGCCGACAGCGCCTGTCTGAATGCTGCTGCGGCCCCGCGCTTCTTTTTCTTCTTATGTTATGCTTATGCTGGCTCCGAGAGAAGCGGCGGCGGCAGCAGATGATGGTAGGTGTCGTTCCTGGCTGCCGCTGCACTGCTCAATAGAAGTGGCGGCAGCAGAAGATTTCGTCGTCGGGAGTCTCCGGCTACATTTGGAGAGGGAGGCAGGCGGGGCCGCCACGAAGGTCACAGCTGGGCTGGGGAGGCTTAACCTCTCCAAGCCTCTTATACGGGGCACCTATGTATGGGTGTCTCAAGCATTTAGCATGTTTATTTTTAGCATGTGTTAAAAATGCTAGCACTTCTTTGTAAGTGGACCCCTTAGTGCACACTGCAGTGTTTATTTCCTGGGTAGGCTCTTGTGTGACTCATGGAAGTTACTGTTATGATTGTATGGTAGAATTGCTCTGTGGGTCTGAATGGCATTTGAAGTACTTCACAGTGTGACTGGTACTGGATTTTGGATTTGGATTTGGATCACACCTTTCGCATTAGTAGCTCAAGGCAAGTTACATTCAGGTACAGTAGGTATTTTCCTGTCCCTGGAAGGCTTATTATATAAGTTTTGTACCTGGGGCAGTGGAGAGTTAAGGAGCCCTTTTACTAAGCTGCGCTAGTGACCGCGGTCATTTTTGTTGCTCGCTGGGGGCCCTTTTTACCACAGCGGGTAAAAAGGCTGAAAAAGAAATGGCCATGTGGTAAGATTGAACTTACCTTGTGGTCATGCTGGGGGGAGCACTTACCACCACCCATTGAGGTGGCAGTAGGGGCTTCTGCACTAACCCACCGTTAGCCAGGCAGCACTCGCCACTTCCCGATTACCACCAGGTAACCCCCTGCGGGAATGTTTTTCAAATATTTCTGCTAACACCAGAAATGCCATGCACTGGGGGTGGAACTACCACCGGTGCCCACACTGGGCCAGCAGAAGGTCCAGATTGGCACATGGTACGCCCACATTGGGCTTGCTGGCCGCTTAGTAAAAGGAACCCTAAGTGAATTGCCTAGGATCTCAAGGAGTGGCAGTAGGATTTGTATCCTGTCTTCCTTGGTTCTCGGCCTACTGCTCTAACCATTAGGTACAGCTAATAAATATAACACATATTATGTATATTAGCTGTCTCTAGTGTTTGGTAACTCAACAGCAAACTAATAGCTAGCAGAACTGAAGCCTGATGGCCATTTCAGAAACTTAAATAGTATCCTCTCTGGGCCAGGCAGGGACTTACCAACTGTACTTCAATTTGTATATTGCCGAAAACTCAGATTTAGATAGGCAAATAATCAAATCCAATTAGCTTTTGTTGACCTGTGCTCATCAGGGTCTCTCCCCCTAGCAAATATAGCTCTTTTGGGTTCCTACACCCCATGTGCATCACTACACACTTCTTTGCATTCAATTTTAACTGCCAAAGATTAGATCATCCTTCTAATGTATTTAGATCACTTTTTCATGCTGTCTACTCCCTCAAGATTATCCACTCTGTTTGATTGCCTAAGACTCCAGCAGAGCAGGTCCTATACTTCTTTACTCCTATCTCTTAGAGATCAAAAGAAAGAAATCCACACAGCACACCACTAATAAGAAAAAAGTACAGATCAAAGGCCTTTGGGAGAGAGTGTGGGGCTCACATAATAACAGTGAGCTAACCCAAAACTGTCTCAACTCCTTCTGGCTCTCTGCTTCATTTTATTGGCATAAAGTATTACGTCATGAGTTACATGTCAATAGGTTTACATCATACCACAAGATACAAACAATAGATACCCATTGGCTGAGATTGTATTCAGCTTTCTCCGAGGACAAGCAGGCTGCTTGTTCTCACGACTGGGTTGACGTCTACGGCAGCCCCCACCAACCGGAACAAAAACTTCGCGGGCGGTCCCGCACGCAGGGCACGCCCACCGCGCATGCGCGACCGTCTTCCCGCCCATGCGTGACCGTTCCCGCTCAGTTTTTTTCGATTCCGCGCTGGAGAGAGACGTGTTACCGTCTCTCTCTCTGTCAGCCCCGGAAACCGAGTTTTTTTCTCTTTTCGTGCGCGTTTGCACCTCTTTTCTTTATTTCTTCTGTTAAAAAAAAAAGAAGTTTGTCCCCTCGTCGTCTTTAGCCGCGGGGGTGCCTCGTTGCGGCCTTGTGGCCGCGCGGTCGTTTCTTTTTTCGGGTGTGCTTTTCACCGCCACCATCGACGACTTACTTCGCTGACGCGATTTTTCCGTCGATGTCCTCGAAGGTCCCGAGCGGATTCAAAAAGTGTGGTCGGTGCGGCCGGCAGATCTCGCAAACCGATACCCACGCTTGGTGCCTCCAGTGCCTTGGGCCGGAGCATAATACCAAGACGTGCACCTTGTGTCTCGGCTTACGGAAGCGGACACAGGTGGCGAGACAAGTTCTTCGGGACCGTCTTTTTGGAACTTGCGCCGGCCCCTCGATGTCGACGACATCGGTGTCGACGGCCGGATCTTCGGTACCGGTACCAATGTCGACGAAATCAGCACCAGCGATGGCACCGACCCCAGGAGTACAGGTACCGTTGGCCCGCCGGTCCACCGGCGACGGCGGGGGTGAGCGGCCGCGTGGGCAATCGGCCCTGGCCACTCCCTCTACCCAGGGCCATCGGGACTGAACCCTGTCAGACCTGATCCCTCGAGGCCGGGGGGGTTCTATCTCCTCTTCATCTCTGCCGCCGAGCGCCGATGATGGGCACCGTAAGAAGACTAAAAAGCACCGTCATCGGTCGCCCACGGCGCACGGGACTACCAACTCCGGCGCCTCCAGAGATGATTCGACGCCGAGGAAGCGGCAGTGCCGAGAGGAGCGTTCCCCCTCGGTCAAAGAGGTGTCGCTGCGTCAGTCCATGGGTACTTCGGTACCATCTCCTGGACCCGAGCAGCTTCCAGCACCGGCACCCACACCGGCCCCCCTGCCTTTCCCGACAGCGGGCCTTGATGAGTGGCTCTGAGCCATTCTTCCAGGGATTCTGGAAGGGCTGATGCGCTAGGCTTTGCCGGCACCGGGGGTGCTTGCGCCCCCGGCGCCGTTGATGGAGGCGCCGGCGTGCTCTAGCCTGATGCCGAGGCCTCCGACACCGGCGCCGCTTGCGGTACCGGTGTCGACAGCCACGCAGGTGGAATCCCCGTCGATGGAGGGAGCTTCATCCCCGCCGGCACGGAAGTCCACCTCTCGACGCCACCATCGAGGACATGGTTCCTCGCAGTCGAGACGGGCCCGGTTCAGGTCTGAGCTGCAAGAGCTCATGTCCGACACCGAGGAAGAGGCCTCGTGGGGGGAGGAGGAGGACCCCAGATATTTCTCCTCAGAGGAGTCTGAGGGCCTTCCCTCCGACCCCACTCCTTTACCGGAGAGGAAGCTCTCGCCCCCTGAGAGCCTCTCTTTTGCCTCCTTCGTCAGGGATATGTCTATTTGCATTCCCTTCCCCGTGGTCTCTGTGGATGAGCCGAGGGCTGAGATGCTCGAGGTCCTCGACTATCCATCACCACCTAGAGAGTCTTCCACGGTGCCGTTGCACAATGTCCTCAAAGAGACACTGCTTCGGAACTGGCTGAAGCCATTATCTAACCCCACCATCCCCAAGAAAGCGGAGTCCCAATACAGGATCCACTCTGACCCAGAGTTGATGCGGCCCCAATTGCCTCATGACTCGGCGGTCGTGGACTCTGCTCTCAAGAGGGCACGGAGTTCGAAGGATACCACCTCGGCGGCCCCGGGGCGGGAGTCTCGCACTCTGGACTCGTTTGGGAGGAAGGCCTACCAATCTTCCATGCTCGTGACCCGCATCCAGTCGTACCAGCTCTACACGAGCATTCACATGCGGAACAATGTGAAGCAACTGGCGGACCTGGTCGACAAGCTCCCTCCAGAGCAGTCCAGGCCCTTTCAGGAGGTGGTCAGGCAGCTGAAGGCGTGCAGAAAGTTCCTGTCCAGGTGTATCTATGACACCTGTGATGTGGCATCTCGAGCTGGGGCCAAGGTATAGTGATGCGCAGACTCTCCTGGCTGCGTGCTTCTGACCTGGACAACCGCACCCAGCAACGACTGGCGGATGTCCCTTGTCGGGGGGATAACATCTTTGGCGAGAAGGTCGAGCAGTTGGTGGACCAACTACACCAGCGGGAAACCGCCCTCGACAAGCTCTCCCACCGGGCACCTTCAGCATCCACCTCAGCAGGTGGACGTTTTTCCCGGGCCAGGCAGGCTGCGCCCTACGCCTACAACAAGCGCAGGTACACCCAGCCGGCCCAAAGGCTTCCTCAGGCACAGGGACAGTCCCAGCGATCTTGTTCCCGTCAACAGCGTGCGCCTAAGCAGCCCCCTGCGCATCCACAGCAAAAGCCGGGGACGGGCTTTTGACTGGATCCTTGGGAACATAGCCGCCATCAAAGTGTCCGTACCGGACGACCTGCCGGTCGGGGGGAGGTTGAAAGTTTTTCACCAAAGGTGGCCTCTGATAACCTCCGACCAGTGGGTTCTCCAAATAGTGCGGTACGGATACACCCTGAATTTGGCCTCTACTCCACCAAATTGCCCACCGGGAGCCCAATCCTTCAGCTCCAATCACAGGCAGGTACTTGCAGAGGAACTCTCCGCCCTTCTCAGCGCCAATGCGGTCGAGCCCGTGCCACCAGGGCAGGAAGGGCGGGGATTCTATTCCAGGTACTTCCTTGTGGAAAAGAAAACAGGGGGGATGCGCCCCATCCTAGACCTGAGAGGCCTGAACAAATTCCTGGTCAAAGAGAAGTTCAGGATGCTTTCCTTAGGCACCCTTCTACCAATGATTCAGAAAGACGATTGGCTATGTTCCATGGATTTAAAGGATGCTTATACTCACACCCCGATACTGCCAGCCCACAGACAGTATCTCAGATTCCGCCTGGGGACACGGCACTTTCAGTATTGTGTGCTGCCCTTTGGGCTCGCCTCTGCCCCACGGGTGTTCACAAAGTGCCTCGTGGTGGTCGCGGCGTATCTAAGCAAGCTGGGAGTGCACGTGTTCCCGTATCTCGACGATTGGCTGGTCAAGAGTACCTCGGAGGCAGGGGCTCTCCGGTCCATGCAGTGCACTATTCACCTCCTGGAGCTGCTGGGGTTTGTGATAAATTACCCAAAGTCCCATCTCCAGCCAGTCCAATCTCTGGAATTCATAGGAGCTCTGCTGAATTCACAGACGGCTCAGGCCTTTCTTCCCGAAGCGAGGGCCCACAACCTCCTGTCCCTCGCTTCCCAGACCAGAGCGTCTCAGCAGGTCACAGCTCGGCAGATGTTGAGACTCCTGGGTCATATGGCCTCTACAGTTCATGTGACTCCCATGGCTTGTCTTCACATGAGATCTGCTCAATGGACCCTAGCTTCCCAGTGGTGCCAAGCCACCGGGAATCTAGAAGACGTCATCCGCCTGTCCCACAGTTGCCGCAATTCGCTGCACTGGTAGACACTTTGGACCAATTTGACCCTGGGACGTCCATTCCAAATTCCGCAGCCCATGAAGGTGCTGACGACGGATGCATCTCACCTGGGGTAGGGAGCTCATGTCGATGGGCTTCACACCCAGGGACTGTGGTCCCTCCAGGAACAGGATCTTCAGATCAACCTCCTGGAGCTCTGAGCGTTCTGGAACGCACTGAAGGCCTTCAGAGATCGGCTGTCCTACCAAATTATCCAAATTCGGACAGACAATCAGGTTGCAATGTATTACATCAACAAGCAGGGGGGCACCGGATCTCGCCCCCTGTGTCAGGAAGCCGTCAGGATGTGGCGTTGGGCTTGCCAGTTCGGCATGCTTCTCCAAGCCACATACCTGGCAGGCGTAAACAACAGTCTGGCCGACAGACTGAGCAGAGTCATGCAACCGCACGAGTGGTCGCTCCATTCCAGAGTGGTACGCAAGATCTTCCGAGAGTGGGGCACTCCCTCGGTGGACCTTTTCGCCTCTCAGACCAACCACAAGCTGCCTCTGTTCTGTTCCAGACTACAGGCACAGGGCAGACTGGCGTCGGATGCCTTTCTCCTCCATTGGGGGACCAGCCTCCTGTATGCTTATCCTCCCATACCTTTGGTGGGGAAGACCTTACTGAAGCTCAAGCAAGACCGCGGCACCATGATTCTGATAGCGCCTTTTTGGCCCCGTCAGATCCGGTTCCCTCTACTTCTGGAGTTGTCCTCCGAAGAACCATGGAGATTGGAGTGTTTTCCGACTCTCATTTCACAGAACGACGGAGCGCTTCTGCACCCCAACCTTCAGTCTCTGGCTCTCACGGCCTGGATGTTGAGGGCGTAGACTTTGCTTCGTTGGGTCTGTCTGAGGGTGTCTCCCGCGTCTTGCTTGCCTCTAGAAAGGATTCCACTAAAAAGAGTTACTTTTTTAAGTGGAGGAGGTTTGTCGTTTGGTGTGAGAGCAAGGCCCTAGAACCTCGCTTGAATACCTTCTGCACTTATCAGAGTCTGGCCTCAAGACCAACTCAGTACAGAATGACCTTTGTGCGATTAGTGCTTACCATTATCGTGTAGAGGGTAAAGCCATCTCTGGAGAGCCTTTAGTCGTTCGATTCATGAGAGGCTTGCTTTTGTCAAGGCCCCCTGTCAAGCCTCCTGCAGTGTCATGGGATCTCAACGTCATCCTCACCCAGCTGATGAAACCTCCTTTTGAGCCACTGAATTCCTGCCATCTGAAGTACTTGACCTGGAAGGTCATTTTCTTGGTGGCAGTTATTTCAGCTCGTAGAGTCAGTGAGCTGCAAGCCCTGGTAGCTCATGCTCCTTATACCAAATTTCATCATAACAGAGTAGTACTCCGCACTCACCCTAAGTTCCTGCTAAAGGTGGTGTCGGAGTTCCATCTTAACCAGTCAATTGTCTTGCCAACATTCTTTCTCAGACCACATACCCGCCCTGCTGAACGTCAGTTGCACACATTGGACTGCAAGCGAGCGTTGGCCTTCTATCTGGAGCGGACACAGCCCCACAGACAGTCCGCCCAATTGTTTATTTCTTTCGACCCCAATAGGAAAGGGGTCACTGTCGGGAAACGCACCATCTCCAATTGGCTAGCAGATTGCATTTCCTTCACTTACGCCCAGGCTGGGCTGGCTCTTGAGGGTCATGTCACGGCTCATAGTGTTAGAGCCATGGCAGCGTCAGTGGCCCACTTGAAGTCAGCCACTATTGAAGAGATTTGCAAGGCTGCGACGTGGTCATCTGTCCACACATTCACATCACATTACTGCCTCCAGCAGGATACCCGACGCGACAGTCGGTTCGGGCAGTCGGTCTGCAGAATCTGTTTGGGGTTTGAATCCAACTCCACCCTCCAGGACCCGATTTTATTCTGTTCAGGCTGCACTCTCAGTTAGTTGTTCTTCGTAAGTCAATTTCTGTTATGCCCTCGCCGTTGCGAGGTTAAATTGACCTGGGTTCTTGTTTTGAGTGAGCCTGAGAGCTAGGGATACCCCAGTCGTGAGAACAAGCAGCCTGCTTGTCCTCGGAGAAAGCGAATGATACATACCTGTAGCAGGTGTTCTCCGAGGCTAGCAGGCTGATTGTTCTCACCTAACCTCCCTCCTCCCCTTTGGAGTTGCGTTTTTCCTCATTCCTTTGCTTGTCATTCAACTGAGCGGGAACGGTCACGCACGGGCAGGAAGACGGCCGCGCATGCGCTGTGGGCGTGCCCTGCGTGCGGGACCGACCGCAAAGTTTTTGTACCGGTTGGTGGGGGCTGCCGTGAACGTCAACCCAGTCATGAGAACAATCAGCCTGCTGTCCTCGGAGAACACCTGCTACAGGTACGTATCATTCGCTTTATCAGCATTCTAGAGAGCAAAGATCATACAGCTCCTAGTTATTTCAGCAAAACTCATTACCATATTGGGAACATGAAATTCTTAAGCAATACAGTATACATCTATTCGCTCAAAACATACAAACTCTTTTCCCTATGCTTACCAAACATATGCATGCTTAGTGGTTTTTCCTATCATCTAGGCAGACATTTATTACTTCTGCAAGTTTAACTGTTAGCAATGTGTCAGCAGTCTGTAACTAAGTTAAATACATCTGTTCTGCTCTACAATTTAATATTTAACTCTTGGTTATTCCTTTCTAAGCTGGGGGCCTATCATGTTCATAATACATCCTTAATATCATCACGTTGGGTCAGTTTAAATGAATCTTTTTTAAACATTTCACTATTAAGTAATACTTTTGGTTTAGTCAGCTTACTTTGACGGTTGCATATTCTTTATAAGTTTGTGTTACAATTTTCATAAATTTCTATTATATTTATCAATTGTTTTGTTTGCAATATTTACATGGTTTATGTTGTACGTATTTATCAGCTTATTGGATAGGTATATTTCAATGTGAATCTTAATTTTAAATTTTTTTTATTTTTATATCTATGAAATGGCATTATTGTATCTAATATTTCAATAATAGTGTTGTGTGTGAGTGCAAGAGCCTGATAATTAGGAACTGTGCAATAACCCTGACCCGGCTAGAGATGCACCTCCTGTTGAAAATTCCTGGCTATGCCATTGTAGTTCTTTTTCTTATATTATGTGTTTTTAATTGATTTGTACAGCACTCTGCTCTGCTTGCCAGTTAGAGAGTGGTATAGCAAATTTAATAAAACTATAAACTATACACACTTTGGAACTTTATTATCTAGTGAGAACACATAAATGGTTTCTGTTTGAAAACGGACTGCAATATACATTCCCTTCATCACAAGCAAGAACTAACTAACCAGTAAGAATGGAAAGAGTAAAAGAAGGTATCATGTTTTAGAATTTGTGATAGCCTGGTTGGCTTACAGTCTTCTGTTAGTGTTCATCAAATTACAGGCGCTAGACTAACAATGAAAACTGAAATACATACACTAACCATATATCACACTTGAAAAAATAATGAGCCACACCTACAGTTTGTTTTTGTGTAGTCTTTCATTAAAAGCAATTAAAGGTTTTTTTTTGTTGTTTGTTTGTTTCATTTTATGGGTACAGGCTATCTTAAATGGATTTCTGACGGATTTCCCCCCAGCAGTTAAGCAAACTGCAGCAAATATTGTTGAAGCTGCAGTTGAAATTTACCACAGAATGAGCATTGATCTTCTTCCCACTCCTGCCAAATCTCATTACGTGTTTAATTTACGTGATTTGTCAAAGTGTGTGCAAGGTAATCTACTTTATCACTGTTGAAAATTTTTCTGCATCATAGTCATTATAAATTTCAAATGTGTTTTTATTGCTTGAGAATTTGGGGTCTTTCAACAATATGAAAGGTTTAACTCTTTTTTTCTTGTTTGAAATTTGAAATTAAAGAATTTTAGAAATATGATCAAATGATATTTTGATATGTTCTTCATGTTTTCAGGTCTGGAAAGTTGATTACATATCTATGTGGATTGGATAGTTATCTGGATTTTCAGAGAGCATTTGCTAAAGTCCCTCAGGCGAGATTCTTCTAGGAATTTATAAGTCTTGGGGCAGGAGGCAGTGTCCTATTGTAGCTTAGTAACTGTGTAAAAGATAGGATGCAAATAGTATTAATAAGAACTTAGTTTTCCTAATGAAGAGAAATAAATAGTGAAGTGCTCCAAAGAAGCACACTAGGACTAGTGTTGTTTAACTCATTCATTAAGATCTGATAAAGAACCAATGTATGAAGTGATCACATTTGTCAATGATTTAAAAATATATTCAAACTAGTTAAAACTTGAGCAAACTAAGGAATTACATGAGAATTATGTGAGAATGAGGAATTGGGCATCTAAACTGCAGGTAAAAATTAGTTGAGATAAATGCAAATTGATGCAGATACAGAAAGATAATCCAGACTACAGAGGCAATTTCAAAGAGTTTTATCTAGATTAAAAGGGTGTAAATGATTTTAGCACAT
This sequence comes from Microcaecilia unicolor, assembly GCF_901765095.1. Taxonomy (NCBI): domain Eukaryota; kingdom Metazoa; phylum Chordata; class Amphibia; order Gymnophiona; family Siphonopidae; genus Microcaecilia; species Microcaecilia unicolor. Next base: position 326,565,191 of record NC_044032.1, on the reverse strand, counting down.
AAATCGCCTGTCTAAATATTGACTTCCTTAAATGTGGTTAAAAATCTACATGAGGTTCCATAATACTTGGCACACTGGATGGGCCATACCGGTTCTTTAATATGCCATTATTAAGTATGGTACATTCCCCCAATATTGAGCTGGCAGCGTTAAGTGTTTTGCTGCCTGCCACCAGCATTATTCCTAGATATTCAATGCCAGGCCGTGTCCAGGCTTTAGCATTGAATATCCTTTTTTTTTTTTGAGCTGGCTAACATATAACTGGCGAAGTCATTATTCAGCCCTTGACTGCATAAGCCAAACTGCTTAAAGATAGGACTGCTATTTATGCAGCCCAATTTAAGTGGTTTACTTATGCGGTGAGGTGCTGAATATTAGCACTTAACTCGACTGCACCCCTGGAATGCCCACAAGTTTGCTGCAAGGGACCTCGAAGTTCTGAATGCTGCAGCTGAAGGAAAAAGAGTTTGAAGAGAAAGGTAGATGTAGGAGAGTTGGTAGATAAATTGAAGAAATTGTGAAATGAAATATTGAGTTCTGCAGTAGATAAAAAGGTGAGTTCACTTCAGGAGAGCAGAGGAGCACATGCTTCTAAGTCAAGATGGAAGTGTCTGCCTTGCAGGGTCAGGAGAGAGCAAAAACACCCACAGACTAGCGGGAAAGGCATGGGCGTAGTTTGGGGGGCGAGGGGGCATTGCCCCCCAAACGCAGGGCGATGATGTATTTCCTGTTTCCACGAGGGCGGGACACTGTGTGAGGGAAGGGAAAAGCTGGAGGTGAGCCCGCTGTGTTGTGTGCTTCACTGCCGTCGCTGCGAGAAAAATAAAAGGTTTAAACATGCACGGGGGGGGGGGGCGGGCAGGAAGGAACGGCGAGGAAGGCTGTCGGGGAGCTGAGAGAGGGCAGGGAGAATCACTGGACATGGATGAGAGGGGAGGGGGAGAGAAGAGATCGCTGGCCATGGAGAGGAGGGGAGGGCAGGGGGAGAGAAGAGATCGCTGGACGTGGAGAGGAGGGGAGGGCAGGGGAGAGGAGAATTGCTGAACATGGATGGATGGAGGGGAGGGCAGGGGAGAGAGGAGAATTGCTGAACATTTATGGATGGAGGGGGCAGGGGAGAGAGCAAATTTACTGGATATGGGTGGATGGAGGAGAGGGCAGGGGAGAATGGAGAGTTGCTGGACATGGATGGATGGAGGGGAGGTAAGTCAGGAAGGAGAATCACATGGATGGAGGGGAGGAAAGAGAGGAGAAATGCTGGACATGGATGGAGTGGAGGGCAGGGAAGAGAGGAGAAATGTTAGACATGGAGGGAAGGAAAGACGAAGGAGATGCGCAAGGATGGAGTGGAAGGGAGAGAGGAGAAATGCTAGACATGGATGGAGAGGAGGGAAGACAGAGGAAGTAGATGCACATGGATGGAGGGGAGGGGAGTGAGGACAAATGCTGGATATGGATGGAGGGCAAACTGCTGAATTTAAGGGCTGGATCGGAACACTTTGAGGGCAGATACTGAAACTCGAGGAAGGATAGGGACAGGGCTACAGATGGTAGACAGTACGCATAAGGACACAGGAGGATGGTGGACATGGTGAGTGAAAAAATATCAAATGGAAAGAAGACACTGCATAAAACAGAAGACACTGGGACCAAAGCAAATAGAAAAACTAAATGATCAGACAACAAAGGTAGAAAAAAGTATTTTATTCAGAATGTATTAATTGGCATATGTCAGCTTTTGGAAATGTGCATCTGTGATATTTTGAATGTAAGTTTCAATTTTTCTGGTATTGCTGCATGCCGAGTCTGACTTCTTGAGGTAACTTTCCAGTTCAGTATTTTGCCTTCATATTTTTTTTTACTTCTAGTTCCTTGTGTCATTTCTGTTGTGTCATGTGTTTTTCATGTGTGGTCAAGGTGCAGTATTCTGCTAGCTTGTAGTATTTGCAGCCCTTTTTGTTTTGTTTTTTTTCACTAGGTAGTATACTGGTGTTTTAGAGCCCGGTGTAATTACAGTTTTGCCTCTCCACGCATAAGGTTGTAGCTTGTCCTATCCTTGGAATTAGTGCTGTTATGGTTTGATAAGGTTATGAGTGTGTTTTTGCACAAGTTTGTGTATAGTGTTTTGCAGTGGAGAGATTGTGTGTTGGCCTTACTGAGGTGGCACCAAAACATCAGAAAGGGTTTTAGAGCCTAAATCATGACTCACTACCTCTTGAAGGATATACATATAGAGCTTATGCATTTCCAGTACTTTTTTTGTAGAAAAAAAGGTGCCGGTACTCATTATGGGCGGGCTCACCAGATATGGCTCCACCCCTATGATAGCCACACCCACATTAGCCACACCCCTTATACCAGCTATGGCGCATATAAACATACATCATTGAAAATATTATACTAGTATAGGAGAAAAAAATAACGTGATTTTTTTTCATTAGAAATAATTTCTGTAAGCTGTTACAGCTCCAGTATACCCAGTGCAAAGTAAGACAGCAGATGTATGTTCTCAAATTGGACATATTTCAAACACTAAAATGAAAATAAAAATATTTTTTCTACCTTTGTTGTCTGGTGACTGTTTTTCTTTCCATATTGGTCCCAGTCTCTGATTCTGCTGCTCTCTATCTGTTCCCTTAACTTCGTTTCCAGGGCTTCCTTTCCATTTATTTCTTTACTTTCCGCCTTTCTTCTTCATTTCTTGTCCTACATCCGTAAGTAAAAGCTGGATCCTCCGCAGACTTCACCGTCCAGTGGATCCAGCTTCTGCCTATTTTCTTCATCTATGTGCAGATTTTCTCCTCTCTTCCTTTCCCCTCATCTCATCTCTCACTCTTCCCTTCCCTCCATCCATGTCCAGCATTTCTTCTCTCTCCCTTCCCTCTCCTCCATCCATGTCCTGCAACCCTTCTCTCACCTGCCCCCCCTCCATCCACCCATGTCCAGCGATTCCCTTGGCTCCCCTGCCCCCCCTCCAACCATCCATACCCACCCAGTGATTCCCTTGGCTCCCCTGCCCCCCTCCAGCCATCCATACCCACCCAGCGATTCCCTTGGCTCCCCTGCCCCCCCTCCAGCCATCTATACCCACCCAGCAATTCCCTTGGCTCCCCTGCCCCCCCTCCAGCCATCCATACCCACCCCGCGATTCCCTTCACTCCCCTGCCCCCCCTCCAGCCATCCATACCCATCCCGTGATTCCCTTCGCTCCCCTGTCCCCCCCCTCCAGCCATCCATACCCACCCCGTGATTCCCTTCGCTCCTCTGCCCCCCTCCAGCCATCCATACCCACCCCGCGATTCCCTTTGCTCCTCTGTCCCCCTCCAGCCATCCATACCCATCCCGTGATTCCCTTCGCTCCCCTGCCCCCCCTCCAGCCATCTATACCCACCCAGCGATTCCCTTGGCTCCACTGTCCCCCCCCTCCAGCCATCTATACCCACCCAGCGATTCCCTTGGCTCCCCTGTCCCCCCCTCCAGCCATCCATACCCACCCCGCAATTCCCTTTGCTCCCCTGCTCCCCTCCAGCCATCCATACCCACCCCGCGATTCCCTTCGCTCCCCTGCCCCCCTCCAGCCATTCATACCCATCCCGTGATTCCCTTCGCTCCCCTGTCCCCCCCTCCAGCCATCCATACCCACCCCGCAATTCCCTTCGCTCCTCTGCCCCCCCTCCAGCCATCCATACTCATCCCGCGATTCTCTTCGCTCCCCTGCCCGGCATCTATACCCACTCTGCGATTCTCCTTGATCCCCTGCCTCCGTCGCAGCTGCCGTAGTGAAAGGCCGTCAGCCTTCCCTTCATTTCCTGTCAGTGTCCCGCCTTCTTCTGATATCATTGTGCGAAGGCGGGACACAACAGGAAATGAAGGGAAGGCTGACGGCCTTTCACTACGGCAGCTGCGACGGAGGCAGGGGATCAAGGAGAATCACAGAGTGGGTATAGATGCCGGGCAGGGGAGCGAAGGGAATCACGAGGTGGGGATGGATGGCTGGGGGGGGCAGGGGAGCGAAGGGAATCACGTTGCGTACCGGCACAAAAAAAGCACTGTGCATTTCTAAGGTCTACACTGGCATGCTATGGGAAAGGGGCTGGGGAAATACTACTGGAGAGGAAGAGGGAGTGCTGGGTAAGGAGGAAGGAAGGGAGAAAGAGCTGGCTTTTTTGGGAATAACCATAATGAATATGTATGAGATTCCCAAAAAAGCCAGCTCTTTCTCCCTTCCTTCCTTCCTCCATGTTAGCATATTCATTTGTGTATATATATATATACACACACACACACACACACACAAATGAATATGCTAATATGCTCCACCCCATCCTTTGCCGCCCCCCCCCCCCCCCCCAAATGAAACAGTCAAACTACACCCATGGGGAAAGGTAAAAGGACTAATAAGCAAAGAGCCTGAGACCAGGTCACAAAGGAAGTCATTGATGGCAGTCCTTGATTGGAAAGAGATCATAGTAAAAAGCTGAAACAAATGACAGACAATAACAACACTGAACAACATAAAGAGAGAGAGAGTCTCTGATCTTCAAGGATTGACAGCAGTTCACAAAGTTCATGCTTCTTCGTGTGTTGTGAAGATCAGTGTCTTCCATGGAATTCTTTGATGTCAAAGTTTTTTTATTTATTTTTAATTTTATTTATTTAGATTTTGCTCACACCTTTTTCAATAGTAGGTCAAGGTGAGTTACATTCACGTACACTTGATATTTCTCTGTCCCAGGAGGGCTCACAATCTAAGTTTGTACCTGAGGCAATGGAGGGTTAAGTGACTTGCCCAATATTACAAGGAGCAGCAGTGGGATTTGAACCGGCTGTTGCCAGATTTTTGCTGCTGATCCACATTCCTGAAGCTTTGGTGTCTTCTTCTGTGATGCACGTAATTTCTAAGGTGCAGAGCTGAAAAGGAGGTGTGGAATGGGCAGGTCATGGGTGTTTCTAAAATCTATGTGCGTTGTTATAGAATGCTCCCAGTCTGCGCCTAATTTAGGTATAGGCATTGTAAAGTGGATCCTCTTTTCTCAGCGGTTGCAGCTCTCCACAACCTGAAGAACACCTTCCAGTACTGCTCCTTTTTTTTCTCAGAACAATGAAGCTTTTTATTACCTATGAGGGGCTTCCCTCCTTCCCTCAGTTGTGGCACCAAAACACAAAACAAAGCACAGTTATCGTTCACCTTTCTCAAGCCGGTTAGTTTCCCAGTCCAGGCTTCCACAGCTGCTTCCTCTCCCTCCCTCCTGGGAGAGAGTAGCAGCAATTAATAAAAAGAAAAAAAAATACCCTGTTCAGTGTAGCGGGGTTTTCCAAAACACAGTTCACTTTTAGCCAAGCTTTACCCCACTGCTCAGTTTAGCCAGGCTTTCAAAACACCGTTCAGTTCTAGCCAAGCTTTCAAAACACAGCTCAGTCCAGCTAGGCTTTCAAAACACAGTTCAATTTTAGCCAAGCTTCAAAACACAGCTCAGTTTAGCCAGGCTTTCCAAAACACAGTTCAATTTTAGCCAAGCTTCAAAACACAGCTCAGTTTAGCCAGGCTTTCCAAAACACAGTTCAGTTCTAGCCAGGCTTTCCAAAACACAGTTCAGTTCTAGCCAAGCTTTCAAAACACTGCTCAGTTTAGCCAGGCTTTCAAAACACAGTTCAGTTCTAGCCAAGCTTTCAAAACACAGCTCAGTTTAGCCAGGCTTTCAAAACACAGTTCAGTTCTAGCCAAGCTTCCAAAAACACACAGTAATGGCTTTGCGCGGGCTCAAAGCCTAGGGTCCCACCCTCTTGGTCAGTCATACTCCTACCTGACCTCCTCCCGCTTGACCCGGCTTGGCCCCGCTATTTCCTTGGCTTTCGCTGAGCCAGAGCTGAAAAGTCCATCGGCTCTTCCAGGGTGTTCTCCGGTTCAGTCAACTCCATAGGGCAAGGCTCACTCTCTGCCTCTCTCTCCTCAGGAGCCCAATCCATATTCTCCTCGCCCCGCCCTTCTCCCAGCTGCTCACCCTTTCTTTCATTAAAGCTCTTTGGTGGCTCTTCTTTCTCCACCCACCTGTTCCACCACCTCTTCCACCAGGTTGGAGAATCAGCCTTACTCCTTCCCCTGCGGCCCTCCTCTGGAGACTCCTGGGAATGCACATAGTTTCTCATATCCCCAGGCTCCCTTGGGGCATGCTGGGAGTTGTGGTTCTTTATTTCTAGTTTTTTCCTGGGGAATGCCTGCCTATAACGGGGGTACTCTGGCCTATCCCAGGGTTCCTTTGGGGCCTTTCCTACATACTCTTTACAGCATTTACACCAAGTTTTACTTGGTGTAACTGCCCACAACTAAATTTAGTCGCCTGGATGGAGGCTCAGTTCTGTAAAACATGCCAAAATTTAGGCATATTTTATAGAATGCACCTGTGTAATTTTTTTCAGTGCCAGTTTTTTAGGCATGATATATAGAATCTAGCCCATAGTCTGTAAATACCACCATAATATTCTGACCAATATTTGTAAAAATATAATTCTTTTTAATATATCACCATCTTAGTACTTGTTTCTCCTTTTCTCTCTTCTTTTCAGGGTAGGAAAAAGCCTCAGAAAATGCAGGAAGCTTTACCACAATCCCCCCAATATTCAAAACCATTTAACTGTCCAGGAATGGAACTTAACTGGCTATCTGGCAATATTCAGTGGAGGATATACGATTATCCCCCGTTAAATATTCCCAGTTAGCGCCTAGGAGATAACCGGCTATATTGCATGATATAGCCAGCTATCCCCAAATATTCAAGTCATTTCTGGCTATTGTAAGTGGCCACATTGTACCCTTAAATAACTAGTATATCTTTAGTTGGTTTAAAGTTAACAGGCTATCTTCGAATATTGTCTTGGCCAGTTAACTTTAAACCGGCTAAAAATAAACCAGATAGTCAATGCCTGTCACTGGAAACAGCCCAGCATTGAATATCTGGGCTGACCACCGACCGTGGGAGTTAACCAGGCTCCCTCCCATGGTCTGAATATCGTCCCAATGTGTCTACTTTTCAGTCACTGGCTTAAAAAGCCTCTCTTTAATTTTATAAATTCTGTCAAGAACATGGAGCTAGTCAAAATTATTTTAAAGTTCTAACATAACTTATAGTCTGTCTTTTTAATCACTTATTTACTTTTTACTTTACGTAACACACTCCGAATGTGGATAATGAAATAAATCATTTATCTCAGGGGTCCTTTACACCTTGCAGCTCACAAAAACTTTTCATACCGGGGTTCAATGCATAAATTTCACACTACAGTCTAATATATACATTCTTGGCTCCCCTGTCCCCCCCCTCCATGGCGGGATTTCACAGCTCCCTCGCCACTGCATCAGGAATCTTCTCTTGCTGCCCAATACTTTGTTCTCTCTGTGAGTATTGTGAGGCATTGCGCCTTTACAGCTTCCAGATCAGCACATGCATTAGCAGTAGCTGCACTTGTCACAGACTGGCTTGATCTCATTGTCTTTCTTGATCTTGCAGATCTTAATGTATGCTTAGTGGAGTGAGAGTACTGAGAAACACTGTCTTGTACATTTACAGCTTTACTCTCTACTTTCTTTATGACATTTGTTACGCTACTGCACCTCTGGTCTGTGGTCTTCTGCATCTGCTTGTCTAAAAGGCTGTCCTCTGTATTGGTTTTAATTGGGAACTGGCAATATTCTTCTGCTTTTTACCAATAGAGTGCATAACTGGTCTGTAGCTGTGGCAAGTAGATGTAACTGTCTACCTCTGCCTTTGAGATAGTGAACATACCAAAGACTTGTTAGATTTTCCTGCTCTGTATGGCAGCAATGTCAGACAGGCAGGCTGATACTTTGGCCTGGATTTCGGCTGCGTACGTCTAGTAGCCCTATAGAAATGATAAATAGTAGTAGAGTAAGAGAAGAGGGGCATATGCTGCTTGTGGATGGGAGGGAAAAGAAAGGGGAACATGTGTATGAAATGAAAAGATATATAAGACATGCTTATGAAATGCTTAGAAACGTACATTTTATGAGCATGTCATGTACATCTTTTCATTTTGTATTTAGCAGAGTATGGAAGAAAATGCATTTCTGTTACCAGTATTTTCACTGCTTATAGAATCTGGCTTTCTTGGGGGGGGGGGGGGGGGGGTCAAGGTGACTGTATGATTCAGGGGCATGACGGGCTGTGTGGGGGGTTGAGGCAGGGGCAGGAGCATGGTGGAGGCAGGGGCATGGTATGCCTGAATTTTGTTTTTTGTCCTCTTTTTTTTTTTTGTCACGGCAAATATGGTAACCTTACTCACATACCATGACAGGAAGTAACTGCAGCACTAAAAATCCTAAGAAGTGAGAATAGCATTAAACACTATAAAAGATGCTGTACAAGACTGCTGGAGGAAGAATATGGACTGCCGTAGCAAGATCAGGTATTCAACAGACAATTCATAAGAATATAAAAATAGCCATACTAGGTCAGAGCAATGGTCCATCTAGTCCAATATCCTGTTTCCAATAGTGGCCAATCCAGGTCACAAGTACCTAGCAGAAATCTACTCTGCCAAGAATTGTCAGACTTCCTCGGTGTCTGTGGTTAGAAACAAAATTGTAAATCTCTTCTTGTGCTCAAAGCACTGGTAATCACCCCCATTGAGTCTATAAAAGATAGAGGATCAGGCGACCCTCGGGGAGGAATGCTGGCTTCGGCCTAACCCCTGGTAAGCCTTTCCTCAGCTGAGAGGTGCCCAGCTGTACCACCGGCTGCCTTTCAGGTGCTGTGGAGGACTTGTAGCTCATCTGCATATCCTTTACAGCCTTCTCCGGGGTGACACCCAGGTCCACTCCAATCCACTCAGGGCCTCTGGTCTAGGTGCCGTGCGCCATTAGGCGCACGGCGCATTTTTATCTTTACATCTAATCTTCTTCCCAGTTGCTAAAGTACCTCAGTCATTTATGGCCCCTATTCACATTCTCTTCCTAGCCCTGTTCCTTCCTAATCTTTTCCCTCACCCCCTACCTCTCTCTGCTACAGGAACTCACTGCCCATCCATCGACTTCATCACCTCACCTTCTCTCCTACCCTCTTCCTTCCTCTTGGCTTTTAATCTCCGTCTCTTTCTTTCCTCCATTTTGCCTTCCCCATTCCACCTAAATACCTCTCGCCTTCTACCCCTTCATGGCCACACCTCTCCTCCTGTCCTCCACTCTCTTTTACTCCTTCTCTTACTCTCAGCCGGTGACATCAATCCCAATCCTGGCCCTCCTCACCAACTATTATCCCAACTCTACAGATCTCACCGCGACCTCTCTAACCTCATCTCTATTCCTCTACTCCCCTCCTCTTCTCTGCCCTTCTCTTGCGCTCTATGGAACGCCTGCTCTATCTGTAACAAACTCCCCTATATCCAGGACCTCTTTATCTCGCGTCACCTCCATCTGCTCGCCATAACAGAAACCTGGCTCTGCCCTGATGACTCTGCTTCAGTCGCAGCCCTGTGCCATGGCGGTTATCTATTTTCACATACTCCTCGCCCTGCTGGCCGTGGGGGCGGTGTTGGACTACTTCTCTCTCCCTCCTCCAGATTTCAACCCCTTCTTCCACCTCAATCTCACTGTTTTTCCTCCTTTGAAGTCCACTCTATCCGCCTTTTCTCTCCTCTGCCTCTTCGAATAGCGGTCATTTATCGTCCCCCTGATAAGTCCCTTTCATCCTTTCTCAGTGACTTTGACGCCTGGCTTGCCTTCTTCCATGATCCTTCCTCCCCCTCTCTCATCCTTGGTGACTTTAATATTCCTGCTAATGATCCTTCCAACTCTTATATTTCCAAGTTACTCGCTTTAACGTCATCCTTTAATCTCCAACTATGCTCCACCTCCCCCACTCATCAAAATGGTCACTGTCTTGATCTCATCTTCTCCTCCAACTGTTCACCTTCTAGTTTCCTTGCCTCTGATCATCCCTCCTCTGATCACCATCTTATAACTTTCACACTTAAATCTCCTCCCTCCCAGTCCCGTTTTATCTTATCTACTGATGGATATCATTTCTCCAGCATTACTACAGATACCCAGCGCTCTGCAAATACCTAGACAACCCCTTCTCCCTAGAGCTTAGTGTGTTCAAAACACAACCGTTGACCTCACTTTTGCTCACTGCAGAGAACTCATGGAGGTGCCAATAACCCCAGTTTGAGGCTTTAAAGGGAAATCCAGAGCCACCCTTGCTGCCCAGTGGAAAGCAGCATAATATTATGGTCTAAATATTTCCTGGATTTAAAAATGGAATGGTATGTTTGTTTCCATCGTCCATTGTAAGCTTTCCTTTTGTAAGCTTACTTCCCTCTGCAGAAGGTGGGCCCAGTACGGACAGAGAAAGTACCTGCATAGAATATGTAAACCACTGCGGTTGTGCCACAGAAAGGTGGCACATCAAGTCCATAACCTAACTCGTTCCCTCTACATGTGGATTCAGTGACAGGGTTTATTTATCTGATCCACAAGGCTTCTAATGCTCCGTGTTTTGTCCATCTTTTATTCTTAATATTCCTTCTCAGATGAGAGAGGGTTGTTGTGTGGGAAGGGATAGAAAGGGCAGACAGTAAATGGAAGGGGGAGAGAGAGAGGGCAGACAGGGGCACATGGTGGATGGAAGGGGCAGAGATAGAGGGCAGATGTAGATGGAAGGAGCAGGGAGAGAGGGCGGACATTGGATGGAGGGGACAGCAGAGAGGGCAGACACTGGATGGCAGAGAGAGAACAAAGAGATGCTGGATGGAAGGAAGACAGTGAAAAGAAGATGAGGAAAGCAGAAACCAGAGACAACAAACTGTAAATAAAATATATATTTTTATTTTTTTGCTTTAGGATAAAGTAGTATTGTAGCTGTGTTAATAAATGTTTAGAATAGAACATGTAAACAAGGTCATCTTTTTATTGGACTAATTTTAATACATTTTGGTTAACTTTCGGAGAACAAAACCCCCTTCCTCAGGTCAGGATAGGATACTGTAACAGCACTATACTGTATTGACCTGAGGAAGGATGTTTTGGCCTCTGAAAGCTAAATGTATTAGTCCAATAATATGGTATTCTCCGAGGACAAGCAGGCTGCTTGTTCTCACTGATGGGTGACGTCCACGGCAGCCCCTCCAATCGGAATCTTCACTAGCAAAGGCCTTTGCTAGTCCTTGCGCGCCAATGCGCACCGCGCATGCGCGGCCGTCTTCCCGCCCGAAACCGGCTTGTGCCGGCCAGTCTTTTTTTCTCCGCGCTCGGTACGGTTGTGCTTTACCGTTCGTGCCCCGAAAAGTCGGCCTCGCGCGTCGTTTTTTGACTGTTTTCTGTGAGAAATCCAGAAATTGTTTGGATTAACCATTTTTGGTTTTTCCTTCCTCTACTTCGAGTTTTTTTCGCCCCGTTAAGTTTTCTTTCGTCGTCGGGGTAGGCCATACTTAGGCCCCGGTCGAAATTTCCCTTTTTTCTGTGCCAAATTTCGCCATTTCGTCTTTCGATTTCGCCGGCGTGATTTTTCCGCCCATGACATCGAAGCCTTCCAGCGGCTTCAAGAAGTGCACCCAGTGCGCCCGGGTAATCTCGCTCACTGACAGGCCCGCGTCGTGTCTTCAGTGTCTGGGGGCTGGGCACCGCCCTCAGGCCTGTAGTCTGTGTTCCCTTTTGCAAAGGCGGACTCAGGTAGCGAGGTTAGCCCAGTGGAATATTTTGTTCTCGGGCTCTTCGTCGGCATCGGCACCGGGGGTATCGAGTGCATCGACGTCTTCAGCGTCCAGACCTTCAACCTCGGCGGCCAGTACATCGAGTGCATCAAGGCATCGGCCCTCTGCATCGGCGCCGAGACATCGGACAGCTGCATCGACGTCGGTGGTACCGGGACCTCGTCTGCTGATGTCGTCGGACGGTGGTGCTTCGTCTGGAGTGCAGGTGAGGGCTGTCCATTCCCCTGCTGGTGGCGGTGAGCCTTCGGGTGGGTCTCCCCCTACCCTGAGGGCTCCTGCAGTATAGCCCCCCCCGAGACCGACCTTCTTCGATCTCGGCCCCGAGGAAGCGAGGGCTGGATTCTACGTCCTCCTCGTCGGTACCGGGAAGCTCCGGTGACATGCTTCGTCCCAAGAAGTCGAAGAAGCATCGTCACCGGTCCCCTTCCCATGTCGGTACCGAGAGCTCTGGGTCACCGAAGGAGTCGGCACCCAGCAGGCATCGGTACCGAGAGGACCGCTCACCCTCTGTTCAGGAGGTGTCAATGCGCTCCACTCTGGACAGCCCGGAACAGCCTTCACGCCCGGAACAGGTTCTGACGTCGACGCCTGCATCGACCTCTCAGCCTTTCTCTGCAGCCGCTCTAAACGAGAGCCTCCGGGCCGTTCTCCCCCCTGAGCAAGCCAAGCCATTTCAGGAGGTGGTCAGGCAGCTGAAGGCGTGCAGAAAATTCCTGGCCAGAGGGGTGTATGACACCTTTGATGTTGCGTCCAGAGCCGCTGCTCAAGGTGTGGTGATGCGCAGACTCTCATGGCTGCGTGCCTCCGACCTGGAGAATAGAATCCAGCAGCGGATTGCGGACTCGCCTTGCTGTGCGGATAACATTTTTGGAGAGAAAGTCGAACAGGTGGTAGAGCAGCTCCACCAGCGGGACACCGCATTCGACAAGTTCTCCCGCCAGCAGCCTTCAGCCTCTACCTCTACAGGTAGAAGATTTTTTGGGGGAAGGAAGACTGTTCCCTACTCTTCTGGCAAGCGTAAGTACAATCCTCCTTCTCGACAGCCTGCGGCCCAGGCTAAGCCCCAGCGCGCTCGCTCTCGTCAGCAGCGCGCGCCTCAGCAAGGCCCCTCGGCTCCCCAGCAAAAGCAAGGGACGGGCTTTTGACTGGCTTCAGCAGAGCATAGCCGACATCCAAGTGTCAGTTCCGGGCGACCTGCCAGTCGGAGGGAGGTTGAAAGCTTTTCACCAAAGGTGGCCTCTCATAACCTCCGATCAGTGGGTTCTCCAAATAGTCCGGCAAGGATACACCCTCAATTTGGCCTCAAAACCTCCAAATTGTCCACCGGGAGCTCAGTCCTACAGCTTCCAGCACAAGCAGGTACTTGCAGAGGAACTCTCCGCCCTTCTCAGCGCCAATGCGGTCGAGCCCGTGCCATCCGGGCAGGAAGGGCTGGGATTCTATTCCAGGTACTTCCCTGTGGAAAAGAAAACAGGGGGGATGCGTCCTATCCTAGACCTAAGGGCCCTGAACAAATATCTGGTCAAAGAAAAGTTCAGGATGCTTTCCCTGGGCACCCTTCTCCCCATGATTCAGCAAAACGATTGGCTATGCTCTCTGGACTTGAAGGATGCCTACACACACATATCCCGATACTGCCAGCTCACAGACAGTATCTGCGATTTCAGCTGGGCACACGTCACTTCCAGTACTGTGTGCTACCCTTTGGGCTCGCCTCTGCGCCCAGGGTGTTCACAAAGTGCTTGGCTGTAGTAGCAGCGGCACTGCGCAGGCTGGGGGTGCACGTGTTCCCATATCTCGACGATTGGCTGGTGAAGAACACATCCGAGGCAGGAGCCCTGCAGTCCATGCAGATGACTATTCGCCTCCTGGAGCTACTGGGGTTTGTGATAAATTATCCAAAGTCCCATCTTCTCCCAGTGCAGAGACTCGAATTCATAGGAGCTCTGCTGGATTCTCGGACGGCTCGCGCCTATCTCCCAGAGGCGAGAGCCAACAACTTGTTGTTCCTCGTCTCGCAGGTGCGAGCGTCCCAGCAGATCACAGCTCGGCAGATGTTGAGATTGCTAGGCCACATGGCCTCCACAGTCCATGTGACTCCCATGGCCCGCCTTCACATGAGATCTGCTCAATGGACCCTAGCTTCCCAGTGGTTCCAGGCTGCTGGGGATCTAGAAGATGTAATCCACCTGTCCACGAGTTTTCTCGAATCCCTGTATTGGTGGACGATTTGGTCCAATTTGACTCTGGGACGTCCTTTCCAAATTCCTCAGCCACAAAAAGTGCTGACCACGGATGCGTCTCTCCTGGGGTGGGGAGCTCATGTCGATGGGCTTCACACCCAAGGAAGCTGGTCCCTCCAGGAACGCGATCTGCAGATCAATCTTCTGGAGTTGCGAGCGATCTGGAACGCTCTGAAGGCTTTCAGAGATCGGCTGTCCCACCAAATTATCCAAATTCAGACAGACAACCAGGTTGCCATGTACTACGTCAACAAGCAGGGGGGCACCGGATCTCGCCCCCTGTGTCAGGAAGCCGTCAGCATGTGGCTCTGGGCTCGCCGTCACGGCATGGTGTTCCAAGCCACATATCTGGCAGGCGTAAACAACAGTCTGGCCGACAGGTTGAGCAGGATTATGCAACCTCACGAGTGGTCGCTCAATTCCCGTGTAGTGCGACAGATCTTCCAGGCGTGGGGCACCCCCTTGGTAGACCTCTTCGCATCTCGAGCCAACCACAAAGTCCCTCAGTTCTGTTCCAGGCTTCAGGCCCACGGCAGACTGGCATCGGATGCCTTCCTCCTGGATTGGGGGGAGGGTCTGCTGTATGCTTATCCTCCCATACCTCTGGTGGGGAAGACTTTGTTGAAACTCAAGCAAGACCGAGGCACCATGATTCTGATTGCTCCTTTTTGGCCGCGTCAGATCTGGTTCCCTCTTCTTCTGGAGTTGTCCTCCGAAGAACCGTGGAGATTGGAGTGTTTTCCGACCCTCATCACGCAGGACGAAGGGGCGCTTCTGCATCCCAGCCTCCGGTCCCTGGCTCTCACGGCCTGGATGTTGAGAGCGTAGACTTTGCCTCTTTGGGTCTGTCAGAGGGTGTCTCCCGTGTTTTGCTTGCTTCCAGGAAAGATTCCACCAAGAGGAGTTACTTCTTTCTGTGGAGGAGGTTTGCCGTCTGGTGTGACAGCAAGGCCCTAGATCCTCGCTCTTGTCCTACACAGACCCTGCTTGAATACCTTCTGCACCTGTCTGAGTCTGGTCTCAAGACCAACTCTGTAAGGGTTCACCTTAGTGCAATCAGTGCATACCATTATCATGTGGAAGGTAAGCCGATCTCGGGACAGCCTTTAGTTGTTCGCTTCATGAGAGGTTTGCTTTTGTCAAGGCCCCCTGTCAAACCTCCTACAGTGTCATGGGATCTCAATGTCGTTCTCACCCAGCTGATGAAACCTCCTTTTGAGCCACTGAACTCCTGCCATCTGAAGTACTTGACCTGGAAGGTCATTTTCTTGGTGGCAGTTACTTCAGCTCATAGGGTCAGTGAGCTTCAGGCCCTGGTAGCCCAGGCCCCGTACACCAAATTTCATCACAACAGAGTAGTCCTCCGCACTCACCCTAAGTTCTTGCCAAAGGTGGTGTCGGAGTTCCATCTGAACCAGTCAATTGTCTTGCCAACATTCTTTCCCCGTCCTCATTCCTGCCCTGCTGAACGTCAGCTGCACACATTGGACTGCAAGAGAGCATTGGCCTTCTATCTGGAGCGGACACAGCCCAACAGACAGTCCGCCCAATTGTTTGTTTCTTTTGATCCCAACAGGAGGGGAGTGGCTGTGGGGAAACGCACCATATCCAATTGGCTAGCAGATTGCATTTCCTTCACTTACGCCCAGGCTGGGCTGGCTCTTGAGGGTCATGTCACGGCTCATAATGTTAGAGCCATGGCAGCGTCGGTAGCCCACTTGAAGTCAGCCACTATTGAAGAGATTTGCAAAGCTGCGACGTGGTCATCTGTCCACACATTCACATCTCATTACTGCCTACAGCAGGATACCCGACGCGACAGTCGGTTCGGGCAGTCAGTTCTTCAGAACCTGTTTGGGCTTTAGGATCCAACAACACCCCCCGAGGGCCCTGTTTGTTCTGTTCCAGGCTGCACTCTCAGTTAGTTGGTAAATTTTTTAGGTCAATCTCAGTTATGTCCTCGCCGTTGCGAGGCCCAATTGACCATGGTTGTTGTTTTGAGTGAGCCTGGGGGCTAGGGATACCCCATCAGTGAGAACAAGCAGCCTGCTTGTCCTCGGAGAAAGCGAATGCTACATACCTGTAGAAGGTATTCTCCGAGGACAGCAGGCTGATTGTTCTCACAAACCCGCCCGCCTCCCCTTTGGAGTTGTGTCTTCCCTTGTCTCTGTTTTGCTACATATAAGACTGGCCGGCACAAGCCGGTTTCGGGCGGGAAGACGGCCGCGCATGGGCGCGCGAGGACTAGCAAAGGCCTTTGCTAGTGAAGATTCCGATTGGAGGGGCTGCCGTGGACGTCACCCATCAGTGAGAACAATCAGCCTGCTGTCCTCGGAGAATACCTTCTACAGGTATGTAGCATTCGCTTTATTTTATTTTCTATATTTATTTCTATTTGTTAATTTGTAAAGTGGTTATTGGTACTTGTTAGTTTTTTCAAATTTACATCTGATGTCTTTATATTTTGCACAGTATGGTATTTTGGTATTTATGGTATTTTATGCTAGACCGGGGGGGGGGGGGGGGGCGTCAACTGATAGTTTGCAGGGGGGCACCAGAGACCCTAGGCACGGCCCTGGGTGGTGGACTTTGGTCCTGGGGAACTGAGGAACTGAGTTCGATTCCCACTTCAGGCACTGGCAGCTCCTTGTGACTCTGGGCAAGTCACCTAACCCTCCATTGCCCCATGTAAGCCGCATTGAGCCTGCCATGAGAGGGAAAGCGCGGGGTACAAATGTAACAAAAAAAAAAAACAGGAGCAGCGATGCTGGGCATGGAGTACATGGGTGCACAAAGGAATGATGATTGATGTGGGGATATGAACACAGGGGAGATGTGGAACAAGGAAATACATGGACACAGAGATAGGAGATGGATGGTGGACATGGAGACAGAAGAAATGTCAAATGGACAAGAAAGACAGAGGGAAGCAGAAACTAGAGACTGGGACCACTATGATTTGAAAAATAAAATGACCAGACAACAAAAAGGTACAAAGAATTATTTTTATTTTCTATTTTGTGATTACAATATGTCAGATTTGGCATATGTCGGACACAGCTTGGGCCCAAAGAAGAAATCTGGGAGAGGACCCCAAAGCCCATTACCAAGCTGCACCTTCTTCATCTTCTGGCAGGCTTGGGGTTCTCTTTGGTCAGAGAGCTAAGCTCAATTGCCCTATTTGCACCTCCCCCTCCCAAACACCATCCCTGGCACGTGCTATCTTTATATTTTGCACAGGAGGAAATGCCTTTCTTTCTTGCTTCTCTAGTGTTGTACTACATAAAAGGTCTGGCTTCTATAATTTAGATTTATAGAGTTTGTGTATTTGGCATATGTGTTCTGTATGTGTGACCCCCGAGGTATTCTGTCACCATGAAGTTTCTATGTAGCATTCTGTAGTAATTTGGCTTGTTCAGTTTTCTCGATAGATGTATCGATATTTTAGAGCCCCACTGTAATATTTAGGGCACTACCTTTTCCAGTGCTTTTTTTGTAGAAAAAAAGGTGCCGGTACTCATTATGGGCGGGTCACCACATATGGCTCCACCCCTATGATAGCCACACCCACATTAACCACACCCCCTATTCCAGCCATGGCGCATATAAACAGACATCATTGAAAATATTACAGTATTATAGGAGAAAAAAATAACGTGATTTTTTTTTCATTATAAATAATCTCTGTAAGCTCTTACAGCTCCAGTATACCCAGTGCAAAATAAGACAGCCAATGTAAATTCTCAAATTGGACATATTACAAACACTAAAATGAAAATAAAATGATTTTTTTCTACCTTTATTGTCTGGTGACTGTTTTTCTTTCCATATTGGTCCCAGTCTGTGATTCTCCTTTCCTTTGTTTTCGCTTAACTCTTCTGTGCCATTTGTCATTTTTGTCTCCTTTTTCTTTGCTTTCTTCAATATTTTTCAGGCTCTCTCTCTGTCCAGATTTAATTCATTCTTACTATCCATTCTTTAATTTCCTTCATCTACCTGTGGCTTTTCATCTTTTCCTCACCCTTGTTCTCCCCATGCCCCTTCCTCTTATTCTCCAGTCTTTCTCTATTCCCCTTTTCCATCCAGCAGCTCTGCTTTCTCTCCCAATCCTTCCAGTGTCTCCCCTATTTCTTTCTGCATTCTTCCATCCAGCGTCTTCCCTCTTTCTCTCCCTATCCTTCCGTTTTCCCTCTCTCTCTCCCCATCCTTCCATCTGTTTTTCCCTCTCTCTCTCTCTCCCCATCCATCTGTTTTCCCCCTCTCTCTCCCCATCCTTCCATCTGTTTTCCCTCTGTTTTTCCCTCTCTCCCCAATCCTTCCCTCTGTGTTTTCCCTCTTTCTCTCTCTCCCCAATCCTTCCCTCTGTGTTTTCCCTCTTTCTCTCTCTCCCCAATCCTTCCCTCTGTTGTTTTCCCTCTTTCTCTCTCTCCCCAATCCTTCCCTCTGTTGTTTTCCCTCTCTCTCTCTCTCCCCCCAATCCTTCCCTCTGTGTTTCCCTCTCTCTCTCTCCCCAATCCTTCCCTCTGTTGTTTTCCCTCTTTCTCTCTCTCCCCAATCCTTCCCTCTGTTGTTTTCCCTCTCTCTCTCTCCCCAATCCTTCCCTCTGTTGTTTTCCCTCTTTCTCTCTCTCCCCAATCCTTCCCTCTGTTGTTTTCCCTCTTTCTCTCTCTCCCCAATCCTTCCCTCTGTTGGTTTCCCTCTCCCTGCCAAGTTTCCCGCGAAAGGTGCAAAGTCGCGACGCACACGGCACCAGCCCCTATTTCCGGCTGCTGCTGCTTCTCCTGTTGAGCAGCAGCGGCCGCTACACAAAGAAAAAGAAGATTTAAAAAAAAAAATTGAAACCTGGCTGAAATGCGGCACCCCGGCACTGTAGACAGCCATTAGGCTCCTCTTGCCTCTACGTCACTGCCCCTGGAGGAAGACCCCAGAGGAGCGCAGTGATGTAGAGGCAAGAGGAGAAGCGGCTGCGGGGCAACAGCCAATGTCTAATGGCTGTCTACAGTGCCGGGGTGCCGCGTTTCAGCCAGGTTTGAAGTTTTAAAAAAAATCTTTTTCTTTGTGTAGCGGCCACTGCTGCTCAACAGGAGAAGCAGCAGCGGCCGGAAATGGGGGCTGGCACTGCATGCGGGACATGGACTCACGGGGCGGGGGAAGCAAAAAAAAAGGTGCCGGTACACCGTACCGTTGCGTACCGGCACAAAAAAAGCACTGACCTTTTCATAGTTAGGGTCCTTGTTTTGGAAGTTAGTGCTGGCATGGTAGATTTGCTCTAGATTCTGAGTGACTTTTTGTTTATAGACTTTTTAAAAATTACTTTGCAAATATGTCTATTATTGAGATTACCAAAATTTCTTTGTTTGGTGAGTTTTCTAGGGAAATGTCCTTGTTCTGATCTGCATCCATTGTTGGTGGAAGGCCAGGAGGTTCTCTGGATATAGATTGTAATTGGCTTCAATATCATATGTGTGTTGGAGGACCAGTGTAACAGGCCACATTAACCCCCTGCCCAGACTATACCCGGGGTTAAAGTGGCCTAGGCCAGAGTATACCCCGGGGGATAAACTGGCCTAAAGGCCAGAATATATCCCCCTAGGCCACAATATACCCCGGAGTTTACTCAGGCCTAGGCCAGAATATACCCCTCCAGGGCAGAATAGAATATACCCCTCCAGGGCAGAATACACCAGAATATACCCCCCCCCCCGGGGTTTACTCTGGCCTAGGCCACAATGTACCCCGGGGTTTACTCTGGCCTAGGCCAGAATATACCCCTCCAGGGCAGAATAGAATATACCCCTCCAGGGCAGAATACACTATCTATGCCCAGGGGGATAAAGTAGCCTAGGCCAGAATATACCCCCCCCCCCAGGGAAGAATATACCCATTTTTGCCTTGGGGTATATCCTGCCCTAGGGGGTACAGCCTAGGCCAATTTATACCTAGTAACATAATGTTTAATTAATTTGACTGTTCATAATATAATAAAAGTCATAACGTCCTGAAACTTTATCTTCTAAGACTAGGAGCTCCTCACTTTAATATAAACGTTCAAAGTTAAACACTGATAACAACATCAAAATGAACCTCCCCAGGGAAGAATATACCCATTTTTGCCTTGGGGTATATCCTGCCCTAGGTCCTGAAACTTTGTCTTCTAAGTCTAGGAGCTCCTCACTTTAATATAAACGTTCAAAGTTAAACACTGATAACAACAATAGTACACCTGTTCATACCCATTTCAACCAATCAGGATGACTTTTATTCTCTGCAATAATTGTGCTGCTTTGGTTTCAAGGCCAATCATCTGGAAACTTAAAGCTTGTCCTATCTGCCTTCAGCTATCTACTTTAAAACAAGAGCTATATAAAGTAATGCAAGAATTAGATGCAATTAAAGCAACTTATAGGACTGTACAAAATCATAACTTCTCACCACTGCCTCAGAGAATAAAACCACAAAGGAACAGATGGTTCACAGTAGGCTCAGGCAGAATTCGTCATGTCACACAGAAACATCCGCCCACACAAGTGTTGCCACTACAAAATTCTTTTGATCCACTACAGCACTGTGATGTTCCTGAAACTAAAATTGAAGCAAAGGAAAAAGCAAGGAAGAGGGAACAAAAAGAGGAGAAGGTACTCAAAGAGAAAAGACACTCACAAATCACTAAACCCAAAACACATACTAGGAAATGTAATTGGAAAGCAATGACCACAAATGCTCACAGTATAACCAATAAAATTCATGACCTTCAAGCCCTGATGTTGGAGAATGACTTGGACATAGTTGCAGTCACAGAGACATGGCTCAATGGTTCCCATGACTGGGATGTAAACATACCAGGCTATAATCTTTTTAGGAAGGATAGAGAGGGACGTAAAGGTGGAGGAGTAGCTCTGTATCTGAGAAATGATATCGCAGCAACTGAAATGACAGGGAAGTGGGGAAAGGAA
The DNA here is from genome assembly GCF_901765095.1 of Microcaecilia unicolor. Classification (NCBI taxonomy): domain Eukaryota; kingdom Metazoa; phylum Chordata; class Amphibia; order Gymnophiona; family Siphonopidae; genus Microcaecilia; species Microcaecilia unicolor. The sequence goes on along the minus strand of NC_044032.1, from coordinate 326,544,271 downwards.
GAAGCGATATGGATCACCTTAACAAGAGAGGACCCACCTTGGTCCACGTGGGTGTTGTCTACAGACCCCCGACACAATTGGAGGAACTGGATAAAGATCTGATCGCTGATATTCAAAAGTTGGGGAAGAAAAGAGAGGTGCTGTTGTTAGGAGGTTTTAAATCTTCCGGATGTAGATTGGAAGGTTCCGTCTGCAAAATCGGAAAGAAGTAGAGAGATTGTGGATGCTTTCCAAAGTGCTCTGCTCAGACAAATGGTGAACGAACCCACGAGGGACGGAGCCACGTTAGATCTGGTGCTCACGAATGGGGATAGTGTGTCAAATGTCCGAGTGGCTGCACACCTGGGAAACAGTGACCATCAAACGGTTTGTTTTGATGTAACGGCTCATGTGGATGGCGGCCACTCTAAACTCAAAGTCCTGGATTTCAAGCGAGCTGACTTTAACAAAATGGAAGAATACCTGAGGAAGGAGCTGATGGGCTGGGAGGACGTACGAGAAGTGGAAGGACAGTGGTCCAGGCTAAAAGAAGTAATAAACAGGGCCACAGACCTTTATGTAAGGAGAGTAAATAAAAGCAAGAGAAAAAGGAAACCGATATGGTTCTCAAAGCAAGTGGCTGAGAAAATAAAGATTAAAGAGTTAGCGTTCCAGAAATATAGAAAATCTCAAGAGGAAGAACACGGGGAGGAATACCGGATGAAACTGAAAGAAGCCAAGAGAGAGGTACGTCTGGCGAAGGCGCAAGCGGAAGAACATATGGCTAGAAATGTAAGGAGGGGAGACAAAAACTTCTTCAGGTATATTAGTGAAAGGAGAAAGACTATAAAGGGAATTGTGAGACTAAAAGATACAACAAAACACTATGTAGAAAATGATGAAGAAAAAGCCAATTTGCTAAATAGATACTTTTGTTCTGTTTTCACTGAAGAAAACCCTGGGGAAGGACCGAGAGGGACTGGCAAAAGTACACCTGAGAATGAGGTGGATAGAGCGCCGTTCACGGAAGAGAGTGTGTATCAACAACTTGGAAAGCTAAAGGTGGACAAAGCCATGGGGCCGGACGGGATCCACCCCAGAATACTGAGAGAGCTCAGAGAGGTTCTGGCGGGTCCTCTTAAAGACTTGTTTAATAAATCCTTGGAGACGGGAGAGGTTCCGAGGGATTGGAGAACGGCGGAGGTGGTCCCTCTTCACAAAAGTGGGGATAGGGAAGAAGCTGGAAACTACAGGCCGGTAAGCCTCACTTCGGTTATTGGAAAAGTAATGGAAGCCATGCTGAAGGAAAGGATAGTGAATTTCCTGGAAGCCAATAAGTTGCAAGATCCGAGACAACATGGTTTCACCAAAGGGAAATCGTGCCAAACGAATCTCATTGAATTCTTTGACTGGGTGACGGGAGAATTAAATCAAGGACGTGCTATGGACGTCATCTACTTAGATTTCAGCAAGGCTTTTGACACGGTTCCCCACAGGAGGCTCTTAAATAAACTAGACGGCCTGAAGATAGGACCCGAAGTGGTGAACTGGATTAGGAACTGGTTGACGGACAGACGCCAGAGGGTGGTGGTGAATGGAGTTCGCTCGGAGGAAGGAAAGGTGAGTAGTGGAGTGCCTCAGGGATCGGTGCTGGGGCCGGTTCTGTTCAATATATTTGTGAGTGACATAGCCGAAGGGTTACAAGGTAAAGTTTGCCTTTTTGCGGATGACACCAAGATTTCCAACAGAGTGGACACCCCGGAGGGAGTGGAAAACATGAAAAAAGATCTGAAGAAGCTAGAAGAATGGTCTAACGTTTGGCAATTAAAATTCAATGCGAAGAAATGCAAAGTGATGCACTTAGGGAGTAGAAATCCAAGGGAGACGTATGTGTTAGGCGGGGAGAGTCTGATAGGCACGGACGGGGAGAGGGATCTTGGGGTGATAGTATCTGAGGACCTGAAGGCGACGAAACAGTGCGACAAGGCGGTGGCCGTAGCTAGAAGGTTGCTAGGCTGTATAGAGAGAGGAGTGACCAGCAGAAGAAAGGAGGTTTTAATGCCCCTGTATAAGACGTTGGTGAGGCCCCACCTGGAGAATTGTGTTCAGTTTTGGAGGCCGTATCTTGCGAAGGATGTTAAAAAAATGGAAGCGGTGCAAAGAAAAGCTACGAGGATGGTATGGGATTTACGTTCCAAGACGTATGAAGAGAGGCTTGCTGACTTGAACATGTACACCCTGGAGGAAAGGAGGAACAGGGGTGATATGATACAGACGTTCAAATATTTGAATGGTATTAATCCGCAAACGAATCTTTTCCGGAGATGGGAAGGCGGTAGAACGAGAGGACATGAAATGAGACTGAAGGGGGGCAGATTCAGGAAAGATGTCAGGAAGTATTTTTTCACGGAGAGGGTGGTGAACGCTTGGAATGCCCTCCCGCGGGAGGTGGTGGAGATGAAAACGGTAACGGAGTTCAAACATGCGTGGGATATGCATAGAGGAATCCTGTGCAGAAGAAATGGATCCTCAGAAGCTTAGCTGAAATTGGGTGGCGGAGCAGGTGGGGGAAAGAGGGGGTGGTGGTTGGGAAGCGAGGATAGGGGAGGGCAGACTTATACGATCTGTACCAGAGCCGGTGCTGGGAGGCGGGACTGGTGATTGGGAGGCGGGAAATACTGCTGGGCAGACTTATATGGTCTGTGCCCTGAAAAGGACAGGTACAAATTCAATTCAAGGTAAGGTATACACATATGAGTTTGTCTTGGGCAGACTGGATGGACCATGCAGGTCTTTTTTCTGCCGTCATCTACTATGTTACTATGTATGTTTAACATCAAAATGATCATGCTTGTTTTCAAGATAAAGTGCGTGTTCTGTTGTTGACTGCAGATTGAAACTTGTAGGATAGGTCAACCAATCCATGGAGTCACCAACTTTTGTGTGGATGACAATGTCACAACTCAGCAGATTTGCTGTGGCCATGATCTCTGCATCAGTTGCCCATACTCCATCACGGGAGATGCCAGAGATGTTCAAATATTCATTCACCTTTTGGTTCAAGTAGTCCTGTAGTTTTCTTCTCAAGTCATTTTTCATGTGGTGGATGACTTTCTTTCTGAGCAGGGAGTGGTTGTCCTCTGTTCCTGTCAGAAAGTAGCTGATGGCCCGGAAGTAGCAGTTGCCATCACCTTTGGTTTTATATGTACGCCGTGGTTGTCCAAGGTCCCTTGTGCATCCACAATACACAACCTTACCAAATGTAAGGCCAAGAGTTGTGCTAAGATACTTTCTTTCTGAACTTGGTAGTGGGTTGAAAGTCTTGGTTTGCTTATGTTTCTGTGCAGCAGAGTCACTGAGACAATCATCAGAGGACTGAGGTGGTGGAGTAGTCTCTTCATCCTGGTAAATCTTAAGGTTGCTGGCATGGTAGGTGTTCTTCAGTATCTTGCCAGTCTTATTGTTCTTAAGTTTTACTCGTCCCTTGGTCAAGGATTCCACAACAAAGTAGGGTCCAATCCAGCGTGGTTCCATCTTTGAACCCATGCGATGAATACGTTGCTTATTCTTGATGTAAACGATGGTTCCAGCAGTGATTTCTTTTTGGCTGTTCTGTCGATGGTCAAAGGCACGCTTCTGGTGTTCCTGAGCAGAGTGAATGTTGGTACTGACAGTTGAGCAGAGCTTTTTATGAATGGTTGTCAGTGTATTTAGCACATCAGGGTTGGCATCATCTGAAAGGGGCATGGTGTCCATAGTGTCATATTCTGAGGGATTGAGGTCCATAGGAAGCTTGGCCTTCCGTCCATACATGACCTCAAATGGAGTGCACTTGGTTGAGGCATGCACAGATGTGTGATGGGCAAACAAAACACCAGGGATGAACTGGTCCCAGTTGTTTCCTTGTTCATTGACAAGCTTACTGAGAGATTCCTTGAGTGTTCGATTGTCACGTTCCCGCTGGCCATTTGTTTGTGGGTGGTAGGCAGATGAAATGTGGTGATCTGTTTGAAAATGCTCCATAAGGTTGTCGATAATCGAGTTCACAAACTCTCGTCCCTGGTCACTTATGACAGTGTCCATATAGCCAAGGCGGCAAATAACGGAGTATAAAAAATTTGCTACTGACTTGGCACTCTTATCTGGAACAGCTGTAGCTTCAGTCCACTTTGAGAAATGATCAGTGGCAGCAACGATATATTTGTTGCCATTCGATGTTTCCTGAAGAGGACCCATCATATCAATCCCGACTAAGCTCCATACTTTTCCAGGCACTGGTATACTGTTGAGTGGTGGAGCCTTCTTGCTGATTTTGGGATTTGTAACAAAACATTTTTGACAGGCTTTGACATGTTGGTGAATGTCGTTCTTCATTCCCTTCCAGTAATAAGGGACAGAGATTTTGGCTAACGTTTTATCTCTGCCAAAATGGCCACCAGAAATTGGGTTGTCATGACAGGCCTTAAGGATATTTGGCAGTTGTCTTTTAGTTAGAACCTCCTTTTCCCCATGGAAAAGAATCCCTCTGTCTGCTCGATATGGCTTAGCTGTTTGTCTGAACTGGGTCTTGGCATTTAGACGTTTCTCTGGAGGTAGATCGTAGATCCACAGGGGGTACTTTTGTTGTGCTGCAGTGTAGAATGTCAAAAGTTGGTTATACAGTTGGTCTTCCATGGTTGTCAACAATGGTAAAGTAAAGAGTTTGGTGTTAGAAGAAGCAGCTGTGTGTATGAGGATGATAAAAAGAGATCTGCACTTTTCAACCAATTAGAGACAGGGTGAGAAACCCAGGGAAGTGACAACAGAGGAAGCAGCTTCTCAACCAATCAGAGATAGGCTGAGAAAGTGTTAGAGGAAGCAACCAATCAGAGACAGGCTGAGAAAGTGTTAGAGGAAGCAACACAGATGGTATATTCTGGCCTGGAGGGGTATATTCTGGCCAAGGCTACTTTTATTATATTATGAACAGTCAAATTTGTTGAACATTATGTTACAATTGCATTATATTGTTTTAGAGGGAGTATGAATTGGCCTAGCCCCCAATTTATATTCCCGGGGTATAATCTGGCCTGAGGGGGTATAAAGTGGCCTAGGCCAGAGTATACCCCGGGGTTAAACTGGTCTAGGCTAGAATATACCCGGGGTATACTCTGGCCTAGGCCACTTTAACCCCGGGTATAGTCTGGGCGGGGGGTATACTCTGGCCTGTTACACCGAGAATATAAAATGGGGGCTAGGCCAATTCATACTCCCTCTAAAACAATATAATGCAATTGTAAGATAATGTTCAACAAATTTGACTGTTCATAAACGTAGCCCAAATTATTAGCTTACTTCCTTGCAAATGAGGGCTCAGGGAGGCTCAGTACTTTGGCACAAAGAGAAAGTTTCTCTCCAGAGCCATCAGAGATGTGACAGCTCAGGTTCAGTGTCAAAACCTATTCTTTCCCTTCTTTGTCTTCCAAAAATCTGTACAGACCTCTGTCCACTGTCCCCATTCCTCCTGTCTGGTAAATGGAAAACAGACCTTGAAGACAGTCCTGTCAATACAGATATTCTCTGAGAGAACTGGCGCCATCCAAAGAGGGTCCATATGTGTGCTATCACATACTTGTGTTGGCATACATCTGCCATGTAACTAGCTTCATCCCCTAAGATGAATTGCAGATGCTCTCAGTGCTATCAGTATCCTTGGGCTGGCAGAGATACAGGAAATGTTCATGAAGCCATGTCAGTCTTGCTTAGTAAAGATGTTTCAGGTCCAGGCCTGTATATGGACATAGGCCTTAGTTGCACATAAGGAGAAACACCGGGGACCCTGCTAAAGAGACCGTCAGAAAGCAGTGAGGAGCACGGAGAGCAGCGCGATGGGCAGGAAAGAGGGGGCTCTTTCCTGCCCCGACGTCACTAGACCACCACGGAACATGGCATCGCGTAAGTACGGGACGGCGATCCAAAAACGCTACCTTCGGACTATAAGACGCACCCCCCATTTTCCTCCCAAATTTTGGGGGAAAAAAGTGCGTCTTATAGTCCGAAAAATACGGTAAGTTAATCATACATCACCACTTGAGTTGCAGACAACATCTTCACCAGCGACTGGGAGTACATAAGTTTTGCCATACTGGGAAAGACCAAAGGTCCATCGAGCCCAGTATCCTGTTTCCAACAGTGGCCAATCCAGGTCAGAAATACCTGGCAAGATCCCAAAAATGTACAAAACATTTTATACTGCTTATCCCAGAAATAGTGGATTTTCCCCAGTCCATTTAATAACGGTCTATGGACTTTTCCTTTAGGAAGCCGTCCAAACCTTTTTAAAACTCCGCTAAGCTAACCGCCTTTACCACATTCTCTGGCAATGAATTCCAGAGTTCAATTACACGTTGAGTGAAGAAATATTTTCTCCGATTCATTTTAAATTTACCACATTGTAGCTTCATCGCATGCCCCCTAGTCCTAGTATTTTTGGAAAGCGTGAACAGACGCTTCACATCTACCCATTCAACTCCACTCATTATTTTATAGACCTCTATCATATCTCCCCTCAGCCGCCTTTTCTCCAAGCTGAAGAGCCCTAGCTTCTTTAGCCTTTCCTCATACGGAAGTCGTCCCATCCCCTTTATCATTTTCGTTGCCCTTCTCTGCAGCTTTTCTAATTCCACTATATCTTTTTTGAGATGCGGCGACCAGAAATGAACAAAATATTCAAGGTGCGGTCGCACCATGGAGCAATACATAGGCATTATAACATCCTCATTTTTGTTTTCCATTCCTTTCCTAATAATACCTAATATTCTAATCGCTTTCTTAGCCGCAGCAGCACACTGAGCAGAAGGTTTCAACGTATCATCAACGACGACACCTAGATCCCTTTCTTGGTCCATGACACCTAACGTGGAACCTTGCATGACATAGCTATAATTTGGGTTCCTTTTTCCCACATGCATCACTTTGCACTTGCTCACATTAAACGCCATCTGCCATTTAGACGCCCAGTCTCCCAGTCTCGTAAGGTCCTCTTGTAATTTTTCACAATCCTCCTGCGATTTAACGACTTTGAATAACTTTGTGTCATCAGCAAATTTAATTACCTCACTAGTTACTCCCATCTCTAGGTAATTTATAAATATGTTAAAAAGCAGCGATCCCAGCACAGACCCCTGGGGAACCCCACTAACCACCCTTCTACATTGAGAATACTGACCATTTAACCCTACTCTCTGTTTTCTATCTTTTAACCAGTTTTTAATCCACAATAAAACACTACCTCCTATCCCATGACTCTCCAATTTCCTCTGGAGTCTTTCATGAGGTACTTTATCAAACGCCTTCTGAAAATCCAGATACACAATATCAACTGGCTCTCCTTTATCCACATGTTTGTTCACCCCTTCATAGAAATGTAGTAGATTGGTGAGGCAAGATTTCCCTTTACTAAATCCATGTTGACTTTGTCTAATTAATCCATGCTTTTGAATATACTCTGTAATTTTGTTCTTAATAATAGTCTCTACCATTTTGCCCGGCACTGACGTCAGACTCACTGGTCTATAATTTCCCGGATCTCCTCTGGAACCTTTTTTAAAAATTAGCGTTACACTTGTGGTGGTAAGTGTTGAGCCCTCCAACCCCCCCCAAAACCCACTGTACCCACATGTAGGTGCCCCCCTTCGCCCATAAGGTCTATGGTAGTGGTGTACAGTTGTGGGGAGTGGGTTTTGGGGGGGATTTGGGGGCTCAGCACCCAAGCTAAGGGAGGTATGCACCTGGGAGCAATTTTTGAGGTCCACTGTAGTGCCCCCTAGGGTGCCTGGTTGGTGTCTTGGCATGTCAGGGGAACCAGTGCACTACAAATGCTGGCCCCTCCCATGACCAAATGCCTTGGATTTGGCCGGGTTTGAGATGGCCAGCCTTGGATTCCATTATCGTCGAAAACCAATGCCGGCCATCTCTGACATTTGGCCGGCCCGAACCGTATTATCGAAATGAAAGAGTGCCGGCCATCTTTTTCGATAATACGGTTCAGGACCGCTGTTTGAAGCGCCAGCCATATAGATGGCCGCCCATGTAGATGGCTGTGGCTGTTCGAGTATGCCCCTCCACGTCTCATTAATCCATGCTTTTGAATATGCTCTGTAATTTTGTTCTTAATAATAGTCTCTACCATTTTGCCCAGCACCAACATCAGACTCTCCGGTCAATAATTTCCCGGATCTCCTCTGGAACCTTTTTTAAAAATCGGCATTACATTGGCCACCCTCCAATCTTCCGGTACCACACTCAATTTTAAGGATAAATTACATATTTCTAACAATAGCTCCGCAAGCTCATTTTTCAGTTCTATCAGTACTCTGGGATGAATACCATCCGGTCCAGGAGATTTGCTGCTCTTCAGTTTGTAGAACTGCCCCATTACATTCTCCAGGTTTACAGATAATTCATTAAGTTTCTCCGACTCGTCAGCTTCAAATACCATTTCCGGCACCAGTATCCCACCCAAATCTTCCTCTGTGAAGACCGAAGCAAAGAATTCATTTAATCTCTCTGCTACGGCTTTGTCTTCCCTGATCGCCCCTTTTACTCCTTGGTCATCTAGCGGTCCAACCGATTCTTTGCCGGCTTCCTGATTTTAATATACCTGAAAATTTTTTACTATGTGTTTTTGCCTCCAAAGCAATCTTTTTTTCGAAGTCCCGCTTAGCTTTCCTTAGCAGTCCCGGTACAGTCAAGCAGAGAGTCTCAGCTGGCACAATTGGCCTGGGCAACATATCTGTTCCGCAGGAGAGACCTCTTCCTGTCTGCCCTTGAGCTCCTGTCTTTATACCTACCAATATACATGATCTCATCATTTAATTCAATAAGACTGACGTGGCAATTTCCTAATGCATCCCCTGGAACTGGCCAGGAACTCATTTTAAATGCCATCCTTAGCCCTAAGCATGTGTTATTCCATTTAATACCAATCAGTGCATCATTTAATATGATAATGCTATCAACTCCTGTCTTAGGAGTTCATTATGTACTTTCAAAAAAACACTAAATATGATAAGTACATAAGTACATAAGTAATGCCACACTGGGAAAAGATCAAGGGTCCATCGAGCCCAGCATCCTATCCACGACAGCGGCCAATCCAGGCCATGGGCACCTGGCAAGCTTCCCAAATGTACAAACATTCTATACATGTTATTCCTGGAATTGTGGATTTTTCCCAAGTCCATTTAGTAGCGGTTTATGGACTTATCCTTTAGGAAACCATCTAACCCCTTTTTAAACTCTGCCAAGCTAACCGCCTTCACCACGTTCTCCGGCAACGAATTCCAGAGTTTAATTTCGCGTTGGGTGAAGAAACATTTTCTCCGATTTGTTTTAAATTTACTACACTGTAGTTTCATCGCATGCCCCCTAGTCCTAGTATTTTTGGAAAGCGTGAACAGACGCTTCACATCCACCTGTTCCACTCCACTCATTATTTTATATACCTCTATCATGTCTCCCCTCAGCCGTCTCTTCTCCAAGCTGAAAAGCCCTAGCCTCCTTAGTCTTTCTTCATAGGGAAGTCATCCCATCCCCGCTATCATTTTAGTCGCCCTTCGCTGCACCTTTCCCAATTCTACTACATCTTTCTTCAGATGTGGCGGCCAGAATTGAACACAATACTCAAGGTACGGTCGCACCATGGAGCGATACAATGGCATTATAACATCCTCACACCTGTTTTCCATACCTTTCCTAATAATACCCAACATTCTATTCGCTTTCCGAGCCGCAGCATCACACTGAGCAGAAGGTTTCAGTGTATTATCGACGATGACACCCAGATCCCTTTCTTGGTCCATAACTCCTAACGTGGAACCTTGCATGACGTAGCTATAATTCGGGTTCTTTTTTCCCACATGCATCACCTTGCACTTGCTCACATTAAACATCATCTGCCATCTAGCCGCCCAGTCTCCCAGTCTCGTAAGGTCCTTCTGTAATTTTTCACAATCCTGTCGCGAGTTAACGACTTTGAATAACTTTGTGTCATCAGCAAATTTAATTACCTTGCTAGTTACTCCCATCTCTAAATCATTTATAAATATATTAAAAGGCAGTGGTCCTAGCACAGACCCCTGAGGAACCCCACTAACTACCCTTCTCCATTGTGAATACTGCCCTTTTTGTTTTGTTACATTTGTACCCCACGCTTTCCCACTCATGGCAGGCTCAATGCGACTTACATGGGGCAATGGAGGGTTAAGTGACTTGCCCAGAGTCACAAGGAGCTGCCTGTGCCTGAAGTGGGAATTGAACTCAGTTCCTCAGTTCCCCAGGACCAAAGTCCACCACCCTAACCACTAGGCCACTCCTCTAACCCCACTCTCTGTTTCCTATCCTTCAACCAGTTTTTAATCCACAATAGGACTTTTCCTCCTATCCTATGACCCTCCAGTTTCCTCTGTAGGCAGAACTGAATGTCAAGCACAAACGTTTCTATTACAAGATGATCCTGCAATAAATGATCTATGCCCACCAGGCTATAAAATCCTACACTTACCAAGGTGAGAAAAAAAGGGGGAGGGTTAGCTTTCATATACAAATTTTTCTTCAAACTGAAACTGATATCAAAGCATATAGCCCTGTCTCTATAAATTGTGGCTTGCACCATTAGTGACACTACCCTATCAGATCATGTTTCCAGTGTCTTATTGTATAGACCCCATGGAAGGCGGACTACAGCTCAAGATGGCCTTACTGACTTCATCGCCAATATATGCTCATCTCACCCCAATGTCATGCCAATAGGAGACATTTATATCCACCTGGACAACCCAAGATCTTAACACCAAGGAAGTGAGGGAATTCCTAGCATCCTGGGACTTCGAGACCACAGATGCCAACTCAACACATAACAAGGGCCACATATTGGACCTATTTGCTTACAGATTAATGAAGCCCAAAGACGTCATTTTATCAGACAACAATTGGACACGTACCCCATGATCTGACCATAAAATACTGGCATTTAAGTTAAACTGAAGGAGGCATCTTCAGAAAAGAGACAACAAGAATCACAGGAAAAGGTTCATACCAGAGGTAAGATGAATGCTGACAATTTCTAGAACAGGCCCCAGCTCACCAGACACGATCACCTTCATGAGCGACTGGAACACACAGAGCAGGCTCATCCTTGACAACATAGCCCCAGTGAAAACCAAAATGTAACCCAAAAGAAGACCTTCTCCTGGTTTAACAAGGAGATAGCAACAGTGAAGAGGTTGTGTAGAAAGTTAAAAAGAGGATTGAGCAAAAATGACTCAGATGAAAATAAATCTAAATAGAGAAAAACAGTGAGAGACTACAAAAAAATATCATAAAACAAGCTTGTTTGGGAAGCTCGCCAGGTGCCCTTGGCCTGGATTGGCCGCTGTCGTGGACAGGATGCTGGGCTCGATGGACCTTTGGTCTTTTCCCAGTGTGGCATTACTTATGTACTTATGTAGAAAGTTAAGGTGTTATGAAACTTACATTGGGTCAGATCAGCTTAATTCCAAAAATCTATATAGCCTAGTAAACAACCTACTAGATGTCCAACATGTGACAGAACCAGATGAGACCCCACCGTCTCCATCAGACCTAGCCTCCTACTTCAATCAAAAAGTAAGAAACATTATATTAGGATTGCCCACACAAAATAACCCCATCAAACACTATCTGTCTGATCAAGAACATCACAAACTACCTAAGCAAGCTGATAAAGTCTGGATTTCATTCACCAAACCAACAACACAAACAGTCCAAATTCTATTAAGAAAATATGCAAAATCTCACAGCTTATTAGACGAGTGTCCAAAACAAGTAATGAAAGATGCATCATCATCATGGTTTATAGAACTGCTAACAGAACATCTCACATTCCTCCTATCAGATGGTCATTTTCCCAAAAATAAAGGGAACATCATTCTGGCACCAATTGTAAAGAATACCATGGCCATGAATTATGACGTTACGAACTACAGGCCAGTGGCATCCATCCTACTGCTAGTCAAGATCGTGGAGGGAATAGTCTCCCAACAACTGATGGAATTCCTATCTTGCCAAGACATCCTACACTGTTCACAATTTTTATTTTTATTACATTTGTACCCGGCGCTTTCCCACTCATGGCAGGCTCAGTGCGGCTTACATGGGGCAATGGAGGGTTAAGTGACTTGCCCAGAGTCACAAGGAGCTGCCTGTGCCTGAAGTGGGAATCGAACTCAGTTCACAAGACTCCACGCTACCTACTGGACAGTATATCTTTGAATTGGAGGAGCAGTACTACATTGACTAATGGGATTCCTCAGCCTCATATCATACCAAGTCAAGATCTCAAACACCCTGCCCCCCCTCCAGGTCCACAGAATGCAAAGTACCCCAGGGGGTCCCCTTTGTCACCAGTCTTATTCAGTGTTTGATGTCACCCTTGGGGAAGAAGTTGGAAAAGGAAGGTTTTAAGTCATACATATACACGGACGACGTGATGCTGTATATCCACTTCAAAAGAGGCATCAAGGTCATCATAGGGCAAATTCAACCAGGAATCAAAATAATGGAGTCATGGACCTCAACCTTTAGACTGAAACTAAACAAAGAAAAAACTGAATGTCTACAAGCCCACACTACACATCCACATATAAAAGCTTCACGATTGGTCAAACCACCTAACCACTAGGAAAAAAACTTAAAGTTCTTGAAGTTACAATAGATCAACAACTAATACTCAACAACCAAATATCGGCAGTCACCAAACAGAGTTTCAGAACTCTATGGAAACTAAGAATTAGAGACCTCTTCTCATCAAAAACATTCTGCATCCTAGTCCAGACACTGATCCTATGCAAGACCCAGAGCTTAAAGAAACTCCAAACTACCCAAAACACCGCAGCTCACTTAATTTTCAAGGTCCCGTGGTACCAAAGGGCAACACCACTACTATACACTTTACACTGGCTGCCAGTAATGTCCAGAATTCACTTCAAAACTATTATCCTTGTCTTCCATTTACTCTATGGAATGGCCCCGACTACATGGAAACTTTAATTGCCCTCCCGGTAAAGAACACCATAAAGGGATCCTGGAACTTCATCCTACTCTGTCTCCTCAACTGCAAGGGAGTGCAGTACAAATCCATACACGTAGCGGGTTTTTCTACCTCGCAACAAAGTTATGGACCTCACTACCAATAGCTATGAGGCGGATAACTGATTACCTACTTTTCCAAAAAACACTCAAATCGCAGTTTTTCTAACAGAGGCAGGATAATGAAAATGAATCAATCCACACCCAACGATCATACGTAATCTGCTCACCTATATACTATCAACCTTGTTTGTTAGCTTACCTGACACTACGAATGATGTTGGAAATACTAACATCAAAATAGTTTTCTCAACACTTATTTCATTACACTAAACAAATGTTACACTGCATTACTGTCACTATATAATTGTTACACTGTTTAATGGTTAGTTCTCATGCGCTACTTCCTGATCAACATGTTTAATGGTTAGCAGGTTTAATGGTTAGCTCTCATGTACTACTTCTTTGATCAGCATGTAATTGTTTCTTTTTCTCTTGTTATAATGTAAGCCACATTGAACTGAATGCCATTTGGATAATGTGGGATATAAGAACATAGAAATTGGAAATGGAAGTGTAATAATTATTTGTCTTTATATATTCATATGGTTGCTGTGGCACTGTATAGTAACTCCTTTCTGCTTAGACTTGAGAATATAGGTAAGAGAATGTTGGCCTTATATCCTTCTATGCACTAGCAGCATGTATTTATTTATTTTATGGCATTTGTATCCCACATTATCCCACCTCTTTGCAGGCTCAATGTGGCTTACATTTCGTCATGGATACTGGAAGTAGCATTGAATATACATTTGGTTAACAGAGGGTTTTGTGTTACATGGTAGTAAGATAGATGAGGGCGTTAGAGCAGAAAGACATTATAACACATTATAAGACAGTCTAGAAGTTTTAAGAGTATACAGTTACACATGTTGAATTATACAGTTACACATGCTGATCTTTGTGATATATCTTGTCGAAAAGAAAGGTTTTCAATAGTTTGCGGAAATTGGTCAATTCATAGACCGTTTTCAGGTTACGTGGCAGCGCGTTCCAAAGTTGCGTGCTCGTATAACATTAAGCATGCTTAATGTAGTTTCTTGTCTACATTCCAAGTATTGCTGACGCCATGAAGATGGTTTATATATCAGTAAAAAGATAATGAGGTTAATGCATAATGATGTGAGGTAATAAATTATTAACGTTTTTTATTTAAAAATTATTTTCTAACACTCTATTTGGAACTTTCAGTATCTAAGATTTTGAATCTGCATGTTATTTTGATCTTCATTTCAAAGATACAAGAAAATAATAATGAAAAACAAACACAATACATCTATTGCAGGCATACTTCAATGTGATTCTGGATCAGTAAGAGATCAAAATCAGATTTTTAGACTTTTTTGCCATGAATGTCAAAGAGTGTTCCATGATCGCCTGATAAACAATGAAGATAAGAAATATTTTCAGACAATGTTATCGGAAATGGCCAGTAAGTTTATTATATTCATTTTCAGTCAGTACTTTTACTATAACAGAAATAACTTATGCCTAATCTAACATGCTCATTTTTATTTGTAGGCAAGCATTTTGGAGTACAGATTGACCCAGAGTACTTTGTAACTAAGCCAATCATTTTTGGAGACTTCATGAAGGTGATTATAACTAAAGGATTAGAGTATTATTGTTTTTAAATATGTGTATTAACGAACAAAGGATATGCACATATGGCACATAAACATTTGATGTTATTTGTTTCTGTAGACTAACACCAGCTATGAAATGTTGTTGTTTTGTTGGAGTGTCTATTGCAGATATAGTAGTATGAAATAATGTATATGTTTGGAAAATCTTGAAGTCTGTGGTTGGCAGTGTTTTGGATTACAGTACCAATCTTTTATGTTGGGTTAACAACTAAGAGGTTACAGATTATCCAAAATATGGTGGCCAAACTTCTGACCGGTACTCTGCCAAGAGAGTTCATGCCTGACATTACTTAAATTGTATTGGCTATTGATAAAAAGCACATTAAATTTAAATCGATGATGATTTGTTTATTGGAATTTCTTTATGAAGAAATTCACCCAAGGTGGTATATAGCAGGTATAGCTTGATATAAATAACTTATCTAGTCTTAATAGCATAACAATAGTACAGTAACCAAATATAAGCATAAAATACATCAATGAGGTAAACTTGCCAATATAGCAATGACATAAAATACAATATCAGGAATCTACATATTAAAGTAGCACAGTAGAACATTCATATAACAGAAATTTGATAAACTTCAGCAGAATATAAATAGTCAAAATAGCATAGACACATCAGTAAAACAAGTTTTCAGTTGTTTTTAGTCTAGAAGAGATGCTGTGAAAGGACTTCCAAAGAGAATGAGAACATCACTGGTGAATATTTTACCTGCTGAGAAGGTGCTTTTAAACTTGGAAAAAGCTAGACATAGAGTTTATTTATTTATTTGTTTGTTTGTTACATTTGTATCCCACATTTTCCCACCTCTTTGTAGATTCAATGTGGCTTACATGGAGGGGCATAATCGAACGTGAATGCCCATCTCCATGGGCGTCTATGTCCGAGAACGGGTATGTGAAGGGGCGGGACAGACCGTATTTTTGAAAAAAATGGCCGCCCATCTTTTTTTTCGATAATACGGTTTGTACCCAGCAAATGCATCAGAGTTGTGCGGATTTGAGCTGGGCAGTTTCGTTTTTCAGCGATAATGGAAACCGAAGGCGCCCAGCTCAAAAACAAACAAATCCAAGGCATTTGGTCGTGGGAGGGGCCAGGATTCGTAGTGCACTGGTCCCCCTGACATGCCAGGACACCAACCGGGCACCCTAGGGGGCACTTGTAACAATTAAAAAAAAACATTAAAATACCTCCCAAGTCCATAGCTCCCTTCCCTTGGGTGCTGAGCCCCCCAAATCCCCCCCAAAACCCACTGCCAAAACTCTACACCATTACCATAGCCCTACATGTGGGTACAGTGGGTTTGGGGGGGCAGTTTGGAGGGCTCCCGTTTACCACCACAAGTGTAATAGGTAGGGGGGGATGGGCCTGGGTCCACCTGCCTGAAGTCCACTGCACCCACTAACAACTGCTCTAGGGACCTGCATACTGCTGTGATGGAGCTGGGTATGACATTTGATTCTGGCATACAGGCTGGAAAACAAAGTTGTTAAAGTTGGCTTTTTTCGGTGGGAGGGGGTTAGTGACCACTGGGGGAGTCAGGGGTGGTCATCCCCGATTCCCTCCGGTGGTCATCTGGTCATTTAGGGCACTTTTTTGGGACTTGTTCATGAAAAAAAAGGGTCCAAAAAAAGTGACCTAAATTCTTGCTAAAAACGGCCATTTTTTTTATTATCGGCCGAAGGCATCCATCTCTGCTCAGCCGATAAACACGCCCCAGTCCCGCCGTCACCATGCCTCCGACACGCCCCCGTCAACTTTGTTTGTTCCCGCGATGGAGTGCAGTTGAAGATGCCCAAAATTGGCTTTCGATTATACCGACTTGGGCGCCTTTGCGAGATGGGTGCTAATCTCCCAATTTGGGTCGAAATCTGGACGCCCATCACTTTCGAAAATAAGGCTGATAGTGCTGGAGAGCTGTTTCCAGACTCCGGAGTAAACAAATACAATGTGGTGTAGTGGTAAGATAATGTTCATGTGGTAGGATTACATAAAGGAATCGGTCGGCAGAGGGTTGTGTGTAGCCCATTACGAACTTTAGTGTTATTGTGACGCAGAGATCAGGCATTTACGTTGGATGGGTAGGGTATGCCTTTTTAAACAGGTGGATCTTGAGTGTCTTTCTGAAGTGTAAATGGTTGTATGTGGTTTTCAAGTCTTTTGGTAGTGCGTTTCACAGTTGCGTGCTGATGTAGGAAAAACTGGATGCGTAGGTTGATTTGTATTTGAGTCCTTTGCAGCTTGGATAGTGTAGATTTAGGTATGTTCGTGTTGATTCGGATGTATTTCTAGATGGTAGGTCGATCAAGTCTGTCATGTAGCCCGGTGCTTCCCCATAGATAACTTTGTGAACCATAGTACAGATTTTGATTTGAAGCCAATGTAGTTTTTCGCGGAGGGGCTTTGCGCTCTCGAATCGTGTTTTTACAAAGATGAGTCTAGCTGCTGTGTTTTGTGCGGTCTGAAGTTTCTTTAAGATTTGTACTTTGCATCCTGCATAAATTCCATTGCAGTAGTCTGCATGGCTTAGTACCATTGATTGTATTAGGTTGTGAAATGTTTCCCTCGGGAAGAATTGTTTCACGCGTTTGAGTTTCCACATTGAATAGAAAATTTTCTTTGTTGTGGATTTTACTTGGCTGTCTAGAGTGATGTTGCAGTCCAGTGTCACGCCAAGGATTTTCAGGCTGTCTGAGACCGGAAGGGTGTGGTCTGGGGTGTTGATAGTTGTTGGGTTGTCCATGGTGTATTGGGATGAAAGGATATAAGCAGTGGTGTGCTGGAGCAGGCTCTCACAGGCTCGCAAGAGCCGGTTGTTAAGTTTTTAAGAATTTTGGGAGCCGGTTGTTAAAGTAGGGCCCTCCATGGCTACTTTAACAACTGGCTCCCAAAATGTGGGCCTGGACCCCCTGCTGAATTCTCTTTTACTTTGCTGGTGGGGATGCTGAGCCCTGCCAGCCAAGTAAATAGATTGCTGCTGCTCCCCGCTCCTTGTTTCCAGCTCTGAGCAGCAGGCTGGGACTTCTCCAGCATGTGTGAGAAGTTTCAGGATGTTGCTCAGAGCAAGACGTTGGGAGTGATGGCAGTCCATTTATTGGCTGCCAGCAAAGGGATGCCTAGTGTGCCCGCAAGAAGGGAGGGAGGAGAGAGAGGCAAGTGTTGCTCCCCCCCCCCCCGGCCACCCCTGGCCCTTCCAACTGCAGAGCTGGCTACGTCCGAAGAAAGAGCCTGTTGTTAAAAATTTACCAGCACACCCCTGGATATAAGTACATAAGTAATGCCACAATGGGGAAAGACCAAGGGTCCATCGAGCCCAGCATCCTGTCCACGACAGCGACCAATCCAGGCCAAGGGCACCTGGCAAGCTTCCCAAACGTACAAACATTCTATACATGTTATTCCTGGAATTGTGGATTTTTCCCAAGTCCATTTAGTAGCGGTTTATGGACTTGTCCTTTAGGAAACCGTCTAACCCCTTTTTAAACTCTGCCAAGCTAACCGCCTTCACCACGTTCTCCAGCAACGAATTCCAGAGTTTACTTACGCGTTGGGTGAAGAAAAAGTTTCTCCGATTTGTTTTAAATTTACTACACTGTAGTTTGATCGCATGCCCTCTAGTCCTAGTATTTTTGGAAAGCATGAACAGACACTTCACATCCACCTGTTCCACTCATTATTTTGTATACCTCTGTCATGTCTCCCCTCAGCCATCTCTTCTCCAAGCTGAAAAGCCCTAGCCTCCTTAGTCTTTCTTCATAGGGAAATCGTCCCATCCCCGCTATCATTTTAGTCGCCCTTCGCTGCACCTTTTCCAGTTCCACTATATCTTTCTTGAGATGCGGCGACCAGAATTGAACACAATACTCAGTGGGTTTTATCTTTATTAAGTTTTAGTTGAAATGCATTTGTCCATGAGTCCATGGTATTCAGGCCGGTCTTGATTTCGTTAGCGATTTCTGTGAGTGTAGATCTGTAGGGGATGTATATAGTAACATCATCTGCATAGATGAAAGAGTTAAGGCCTTGGTTGGATAAGGCCTTGGCCAGAGGGGTCATCATTAGGTTGAAGAGGATCGACGATAGTGGTGAACCTTGTGGTACTCCGCAATCTGCTGTCCAAGGTGGTGATATGTCTGTTTTTGACTTAACCTGATATGTTCTTGTGGTTAGGAAATCCTTGATCCAGTTAAGTATGGTGCCAGCCATCCCGAATTTGACAAGTAATCTTAATAATATGTTATGGTTTACCATGTCGAATGCACTAGACATGTCAAATTGGAGGAGGAGGATGTTGTTACCTGTTGCTATTTCCTGCTTGAATTTGGCTAGCAGGGTGAGTAGTACTGTTTCTGTGCTGTGTAACTGGCGAAAGCCAGACTGTGATTTGTGTAATATTGAGAATTTGTTTATATAGTCTGTCAATTGTTTGGCTACCATGCTTTCCATCAGTTTGACTGACAACAGAATGGATGCTACTGGTCAGTAGTTGGTGATTTCATTTGCTTTTTTCTTGGTGTCTTTTGGTATCTGGGTGAGTAGAATATTGCCTTTTTCCTTTGTGAAGAGACCTTGCTGAAGCATGTAGTTTAGATGGGATGTGAGATCGACTATGAAACGGTCAGGGGCTGATTTCAGCAAGTAATTGGGGCAGGTATCTAGTCTGCAATGAGTGTTGGCGAACCTCCTGAGCGCCTGTGCTACAGTATCAACGGTAAGAAGGGTGAAGTTAAGCCAGGTTCGGTCCGCCGGGTATTCACCATTGATTGGGTCCAGCTCGTTTAGAAAGTTCTCGATGTCTGTGTTGCCTTGGGGGTAACGTGTTGCGAAGGTTTATAATTTTTTCGTTGAAATGCTTAGCAAGTTTGTCTGCAGATGGGGTGTCTGTGTTCAATGCAGTGACCGGTTTGGTATCTAGTAGTTTGTTCAAAAATTGATATAGTTTCTTTGTGTCTTTGTAATCTGTTCCTATTTTAGTTTTATAATATGATCTTTTGGTCTGTCTTATTGCGTATTTGTATTTCCTTTGTGATTGCTTCCATGTGTTGAGTGTGAGTTTGTCTTTTGTTTCTTTCCATGCTCGTTCGAGTTGCCTGGTTCGTGTTTTCAGCTTTTTCAGTTCATCGTTGAGCCATGGTATCAAGATGTGCTTGCGTGAGGTTCTTGTTCGTACGGGTGCTATTTCATCTAGTATGCATTTATACCAATCCAAGAGGTAGTCTGTGGATTCTGTTTGTGCTGTCCATTCGTTGTTATATAACAATTGTCAGAATTTTTTCGTGTCTACATGACCTCTTGATGTGTATGTTGTGTGTTCTTGGGTTTGGTGTACTCCCTTCTTTCGCCATCGTTGGAGTAGGTTTAGTTTATAATGATCAGTCCAGGGTGTTTCTGTCCATTTAATCTCAGATAATGTTAGGTTCTGGTCTGTTGATAGTTTGTGTGAGATGAGATAAAGTGTATGCCCTTTGGCATGGGTTGCTTGCAGTTGTGGCCATTTGAGATCCCATAGGTGAAGGAATTCTTTACATTCTCGTGCGTTAATTGAGTTTGGGTCTTCTAAGTGAAGGTTAATGTCTCCCAGTACTAGTACATTGGAGCTGGACACACGTGTGTTTGAGATGAAGTCCATGAAGTTGGTCTGGCCTTCGTTCCAGTTACCTGGGGGTCTGTAAAACAAGACACAATTTAAGTAGTCGCGTAGGGTTTTGTTAAGGATTCTGATTGAAGCGATTTCTAGTTGAGGTGTCATGGACTCGGCGATGGTTTCGGTGCTAAAGTGGGATCGATAGATTAGTGCTGCGCCTCCTCCTCCTTTTTCCTTTTTGGTCCAATATATGATTTTGTATCCTAGAGGGCACAGGTCTAGGATTATGGGGTCTGTTTGGTGGTGGATCCAGGTTTCACTAATGAAGAGTAAGTCAAGGTCTTCAGCCATGATCTAGTCTGTTAGTGTTGCTGTTTTGTTTACTGCGGATCTGGCATTGACGTAACCCACTTGAATTGTTTGGTATGGGTCTTCTGCGTTTGGTGTTGTGTGGACTTTTATTAGTTGCTGTTTCTTAGTTGGAGTGATTTTATTAGGGCCCTTCTTTGTATTCTGAGTTGATTGTCTACATGTTGGTGTGCCACCTTTGTTTAGGTTATTGTCTATTTGATGGGGTGTAGTGTGTCTGATCAGTCTTTGATGATTGTGCAGTATGCATATGATATTGCTGTCTGCAAGTGGGGTGGTTAATGTAAGGTGGATCAGTGATAAGGAGTAGATTAAATAGGTAGATTAAATAGTTAAATAGGTATTGTCTTTATATTGTTGGGTAGGAGAGGCTCCTGCCTGGTTAAATCACTTGGGCCTGCCCAACAGCTTATATTCAGTGGCGTTTAACTGGACAGTGCCACTGAATATCAGCTGTAACCAGTCCAAAAAAGTAGGCAGTTCAAGAGCAATACTGTGGAGGAGCTGGCATGTATGCGGATGCCAGCAATATTCAGTGCCAGCACTCCTTTAGCTATGCAGGCCCTGGCATTGAGTATCAGCTGGGACCAGCATAACTTTAAAAACCTTTTTTAAACCCTCCCAAGCCCCCTCGGGACCCTGTCTTTTCTTCCCCTTCCCACCCCCACCCCCAAAACAATCTCCCCTACCCCACATCTCGGTAAGCCCCTAGCGGCAGCATCCTGAAAATGGCTGCAGTGACCTCTTACTGCAGCCTTGCAGTACTACTGCAGTACCTAAAGGCTGCTGTGAGAGGTCACAGCAGCTGTACTTAAAAAGCTGCTACTAGGGGCAGGAGCAAGGGGGGGGGGGTCACTCCTGCCCCCATCTCTCCCACCAGACCACCAGAGATTGAAGGTAGGCCCCAGGGACCTACCAAGATGGGGGATGGGGTCATTGCAGGAGTAGGTGGGAGAGAGGTATTTAAGATCATGGGCTTGGGGAGGGGGAAGGAAGGTGAAGGGGCCATTTTGGGGGTCCAAGGGGTTTGGGAGGCCTTAAAAAAGGATTTTTAAAGTTATGTGTGTCTCAGTCAACATTCATTCTGGGCCAGACTGAATATTGGCTGGTACCCAAATAAGCTCCAACGGCCTGGATAGCAAAATTAGCTCTGGATATTCAGTGTTGGTGCCTATATATGGTCCCACACTGAATATCTGTGTCTAACAGTGGCGTAGCAAGGGCGGGGCGGAGGGGCAGTCTGCCCCAGGTGCACGCTGCTGGAGGGTGCAGAGAGCAGCAACGCGCCTGTCGGCTCCGCTGGTTCTCTGCCCCGGAACAGGTTATTTCCTGTTCCGGGGCAGAAGGAGCAGGGAGCCAGTGGAGCCGACAGGCGCTGCTGCTCTCTGCACCCTCCAGCAGCCAAGAATGCACCCGGGGAGGAGGGGCTTGATGCACTGGGGAGGGGGGTGTCATTGCGCCGGGGGAGGGGGCTTGATGCGCCAGGGAGGGGGGTGTCATGCTGCACTCTTGGGGGACAGATGCCACCGCACCTGGGGGGAGGGGTGCGTAGCGGTGATCCGCCCCGGGTGGCAGCCGACCTAGGATCGCCATTGGTGGCTAATTTAGCCAGCAAAGGTCAGCATTTAAAAAGACGCTGACTGCGGTTGAGCAAGTTGTTAATAGGAATAAAAAAACAGTTTGAAGTGTCTGTATACAAAAGCTTGAAGACTAAAAACTAAGATGGGAGAATTAGAATATATTGCACTAAATGAAATAGGCATCTCTGAGACCTCGGGGAAGGAAGATAGCCAAAGGGGCATTGTCATACCTGGGTACACGTTATGTTGCAGTGATATGTTGAGCCTGCAAATAGGTGGGAAAATGTGGGGTTCAAATGTAACAAATATATATATTAAAGAGGGCCTTGAATCAAATAGACTGCAGGACACAACATATACATTGGAATCCTTATGGATAAAAGGGAAAAGGATAGTGATAGGAATATACTACCATCAGCCTGGCCAGACAGAACAGAAAGATGTTAGCAGAACTTATGGAAACTAACAAATTGGGTAACAAAATAATAATGGGTGATTCAGTTACCCTGATACTAACTGGGTAAATGTAACATTAGGGCATGCAAAAGGAGCTAAAATTCCTAGAGGAAATCAAGGGCTGCTTTATTGAGTAGCTGATTAAGGAACCAACAAAATGGGGACCCAATTCTAGATCTAGTCCTTAGTGGACTGCATGATCTGATGCAACAGGTAATGGTGCTGTGGCCACTTGACAACTGTGATCATAACGTGATCAGGTTTGATTTAATAATGAGTAAGTACGTTTAGGAAATCCAATATGTTAGCATTTAACTTTCAAAAAGGAGACTTTGATAAATTAAGAATGGTAAAAAAAAACCCAAACCCTTAGAGGAGCAGCTGCAAAGGTCAAAAATTTGCATCAGACATAGATATTGTTCAAAAACACCATCCTGGAAGCCCAGATCAGATATATTCCATGTGTTTAACAAGGCAGAAGGAATGCCAAATGACCAGTGGCGTTCCTAGGGGGGGGGCGGTGGGTGCATGCTGCTGGGGGGGTGCCGTGCACACCTGTCCTCCGTTGTTCCATGCTTCTTCTCTGCCCCGGAACTTCCTGTTCTGGGGCAGAGAAGAAGCATGGAACAACGGAGGACAGGCGCGCGCGGCACCCCCCCAGCGGCGTGCACCCGGCAGGGAGGGGGTTCCTTCGCGGGGGTGTCCTTTCGCTGGGGGGGTCCGCGCTGCATCGGGGGGGCGCTGCACCCAGGGGGCAGGGCGCATCGGCGATCTGCCTCGGGTGCCAGCCCCCCCAGGAACGCCACTGCAAATGACAGCTGGCATGGTTAAAACCTGAGGTGAAGAAGGCTACTAGAGCTAAAAGAACATCCTTCAGAAAATGGAAGAAGAATCCAACTAAAGATAATAGGAAACAGCATAAGGAATGGCAAGTCAAGTACAAAAGGCTGATATAGAAGGCAAAGAAAGACTATGAGAAGATTTTCTTGGAGGTAAAAAGAAATGATAAAAGCATTTCTTTAGGTATATTGTAAGTTCTAAGAGTCCTGGAAGGCACATAGCCAATAGGGTTAAATATAAAGGTTGTTCATAATATGATTTATGCAGTTTAGTAAGAATCTTGAAATTTATCACTTGAGATTATTAGTTGATAAACCAGCGTAAATGATGTTCCCATAATCTATACAGGAAATAGAAAAACATGCAGTAAAATGTGTAATGTTGCTTCATTAAATAGATATCTGATAGAATGTATTTATCGTAAAATGAAAAAAAACTTTCTTCACAATATTAGAGCCCCACTCACAAAACCTAAGGGGATATTTTACTAAAGGTTAGTGCAAATTGTCTGTCACAGGATTCATTTTATTCCTATGGGCCCTGCTGCAGATAACTTGCGCTAATCTTTAGTAAAAGACACCCTACGTTTCTAATCAATGATAATTCCCAAACAACTAAAGTTGTTCACTGGTATAATGCAATATTATATGAACCAACATGAGTATTTTCAAAGGAATTTTATATGTTATTTGTAACCAATATTCTGCCTTTAATAATGGGAAAATGTGGTCAAACATTTAATCACCAACAATTGATTTAACGGCAATATTTTGAATGATTTGTAATCATTTGAGATCAAGTATGTGCTTGAGCATATTCAAAAGCTTGGATTAATGAGACAAACAGGCTTATTTTCGAAAGTGATCGCTGGCGATCTTCCGACATAAATCGGGAGATGGCCGGCGACCTCTCAAAAGCGGCGAAATCGGTATAATTGAAAGCGGCTTTTTTGACACCATTGCCGCTTTCCTGTCACCAAGCCGGTGAAAATTCAAGGGGACATGTCGGCGGCGTAGCGAAGGCGGGACATGGGCAGGCAAGGGCGTGGCTACCAGATGGCCGGCTTTCACGGATAATGGAAAAAAAAGCGGCGTTAATCAGTATTTCGCGGGGTTTACTTGGTCCTTTTATTTTCACGACCAAGCCTCAAAAAGATGCCCCAGCTCACCAGATGACCACCGGAGGGAATGGGGGATGACCTCCCCATACCCCCCAGTGGTCACCAACCCCCTCGCACACTAAAAAAATAAAAATAAAAAACTTCTTTTACCAGCCTGTATGCCAGCCTCAAATGTCATACCCAGCTCCCTGACAGCGGTATGCAAGTCCCTGGAGCAGTTTTTAATGGGTGCAGTGCACTTCAGGCAGGCAGACCCAGGTCCTTCCCCACCCCTACCTGTTTCACTTGTGGTGCTAAGTGTTGAGCCCTCCAACCCCCCCCAAAACCCACTGTACCCACATGTAGGTGCCTCCCTTCACCCATAAGAGATATGGTAATGGGGTAGAGTTGTGGAGAGTGGGTTTGGGGGGGATTTGGGGGGGGCTCAGCACCCAAGGTAAGGGAGCTATGCACCTGGGAGCTATTTGTGTATTTTAAAAAAGATTTTAGAAGTGCCCCCTAGGGTGCCCGGTTGGTGTCCTGGCATGTGAGGGGGACCAGTGCACTACAAATGCTGGCTCCTCCCATGACCAAATGCCTTGGATTTCGCCGGGTTTGAGATGGCCGGCATTTTTTTCCATTATCACTGAAAAACAAAACCGGCAATCTCAAACCCGGCGAACTCTGGCATTTGGCCGGGCCAAACTGTATTATCGAAAGAAAAGATGGCCGGCCAGCTGTTGCGTCTCCGCCAAAATAGATCGCCGGCGATCTATTTCGCCAGCGCCGTTCGATTATGCCTCTCAAAGTCAACATGGATTTAGTGAAGGGAAATCTTGTCTCACCAATCTACTACATTTCTTTGAAGGGATGAACAAACATGTGGATAAAGGTGAGCCGGTTGATATTGTGTATCTGGAATTTCAGAAGGCGTTTGACAAAGTACCTCATGAAAGACTCCAGAGGAAATTGGAGAGTCATGGGATAGGAGGTAGTGATCTATTGTGGATTAAAAACTGGTTAAAAGAAAACAGAGAATAGGGTTAAATGGTCAGTATTCTCAATGGAGAAGGGTAATTATTGGGGTTCCCCAGGGATCTGTGTTGGGACCGCTGCTTTTTAACATATTTATAAATGACCTAGAGATGGGAGTAACTAGTGAGGTAATTAAATTTGCTGATGACACAAAGTTATTCAAAGTCGTTAAATCGCAGGAGGATTGTGAAAAATTACAAGAGGACCTTACAAGACTAGGAGACTGGGCGTCTAAATGGCAGATGACTTTTAATGTGAGCAAGTGCAAAGTGATGCATGTGGAAAAGAGGAACCCGAATTATAGCTATGTCATGCAAGGTTCCATGTTAGGAGTCACAGACCAAGAAAGGGATCTAGGTGTCGTCGTTGATGATACGTTGAAACCTTCTGCTCAGTGTGCTGCTGAGGCTAAGAAAGCAAATAGAATGTTAGGTATTATTAGGAAGGAAATGGAAAACAAAAATGAGGATGTTATAATGCCTATGTATTGCTCCATGGTTCGACCGCACCTTGAATATTTTGTTCATTTCTGGTTGCCGCATCTCAAAAAAGATATAGTGGTATTAGAAAAGGTACAGAGAAGGGCGACGAAAATGATAAAGGGGATGGGACGACTTCCCTGTGAGGAAAGGCTAAAGTGGCTAGGGCTCTTCAGCTTGGAGAAAAGGCGGCTGAGAGGAGATATGATAGAGGTCTATAAAATAATGAGTGGAGTTGAACGGGTAGATGTGAAGCGTCTGTTTACGCTTTCCAAAAATACTAGGGGGCATGTGATGAAGCTACAATGTAGTAAATTTAAAATGAATCTGAGAAAATGTTTCTTCACTCAACATGTAATTAAACTCTGGAATTCGTTGTCAGAGAATGTGGTAAAGGCAGTTAGCTTAGCGGAGTTTAAAAAAGGTTTGGACGGTTTCCTAAAGGAAAAGTTCATAGACCATTATTAAATGGACTTGGGGAAAATCCACTACTTCTGGGATAAACAGTATAGAATGTTTTGTACTTTTTTGGGATCTTGCCAGGTATTTGTGACCTGGATTGGCCACTGTTGGAAACAGGATGCTGGGCTTGATGGACCTTTGGTCTTTCCCAGTATGGCAATACTTACGTACTTATGAAGCAAGGCTTGGCAATAATCCAGATCACTTAAGACTAAAGCATGTATCAAGATACGTAAAGCTTTCTGGTCCGAGAGTGTACTAACTGACCAGGGTAGGCTTAACGATTGGACCATTGGCACTTGCTCATGGTGCTAACCGTAATTCCCAGCAACTGACAACACTGCCAGTGCCTTACCTGCCCCTGTCCTCCCAGTGGGTTCAGCATCTTCAGCCTCTCTCTCTCTCTCTCTCCATCTACTCCAGCGTTGCTGCCTCTCCCCCTCCTCCTCCCCCCTGCCTGCTTGTCTGCGGTCCTGCAAACTTGCTAGCAGCAGCAATGTGAAAAGAGGCACACTCCAGCCAGCTTCTGGGTGTTTCCTCAGTGTCCTGCCCACAGGAAATTACATCAGAGGAGGTAGAACATGGAGGGATCGGGAGGAAGCGATATTGAGCCACAAGAAAAGGAATGCCAATGCAGGTAGAAAGGATTGGGTGCTGCAGATGCATGGGGCGGGGCACCAAAGGAAGTAAGCCTGTGGTGCCATGATCCCTTAAGCTGGCCCAGTGACTAAAATCAATTTCAATTTATAGAAACACTTGTTAACTATAGAGGAAATGTGAAGGTGATACTTTAGATTAGGGTCAAATATAACTACCAATACCTTTAGTGATGGAGAGAGAGATACCTAGGAGTCAGCAAGGATAATTTTGTCAGAAAAGAACATTATTCCTGATCTTGGAAAAAGAAAAAGCCCATATCTCCTATGGGTATAGGGGCATTTGCACAGTGCAGGCCCTTAGCTTGGTAGGGTCTTCTGGATCTTCTCCCATACCCTTTTTGCTGATGCTTGTAAGATCCACTGCCTGCCCTCCCTAAAAAGGCGTGCCTCATTCTGGAGGATGAGGCATGCCAGGAGTTTTCTTTCTTTCTCAGAAATTTTTTTGTCCATCTTGGCCTCCATCTTCTATGTGCATGTGACAGGACCCAATATATATATTTTGGCAACTGACCCATGTGCAAATGGCTGCCCTGGAAAAAGCCTTCTATGTGCTGCATGGCTGCAGGCAGAGCCTGGATGGTGGATATTGTACAGATAACACAAATAGAGAGGGTAATGCAGCATACACAGAAACTATACAGACAAGAAAGCAACACTGGGACTTGAAGACTGGGACAAAAAAGTTCTTTATGGATGACTCGACACGGGCCGTGTTTCGACGCTAAACAGCGCCTGTTTCAGGGGTCTAACAAGAAGAGACCCAGTAAGGTCTACTTGAAGTCAATTCAATGCCCCAGCGTGTAAAGGATCGCCGTACGCCGCAATTGCGAGGATATGGCTCCGTAAAGAGCCCTCTATTGTGCTTTGAAGCAAAAGTGAAAACTCTATTTTGCTTTGAAGCGAAAGTGAAAAACCTCTATTGTGCTTTGAAGCGAAAATAGACCTTACTGTGTCTCTTCTTGTTAGACCCCTGAAGCAGGCGCTGTTTAGCACCGAAACACGGCCCGTGTCGGGTCATCAATAAAGAACTTTTTTGTCCCAGTTTTGAAGGCCCAGTGTTGCTTTTTTGTCTGTGGACATTGTACAGATAGCACTACACATTTAGTGCTGCTGTATATCTAGCACTGCACATGTATTATGCACTAAATTGTTCCTGTTTTATTTTATACTAGTAAAAAATGCCCGTTTCATAAAGCAATGAAACGGGCACTAGCAAGGGTTTCCTGTAGTGTTTGTTTGAAGTGTCGTTCGCCGGTATGGGAGGCCTGGTCCCCGCCCCCAGTGCCTACCTGCACCTTGATGGGCACTCGCAGCGAGTCCTTGGCCATTTTCGCGTGTTCGCCGGTATGGGAGGCCTGGTCCCCTGCCCCCAGCGCCTACCTGCACCTTGATGGGGAGTCGGAGCGATTTTCGCGCGTTTGACGGTATCGCAGCCGTGCTGGGCGGCCCCAGCACCTAGTTCCACCTTGATGGCCACTCGCAGCGAGTCATTGGGCATTTTTGTGTGTTGGACGATATCGGATCCGTGTTCTCCGGCCCCACCGCTTAGCTCCACCTTGATGTCCGCCTCGTTGGTGATAGTGTGGCCGCATTGACGCACCTCGGGGAGATCTCCGCCCTAGTTAGTCATCACGTTGTGACGCGAGGGCGGGGCACACAGTAATGGGCCAAAACGGATATCTCGGGCGCCTCACACTTCCAGTTGAGGCTCCATTTAGAACGTTGGGGTTGCGAATTATGTCCAGAAGGGGCGTGGCTGAGGGCGGGTCTATGAGTGACAGTGAATGGTGCATGAGTGAGAGTGAGTGTTGCTGACAGCCTAGCCTTCAGTGTTTCCCTCCCACAGAGTGAGCTTCAGAATGTTCCAGGTGAGAATTATTGATATAGAGATATAGATTATATACTGTGTTGTATCTCTCATTGTTCTTTGAATTTCTCTATAACACTGGAATCCATTTATAGAGTGTGCTACCAAAATTCTCATTATAGATTGGAGCAGATAAGACTGACAGAATATATGAAGACCTGGTTGATGTGGAAAAGATTAGATCAGTTCTACAAGATTATCTTGATGAATATAATGTGGCATATTCCAAAGAAGTAAAGCTAGTGTTTTTCCAGGATGCAATAGAACATGTTTCAAGGTACTGCATTATCTAATTCTGTATAAATTAGTAAAAATTATAATATCCTATTATTTATGGTTGAAATGTTCTTTTCTTGAGCTTATCTTGCTCGAGGCTAGATTTACTTATATGTTTTAATGTGTTAACTGACTTTATTTCATATTCATGCACATTAATTTTAACATACCTTAAGGCTTATGTACTAAAGCAGTGATTTTCAATATTTTTCATCTCGCAGCACACTGACAAGACATAAAAATTAAGGATATAAAACAAGGAGGCAGATCATATAGAAAGGCACTCTTTAATAAAGTTAAAATGTTCCTAGGTTAACAATCATCTGTGCCCAACAATTGGAGTGGATTGGAGGAGTGGCCTAGTGGTTAGAGCACTGGTTTTGTAATCCTGAGGTGGCCAGTTCAAATCCTACTGCTGCTCCTTGTGATCTTGGGCAAGTCAGTTAACCCTCCATTGCCTCAGGTACAAACTTAGATTGTGAGCTCTCCTGGGAGAGAGAAACATC
The DNA here is from genome assembly GCF_901765095.1 of Microcaecilia unicolor. NCBI lineage: Eukaryota > Metazoa > Chordata > Amphibia > Gymnophiona > Siphonopidae > Microcaecilia > Microcaecilia unicolor. The sequence goes on along the minus strand of NC_044032.1, from coordinate 326,514,263 downwards.
CAATGTACCTGAATGTAACTCACCTTGAGCTACTACTGAAAAAGGTTTGAGCAAAATCTAAATTAATAATAATAAATAATGGCTGCATCAGCACACTTCATCTAGTCTGGTCCAGTAAAGTGATAAGATAAAGGCAATGTTGTTGTACCTGGAGGTGTGTAGATCAGTGTTAAAACAAATTTGCTACAACAAATGAATATTTGGAAGTGAAAATTGTGTTTGAAGGGACTGGAAAGATTTGATTTGTTGTAATCCAAAACGTGTTACAGAGACCGTATGCCACTTTGAAACCAATCTATCCAAAAAACAGGTTTATTATCAATTTTGAATTTAGGATTACCCCATAACTTGGATTTGCTGGAAAAAGTTAGGAATGAGGAAAGGTTTTAGAAGTTCCTGTTCTAAACTGAGCCAAATGGGTGTATAGGTCAAGTTGGACCACAACCAATAGCAGGATTGTAGATATATGAAGGACTTGTAATATAAAGAAAGTCAGGGAAAGCTACACCACAAAAATCCTTGGGTTTCTTCAAAGTTTTTAAATCTTGGCAGTTTTCGAGGCCCAGAGAAACTGGGTGAGATATTTGTCTATCTGTTTGTAAAAAGAATTAGGAGCTTGTAGAATATTTTTTTCTTGAATGTTCCATGAAGGAGCTGGAAAATTTTCAGGAAGTTATCTAATTCTTCTGTCTGATAGGATGATTCTGAGCTATATATAGCAGAATAAAACTGAAAAAAAAAAGCTTTGAAGATTTCTGAAGTATTAGTTAAGTATTTTATTATTATGCTTATTAGATGGAATTTGAACTCTGTCACATGGGCATAGCAAGGCCTCGTGCGGGAGGGGGCCAGAGCCTGAGGTGGGGGGGGGGGGGCACATTTTGGTCTGCCGCCTCATTGCCGCAAATACCTTGGTTGGTGGGGGTCCCCAGTCCTGTGCCGGTCTCCGGCGCTGCTGCGTTGACTGCCCTGCTTGCTCTTCCCCTCACATCCGGCACGCTCCTTTTAGTGAATTTGAGCATGCTCAGTTTCACTAAAAGGAGTGTGCCAGACATCAGGGGAAGAGCGATCAGGGCAGGCAACGCAGCAGCACCGAGACCGATGCTGGATGAAGGCTTCACAAAACCAGGGGCCCAGATGAAATTTGGGGGGGGGGGGGGGGGGCCCAGGACCCCGTGGCCCCACAGTTACGCCACTTCTGTGTCAGCTCGCTCGACTACATTTATTCTGCTCTGCATAAATGGTTCTTTTGTGAATAAATATTTCATGACCTGCTCTTTGAATCCAAATTTTATTGCAATCATATTTTTTCCCGTAGAGCATATTTAGTATATCCTTATCTTGAGATTTGAGCTTTAATGTTCAACTCCTTTCAGGATCTGTTCCTTTCTTTATTATAATGAGCTGTAGTAGAGATAAATTCTCCTCTTGAAGAAGCTTTAAAAGCTTCCCAGATGATTGCTGAGCTAGTATCATTAGTGTTATTCCATTCAAAAAAATTTGAGATTAAATTCTCAATTCTAACATGATATTCTTCTGAAGATAGCAAATGGGAGTTTACTGTCACGGTCTTACCGTGACTCTGGAGCAGTCTCTCTCCACAGACGCCAGGCACCAGGAAATGTGCCCACGCTGACATCCCAGGAGTCCCACGGGGTCTACGCACGCTCGCCTCTTATGTTTCCCTGGACTTAGTGTATCGTACATTGCCGGGGTTGACGTCATCGCAGCGACACATTTAATCATCTGGAGCTGCAGCTTCTGTGCCTTTGCATCTCCTTCACTGCCTTGTTCCTGCCAAGCTCCTTCGCTGCCTTGTTTCTGCCGAATTCCTTCTGTGACGCTGCCTTGTTCCAGAGACACTGTGAGACATTGCCTTGTTCCTAATCAGCTATCCTGCTCCTGAGGCGCTATCTTGTTCCTGACCAGCAATCCTGTTCCTGAGGCACTGCCTTGTTCCAGAGACACTGTGAGATGCTGCCTTATTCCTGACCAGTTACCTTGTTCCTGAGGTACTGTCTTGTTCCAGAGACGCTGTGATACATTGCCATGTTCCTTACCAGCTATCCTGTTCCTGAGATGCTGCCTTGTCCCTACCAAGCTGCCTTGTCCCGGAGATGCTGTGAGACTTTACCTTGTTCCTGACTTGCTGTCTAGTTCTTGAAGCCTCCATGGTAGGCCCTGGATATTCTTGGGACCAGTTTCCCGACAAAGAACAAGGCAGCGCCTCAGGAACAGGATAGCTGGTCAGGAACAAGGCAGCCAAGGAGCTCAGGAGGAACAAGGCAACAAAGGAACTTTGCAGGAACTAGGTAGTGAAGGAGATGCAAAGGCACAAAAACTGCAGCTCTGGATAATTAAATCCACTGCTGTGATGAAGTCAACCCCAGTGAAGTACGATACGCTAGGACTGGGAAAATATAGGAGGTGCGCATGCCCAGACCCCTCGGAACTCTTGGGGTGTGGTGTGGGTGCATTTCCTGATGCCTGGGGTCAGTGGAGAGAGACCGCCCTAGAGTCACAGTAAGCACCCCCTTCTCTAGAGCCCCTGCTACCCCGGTTCCGGTGTTTGGGTTTGTGAGGAAACAAGTGATGGAAAGACCTCAGAAGAACTGGAGCATGAACTTGTGGAGCTGGTTCCCACGAGTTGTCCTCAGGTCCAAACCCTTTCCAGGCTATGATGTTTTTGAGTTGCCCACATACTCCTCATGAGTCTAAAACACCTTGAACTTCAAACTCTTTATCGGATTCTGTTATGGGTGACAGAGTGGGTGGTACCTGGTCTGACTTCCTTAGGACCACAGGTTTAAGCAAGGATACGTGGAAGGTGTTATGTATCCATAAGTTAGTTGGCAATTTTAGTTGATACTTGAAAGGGTTTACCTGATGCAGTACAGGATAAGGACCAATAAACCGAGGGGCAAACCGGGCTGAAGGGCTCTTTAATCAGAGATGTTGAGTAGACAGCTAAACCAAATCTTCCTTAAGGAGGCATGGGGCTGGATGCCTTTTCTTGTCTGTCTGCCACTTAGTCTGCCAGATCTGTAGAGACTATTATAAAGAATAAAAGTACATAGCATATTCAAAAGCATGGATTACTGAGACAAAACCAACATGAATTTAGTGAAAGGAAATCTTGCTTCACCAATCTACTACATTTCTTTGAAGGGGTGAACAAATGTGGATAAAGGTGAGCCAGTTGATATTTGGGCTCATTTTCGAAAGAGAAGGACGTCCATCTTTCAATATAAATTGGAAGATGGACGTCCTTCTCCCAAGGATGTCCAAATCGGTATAATCGAAACCCAATTTAGGACGTCTCCAACTGCACTCCATCGCAAGGATGACCAAAGTTCAAGGGGCGTATCGGAGGTGTAGCGAAGGCGGGACTTGGGTGTGCCTAACACTTGGACATCCTTGACCCATAATTGAAAAAACAAGGATGTCCCTGACGAACACTTGGACATTTTCACCCGGACCTGGTTTTTCTTATGACTAAGGCACAAAAAGGTGGCCAAAATGACCAGATGACCACCGGAGAGAATCGGGATGGCCTCCCCTTACTCCCCCAGTGGTCACTAACCTCCTCCCACCCTCAAAATATATATTTCAAAATATTGATTGCCAGCCTCTATGCCAGCCTCAGATGTCAGCTCCATCACAGCAGTATGCAGAACCCTGGTGCAGTGCACTTCAGGCAGGTGGACCCAGGCCCATCCCCCTTCCCTACCTGTTATGTTTGTGGAAGAAACAGCGAACCCTCCAAAACCTACCACAAACCCACTGTACCCACATCTAGGTGCTCCCCTTCACCCGTAAGGACTATGGTAGTGGTGTACAGTTGGGGGCAGTGGGTTTTGGGGGGCTCAGCACACAAGGTAAGGGAGCTATGTACCTGGGAGCAATTTATGAAGTCCACTGCAGTGCCTCCTAGGGTGCACAGTTGGTTTCCTGGCATGTCAGGGGGACCAATGCACTACAAATGCTGGCTACTCCCATGACCAAATGGCTTGCATTTGGTCGTCTCTGACATGGACATTTTTGGTTTCGAAAATCAGAAATGACCCTGTCTAGGGACGTCCAAGTCAAGGGATGGCGAAATTTAAGGATTTGGACATCCCTGATGGTATTTTCGAAACGAAAGATGGACATCCGCAAACAAACCTTTTCCGTAGATGGGAAGGCAGTAGAACTAGAGAACATGAAATGAGGAAAATGTCAGGAAGTATTTTTTCACGGAGAGAGTGATGGATACTTGGAGAACTCGTTTTATTATAAAAACTAAAAACAGAATACAAACAGCACATATCACCCCCTCATCCCTCCCCCCTCATCCCCGAACAACAACTATCCACAACGCAACCCCCTCCCACCTCCTATCCACAATCCCACCATAGGGCCTCCCCCCACCAACCAAATACAGAGAACACCCACCTACAACAACAAACCCTCATAGTGTTCAGGGCGGGTTCAACCTCACCTGTTCCCACCACCTAGCGGCCACCCTCCTACCTTTCTCCACCCGTTCCCACTTCGCCACTGCCTGCACCTCCCCCACCACCTCCCAGCTGATCTGTTCCACTGACCGGACATCCTGGTGCAGGGAGACCCTGCATCGCGCCATCCACAGACAATATCGCAAGATCACCGAGATCACAAACCTCGTCACCGGATCCAAACCCCCAATTCTACCCAGAGGGCCATAGACCCAATCCGCATAGCTGTAACTACGAAACCCGGGGATCTGTAGCAAGGAGGCAACCCTGTCCCCCACTTGGCCCGAAAATGAACACTTCTGCAGGAAGTGCTCCATTGTTTCCTCCAACCCAGCACATTCCCCCCTCGGACATCCTCGGTCTTGCGCCTTGCGACATTTTAAATTACCCCGCACATACAGCTTTCCGTGAAAGGACAGCCACGCAATGTCCCGATATTTAACAGGGATCCGGTCAGATGTGATAAACTGCAGACCTTGCTGCAATCGAGCATCCAGGCCATCCCGCAGCACCAGCGGTGCTGGGAACACCTGCGACCTCACCCTCTCCATCCACACCGCCCTCCTCCCTTCCCTAATATCTTCTACCAACACCCCCCACACCCGCACCAGCTTAAGCAGAAGTTTGTAATAGCCCACCCCCCCACCCGGACCACCCTTCCTCAGCGCTACCACTCTCCCCCCTTGCTGCCAGAGAGACCAATATCTTGGCCACCACCGGAGCACACTCTGTGCCCACCCCGGCGGCTCCGGTCCCACCGCCCTACCCAAATTAAACTGTAAAAATAATGCACTAAAAATAACACCGGATTCAACATACCCACCCCCCTTCCTTCCTCGTCAAATATGTTATGTTCCTCTTCACTGGATTCATCCGGTTCCCCCAGAACATTTGAAAAAAAAACACTGTATAACCTCGTATACCTGCCTTCAGGCAATAAACAAATATAACTGACAAACAAAAAGATGGGAACCAGATGAACCTTAATCAACCGAACTCGTTCCCCCATGGACATTCTCCACCCCTTCCACCAATTTACCCGGTTCTCGGACTTCTCCAGACACCTGTCCCAGTTGTACAAGCCATAATCCCCCAAGTCAAAATATATCCCTAGCACCCTAAGGCGCTCTCCCGGGGCAGGGAACCCCCCCCCCCCCAACTCAAAAATCCTCCCCCGCTCCCCCACCCACAAACTCTGTGATTTCTCCCGGTTCACCCTCGACCCCGTTGCTCTTGCATATTCCCTAATCAAGCCCAACAACTGTACCCCCTCCTGCTGATCTGCCACCCATACTGTGACGTCATCGGCGTACGCCACCACTCTTAACCGACTATCCCCCCCCACCTCTACCCCCTGCAGACCCTGCCCCCCCCTGCTCCACCCGTCTCACAAAGGGGTCAATAGCATAGGCATAGAGCAGCGGACTAAGTGAACACCCCTGCCGTACCCCCGCCCCTACTCCGAACCCCCTCCCCCGCCAGCCATTAACCAAGGGAAAACATTGTGCCTGATGGTACAAAAGCTGTAGCTGCCCTACCCACTCCTTCAGGAATACGTAATGCCACAACACTCTCTATAAAAAACACCATTGTACCCGATCAAACGCCTTCTCCTGGTCCAGGGCTACTAACAGTCTCCCCCCCCCCTCCCTGCTACGCTCGAACCCCTCCCGCACCCAGGCCGCTGCCTCTAGAACCCCCCATCCCTGTACCCCACACGCCTGCGAGGTCGCCAACAGAGGCCCGGACACCTGTCTCATCCTCTGGAATAGCATGCGTGCAAAAACCTTACGATCTGTATTGAGTAACGCGATGGGCCGCCAATTGGCCAATTCCGTAGGGTCCATCCCCTTGCTGAGCAGGACCAGGGCCGACTCCGTCAAAGACTTTGGAAGGGACCCCTCCACGCGGGCCGCCTCCCACACCTGCAACAAAATCGGCCCCAACCGGGCCCGGAAAGCCTGGTAAAACTCAGCCGGCAGGCCGTCCGGCCCCGGCGATGACCGCTTGTGAAGTGCCCCAATGGCCTCCTCCACTTCCCCCAATGTCCAAGGCCGTAATAAGACCTGAAGCTGAGGACCCCAGTTCCCTATCCCCGGGGTACCTGTCACGTAATGTTCCATCCATTCCTCATCTAGCCCCTGGGCAGCAAAACATCCCGAAAAATGAGCCCCCACTGCCCCTAGGATCCCTTCCTTAGACTCCTGCAAAATCCCTCCAGCATCCCTCATCTTTTCCACCACCCTGTGCTCCCGTCGTTCCCTACAACAGGCAAAGGGATCCGGGTTAACTAGCTTCCCGAAGTCCCGTTCGTACACCAAGGAGGCATACCGGTTGTATTGCACTTGCTCCAAGAGGTCCTGCAATTCCCTGATCTCCTCCTCCCGTCCCCCCTGGGAAATCAGCTTATCCCTCCTCTGTTTAACTGCTAGTCCCAACCTCGTCCGCTCCATACCATCCTTCCTGGCCTGCCGTAAGAAAAAACCCCGTGCCCGTCGTTTCACCTCATCCCACCATCCCCCAAGCGACCGAAAGGCTCCCTGCACCGTAACTTGGTCTTCCAAAAACCCCAAAAAACCCTCCCGTATCCTCTCATCTTGCAACCACTTCAGATTCAACCGCCATAACCCCCTTCCCGGCCTATTGGCTGCCCCCCCCCCCCAACCCGGAGGAGGACCATACGATGATCCGAGAAGTCCACATTCATTACCCACAGCCCCCCAGCACACACCCCCCGCCGCACTAAAAACCGATCTATTCTGCTCCTACACTGCCCTCGAAAGAACGTGAACCCCTCCGCCTCCCCACAAAACTCCATATGTGCATCGATCAACCCTGCTTCCCTCATAATCCCTGCCAATCGTACTCTGTCATACCGTACCTGCGCCGATCTACCCCCGCTATCCTGTTTTCGAAGAATGGTATTGAAATCCCCCCCCAAAGAATCTGGCGGGATGTGCAGAGATAGGGCCTGATTTTCCCAAACAAACCCACCCTCTCCTTCTTACTCTGGGGCCCATATATATTCACCACTCTCAAAGCCCTTCCCCCCCAAATCACATCTACTACCAGACATCTTCCCACCCCCAATTCCACCACTCTTTGGATGTTAACCTCCTGGGATTTAAACAGAATCCCGACCCCCCCATACCTTTCCCCCGCTATCCCCCATACCGAGGGTCCCCACCTCCAGGCCCGTTTTGCTCACCGAATCTCTTCCAGCGACCTCAGCCGCGTCTCCTGCAGCAGAAAACAATCAGCCCGCACCCGAGCAAACGTATCATACGCCAGACACTGTGCCTTAGCCGAGGCGATACTCGCTACATTAAGCAAGGCAAACGTCAGAAGAAGCCCTGCCATTGTCAGCCGTAGAAGCCGTCAGCCCCTCGAACCCTCCTTCCTCCACTGTACCACCATCCCCAGACCGCCCCGTTCCCCCCCCCCCCGGATCCAGGGCCACTTGCACACCACCCCCTGCATCCTCAATCCCTCTCCCACGCCCCCATCCCCCCCTTCAAGCTCGCCCCCTCTGCCCCCTTCCATCCTCCTGTTCATCCTCCTCATCACCCCAACCCCTCACCCCCCGTCCCCTTCCCCCTCCCCCCATCCCCCCTCCACAACCTCTCCCAAACCCTCCTCCACTTCCACTCGCTCCCCCCAACTCCTCGGAGGGTCCCGAACCCTACTTTCCGCTCCCTCCGCCTTCCTTTACTCCCCTTCCTCCCATCCTGCCCTCCATCCCCTTCCTTCCCCCTGTCCTCCTCCTCCTTTCCTTCCCCTTCTTCTCCTCCTCCCTCCTGAACCCCCTTCTTCCTACCCCCCACCCGTCCCTCCCGTGCCTTCCCCAACTTCCGTTCCCCTTCCTTTCTCCGCATCTTTTCCTCTTCTGCCTCCTCCCCCAGCACTTGATACCTATTCCCCCCCGACCCCTTCTGCCCCTTCTCCTTCAGTTCCCGACCCCCCCACCTTCCCTACCTTCCCCTTCTTCCGTACCACTTGCACCCAATCCCCCTCCCCCACCTTCCCCTGCCCCCCCTGCCCCCCCTCTGCCTCCGGCCCCTGCCAAACCCCCACCCCTTCCCCGTCCACCCCCCCCATCGCTCTCCTCACTCCCTACCTCCCCCTCCCCATTATGAGATGCCTGTGGACAGTCACTAAATACATGTCCCAGGTTACCACACAGATTGCAGCGAATCAAAATGCAATCCTCTGTGGCATGTCGAATATCCCCACACCTCCCACACTTTAACACAGGACATGACATACTAAAATGTCTGAACGAACCACATTTAAAACATTGTCGTGGCTGTCCTTTATAGAAGCATAGTATTCTATCACGGCCAAGGAAAGCCGCCGAGAGGAGGTGCTGCACTACGTGCCCTACCTGCCACAACCTGACCAGTGCTCCCCATCCCCCTGCCCAAACCCGACTAGGATCCGGCAACTTGGATAACGGGGATCGCAGCTCTGCATACCGTTGCAGCCAATACTCCAAGTCAGCCCTGGACAGGGATTCATTACGTACCAGCAGGGTCACCTGCACCAGGTCCGGCTGACTAATCGGGATAGCCTTAAAACCCCTCCATTCCCCCACCCCCCTCACTCCCTCATACCTTTCCCAAAACTCCTCCAAGCCCCTCTGGGTCAGGAAACGTAAATCATATTCTGGGACATTGACGGGGTGGATGCAGGCATAGAAATCCTCCGGGATAAATCCCAGCCCCATCACCTGCCGCAGAACCAACTCCCGGGATAGCATCGCCCCCTCCCCTACCCACTTCAACTGCACCACATTACGCCTTTTTGGCAGCTGACCAGACCCCCTCCCTGACCCCTCAAAACCCCTGCCCATATTCCCAATTCCACTCTGTCCTCCCTCCCCCTTCCCCTGAACCACTGCTGCAAAAGACCGAGACCCCTGCCCCCAACGCCCCCTCCCCCACCCCCTATACTACTTCCCACCCTACCCCCGCCTCCCCCTTTCTCTCCCACCCCAACCCCATCCCCCCTCCCCTGCCCCCCTTCCATTCCCCCCCTCTCCCCTTATTACAGCCCCTTCCCGTGTCTCTACTACCCGAACATCGTCCCCCACAGCGTCCAGACTTGCCCCCAAAGCGTCCACACTTGTCCCTGTGATAACCAGGGTCCGCTCTGGGGCCGAACTGTCCCTCGTCAGCTGTGCAATGCTGTCAAGTACTGGAGCTTCCAGGCACCCTGCCCCCGAACTCCTTCTGATGTCCAATCCTCGGGGCGGGGCCTCAGACACTCCACTGTTCCCAAAGGCCAGCTCCTCCTGTTCCTTCCTCGGGCTCTCCTGCTCCCTCCTCGGGTTCTCCACCGCCAAGCTCTCCTGGCCTGCTACCTCCGTCTCCATGCCTGGGGACATGTCGCTGGGGTATTGCCTCTCTTCTCCCGGGTCCTCCTCATGGACCCCCGTCAATGCTGAAGGACTCCCAGCCTGCTCTGCACCCAGTGAGGAATCATCCCTCGCCGACTGGTGACCAGTCCGCTCTCCGTGTCCACTGCCCTGAAGGCCTCCATCCTCTGCCTTCCCAGCATCAACCGCTCTCTCCTCCGCGTGTAGTGGGCGAGGATTCTGATGCCCAGTCAACTCCAGCTGCTCAGCAATCCGTCCGGACTCCTCCACCAACAGCAATGACGGCTTCTGCCTTCCGTGGCTCACCTGCACCGTCCCCTCAAGTGGTGCCTCTTCAGCCGCCTGGTCCCCCACGCCATCATCATCTCCAGGTACTGCCACCTCCGCTGTGTAAAGGGCACACTCCATGTTCCCATCTGCTACTTCCAGTATCTGGACTTGCTGTTTTTCCTTCTTACTTGTTCCTTGCTCCCCCACACCGGACTGTGTGGCCAGCTGCCTCATGAAGGATAACGGGGAGGGACTGTGAACCCCTGCCTGCTCCTGCCGGGATCCCAGCCCCCCTGCACCTCCTGGTGTTAGCATAGAGGACATCCGATCCCGGTTACAATAAAGTTCCTGCAGAGGGTTTCCTGAGCCCCTTTTCAACTTTCTCACTAACAGTTCCTTTCTGGCCAGCAGTTTCACTAGCCGCGCCTCTTCTTTCTCATACATCCGCTTATGTTCCTCAGGGGCTAACCTGCACATCGTGTGCGCCATCTTAACTCTTTTCCCCAGCTCGACCACCTCTTTTTCTTCCTTCTTAATGCGCCTCACAATAGCAATTATCCTGCTTGCTGGGTCGTCCGGATCATACCAGCCTTCCACCAAGTCCACCTCATCGTCATCTGAGGATTCGCTCTCCTCACTCTCCCCAGCCTCTGGCCGCCATGCATCCACTACCCGTTCCGGGTCTTCCAAACTCTCCTTCTGAGCCGACTCCAGCGTTCTTCCCCCCTCACCTTCCAGATATTGCGAGGCAGTGGGGGGGCCGCTGCTCACACCTCCGCCCTGGGGTTGCAGTGCCCTTCGATCTACCGGGCTCCTCTCCCTCCTTTCTGGGGGTTTCCCAGCGAGGGAACCACTCCTCCCGGCCCTCAGGTCCCGGGCCCCCGAAGGCCCCAGAGCCTGGGCCTTTCCTGAGGCATGCTCCCCCCGGGCCTGCCGCTTGGTGGGGCAAGGAGCTGGCCTCACTCCCTTCCTCTCTGGAAACTAGCAGAGCTTCCAACCGCACCTCCTCCTCCTTCCAACAACTGCCTTGGAATTCCCTCCCGCGGGAGGTGGTGGAGATGAAAACAGTAACAGAATTCAAAAACGCATGGGATAAACCATAAAGGAATCCTGTTCAGATGGAATGGATCCTCAGAAGCTTAGCAGAGATTGGGTGGCAGAGCTGATGGTGGGAGGTGGGACTAGTGGTTGGGAGGCGGGGCTAGTGCTGGGCAGACTTCTACGGTCTGTGCCCTGAAAATGACAGATACAAATCAAGGTCAGGTATACACATAAAGTAGCACATATGAGTTTATCTTGTTGAGCAGACTGGATGGACCGTGCAGGTCTTTCTCTACCGTCATCTACTATGTTACTTTCCTGCTTATTTTCGAAGGAGAAGGGCGCCCATCTTCCGACACAAATCAGGAGATGGGCGTCTTTCTCCTAAGGTCGCCCAAATCGGCATAATTGAAAGCCAATTTTGGCCGTCCTCAACTGCTTTCCGTCACGGGGATGACCAAAGTTCAAGGGGGCGTGTCAGCAGTGTACCGAAGGTGGGACAGGGGCATGGTGAACAGATGGGCGTCCTCGGACAATAATGGAAAAAAGAAGGGCGTCCCTCACGAGCAATTGGCCGACTTCACTTGGTTCATTTTTTTTCACAACCAAGCATCAAAAAGGTGCCCGAACTGACCAGATGACCACCGGAGAGAATCGGGGATGACCTCCCCTGACTTCCCCAGTGGTCACTAACCACCTTCCACCCCGAAAAAAACAACTTCAAAAGCTTTTGTCTTTTTTTTTTTTTTAAGAGTATGTCCTTTGCTATGCCTCTGTCCTTGTGACGGCAGTTGAGGATGTCCAAAATGTGGATGTTTCTGTGAGAAGGACATCAATGCCTTTGCTATGCCTCTGACACCCTCTTTATTATTTATTTGGATTTTGGATCACAAGTATCAGCAGTGGGATTTGAACCAGCCATCTCTGGATTGCAAGACCAGTGCTTTAACCACTGGGCCACTCCTCCATGCCACTCCCTTGAAATTTGGCCATCCCTGTGGTGGTGGTGGGGGGTAGTATGCCGGTCCCTTGGGGGGGAGGTATGTGTGTGGAGGCATAACGAAGGCGTGGACGTCCTTCTTTCAAACATTTTGGACGTCCTCAACTGCCCCCCACAGGGATGGCCAAATTTCAAGGGATGGCCAAATTTCAAGGGAGTGGAGGAGTGGCTTAGTGGTTAGAGCACTGGTCTTGCAATCTAGAGGTGGCCAGTTCAAATCCCACTGCTACTACTTGTGATCCAAAATCCAAATATTTAAATAAATAAAGAGGGTGTCCGACGCATAGCAAAGGCATGGATGTCCTTCTCACAGAAACATCCACATTTTGGACGTCCTCAACTGCCGTTGCTTCCCCTCCTTAGGAAGGAAATCATGTGCAAATGAGCTAACAGCAAGCAGCTCATTTGCATGCAATTTCCTTCATGCATGTCCGTTCCTTTCCGGATCGGTAAGGGAAGGGCTTTTTCCATTCAGTTAGTGGGACCAGTGCACTACGAATGCTGGCTCCTCCCACAACCAAATGGCTTGGATTTGGTTGTTTCTGAGATGAACGTTCTTGCTTTCCATTATCGCCGAAATCCAGGGACGACCATCTCTAAGGTCGACCTAAATTTTATGATTTGGGGGTCCCCGACCGTATTATCGAAACGAAAGATGGACGCCCATCTTGTTTCGATAATACTGGTTGCCCTGCCCCTTTACAGGGCCGTCCTTAGAGATGGGCGCCCTTAGAGATGGGTGCCCCCGTTCGATTATCCCGCTCCACGTTACTATGTTTCAAAAATACAGGTTTCCCCGCCCCTAGATTTCACCGTTTTGCAAGGAAGTCCAAATCGCAATTTGGAAGTCCCTTTCGAAAATGCCTCTCATTGTACATCTAGATTTTCAAAAGGCATTTCACAAAGTATCTCATGAAAGATTCCAGAGGAAATTGGGAGAGTCATAGGATGGGAGGTAGTGTTCTATTGTGGATTAAAAACTGGTTAAAAGAAAACCAAGGTTAAATGGTCAGTATTCTCAATGGAAAAGGGTAGATAGTGGGGTTCCACAGGGGTCTGTACTGGGACTGCTGCTTTTTATCATATTTATAAATGATCTAGAGATGGGAATAACTAGTGAGGTAATTAAATTTGCTTATGACACAAGCTGTTAAATCGCAAGAGGATTGTTAAAAATTACAAGAGGACCTTACGAGATGAAATTGGGCATCCAAATGGCAGATGACGTTAATGCACATTAGGAAGAACAATCCAAAACATAGTTACCTGATGCTAGGGTCCACCTTCGGGGTCAGCACCCAAGAAAAAGGTCTAGGTATCATTGTAAACAATATGCTGCCTCTGAGTGCCTTCTTTCTATGAATTACCTTTCACCTAGTGATTACCAGGCAGTGACTTTAGAATCAGAGAAGCTAAAGGAGTTTTAAAACTCAGAAGTTTTTTTTTTTTTTGCTTCAAACACATAAATTGTTACCAAGCTGAGTAGCTGTCTCAGAGGGACCTCTCTCTGCTAAGTATATAATGGGATTACGTTATCAGCATGGGCTACTGTTAAGATGGGCCATGAAGTTTTAGCACAGGTGCCATTTTATGCAGTGAGACCTAGTTATTATTAACTGGGGTTATTAGGAAAATAGCCTTTCTTAACGGTAGGTTATCTTGATAACTTTCCACCTATACTGTATGCAGTCTCCCTTGTCTCTGCAGTCATAGAGGATATGAGTTTTTTTTTTTTTTTAAATCACTTTGCTTTGCTTCTGATACACATACTATACAAAAAATGATCCCAAGTGTACTCTAGTACCTCTGTATAACCACTAAGCACAAACTAGAGTTTGCAAGTATGGAAACTTATACTAAGGTATCAGCTTGCTCTCACCCCAAAGTCAAAAAGATGAATTTCTAACACATTGTTAATTTTTTAGGAGGATTCTCAGAGTATTAACTCACCCAAATTGAGACCCAGCAAATAACATTTACAATCTCTATGGGTGGTAGAGCAGCAGTGCTACTAGCTTTCTCTGAGAGACCTCTTTCTATTAAGTGTCTCTTACTAGTGATTAATAGGCTCTAGAATTAGAGCAGCTGAAACAGTTTAAAAACACAAGGGTTTTTGCTTCTGACACATATACAGAGCTACCTAGTTAAGTAGCTGTTGCTGAGAGCTCTATCTATTTATTTTTTTTTTTTTTGCAGCTTTTGCATTTTTCCTCTTCCCAGAGTGGCTCCTATTTGTCTGCCCTCCCTGTTGGCACAATTTAAGTCAAAAATGAATGATAATTAATCTCAAACCAGTCCCTGTTCTGTTTGGTTCATTTAAAGTTCAAACTACTACTACTACTTAACATTTCTAGAGCGCTACTAGGGTTACGCAGCGCTGTACAAATTAAACAAAGAAGGACGGTCCCTGCTCAAAGGAGCTTACAATCTAAAGAACAAAATGTCAAGTTGGGGCAGTCTAGATTTCCTGGGTAGAGGTGTAGTGGTTAGGTGCCGAAGGCGACATTGAAGAGATGGGCTTTAAACAGCGATTTGAAGATGGGCAGGGAGGGGGCCTGGCGTATGGGCTCAAAGAACACAAATACTCTCATTTGTTATATTTTAGCATTCATCCCAAAAAGAAAGCACATCACTAGTGCATGTTGGCCTACCAAAAATTGTTACTGTAATGACTAGATTAAAATAGATTAGAATCAGATAAAAAATAGATGAAAAAATCTATATGTATTTGATAATGAATGACAGGGTGCCATAACCCAGCCTTAATTCAAGGTTTTGCTAGAAATATGGGAAGAGACACTGCCTGAAATTAAATTACATTAATTCCACAAGCTTCTTAGTGACGTCCTACTCCCACTGCTTTCTATCATGCTTTGGAACAGGGGTTCTTAACCCAGTCATCGTACACATCTAGCCAGTCAGGTTTTCAGGATACCCACAGTGAATATGCATGAGATAAATTTGCATACAATGGAGGTTGTGCATGTAAGTCTATCTCATGCGTATTCATTGTGGGTATCCTGAAAACCTGATTGGCTAGACGGGACTGGGTTGAGAACCGCTACTCAAAAACATTCAAAATGCCAAATCCTACTACTACTTATCACTTCTATAGCGCTACAAGGCATACGCAGTGCTGTACATCATACACGAAAAGACAGTCCCTGCTCAAAGAGCTCACAATCTAAATAAGATAGGTAAACAGACAGAACAACTAAGAGGTAAGGGAATTAAAGAGGTGTGGTACAGGACAAGTGAGTAAAGGTTAGGAATCAAAAGCAGTGTCAAAGAGGTGGGCTTTTAGCCTGGACTTGAAAACGGCCAAAGACGGGGCTAGACGTACAGGCTCGGGAAGTCTATTCCAGGCGTGAGGTGCAGTGAGATAAAAGGAATGGAGTCTGGAATTAGCAGTAGAGGAGAAGGGAACAGACAAGAGAGATTTATCTACAGAGCGGAGTATCTGAGGGGGGGGGGGGTGTAGGGAGAGACAAGAGTGGAGAGGTAATGGGGAGCGGCAGAGTGAATGCACTTATAGGTCAGTAAGAGAAGTTTGAATTGAATGCGAAAACGGATAGGGAGCCAGTGAAGTGACTTGAGGAGAGAGCTAATGTGAGCATAGCGACTTTGGCGGAAAATGAGTAGCGCAGCAGAGTTTTGGACTGATTGAAGAGGAGAAAGATGGCTAAATGGGAGGCTGGTGAGAAGCAGGTTGCAGTAATCTAGGCGAGAGGTAATAAGAGTACGGATAAGGGTTCTGGTAGAGTGCTCAGAGATGAAGGTACAGATTTTGCTGATGTTATAGAGAAAGAAACGACAGGTTTTGGCAATCTGCTGAATGTGAGCAGAGAAGGAGAGAGAAGAGTCGAAGATGACCCCCAAGGTTACGAGCTGATGACACAGGGAGAGAGAGGAGAGGTGGGTTTAGGGGGAAAGATGAGAAGCTCGGTTTTGGCCATGTTAAGTTTCAGATGACGTTGAGACATCAGATAGGCAGGCTGAAACATTGGTCTGGATGCTGGTTGAGATTTCGGGGGTAGAGAGGTAGATCTGGGAGTCGTCAGCATAGAGATGGCATTGAAAGCCATGGGATGATATCAGAGAGCCAAGGGAAGAAGTGTAGATGGAGAACAAGAGAGGACCGAGAACAGAACCTTGAGGTACACCGATTGGTAGTGGGATAGAAGTGAAAGAGGATCCACCAGAGTGTACACTAAATGTGCGAAGCGAGAGGTAGGAGGAGAACCAGGAAAGAACAGAGCCCTGGAATCCAAGTGAAGACAGCGTATCAAGGAGTAGGCTGTGATCAACAGTGTCAAAAGCGGCGGATAGATCGAGAAGGGTGAGGATAGAATAGAGACCTTTGGGTTTGGCCAGAAACAGGTTGTTAGAAACTTTTGTAAGTGCAGTTTCAGTTGAATTAAGAGGGTGAAAACCAGATTGGAATTGGTCAAGAACAGCATGAGATGAAAGAAAGTCAAGACAGCGGCGATGAACGTATCTTGTAGAGGAAGGGGAGGAGGGAGAATCATCCCTCTCCTTCCCTTTCTCTTAGCCTTGGGAAGTTTAAATACCCTACAGGGGAACTAATATCCCCCCTCCCAGGGTGACTGAAACATTAAACTTCCTGGGTAGACCAATGGAGTCCACCTTACTGGAACATTCACTAACTGTATGTCCTATGCTCCCCTCCCCCAGCCTCTTCTATCTCCAGACTTAAGGGCTGATAACTCCCCTTCCACTTTGCCCTGCACTGCCTATATGCTGTGGGAGACTTTGAGGCATATTTTCAAAGCACTTAGCCTCCCAAAGTTCCATAGAAACCTATGGAATTTAGCCTCCCAAAGTGCTTTGAAAATATGCCTCATAGTTACATGTACTTCCTCTGTAATGGGCCACTAAAAGTCTCTTCCAATAAAGGAGTGCCACCCCAGGTTTACAAAATCCTGAGTAGTGTAGAAGAGGTAAACTTGAATTGAATGTTTATTCTTTAAAAAATAACTTAAGTCTAGGGGTCACTCAATGAAGTTACATGGTAATAATTTTAAAACGAGTGGGAAGAAATATTTTTTCACTGAACGATACTGAGGTGACATGACTGATTTTGTTCATGCCATTTCATTAATTTCTGTAACTATAAAAGAAAAAAAAGGCTAACGTATATTATTTTAAATTTTTGTCTGTTTCTCATATAGAATTGCCAGGATGATTCGTCAAGAAAGGGGGAATGCCCTACTTGTTGGTGTAGGAGGTACAGGAAAGCAGTCTCTCACTAAATTAGCCACTCATATGTGTGGCTATAAATGCTTTCAAATAGAACTTAGCCGTGGTTATAGTTATGACACTTTTCATGAAGATCTGCGGAAGCTATATAGGATGGCAGGAATTGAAGGCAAAGATATGGTTTTTCTTTTCACTGACACACAGGTATGTAAGTTAAACTAAACTGCATTATCTACTAACTAGCTGTTAAGCCTGTTAAAACGAGCGAGATTTCCAGCTACCCTCCTCGCCGCCGCTCCCTCCCCCCTCCGTGCCGGGCCCCCTGCACTGACCTGACAATGCCTCTCTCCTCCGTGTGAAAGCGCTGCAGGCAGCAGCAGATCGCTTCCACACTGAGGTGAGAGGCGCTGTCAGGTCAGTGCAGGGGGCCCGATACGGAGGAGGGCGGGAGCGGCGGCGAGGATGGGGGGAGGGTGGAGGTTGGTGCACGCGATGTTCGTTTCCAGGCGGCAGCGTCCGACAGTGACTCCGACTCCGTTTCCCTCTCTGTTCCGACCTCTGACGTCATCACGACTTGACGCGAGGGCGGGACAGAAAGGGAAGTCTCTACTGCGCATTTGCAGGTGAGTCAGTCACTTGCCATTTATATGTTTGATAAAAGTTGAACAATTCAAGATGTCTTAAGAACTTACAATTTTCCTCCCGAGCCATTTTTGTTTTGAAAATGTTTCCATTCATTTATTATGTTCTGTTTGTATCATTATGTATGTGATTGATACTTTGTACACTGCATTGGACCCAACTGGGAAAATTAGGGGTTAATAAGACTTTATTAACATTAACATCGTTTATTTCTCTGTCAACATTCAGAATGAGTGAGCCACACGAATGTTTAAAGAAACAGGTTGCAAAACAGGGAAGCCAGGGTTCAAATCCTGCTGTGCCCACTGATTCTCTGTATGACCTTGGGAAAGTCATTTCATTCTTCATTGCTTCAAGTATCATTCTTATTGTGAGCACACTTGGGCAGGAAAATAATTTCGCACCCAATCACAACTTGTTCTGAGTTTGGATTTGGAAAAGGCGAGTAATAAATCTAAAATACAACATCCAATGGTGTTGAGAAATAATGCTCTTTCAGAGTTCAGATATTTGTATTAGTCCCAGTATTACATGATTTAAATTGAATATAATTCAGGATTTAAAAAAATGTACAGATAGTCTTCTTTTATTCATTAAACACCAAGAGCCTGATATTCAGCTAGCAGTTATCAGTGTTTTGCTGACTGCCGCCAGCGTTATACCAGGAAATCCAATGCTGGACCATGTCCGGGCTCCAGCATTGGGTATTAGAATATTGTAGGGTGGCCAATGTAACACCAATGTTTAAAAAGGGTTCCAGAAGTGACCCAGAAAATTAGTGAGGTCCTCGGATCAGCCCCGCCGACGACCCTGGCGGAGCGCCTAGAAGACGATCAAACTTGACTATCTAGAGGAAGTAAAAGTCGTAACAAGGTTTCCGTAGGTGAACCTGCGGAAGGATCATTACTGGAACACGCGCCAGCGAGAGATTAGGAGATCCCTCTGCCTTCTCCCAGCACGCCGACACAAAAGCCTGGGGCGCCTCCCTGCTCGAGCGTGCAGGAGGGCCAGGCGAGAGGGGAGGTGTGCGGGAAGCATCTTGCGAGACCCGTACGGACTCCCTTGGACACCAGAGGCGTCGGGGCCGAAGCTCCGACCCCCCGCCCGACGAAGCTCCACACTCCATGGGGAAGGTGGAGGGAAGCTGGGAGGGGTCAGGCCGTAGGACCCTTCTCTCCCTGCGCTCTTTCCCGGGAACCCAGAGAGCCCGAAGTGCAAGGGAGCGCAGGTTCTCTCCTGCGACCTGGGGTGGAAGGGAGAAGGAGGGGCCCCCAAGTGGGTGGACTCGGCGCGCCGGACGGACGCGCCAGAGAGAGGACCGAACGGGCAGGCAGGCGCCTGGACGGTCCTCCTACCCATCCCCGAACGAAGGAAGCCCCCCCCGTCCGGTCGAGCACAATTCCCTCTCGACGGTTCCAGGTACCTAGCACCGACCCCGGCGACGGGGCGCAGCGGAGGTTTGTTGACTCGAGCAACGTGGGGCGGCCGTGGCGATGGGCGCTGAGGGCCCTGGCGCCATACGCCTTGGGTGCCCCGTGTCTGCAGGAGCAAGAGAGAGAGGGGGGGCCCCGCCGCCTCCTCCTCCCCCCCTCCCGTGCCGGCGATCTTCCTCCGCCTCCGAGGAAGGAGGCTCCCGGGCCGAGCGCCTGGACTCGGAGCTTCCGGGCTCGTTTTCCTTTCTTGCCGGTCTCCGTCGACCCACCTCCGCGGCGGCGGGGGGGGGGGGCATCCGGAAACTGAGTTCCGCACCCCTTCCGCCGCAACCTCGTTACCGGTATAAGGGCGAAAGCGTGAATCTTAGTGGTGGATCACTCGGCTCGTGCGACGATGAAGAATGCAGCTAGCTGTGAGAATTAGTGCGAATTGCAGGACACATTGATCATCGACACTTTGAACGCACCTTGCGGCCCCGGGTTCCTCCCAGGGAGGAGGGTTGTCCGTTCCATCATTCGCCTCGGCGTTTTCCCGCCGAGGGCACGGCTGGGGCCGTTCGCAGGGTCTCTTTCTGGCACGGCGGGGGTCGGGCGCCCTCACCAAGGGGTGCTCGGGACCGAGCGTGGGGCCGGACTATCGCCTTCAGCCCTGGCGTGCGGCTATCTGCGGTCTGACCTGAGGCTGCCCGCGTCTGCCCTTCCGCCAGTTCTCCATTCTACCTCCACCAGGTTCGTCCTCGAGGGCCTCGGTGTCCCCTCCCCCCTCTCGGGAAGAAAAAGGGGGGAGGAGGAGGCCCCGCGGGCTCCCTCCCTCCTTCCCTACCCTACCCTTTTGGCTATGTCCTCAGATCAGATATCGGTACATCGCAGGAATACAATGATGACAGATAAGCATTGGAAAAAATTACATCACACATATATATATATATCTATAGTGAGCTGGTCACCCTTCCAGGACCTGGCCAGGGCTAACCCTGCTTAGCTTTTTTCACACACACTCACTGCTGGGCTCTAAACTTTTCGGTAATTCACCAGGACTCTGCCTCAAACACAGGGGAGTTCTCTGCCTCCTCTTCACCTTTCACAAATGTTCATCAACACCAGGTTTCTTATAACCAAAGGCTTTATTAGTTGCCATTTAACATAATCTTCATGGCTTATTTCTTATTTAACTCAAACATTTCTTCTTCAACTCAAACATAACAAAAGGCATTTACTCAGAGTCTTCTAATTAAACCCTTTTCAGACTTGAAGCAGTTCCACAAACTTTCATAGTTCAAACTGTCAAACAAAAGCATTTACTTTTCCTTCTCAGAAGTTAGTGCAGCTATCACCTTTTCAGCAGAGAGCTTCCCCAGTACTTTCATCTCCCCCTTCCAGCTTTCCACCATTGTCTTAATAAAGCTGCCTGAAAACCTCTCACACCTGGTTCAATTTCCCAATCAACTCCTGGCTTCTCACTTTCCTGCCTAGAGTCCTTCCGGATCCCTTCCTGCTGCAGTGCATTCTGGACCTTGTAGTTTCCTGCCTCCTCACTATATATATATATATATATATATATATATATATATATATACACACATACATACAGTGGTGTGCTGGTAAAATTTTTACAACAGGCTCTCTCCCTGGTCCACCTCGGCATCCCCCCGTCCACCACTGCGCCCCCCCATCCACCTCTGCGCCCCCCCCCTCGTCCACCTCTGCGCCCCCCCCCCCATCCACCTCTGCGCCCCCCCAAAATTACAGAGCTGGCTATAGCCGGGGGGGGGGGGGGGGGGCAATGCATTACTCTCTCCAGGAAAAAAAAATTAAATGATCCCAGGTTCCAATCTAATTCATGTTTAATATGGGATAAAATGCCATAAATAAGTAAATAAATATAAACTTTTAACGTTCAGCACCTGATTCTCAAAGTGGACATATTCCAAACACTATAATGAAAATAAAATTATTTTTTTCTACCTTTGTTGTCTGGTGACTTTGTTTTTCTGATCATGCTGGCCCAGTATCTGATTCTGCTGCTCTCTATCTGTTCCCTTGACTCCGTTTCCAGGGCTTCCTTTCCATTTATTTCTTTTTTTTCCTCCTTTCTTCTTCATTTCTGGTCCTCCGCAGACTTGACTATACAGTGGATCCAGCTTCTGCCTATTTTCTCCATCCATGTGCAGTTTCTCTCCTCACTTTCTTTTCCCTCATCTAATCTCCTTCCTCTCTATCTTCCCTCCATGTCCAGCATTTCTTCTCTCTCCCTTCCTTCCCCTCCATCCATGTCCAGAATTTCTCTTGCCCTCCCCTCCATCCATGTCCTGAAACTCTCCTCTCTCCCCTGCCCCCCTCTATCCATCCATACCCAGCAAATATCTACTCCCCTGCCCCCCTCTATCCATTCATGCCCAGCAATTCTCTTCTCTCCCCTGCCCTCCATGCCCAGCAATTCTCTTCTCTCCCCTGCCCTCCATGCCCAGCAATTCTCTTCTCTCCCCTGCCCCCCTCTACCCATCCATGCCCAGCAATTGTCTTCTCTCCCCTGTACCCCTCTACCCATCCATGCCCAGCAATTGTCTTATCTCCCCTGCCCCCTTCTACCCATCCATGCCCAGCAATTCTCCTCCCTCCCCTGCCTTCCCCTCCCGCTCCCATCCATGTCCAGCGATTCTCCTCCCTCCCCTGCCCTCCCCTTCCGCTCCCAAACATGTCCAGCAATTGTCCTTCGCCCCCACCCTCCCCTCCCGCTCCCATCTATCTTTTTTATTACCTCCATTGAAGCGCCGCATTATTTAAGCCCTGCTGCCCATCTCTAGCCTTCCCTGTTTGCTTCTGATGAGTTCGTGCCCCTAGTCCCGCCTTCTGACATATGTCATACGTCAGAAGGCGGGACTAAGGGCACAAACTCATCAGAAGCAGGGAAGGCTAGAGACGGGCAGCAGGGCTTTAAATAACGCGGGTACTTCAACGGAGGTAATAAAAAAGATGGATGGGAACGGGAGGGGAGGGTGGGGGCGAAGGACAATCGCTGGACATGTTTAGGAGCGGGAGGGGAGGTAAGCATGGCCTGTGATGGCGCCCTCCTGCCATGCTTACCTCGTGTAATGGAGCTGGCTCGCCCCGAAGAACAACCGGCTCGCAAGAGCTGTCAAAATTTAACAAGCAGCTCTTGCGAGCCAGAGCAAGCCGGCTCCAGCACACCACTGTATATATATACATACATACATATATATATAAATAATAGCTATGTAAGCCTCATTAATTAACCCCATCAACACATTATTACTGTAATACAAATCTTTCAAACTTCCTAAAATTTTTATAATCAGTAATAGACCATAAATCACTTGGAAGAGTGTTCCAAAATTTAACTGGTTAAAAAAAAAGAGGATTTGAACAGGCGAGACAGTTTCATTCTCTGTAGGCTGGGAAAAACGAAGGGATTAAGTTGTCTCAGTGACCATGATCTCAAAGAGGATGCAAATATAAACAGTGAATACATATACTGAGGGGATAACCCATACAAGATCTTATATAAAATGCAATAGAACTTAAAAGAAACATGATCAGATTTTGAAAGTGGACAAATCAGCCTAGCTGCTATATTTTGAATTGTTTGCAGTTTTTTAAGAATACCTTAAGAACAATTTGAATAGATCACATTACATTAATTGAGTAGGGATAGGAGAAAAGACTGAACTAAAAGTCTGAAGTGAGCAGTATCAAACTACTATGAATCCTTCGTAGTTTTCTCATCAACAAGAAGGATTTTTTAACAATAGCGTTAATTTGTACATCTAGTGACAATGATTGATCAATCATTACTCCTAAGATTCTAATTGAAGATGAGAAAACATACTTTGAATCATTTATTTTGAAAGAATCATCACAAGATGGAACTGCATTCCTACTCACTAACATAAACTTTGTTTCCATATCATCAAGCTGATCAATCCATAGACTGGTGGGTTGTGTCCATCTATCAGCAGGTGGAGATAGAGAGCAAACTTTTGCCTCCCTATATGTGGTCATGTGCTGCCGGAAACTCCTCAGTATGTTCTCTATCTCAGCAGGTGGTGGTCACACACAGCAGCAGCTCTGGCTAGGCCTCCAAGCCTAATTTTTAGGTTTTGTTGAGTGCCTGGGGTTGAGGGCTCTTTTGAGCAAGTGCAAACCTGGTGGTGCCAGGTCCCTCCTTTTCTCCCCCCTCCCGCTGGCTCCGTTAAAAAAAAAAAAAAAAAAAAAAATTTTAAACGTCCTTAAAGGCGTTTATTTCGACGTTTATTTAAACGTTCATTGCAGCTACTCACTGGGACACCAGTTCGTTACAGCTCGGAGCGGACAGCAGGTAATTTTTACCTTTTTATAGCGGGCAGGGGGTTCCCCGATTCTTCTCCTCGTGGCATATGGCGTCGGAGGGCGAGGGCGCAAAGGGTCGCTCCCCGGATCGCTTGAGCGCTTCTAGAGGGGATGCGGGGGTCTTACAGCCTGATTCGCCCTTGTTGGGTGACAGTTTCGTGACCGATGAATGTCCCAGTCCTTCCTCCGGCGTGGCGGTTTTTCCCGCCATAAACGCCCATCCCCCGCTCCTCGCCTCCGCCATCTTGGCCGGCCACGCGGCTCGGACGGCTTCTTCGTGGGCCGCCCTTGAGGTTGGAGACATTAATGCCATGAACGCCCTTAATTTGGGCGACGGCACAAAAGCGGCTAAAGTTAAGCGCCGTTCTTCCCGCGCGGCTCCTTCGCGGAGTGTTGCGCCGGACGCCATTTTGGATGCGCAGCATGTCTCTCCCCCGCTCTTGCGAGCGCCGGTTGAGGGTGCGTCTAGGGCTGTTGCCCAGGCTGCGGAAGTGTACAGTCTGGGGGGTTTCTCCCCCGAGTTTGTTTTGCTGCTGCATCAGGCTTTCCTCATGCAAAACGCTGCCCCTGCTCCCTCGTTTGGTAAAGAGGTTGAGGTTCCCAGAGATAAACGCCCTCGGGTTGATTCCTAGGCCTTGGAGGACTTTGTCTCCTCCGATGTAGATGAGGGCAGTGTGTCTGAGGTCTCCCAACGGTCCTTTGCGGATTCCTTGGAGGAGACGGATCCCCGCTCGGATGGAGCGGATGACCCCTCTGCAGCGCGGCTTTTTAGCCCAGAGGATTTGCCCAACCTGTTGTTACAGGCCATGGACACTTTGAAGATTTCCTCTCCGGAGGACGTCTCTCCCTCAGCCCCTGTTGGCTCTGCCATTATGCTGGGGACGAAACGCCCGCCTAGAACCTTCCACGTGCATGATGCCATGCACACCTTAATTTCGGCTCAATGGGATGTCCCGGAAGCGAGCCTTAAAGTGGCTAGGGCTATGTCCCGCCTCTATCCTTAGGCTGTGAGTGAACGTGAGGCCTATCTGTGGCCTACCGTGGATTCTTTAATCACTCCGGTGACTAAGAAAACGGCGTTGCCGGTGGAAGGTGGCACGGCCCTAAAGGACGCCCAAGACAGAAGATTGGAGGCGGCCTTAAGGTCGTCCTTTGAGGCGGCTGCTTTAAGTTTGCAGGCCTCAGTTTGCGGCTCCTATGTGGCCAGGGCGTGCCTGACTATGGTGCAGCGGGCTTCCCCCTCAGATCATTCCTTGAGGGCTGATTGGCCGGCCCTGGAATCGGGCTTAGCCTATTTGGCAGACTTGCTGTATGATGTCTTGAGGGCCTCAGCTAAAGGCATGGCTCAGACAATCTCTGCGCGGCGGTGGCTTTGGCTGAAACATTGGTCTGCTGACCACGCCTCTAAATCCCGCCTGGCTAGATTGCCTTTTCAAGGCAAGCTGCTCTTTGGGGTCGAGCTGGACAAAATCGTGACCGATCTCGGCACGTCTAAGGGCAAGAAATTACCAGAGGTCAGGGCTCGGGCTAGTACTCGTCCCGGTACCTCCAGAGGACGGTTGCAGGAAGCCCGTCGGTACCGCCCGGGCAAGTCGGGTTCCTCTGCCCCCTCTTCCTTCAAGAGGAATTTCTCCCCCAAGCAGCATTCCTTTCGCAGAGACCGCCGTCCCGGAGGTGCTTCCTCCGGTCCTCCCCCAGGGTCTCGTACCCAATGACGGGGCCTTGGTCCACGCCCCAGTGCAGATTGGAGGACGGCTGTCCTCGTTTCTGGGCGAGTGGACTACAATAACTTCAGACGCGTGGGTGCTGGAAGTCATCAGAGACGGCTACAAGCTAGAGTTCTGCCGACCCTTAAAAGACGGGTTTGTACTCTCTCCCTGCAAGTCTCCGGTCAAAGCTGTGGCAGTGCAGCAGACCTTGGACAATCTGATCCGCCTGGGCGCGGTCGTTCCTGTGCCAGAAAGTCAGCTTGGCAAGGGACGTTACTCCATTTACTTTGTGGTACCAAAGAAAGGAGGTTCTGTCCGGCCTATCCTCGACCTCAAAGGGGTCAATCGGGCCTTGAAAGTGCGGCACTTTCGCATGGAGACTCTCCGCTCTGTTATAGCGGCAGTGAAGGCAGGAGAGTTCTTGGCTTCCTTGGACATCAAGGAAGCGTACCTGCATATTCCCATCTGGCCTCCTCATCAACGCTTCCTGCGTTTTGCAGTCCTGGGACGACACTTCCAGTTCAGAGCCCTCCCATTCGGGTTGGCTACTGCTCCGCGGACCTTTTCCAAAGTAATGGTGGTCATCGCGGCCTTCCTACGAAAGGAAGGGATACAAGTCCATCCT
This sequence comes from Microcaecilia unicolor, assembly GCF_901765095.1. Taxonomy (NCBI): domain Eukaryota; kingdom Metazoa; phylum Chordata; class Amphibia; order Gymnophiona; family Siphonopidae; genus Microcaecilia; species Microcaecilia unicolor. The sequence goes on along the minus strand of NC_044032.1, from coordinate 326,488,103 downwards.
TATCTGGACGACTGGTTGATCCGAGCCCCCTCTTATGCAGAGTGCGGCAAAGCTGTGGACCGGGTAGTTGCTCTTTTGAGCTCCCTGGGATGGATCATCAACTGGGAGAAGAGCCAGCTGCGCCCGACTCAGTCCCTGGAGTACCTGGGAGTTCGATTCGACACCCAAGTGGACAGAGTGTTCCTGCCAGATAATCGGATTGTCAAACTTCAGGCTCAGGTGGACCAGTTCCTGGGAGCCTCTCCTCTTCGGGCTTGGGACTATGTGCAGCTGTTGGGCTCTATGACGGCCAAGATGGAAGTAGTGCCCTGGGCCAGGGCTCATATGAGACCACTTCAACACTCCTTGCTGCAGCGCTGGACTCCGATGTCGGAGGATTATGCTGTGCGACTTCCCTTGGACCCAGCAGTGCGCAAGGCGCTGAGCTCGTGGATGCAGACAGACAAATTGTCTGCGGGAATGCCTCTGGTGACCCCAGAGTGGATTGTCGTCACGACGGACGTCTCTTTGTCGGGCTGGGGAGCCCACTGCTTGGGAAGGACAGCGCAGGGGCTCTGGTCTCCTGCAGAGGCAAAGTGGTCTATCAACCTCCTGGAACTCAGAGCCATTCGGTTGGCGCTTTTGGAGTTCATCCCGGTACTGGTGTGGAAGCCTGTACGGGTCCTGTCGGACAATGCCACGGCTGTGGCCTATGTCAACCGCCAGGGAGGTACCAAGAGCGCCCCTCTAGCCAAGGAGGCTATGTATCTTTGCCAGTGGGCGGAAGCGAACCTGGAGCAGCTTTCAGCGGCCCACATTGCCGGAGTCATGAATGTCAAGGCGGACTTTCTCAGTCGCCATACCTTGGAGCCCGGAGAGTGGCAGCTATCTGCTCAGGCGTTCTTGGACATCACGAAGCGCTGGGCCAGCCGAGCCTAGATCTGATGGCGTCATCGGCCAATTGCCAAGTGCCGCGCTTCTTCAGCAGAGGACGGGACCCTCGATCCCTGGGAGTAGATGCTCTTCTCCAACAGTGGCCGACACAAGAGCTCCTCTATGTGTTCCCGCCCTGGCCCATGTTGGGCAGGGTGCTAGACCGGGTGGCAAAGCATCCCGGCAGGGTAATCCTGGTGGGTCCGGATTGGCCCAGGCGTCCCTGGTATGCGGACTTGATCAGGCTCTCAGTGGACGATCCTCTGCGACTGCCAGTGGAACAGGACCTGTTTCATCAGGGTCCCGTGGTGATGGAGGATCCCTCCCCCTTTGGTCTTACGGCCTGGCTATTGAGCGGCAGCGTCTGAGGAAGAAGGGCTTCTCAGACAAGGTCATCGCCACTATGCTGAGAGCGAGGAAGCGCTCTACTTCTACTGCTTACGCCAGGGTTTGGCGTATCTTTGCAGCGTGGTGTGAAGCAGGCTCTCTTTCTCCCTTCACTGCTCCAATTTCTTCAGTGTTGGCGTTCCTGCAAGAAGGTCTGGAGAAAGGCCTGTCGCTCAGTTCCCTTAAAGTCCAGGTAGCGGCTCTGGCTTGCTTCAGGGGCCGCCTGAAGGGTGCTTCCCTGGCTTCGCAGCCAGATGTGGTGCGCTTTCTCAAGGGAGTTAATCACCTGCGCCCTCCTCTGCACTCAGTGGTGCCTGCGTGGAATCTCAACCTGGTACTAAGAGCCTTGCAGAAGCCGCCTTTTGAACCCTTGTCCATCTCTGAAAGACCTGACGTTGAAAGCAGTCTTTTTGGTGGCTATCACTTCAGCCAGAAGAGTTTCCGAGCTCCAGGCGCTCTCATGTCGAGAGCCTTTTCTGCAGTTCACTGAGGCAGGAGTGACTATTCGCACAGTGCCTTCCTTTCTGCCCAAGATTGTTTCTCGCTTCCATGTGAAACAGCAGCTCTGTCTCCCTTCCTTTCGTAGGGAGGACTACCCAGAGGAGTACTCTGCTCTTAAATATCTGGATGTGAGACGAGTCATCATCAGATACTTGGAAGTGACCAATGATTTCCGGAAATCGGATCATCTGTTTGTCCTGTTTGCAGGTCCTCGTAAGGGTCTGCAGGCTGCTAAGCCTACAGTGGCAAGATGGGTCAAGGAAGCCATTGCAGCGGCTTATGTGGCCGCGGGGAAGGTGCCGCCTATCCAGCTGAAGGCTCACTCCACGAGAGCTCAGGCGGCCTCGATGGCAGAGGCCGGATCCGTCTCCTTGGAAGAGATATGCAAGGCGGCAACTTGGGCTTCGGCTCATACATTCTCCAAGCATTACCGGTTGACTGTGGCTGCACGGGCGGAGGCCCGGTTTGGAGCTTCAGTGTTGAGGTCAGGGATTTCTATGTCCCGCCCTGGGTGAGTACTGCTTCGGTACATCCCACCAGTCTATGGATTGATCAGCTTGATGATATGGAAGGTAAAATTATGTATAATCATACCTGATAATTTTCTTTCCATTAATCATAGCTGATCAATCCATAGCCCCTCCCAGATATCTGTACTGTTTTTATTCTGGTTGCATTTCAGGTTCAAGTTTAGTCTTCAGTTACTTCAGAAAGACTTCGTGTTCAAGTTCTTCCTTCACTTGGATTCTTCAAGAGTTGAGACGAGTTTGTGTTACAGTGAGCTGCATACCTGTCCCCTCCGTTTTACGGGGCTGGATTGAGATTTAAATTCTGCCGGCACTCCCTCCCGCTTCGTGCGGCTGTAGGGCAGCTTTGTACCCCTCCCGCTTCGGCGGTGTTAGGGTCAGTCAGCTCCTCCCGCGGTTGCAGGATAAGCCAGATCCCCCCGCATCGGCGGGTGTGGTGTCCCTCCCCCGCTCCGCGGGGATGAGCTGGACGGATTCCCCTCCCCCACTTGTGTGGGGATGAGCTGGGTTAATTCCCCTCCCCCGTTTCGGCGGTGGTGAGCTGGGCAGAGTGTCCCTTCGTGGGTGTAATTCTCTAAGTGCTGAGTCCTGCGGATGGAGCTTTGATATCGACATACTGAGGAGTTTCCGGCAGCACATGACCACATATAGGGAGGCAAAAGTTTGCTCTCTATCTCCACCTGCTGGTAGATGGACACAACCCACCAGTCTATGGATTGATCAGCTATGATTAATGGAAAGAAAATTATCAGGTATGATTATACATAATTTTACCTTTATCATTGTTCAGTTTCAGACAATATTGTACCATCCAAACACAAATTAACTGCATTCCTGTATTAATAGTCTTTTTTGTATCCTCAAAAGATTTTTGAATAGGAACCAATACAGTGCATATATATATAAGTCAGAAACCCAGACTTCTCTAAAACAAATCTGAGAGAAAATATAAATATATTAAAAAGAATAGATGAAAGTGGTGATCCTTGAGGAACACCCAATGGAATATCCCATCCTTCTGATATCACATTATTCATCTTAACTTTGTAAACTCGAGATGAAAAAAAACACGAAACCAGTTCAGAACTTTACCAGAGATTCCAATTTCATCCAGCATACTCAGTAAGATGTCATGATTTACAAGATCAAATGCGAATGATACATTTTATTTTATGTATTTATTTACAGCATTTATATCCCACAATTTCCTACCCATGGGCAGGCCCAATGTGGCTTACAACAATCTACATAAACACACAGCAAGTCAGGGGTCAAACAATTAATGTCCTAGAAGTATAATGGGGAAAAGGCAAAAGCGAGGTAAAGTAAAAGAGAAAGAGCAGCGGTGAGTAGTGTGACACCAGGGTAAGACAGATCAGAAGGTAGAGATGCCTGGCGGGAGTGGTTCATACGCTTTGCCAAATAGAAAGGTCTTGAGGCGCTTTTTGAAATCAAATTGCATTATCACAACTTCACCACCACTTTTCAATATAGATCTGGCAGTCTCCAAAATGAAACCAACCTCCATTTCTCTACACAATCCAGATTAAGAACTATGTAAGATGTTAAAACAATCCAGATAGGATGATAACTAAGCAACGACCACTCTGTCCATAGTTTTAATAAACAGAGGGATGGATGCAACAGGTCTATAGTCTGATAATAATGATGGAAATTCTTCACGATCCTTGACAATAGGGGTCAAAAAGATCTCCCTCAGTACCACTGGAAAAATGCCATCATCTAAAAAGGAGTTGACCCAGTCCAGTAATAGAGTTTTAAATTTAATCGGAGCAGATATAACCAAATAAACTAGGCAAACATCTAGTCTACAGAAAGATGATTCCCGGCACAGGCAGCTCCTTGTGACTCTGGGCAAGTCACTTAACCCTCCATTGCCCCATGTAAGCCGCATTGAGCCTGCCATGAGTGGGAAAGCACAGGGTACAAATGTAACAAAAATAAAAAATGATGCATACCTTTAAAAAAAAAATTTAAACTCTAACCATTGAACTGGAGTGAACTCCATCCAACTCCTGTTTGCAAGTGAATAATTTAATGAAGATGGAAAATGAAAGGGTATAATGTAGTCATCTTCAAATGAAAACTGGGATCAATTTTACTAACTTTATTCCCAAAACAATTCTGCAAGCTGATCAGCGCTAGGAATCATATTTGAATTATCTGATATTGTACTTTGAATCTCTGTTAACTGATGAAATATCTGAAATAATTTCTTAACATTCAAAGCAGATATCCCTATCAATTTAGAATAGTACTCCTTTCTGGTTTCTTTTAGTTTTTGTTTGTAATGTGAAATTGCCTGTTTACAAAGTTGTTTATTCTGTGAAGTTCTAAGTCTGTTCCACTATTGTTCTAATTTTCTGCAGGTCTGTTTCAGTAGTAAGAGATCAGGTGTAAACCAGTTGCTACTCTGCCTATCCTTTTTTACCCTCCTAATTCTAGAGGCCAACTCATCCAAAATAGCTTCTCCATATTCATTCCAATTATTAATAAAAGAGTCCTCTATATGCTTTTTTAATAGGGCCCTATTCCAAAAACATTCAGGATCAATTTCTTTCTAACTTCATAACTAATAATAGATTTACCTTGCTTTTTATTACACTGATTCCTTTAAACATTAAAGTGCAGGGTATAATGATCAGCCCAGAGACTGGGAGACCAAAAACTATCTGTGAAAGTAATTTTTTGCTCAAGATCTGAAGTAAGTAAAAGCTATTAAGTCTAATTGATGGCCTTTCGCATGTGTGCTCGGAAAATGTGGCACAGTAAATCCAACATTTGTCAAAAACAAACTTAATTCAGCCACCTTGTTATCTAAGTGATCTTCCAAATGCAGGCTTATATCAACAAAAATTAGAATATTCTCAAATTGTGATGCATTATCAGGGGCATAATCGAAAAAGAAGGGCACCCATCTTTCGACATAAATCGGGAAATGGGCGTCCTTCTCTCAGGGTCACCCAAATTGGCATAATCGAAAGCCGATTTTGGGCGTCCTCAACTGCTTTCTGTTGCGGGGACAACCAAAGTTCATGGGGGCGTGTTGGCAGCGTAGCAAAGGCGGGACGGGGGCGTGGTTAAGAGATGGGCGTCCTCGGCCGATAATGGAAATAAGAAGGGCATCCCTGATGAGCATTTGGCCGACTTTACTTGGTCCCTTTTTTTTCACGACCAAGCCTTGAAAAGATGCCCGAACTGACCATATGACCACCAGAGGGAATCAGGGATGACGTCCCCTTACTCCCCCAGTGGTCACCAATCCCCTCCCACCCAAAAAAAAATTAAAAAACATTTTTGCCAGCCTGAAATGTCATACCCAGCTCCATCACAGCAGTATGCAGGTCCCTGGAGCAGTTTTTAGTAGGTGCAGTGCACTTCAGGCAGGCGGACCCAGGCCCATCCCCCCACCTGTTACACTTGTGGTGGTAAATGTGAGCCCTCCAAAACCCACCCGAAACCCACTGTACCCACATGTAGGTGCCCCCTTCATCCCTAAGGGCTATGGTAGTGGTGTACAGTTGTGGGGAGTGGGTTTTGGGGGGCTCAGCACCGAAGGTAAGGGAGCTATGCACCTGGGAGCAATTTGTGAGTCCACTGCAGTGCCCCCTAGGGTGCCCGGTTGGTGTCCTGGCATGTAAGGGAAACCAGTGCACTACGAATGTTGGCTCCTCCCATGACCAAATGCCTTGGATTTGGTCGTTTTTGAGATGGGCGTCCTCGGTTTCCATTATCGGCGAAAACCGAGGTCGCCCATCTCTAAGGTCGACCAACTCAACATTTAGGTCGACCATCTCTAAGTTCGACCTAAATGTTGAGATTTGGGCGTCCCCGACCGTATTATCGAAACGAAAGATGGAATCCCATCTTGTTTTGATAATACGGGATGCCCTGTCCATTCATGCCCTGCCTCAGAGATGGGCGTCCTTAGAGATGGTCGTCCCCGTTCAGTTATGCCCCTCAATGTGTAAGAAAATCAATAAAAACATCTCTGGCTTTACTCTATGTACCCGGAGGACAATGAAAGAAAATAAGTTACAGTGTCCTCTAAATTACTATCTCCTATTTAACAAGATAATAACTATAGATTACTATTATTTATAACATCAAGTAGCTTAGTCTCAAAGAAACATTTATATAATACTGCTAACCTTCCTCCTCTTTTCCTTTTTCTAGATAGGTTCTTTATTTTATAACCTGCCGGATAGAGTTCTGAAATTATCGGATCGTCTTCTGAAAATGTCCAGGTTTCTACTAAACACAGAAAACCTGGACATATTACCTAGCGTTCTAATATTTAAATATAAACCAGGGATTGGAATAGTATCTCAAACACCTAACTCTGCAAAAGATATCCTTTTAAGCCCCTCTCCAACTCTGATTTTAGATTTCTGAGTACCCCGAACACGTCTAGATCTTTGAGTTATCAAAACCTCTATATTATTTGGCAAATATGTTGAACAATCAATCAAGATTTGTGGACGTGAATATTCATGTTTTTAATGCACCCTAGAGTAGTAGTATTCCTGTTAAAATTTTCATGTGTATGTATTGTAAAGAATCAAAAACATATATACATATTTTCAAATCCATCATAATTGGTAATGTTTCTGAATAAAAAGTAGCGGTTGAGGGGAAAATAGATGCATCTCAGGATGGTGAGGCATACTACTACTACTACTTATCATTTCTATAGCGCTACTAGACGTATGCAGCGCTGTACACTTGAACATGAAGAGACAGTCCCTGCTCGACAGAGTTTACAATCTAATTATTGATCTAATCATGAATGGACCTCTTAATTACCCACAGTTTGGGGGAGACTGTCTTCCTACAGACTGTTTCCTGATTGTATATGAAGATTTTTGTTGTCTTCTTTCTTAAACTGTTTGATCTCTTGGATTCCCAACGGTAGTGGATAATGATGCATTTCCTTATAATTTATATTTTATTTCATTTGCAGTTTTAGAACTATCAACTTTTCATGTTCAAGAATTTCTGGAAAATTGTCCTTAAATGCAATTCAAAATTTTTAAAATGAGAAAGTGAAAAAAAACTCATTTGTGCATCCTGCTGACTGAAGACAGACTTCATGTATGGAGTCCAGAATGCTCCTGCATTCAAAAAACAGCTTCCACACAATTGTGTGTTAATCAAGTCCCTTCTCAAGGGAGCCAAGAGTTTCAAGTCATACTCTTGATGGTTCTGGAAGAAATGCCGGGCGTTTGGATTCTCTTGGAAGAAAAACGTTTTTAGAATGCTATGCTGTCATCCCAGATAACCTCTTAGCAGCTCTTAATAGGCCAATACATTTGAAACACTGTGTACAGCCCTTTTACTGGGTGGGATAGACTTCAGCTTAAACCAGAGTATAGAACATCACTGTGAAAACTCAAAACTCTTAAATTAAATCTTCTTTAATGCAAACTCAAACAAAAGAAAATGACTAACAGGTGTGCTGGACAAGAGTCTCTGCCTTGCAAAATTGGGAATCTGTTCTCTACCGGCTCACTCTCTATACAAGAGGAACTGGAAGATCTCAGCACCAAGCTGAGAGAATAGATGTTGTAAATACTTTTAAACTGATAAAAACTTAGTGATAGTACGGTAGTTTGAAAGGGGGAGGGGAGCATGCAACAAGGTACAGTAAGTCAGCTTACAGTTGTTAGAAAAGCATACATGCAGACAGATTCTCTCCACCCCACTGGAGAGAGAAACAGGCCAACTACATCTCAGCATAAACAGATACAAAGGCCAGCCAATAGGAAAAGCCCCATAAGGCACGGGGAACAGGGACATTTGTCATCACAGAGCACCACAGGAAGACTAAGATTTGTAGTCCAAAGGCACTTCCTACCTTTCTTAAGGGCACAAGCACTGTAAACTGTTACAGGCAATGCAATCTGATATAAAAAACAGGCAACCTGCCTCCAAGCTAATGAGGGCAAACACTCCCCACCTGATATCAGTAGATACCACTATTTAATTTCTCACACTTATAAATACCACAAACTGTATGCAAAGTCTATAAATAAACTCTATGCAGAGTCTATAAATAAAGCTGGATCTTGAAGCTTGGCAACTTCTTGTTTGTCACTGGTTCACGCCATTACTTCTAGACCGTTCTACTGAAAGAGTTGGCTTTGAACACTGAATTCCCCAGATGTTCCCCTAACTCTGGTAGGGAGGTGTCCTGATCAATAGTTGAGCCGGGGTCTGGTTCTTCCCAGCTGTAAACCTCCTTAACATGCAGATTTTTCTGAGAAGGTTTGAACAAAATGGTGTGCCTGTTCTCTAAGATGCAATGTACTGTTCTAGGCAAAGTATAGAGTAGCTTCAATAGCCAGCTTAAACCATCCACAAGTAGAAGCTTTACCAGTAGACTCTCAATTCTTAAGCAAATCTTCTTTATTGTAGTACTCAGAATAAACTGAGAAAATCCAACTTACAGTTCAGTTGCTTAGACAGAATTGTTGCCTTCTGCATAGAGTCTGCATCTAGCCACTCCAAAAGCAAAAGGTCTGCCAGAACCTCAGCTCAGTTGAGAGGAAAACTGTAACTCTCAAAGAAAATAAGGAGGAGAAACTCAGGGGAATGACTTGGGGAGATGGAATTACAGAAGATTAAAGAAGGATCAGCCCTAGAACAACTGCTGATCACAAAGCATGCTAGCAAGACTGGGCTCTCTCTCACTTCCCACAGGGGCAGAGAAGGAGGGTTGGCCCTAGCTCAGACCTATAAGCCAATAGGGAAAGCTCACAAGGAGTCATCACAGGATACTTGCAAACTGTAGGGGAGGGGGAAGCCCCAGTACATAGAGCTATCTATTACACAACAATGTAACTGAATATAGATAATACTCGTATTAAATATACATCACAGTATACCCTACCTCCATGAATACAGGGGCAGAACATGTACGTTTTATATATGTACTAGTGGAACCATGCCCGTTTCCTCAACAATGAAACGGGCCCTAGGAAGGCTGTCATGTAAGCTTTTTTTTTCTCTCTCCCTTGCCCTCCCCTCCATGTCCAGCAATTCTTTCCTCCCCTCCCCTCGATGTCCAGCAATTCTCCTCTTCCCTGCCCTCCCATCCGTGACCCGCGATTCTCTCCTCTACTGTCCTCCCATCCCATCCATGTCCATCAATTCTCCTCTGCTCTGTCCTCCCCATCCTCCCTCCTCTCGATGTCCCGCGATTCTCTCCTCTACTGTCCTCTCATCCCATCCATGTCCATCAATTCTCCTCTGCCCTGCCCTCCCCTCCCCTCCCCTTCCTCCCGCCCTTCGATGTCCCGAGATTCTCTCCTCTACTGTCCTCCCATCCCATCCATTCTCCTCTGCCCTGCCCTCCCCTCCCCTTCCTCCATCCCTCTCCTCGCAATTCTCTCCTCCCCTCGATTTGTACCTGAACGTTCTCTGGCTGGCTGGTGCTGGCTTCCCTTCCCTCTCACTGTTCCGCCCTCTGACGTCATTACGTTTTGACACGAGGACTGGTCAATGAGTGGTTATGGATGTTACAAACCCAGACATCCAGACGTAGAATGTTGGAGGTGCAAATTATTATATAGAATATGAGTTCATTTGGACTCCACAGGCTCTCCAAGCAAAATGTCACCACTATAACCCATCCTAGGGCAAGTTGGTAGGCATATGGAGCATCAGGTGGATATACACGTGACTCATGAACTCTGATCAATGTTGGTGCGTCTCTTCCCAACAAGGGCAAGCTCTTGGCATTTGGGTCTAAAGGCTGCAGATACTCCTCTATAGATTACAAATGAGGGTGATATTGCACAACCTCTGGTATGGGAATTTCTTCCCTGTCATCGGGTATCTGATTAAACTCAATAATAGTTAATAGATGGGTTTTTTTCCTACCATCCATCGCTTTCTATCACATATTCACTTGCTCTTCTCCCTGTCCTCCTTGTTCTTCCTATACAGGTCTTGAGGTTGTAGGGATAGCGAACTTCTTGGATGTCAAATTGGTCAAAGAACTTGACCTTGCCAGGGGCTGGTTACTCTGCTCATCTATGAAAACATACATTTTTACTGCTTTTTCTGGTTGCTCTTTTGGATATACTTTAGCTACACAAATCTTGGTGCATGACCATCCACTGTGGCCTTCTCCACAGTTTAGAGTAATGTTCGATGGTGACGCTGGCTCTGCCTTGCTCTACCTTCCATGGCTTGATTCTGGGGATGGGGTTCGTGTAGACTGTGATAACCCTGGGCTTGGAGCCACTTACAGCCCTCCGGACAGCCGTTTCAGGCTTTCAGGTCAGGGTATTAAAACAAGCCAGTCAGGGTTTTTGCTGTTTATTTCCTTTACAAGATTCCAATCTTTCAATCCATAACAAAGGTAGCAACATAACAAGAAAACATTCTCAGAGTCTTTGCAATCATGAAAGTCAGAGCTCTCAATGTATATTCAGTTTGGAAAAGTTAAACAGTTCAAAACACTCTGCTTCTAGAAGTTTAGAAAGTTCAACAGTTCAAAAACACTCTGCTCCTAGCAGTGAGCCCTTTCCCTGTGGAAGGGCTGGCAGTTCACCTCCCTCTACACAGCCTTATTCCTGCTGTGTCTACTTGCAGCTGCTCTTACTTGCTAGGCATCACTCATTTCAGTGGTTTCCCACTTCATCTCACCATTTCCTCCATCTGACTCTAGAGGCATTTCCTTGCTCTCCTTGTGTAGCCCATGATTCTTCAGCCCTCAGGAAATCACTGCCCTCTTCCGGTTTGGGCTGGGCTAAGAAAAACTTCTCCTTCCCCTCTCCCTAGAGAAGAGGGATCACATATTGCCTTTTTATCCATGGGAACTGGGTTTTGTCCCTGCCGCCCCTCTAATGACCACCTGGGGTAATTGTACTCCTATCCCCAAAGGATTTTCCCTGGGCCTCCTCCTCAGAGTCGGCCCAGGGTCTTTCATCTTTCCTTTATATTTAGGCACCCAATGGTTATCTGGGTTTGTTCTTAGTGCCTTTCCTCCTAGCAGGAATCACTACGCCCGCTTCATCACAAGACATAGGCTTACTCTTGTCAGAGTTGGTCACTATTGTACTCTGCGCACTTGACGGCTGCTTTACAGTCTTTAGCTATATAAGAGCAACATTTGTAACAGATCCTGTACTTTTTCAACAATTCTTTACATTTTTTCATGGTTTTCTCCCTAAACCCTCTAGACTTCTTGAAAGGATGATGTTTATTATGTATGGGACACTGTCTGTCTGGATCCTCTACTTTCTCTGTAACAGGAGGACTATCAGTTGGCGGTGTAGCTGTGGACAGCACATCTGTCATGTGTACAGTAATAGGTTACTTGATGTTGCCATACTTCTTGACCAGCCTTTCATTCAGCCTGTTTTGCCTGCTTCATATACCTCAAACATGAAGCTGGGATTCTTTTTCCTCTTGGCAAATCTTGTATGAACTTCAGAAAGATTGAGAAGGGAGGATACCTGTCATGACATCGGCCATGCTTCAGGCCCCTGATTCTCCTCGGGTATATTCAGGACGCTTTTCCAATGCACTCTAGCCTCGCTTCTGATACTTCGATGTTGGCGTCCCTAGGCGCACATGTGCTGAAGATCTTGTTTTAAAGGGGCAGACGGCCAAAGCAGAGGGTGGCACCCTTCTATAACTTCCCCCTCGGAATTCCCTTTTATCTTGTCTTCACAACAGGTCACCACTGCCGTGCCTTGTCTCATCTCCTGCATAGTGTTTCCTGCCTTCTGTCCCTGCAAAGAGTTCCTTGCCTTATTTGTCTTGCATTCCAGTCCTCTGCTTCGCAGTTTGTGTTCCAGGTCCATTGCTCCAGTCCTCTGCTCCGTAGTTCCAGCTCCAGTACTCCAGTCCTCTACTTTGCAGTTCCAGTTCTAGTTCCATTGCTCCAGTCCTCTGCTCCACAGTTCCAGCTCCAGTGCTCTAGTCCTCTGCTCCACAGTTCCAGTGTTCCAGTTTTCCACCTCTGCCGGACAGTGACTCGTCTTCTGTCAGTGGGAGCCTCCTTACCTTCGTGTTGGGAGCCCTGCTTTGACCAGAGGGCTCACTTACCTCATACTGTGACAGATTACGAAGGCAATGAGCTTGACAGAGTCACCAGCCTCGCAGTTACTATAGCAACTGGCTCTACAGCTGCAGCAGTTGTCCGGCGCTGTCCAGGATTTGACCCAGTGGATAGATCATCTCCAGAATACTGGCACAGCACAACCTGCAGTTCCTCCACCTGCCATAGTTCCTTCTGGCCTTGTTGCTGCTTAAGGAGCCTCGGGTGTCCGCATAGCACCCTTTCCAAGATTTAATGGGAACCTGAAGTCCTAACGGTGATGTGGACATAGTGGATGGGTAAGAGCTTATCCTGAACCGAAACTTATAGTAAATAATATACAGGTAAATAAAATTAATACTCACCAAACTTCAGGGATAGTAGTCCACGTGGGAATCATTGTACCATGGGACAGCCGAGAATCACTCAATCGGCTTATACACACGACTGTTTAACCAAGAATCACTCAACTGGTATAAAATCACTACTCTCCAGGGGTATGCCTCGAATTCCAGGACTCACTCAACTGGCAAAGAGCTCACAAAGGAAGTATGCAAAAACCCCTTCTTGTATTCATGCGTCCTGCGAGAGACACTGAATAGAAGAGCGGTTGTCCTCGGGGCTCGCAGAGGGCCTCACGCCCGCCGGGGACAAAAACCAATAAAACTTTAAACTCAAGGGGCAAAATTGTACTCCAGTTCTAAACCAAAGTCATTTCAGATTGAACATCTTCAAACCAATTCCTCCCTTGGAGCCATTACAAGAAACTAGAAGTAAAAGGTAAAGCCCTTATAAATATATGAAAAAGGATTTGGGGCAATTTAGATGCAAGAACAAGCTCTATATTGAGATGTTCAAGAGACCAAAATTAACATGATGAGGAGCAAAGAAGAACTCAAAAGAGAAATTATGGGAACTCCTCTCTATGAAGGGAAAATGACCTAACTTTTAAAACTGCAGTAAAAAAAAGTTTTGAAATAGGAACTGCTTAATAGCTTTTTTTTGCACTTGCAGCAAGAGGCCAGCTGTCACTTCTCAAGATACAAGGACAAAAACATGAAAACAAAAGAGGAAGTTGGAAAAGGCATAACAAATTGTGAAGTGATTAAGTTTAGACACAGACTGATGAAAAGCCGAGGATTTCCAGATTAGAAAGGCACGGAATTCCCCTCTTTTAGCATCGGGTTAGTCACCAATTAATGTAAATATTTTAGGGTGAACTAGTCACTCCCAGCTCCATGGTCCGGCCACAGAAGGCTTGGGATGAATACTCCACCCAAGACTGTAACACTGTGTCTTCTCTCGTTTTCTAGACTCCTTAATTCCCCAGAGCAGTGCACTTACTCTGGATAAGTCAGGAGACCACAATCAAAAGAAAGGTTTGGTTATGAGAAAGCAGCTTTCTTTATTTCATACTCACCACAGCAGGCAATAAAAGTTCATTAGAAATTGCAAGCTAAGCATATTTCTCACAGGGAGAGTCAGGCAATGAATCAAACGTGATACGCAGATTCTGACAATCTCCATTGCAATGGTCAAGCTGTCAGTTTTTATACTTTTCCGTCCTACCATCTAAATTACTGGCAGTTTCGGCTGATAATTAGTCATAATTAGTAAATCTCTATTTTGTAATTCTTACTCTCGACCACAATGACATTTTGGTCCACCAGTTTCGTCCAACTCATCTCAAAGTTCCATTTTTTTGCACCTGTTTAACTGCTCATCCATGTCTTACAAGATAAGTCTAACCGCAAGTTCTCGCTTTGGCCCTGAACACCTGGCATTTTTGCATCAGCTTGGCTAATTTTGTAATCTTGCCAAGTTTCGCCTGTCACAACACTGTCTTACTGTAATCCTGTGCAATTTTTTCTAGTCAGAGGCAGTTTATGATTGTAAAGTCTTTCTGAGGCCTAGCTGGCAACTGCAAGCCTCTTGGCCTGTTTTTCCAAGTAAGTGGCAGCCATTTTCTACAGATTCCAAGAGCAAGCACAGGTGCGACAAGCCAACCAGAGGCTACTTCAGCCTTGTGCCCCCTTGCCTTGCCTCCCACCTGTCCCACCCCCTGGCCTTCCCTCTCCATTGGGACAAATCTGGGGATATGAGCTGCACAAACTTCAGTACCGCCTGCCCTCCCTCCCCTCCAATAGCGAAATCCTCTATCACCAACAATGTTTTGAGCAATGTTTTAAACCTTAGTAGTTTCCTAGCAAATTTTCACTATCCCCTGAGATTTATTGCAACGCTCAAGCTTTTACTGCACCCTTGCAGTGTTAAATCAGGTTTTCACTGCCCTCTGCGATTTCCATTGAGGAAGTTGCAGTTCCTCTCCCTCAGGACAGACCTGCTCATCTCCAGTCACTAGTGGAAAAAGGGAAAGATTGTGGAAAGCACACAGTCATGTCAACCTTTGATGCTTTTGAAATGGCATTGAGAGCTTCTGTAGTGACCATTGCATCTCATAGACCCTCAAGGCTGTAAGCTTCAAACCCTCATTATGATGTGCAGTAAAGGCTCAATGATAATGCCATGCTGTAGGGAGAATGTCTTTGGAGACAAGGTCAAGGAGGAAGCTTGTCTCATAAAAGAAAACTGTGAAATGCTGACATTCTTCTCCCAATCCTCTCTTTGATCTAGCATCTTCTTCTTTCAGAAGGTATATGAGTGGGAGGCAAATTAAAACCTACTACTCTCAGAGAGTGTAGGTATTCTCTTCCCTCTTTTTCCAGATGCCATAGGGATCTCACTTTCATCCCCAAAAGCAGAGAGCACAGAACCTGCTCCTTAGCCAAAACCTGAAGCAGGGTTTGACTCCCTGCTTGACAACATAACAAGAACTTCAGCATCCATAGCAGATAACCTTCCAGTAGGAAGAGAATAACTTCTAGAATTCCAAGTGTAGGTGAATTGTACTTAAGCTATCAGTCCTTTCAGAAAATAGGAGAAAAATATAGCACCAAACTTAGGAGCTCAGTTTAAAAAAAATTGGTCTCTATTATTAACTTTCAGAATCTATTAAGGTAACCAATAAATGTGGTTTATGTATGTATGTATGTATTTATTTATTTATTTATTCATTCATGCTTTTAACCCACAATTATCCAACACAAGTTTCGGTCCAATGTGGCTTACAGTTGATATAACAAAGATACATTACAGTATTGTTTATAGTTTATTAGTCAATATACTGCTTTTAACACTCAGTATAGCAAAACAATGTTCAAGCATATAACATAAACTTAAAATGGCTAAAACAAGCAGAAAGGAGTGCCACATTTTAAAAGGATAGAATAGCATAAATGCATATATTTTAAACCTTGCAGCCCTTGATGTCATTGTGCCTATCCTGGAATGTGTAGGTTTGGGAGAGGGTAGGCAGTCAAAATGTACCACCTGTTCCTCTGATCCCATTCCCACCCACCTTCTTAATGCCATCTCTCCTGCTCTTATTCCTTTTATCTGTCACATTCTCAACCTCTCACTTTCCACTGCGACTGTCCCTGCTGCCTTTAAACATGCTGTGGTCACACCTCTCCTTAAGAAGCCTTCACTCAACCCTACTTGTCCCTCTAATTACCGACCCATATCCCTCCTTCCCTTTCTCTCCAAATTACTTGAGCGTGCTGTTCACCACCGCTGCCTTGATTTTCTCTCCTCACATGCTATTCTTGACCCACTACAATCTGGTTTTCGCCCTCTCCACTCAACCGACATGGAGGGAATGGGAGAGGAGGGCAGGGAAGAGAGAATTGCTGGACATGGATGAGAGGGGAGGGCAGGTGGCAGAGGAGACATACTGGACATGGAGGGGAGGGGAGGTCAGTGAAGAGAGATTCGCTGGACATGAAGGGCAGGGGATAGAGGAGAATCGTTGGACATGGATGGGAGGTGAGGGCAGGGGAGAGAGGAGAATTGCTGGACATGGATGAGAGGTGAGGATAGGGGGAGAGGAGAATCGCTGGACATGGATGAGAGGGGAGGGCAGGGGAGAGAGGAGAATCACTGGACATGGATGAGAGGGGAGGGCAGGGAAGAGAGATTCTCTGGACATGGATGGATGGAGGAGTTGGCGGGGAGAGAGGAGAAATGCTGGATGGAGTAGAGGGGAGAAAGAATTATTGCTTTATATGGATACAGGGGAGGGACGAGAGAGGAGAAATGCTGAACATGGATGGAGGTGAGGAAAGAAAAAAGAAGAAGATGCACATGGATGGAAATGAGGGAAAGGGAAGAGAGAAGAAAAACTGCACATGGATGCACATGAATGGAGAAAATAGGCAAAAGCTGGATCCATGTTATACCTCCTCCAGTCAATTCCACAGAGGAGGACACGGCTTTTACTTATGGATGTAGGGCAAGAAATTAAGAAGAAAGGAGGAAAGTAAAGAAATAAATGGAAAGGAAGCCCTGGAAACGGAGTTAAGAGAACAGATAGGGAGCAGCAGAATCAGAGACTCAGACCAATATGGATAGCAAAACAAAGTCACCAGACAACAAAGGTAGAAAAAAATCATTTTATTTTCATTTTAGTGTTTGGAATATGTCCACTTTGAGAATTTACATCTGCTATGTTATTTTGCAATGTATAGCGATTTGTTTTTTAAGAATATTGCTGACAATTCCTGTCAGTGTGGCAAGTGGTGTGTGATCATTTTCATGGTGAAAAATCATAAAAAATTATTTGCGATCTAGTATTTCGCAAGAAAGGCTTGTAAGCCTTGCCATCTTGTGCCACACGGGGGGGGGGGGGGGGGGGGGCGCCAACTGATAGTCTGCAGGGGGGCACCAGAGACCATAGGCACAGCCCTGAACCCTACCATAGCTGACCAGAGGCATCCTGTTTTCACTGATGCTTCTGCTAGCAACCAATAGCGCATTTAGAGGAATAGTGGGAGGAGAAGGGTGATGGAGAAATGCTAGATCCAAATGGGGGGGGGGGGGGGTGATGGAGAGATTCTTAAGCTGCAGGAAGGGAGGAGGAGAGATGCTGGGCCTGTGGGGAGGGATAGAAAAAGTGAGAGATGCTGGAATTGGGGGGAACAGAGGGAAGAAAGAAAGAGACGTAGAGCAAAACAGAGAGGAAAGAAAGGTGGATAGATGCTGGAGGGGGGAAGAAACAGAGGGAAGAGAGAGAGGAACCCAGAGCAAAGAGGAGAGAGAAGAAAAGGGCAAGATGCTGGACTGAGGGGAGTGGAGGAAGGAGAGAGAGAAACTGGATCGGTGGAAGGAGAAGGGAATATGATGCTGGGCCAACAGAGGGAGGGAGAGAGAGATGCTAGACCATGTAGGGGGTCGGAGGTGGGAGGAAGGGAAAGGGGAGAAGCTGGTCTTGGAGAGAGACAGGAACAAAAAGAAGAGATATTTAACACGGGGAGTGAAACGCATAGGGGTGATGCTGGATACAAGGTGAGGGATAGGAACACAAGGGGGTATGCTGGCAGAGTAAGATAGGGACACAGAGGAGAGATGCTGAAAGGGGGCATAGGGATACTGATAGGGCAAATGCTGAACAAGGGGGAGGATAGGGACAGGGACACAAAAGGGAGATGCTGGACAGGATGGATAGGGACATAGAGGAAGATGGATGGCGGACAGAGAGAGAAGAAATGTTAAAAGGACAGGACACCCTGGTAAGAGAGTTAAAAAAAACAACAACAGAGAACAGCAGAAAAGATACTTTGGGACTAAAGCAATACTCAGACAATAAAGGTAGAAAAAAGTTGTTTTTTGTGACTTTATTAATTGTAATTTGTCAGGTTTGTGAAATATTCATCTCTGACATCTTGCTTTTCAGTTTCTATTTCTAGTACTATGACAGATTCTGTGTGTAGGTCTATTATGTAATTGGGTTTTGCATGGATTGTTTACTGGAGATCTGAAAGGATTCCTCCTCCTCCCCCTCACCCCCTCTGGTCCCCACTTTCTTCGGAGAGGTGGAGGGGCTTAATCGAACGCAAACGCCCATGTGTAAGAACGTCCATTTCCGAGAATGGGTCCGTGAAGGGGTGGGCCGAATCGTATTTTCGAAAAAGATGGACGTTTATCTTTAGTTGCGAAAATATGGTTTGTGCCAGGCAAATGCATTGGATGTGGGCGTTTTTGAGATGTGGGCGTTTGTTTGAGCTGGGCGTTTTGGTTTTTCAGCGATAATCAAAACCGAAGCGTCCCAGCTCAAAAATGACCAAATCCAAGGCTTTAGGTCGTGGGAGGGGCCAGGATTCGTAGTGCACTGGTCCCCCTCACATGCCAGGACACCAACCGGGCACCCTATGGGGCACTTTTAAAAAATAGGAAAAAACATTAAATTACCTCCCAGGTGCATAGCTCCTTTATCTTGGGTGCTGAGACCCCCAAATCCCCCCCAAAAACCCACTCCCCACAACTCAACACCATTACCATAGCACTTAATGGTGAAGGGGGGGGCACCTACATGTGGGTACAGTGGGTTTTGGGGGGGGTTAGAGGGCTCCCATTTACCACCACAAGTAGTACAGGTAGGGGGGGATGGGCCTGGGTCCGCCTGCCTGAAGTGCACTGCATTACCCACTAAAACTGCTCCAGGGACAGGACTTGTTGCTGCTGTTGCAGCAGTTCACACCGTAAGACTAATCTCGCTGAAAACGTCCTTTATTTCAATAACCGCATTTACTCACAGTTAACTGCAGATCAGAGGTTGTGCCCCACTGGCAACGAGTCTCCCTGGTACTAAGATTAGCAGTAGCTCAGAGCTGGCAGAATGGTGTACAATACCCTCTTTCAGCAACATTCAAGGTAAGAAATAAGTTCTGTAACATGGCTAACACACGAAAGGGATCTAAAGCGGACTTACAAAAATGGCCACTACCTCGTGGACTATCGGAAACAAAACAGGCAGGGCCGGTCCAACCCAGTAAGCGAGGTAAGCATGGCAGGAGGGTGCCAACCTCTGGAGGGTGCCGCCGCGCCATGTTGACCCTCGCCGCTTACCTCAGCTCCCGGACCCTGACAGCAGTCCTGCCTTTGGTTTCCTGCTCCGGTACCCGCGCCGCCCTAGGGCATTTAAATCTTATATTTAAATTTACCTCCGACGTCGCAGCAGCTGCGCAGCATCAGTGAAAGCGCTGCTGCCCAACGTCTCTAGCTTTCCCTTCGCTCGTTCGTTCCCTTCTCATTGTCCCGCCCTCGCAAGAAAATGAAGTCAGAAGAAGGCGGGACACTGAGGGAACGAACGAGCAAAGGGAAGGCTGGGAGACATCGGCAGCAGCGTTTTCACTGATGCTGCGCAGCTGCTGCGACGTTGGAGGTGAATTTAAACACAAGATTTAAACCAGAAAAGAGGGCGGGCAGGTGGACATGGGAGCGGGAGGGCAGGGGAGCGGGAGGGCAGGGGAGAGAGGAGCATTGATCGATGGACATGGATGGAAGGGCAGGGCCCAGGGAGACAGGAGAAATTGTTGGACATTGAGGGGAGGGAGGAGAATTGCTGGATATGGATGGATGGAGAAGGGAAGGGGAGAAAGGAGCATCGATGGACAAGGACGGACATGGATGGGAGGGCAGGGCCCAGGGAGAGACGAGGAATTGCTGGATATGGAGGGGAGGGGAGGGAGGAGAATTGCTGGATATGGATGGTGTCCCGTCCCGTGCCCATACCTGCGCTCCCGCTGTGGGCAGCGGGAGCCAGCGGCCTCCACGGCAATTGAGGGCGGCAGGAGAGGGTCCCCGGAGGAGCCGGCGCTGCCGCGGGTCCGGCCAAGACCGGCGACCCGCTAGGACGAACGCCGGCCTCGGGGAAAGGGAAGGTCGGAAGGAGATTCGCGCCAGCCAAGATGGCGGCGCCGGAGCCGACGTCGCTGGGGCGTCGATCGGAAGGGTGCCGGAGCTCCTCCCACCTCGCCCGGGATTGGCGAACTCGGGTGATGACTCCGCCTGGAGTTCAGGCAGAGCCAATCCAGAGACTATATTGATTCCACCCATGGATTGCTAGCCGCCCTTGCTAGCCGTTACCCATAGACTGTGTTTGCTGACCGCCAGCCAGGCCAACCGTCAACCCCGTGGTTCCAGCAGTCCTGCTGGCCACCTGCAGCTGAGGGCTCATCCCTTGGTGAACGGCGGCCGCCGCGGGTGAAGATTCGGGGTTGCACGGCTGTCCTCTAAGGTCTTTCGGGGCCTTAGGGGACCTAAGGGCTCACCAACAAAAGAGACAAGACAGGGACCGGAAGCCATGAGCTCGCCTACGCAGCCTGATCTACGGGACCTGGCGAAGGTACTTCAGCAGCAGCAGGAGCAGCTGAACGCCCTGTCAGGGGCGCTTCAGAACGTGTGCTCTCAGCTTTCGACGCTTCAGGTACAGAACCAGGCTGGACCGCAGCGGCTCCCCGTCCGGGAGGGTTCCGCACGGGACCTCGGTTCCCTGAGCCTGCACGATATGATGGAGCCCCTGGAGGCTGCTGGGGTTTCCTCAATCAGTGCAACCTGGCCTTCCGGATGCAACCAGAGGCATTTTCATCAGACCAAAGTAAGGTGGGATATATACTTGGCTTGTGCGAGGGGAAGGCCCTGGCATGGGCGTCCCCGCTACACGAACAGCAGGACCCCATCCTGGACGATTATGCCGAATTCCAGCGCCGCTTCCGCATGGTGTTTGATCTCCCGGGCAGGCCATCTTCCTTGGCATCGGAGATGCTGCGGATTCAGCAGGGCGAAGGGACGGTGGCGGATTATGCCATTCGTTTTCGGACCCTAGCCACTGAGCTGCGTTGGAACCAGGAGTCCCTGGCGGCAATCTTTCTGGAAGGGTTGCAAGAGCGGATTAAGGATGAATTGGCAGGACGGGAGGTTCCGGGACAATTGGACACTCTGATTTCGCTCTGTATTTGGGTGGACACCCGGTTCCAGGAGCGAGCTAGAGCCCGGGCAGAACGGCAGAAGTGGGCGAGGGGAGCGTCCCGGACAGGCAAGGGCCCGTCCTCCTGCCGTGGTACCCGAGATCCTAAGGAAAATGGGGAGGAGCTGATGATGATCGGCCATCAACGATTGGCCCCGGCAGACAGGAAGAAGCGCTTGTGGGACGGACTGTGCCTATATTGTGGTGAGGCCGGGCATTTTGTCCATTCTTGCCCCGTACGGGCGGGAAACGCTTCCCCCAAGACGCCTTGAGGGGAGGGGTCTTAGGGCACTCCGCTCCCCTGCCGGTTTCCCTGGTAACACTGCCAGTAACTCTACGTTGGCATGAGACCATGATCCGGACCCGGGCCCTGGTGGACTCCGGATCAGGGGGCAACTTTATTTGCCAAGAGCTTTTGCAACAGATGGGTTGGCCTATGCTTCCCCGTCGACCGGCACTGCAGATAACAACCATTCAGGGAACTACTTTACCGCAGCCGGTCGCGGAGATCACCCCTTTTTTGGAACTTCAGAATCACGGACCATCCATCCGGTGGTCCTGGGCGTGCCATGGTTACGGCACCATAGTCCCATTATTGATTGGACCGCGGGGAAGATCCGGTCTTGGGGTAATGTCTGTCTGGAGACCTGTGTGAAGGGCCAGAACGTCAGCTGTCCCGCCTTAGCTATTGCACCCGAGATGGCACCGGCAGGTCTGGCCACCCTACCGATGGACTATCGAGACTTTGCAGATGTATTCAGCCCAGTGGAGGCGGAGGTCCTACCGCCTCATCGGTCCTTCGATTGTGCCATTAGGTTGATAGCGGATACTATGCCACCCCGGGGCCGGTTGTATACGTTGTCCCGAGAAGAATCCAAGGTGATGCAAGGGTATATCCGGGAGAATCTTCAGAAAGGATTCATCCGCCCCTCTACGTCCCCTGCCGGGCCGGCTTCTTTTTTGTGACCAAAAAGGATGGCTCCCTGAGGCCCTGTATTGATTATCGAGGGTTAAATGCCATCATGGTGAAGGATCGATTCCCCCTACCGCTCATTCCAGAACTCTTTGACAAGCTGCAGGGAGCCCAGATCTTTACCAAATTGGACTTGCGGGGGGCCTTACAACTTGGTCCGGATCCGGCAGGGGGACAAATGGAAAACTGCATTTAATACTCACGAGGGACATTTTGAGTATCGAGTAATGCCGTTTGGCTTATGCAACGCCCCTGCAGTGTTCCAGCGATTCATCAATTTCGTACTCGAGGATCTGTTGAACTCCACAGTGATTGTGTACCTGGATGACATCTTGATTTTCTCCAGGGATCCCGCCGAGCATGCGAGCCATGTTCGTGCTGTGCTGCAGCGTCTACGGCAATACCGTTTGTTTGCCAAACTCAGTAAGTGCGCCTTTCATCAGCGGTCTTTGCCTTTTTTGGGACACATTCTGTTACCCAGGGGGTTGCGGATGGATCCTGACAAACTCCGCGCCATTCGGGAGTGGCCTCAGCCGCTGGGATTGAAAGCGCTACAACGATTCTTGGGATTCGCGAACTACTACCGGCAGTTTATCCCTCAGTACTCGCATTTGACAGCGCCGTTGACGGCGCTCACGAAGAAACACGCGAATGTCCGGGACTGGCCACCAGAGGTGCAAGCTGCATTCCGGCAGGTAAAGGAGGCTTTCGACTCGGCCTCCATCTTGATGGCCCCGGATCCTGAGAGACCATTTATTGTGGAGGTGGACGCGTCCGCTTTGGGGGCAGGGGCGGTCCTCTCTCAAGTTAACCCCAAAGGGCGGCGCCAACCGTGCTCTTTCTTCTCTCGGAAATTCTCCCCAGCGGAACGCAACTATACGGTGGGGGATAGGGAACTCTTGGCATTGAAATTGGCCTTGCAAGAGTGGAGGCATCTGCTGGAGGGAGCCGAGCACCGGTTTACGGTGATCACTGACCACAAAAATCTTTTGTATCTTCAAGAGGCCCAACGGCTGAATCCTCGACAGGCCCGTTGGTCATTATTTTTTGCCAGGTTTCACTTTCAACTGGTATTTCGTGCGGCGGCTCAGAATACCCCTGCGGACTCCCTCTCCAGAGCATTTGAGGTCCCGGAGGAGACGGAGGAATGTCACCCCATGTTGGACCCGGCCTGTCTCAGTGCGGCCGCGGGGGGGGGGGGGGGGTAGCTCCGCTGAAAGAAGTGGTTCCACCCGCCGATCGGAGGAGAGTAATGCAATGGGGACATTCGTCCATATGGGCCGGTCATTTCGGATACCAAAAGACCCTCCGTTTAATTGCTAGACAGTATCGGTGGCCTCAAATGAGATGAGATATTCTCCAATTCGTCACAACCTGCCCTGTCTGCGCCCGGACCAAACCAGTATTTGGACACCCAGTGGGGGACTTGCAACCGCTGTCTGTGCCGACAGCCCCCTGGAGGGAGTTGTCAATGGATTTCATCACCGACCTTCCCAGATCCCGGGGACACACAGTGATTTGGGTCGTGGTTGACCGTTTCTCCAGGATGGCCCATTTCGTTCCATTGCCGGGGCTTCCATCGGCGGCCTCGTTAGCCCAACACTTCATTCAACACATTTTCCGGCTTCATGGGCTGCCCACTCGGATCATCAGTGATCGAGGACCCCAATTCACCTCACGCTTCTGGAGAGCCTTGTGTACGGCCTTGGGGGTTGAAACCCACTTTTCATCGGCCTACCATCCCCAAACCAATGGGATGGTCGAGCGAATTAACCAGACTTTGAAGGGATTTTTGCGGGCTTTCGTCAATAAGCGTCAAGATAACTGGGCCTCCTTGCTTCCATGGGCCGAGTTTGCCTATAACCACAGCGACCACTCGGCCTCGGGAGACTCTCCCTTCTTCCTGGTATATGGACGACATCCCCGGCTTCCAGTACCATTCCCTTCTGAATCTCCTACACCCATGGTTACACAAACTCTAACGGACCTGCAAAGGGTCTGGGAGATGGCACGAGAACAGTTGCAAAGGACAGCCGCCAAATACAAGGTCTTCGCGGATCGTCGCCGGCGACCCGCCCCAGTATTCCAGCTGGGGCAAAAGGTATGGCTAAGCACAAAATACCTAAGACTCTGAGTACCCTCACGGAGGCTGGGACCCCGGTACATTGGACCGTTTGCAATCCAATCGTGGATTGGAGCAGTGACGTACCAGTTGCGGTTACCGAGTACCCTACGGGTGCATAATGCCTTCCATATCTCCTTGTTGAAAAGTTTCCGGGGTTCCCGATGGCATCCACAACGTCAGGAGACCGAGGTTCTGGAAGCGGATCCTGATCCGGAGTATGAAGTAGAGGACGTTCTAGACTCGAAGAGGCGGCGGGGAAGATTATACTATTTGTTATCCTGGAAGCATTTTGGCCCCGAAGACAACTCCTGGGAACCCGCGGCAAACGTACATGCTCCTGATCTGGTCAAAGCTTTCCACGCCCGGTTTCCCTGCAAACCCAGCCCCGGGGGAGAGGGGGCATCCGGGGAGGATACTGTCACGTCCCATGCCCATACCTGCGCTCCTACCACCTCGCCCGGGATTGGCGAACTCAGGTGATGACTCCGCCTGGAGTTTGGGCAGAGCCAATCCCGGAGCTCTGCCGATTCCTCGGGGCCGGATTGGTGGGTTTTCCTCCCGGGGGGGCGGAATGGCGCGAGATTTAAACCCGGGAACCAAAGACCTCTTTGCTTCCGGTCCTGTTCCTGAAGCAGGTCCAGTGGAGTCGTGTCACGGATTGCTAGCCGCCTTGCTAGCCACTATCCAGAGACTGTGCTGAGGTTTCCTCGGATTGCTAGCCCTTGCTAGCCACTATCCAGAGACTGTGCGGAGGTTCCCGAGGATTGCTAGCCACCCTTGCTAGCCACTATCCAGAGACTGTGCGGAGGTCCCCACGGATTGCTAGCCGCCCTTGCTAGCCACTATCCAGAGACTGTGCGGAGGTTCCCACGGATTGCTAGCCGCCCTTGCTAGCCACTATCCAGAGACTGTGCGGAGGTTCCCACGGATTGCTAGCCGCCCTTGCTAGCCACTATCCAGAGACTGTGCGGAGGTTCCCACGGATTGCTAGCCGCCCTTGCTAGCCGCTATCCAGAGACTGTGCTGAGGTTCCCACGGATTGCTAGCTGCCCTTGCTAGCCCCTATCCAGAGACTGTGCTGAGGTTCCCACGGATTGCTAGCCGCCTTCCTAGCCACTACCCAGAGACTGTGCTGAGGTTCCCACGGATTGCTAGCCGCCCTTGCTAGCCGCTATCCAGAGACTATATTGATTCCACCCACAGATTGCTAGCCGCCCTTGCTAGCCGTTACCCATAGACTGTGTTTGCTGACCGCCAGCCAGGCCAACCGTCAACCCCGTGGTTCCAGCAGTCCTGCTGGCCGCCTGCAGCTGAGGGCTCATCCCTTGGTGAACGGCGGCCGCCGCGGGTGAAGATTCGGGGTTGCACGGCTGTCCTCTAAGGTCTTTCGGGGCCTTAGGGGACCTAAGGGCTCACCAACAAAAGAGACAAGACAGGGACCGGAAGCCATGAGCTCGCCTACGCAGCCTGATCTACGGGACCTGGCGAAGGTACTTCAGCAGCAGCAGGAGCAGCTGAACGCCCTGTCAGGGGCGCTTCAGAACGTGTGCTCTCAGCTTTCGACGCTTCAGGTACAGAACCAGGCCGCTGCGGTCCAGGGGGCCGCAGCGGCTCCCCGTCCGGGAGGGTTCCGCACGGGACCTCGGTTCCCTGAGCCTGCACGATATGATGGAGCCCCTGGAGGCTGCTGGGGTTTCCTCAATCAGTGCAACCTGGCCTTCCGGATGCAACCAGAGGCATTTTCATCAGACCAAAGTAAGGTGGGATATATACTTGGCTTGTGCGAGGGGAAGGCCCTGGCATGGGCGTCCCCGCTACACGAACAGCAGGACCCCATCCTGGACGATTATGCCGAATTCCAGCGCCGCTTCCGCATGGTGTTTGATCTCCCGGGCAGGCCATCTTCCTTGGCATCGGAGATGCTGCGGATTCAGCAGGGCGAAGGGACGGTGGCGGATTATGCCATTCGTTTTCGGACCCTAGCCACTGAGCTGCGTTGGAACCAGGAGTCCCTGGCGGCAATCTTTCTGGAAGGGTTGCAAGAGCGGATTAAGGATGAATTGGCAGGACGGGAGGTTCCGGGACAATTGGACGCCCTGATTTCGCTCTGTATTTGGGTGGACACCCGGTTCCAGGAGCGAGCTAGAGCCCGGGCAGAACGGCAGAAGTGGGCGAGGGGAGCGTCCCGGACAGGCAAGGGCCCGTCCTCCCGCCGTGGTACCCGAGATCCTAAGGAAAATGGGGAGGAGCTGATGATGATCGGCCATCAACGATTGGCCCCGGCAGACAGGAAGAAGCGCTTGTGGGACGGACTGTGCCTATATTGTGGTGAGGCCGGGCATTTTGTCCATTCTTGCCCCGTACGGGCGGGAAACGCTTCCCCCAAGACGCCTTGAGGGGAGGGGTCTTGGGGCACTCCGCTCCCCTGCCGGTTTCCCTGGTAACACTGCCAGTAACTCTACGTTGGCATGAGACCATGATCCGGACCCGGGCCCTGGTGGACTCCGGATCAGGGGGCAACTTTATTTGCCAAGAGCTTTTGCAACAGATGGGTTGGCCTATGCTTCCCCGTCGACCGGCACTGCAGATAACAACCATTCAGGGAACTACTTTACCGCAGCCGGTCGCGGAGATCACCCCTTTTTTGGAACTTCAGGTGGGGGAGGATCATCGGGAGGAGGTGCAATTTCTGGTACTATCACGGACCATCCATCCGGTGGTCCTGGGCGTGCCATGGTTACGGCACCATAGTCCCATTATTGATTGGACCGCGGGGAAGATCCGGTCTTGGGGTAATGTCTGTCTGGAGACCTGTGTGAAGGGCCAGAACGTCAGCTGTCCCGCCTTAGCTATTGCACCCGAGATGGCACCGGCAGGTCTGGCCACCCTACCGATGGACTATCGAGACTTTGCAGATGTATTCAGCCCAGTGGAGGCGGAGGTCCTACCGCCTCATCGGTCCTTCGATTGTGCCATTAGGTTGATAGCGGATACTATGCCACCCCGGGGCCGGTTGTATACGTTGTCCCGAGAAGAATCCAAGGTGATGCAAGGGTATATCCGGGAGAATATTCAGAAAGGATTCATCCGCCCCTCTACGTCCCCTGCCGGGCCGGCTTCTTTTTTGTGACCAAAAAGGATGGCTCCCTGAGGCCCTGTATTGATTATCGAGGGTTAAATGCCATCATGGTGAAGGATCGATTCCCCCTACCGCTCATTCCAGAACTCTTTGACAAGCTGCAGGGAGCCCAGATCTTTACCAAATTGGACTTGCGGGGGGCCTTACAACTTGGTCCGGATCCGGCAGGGGGACAAATGGAAAACTGCATTTAATACTCACGAGGGACATTTTGAGTATCGAGTAATGCCGTTTGGCTTATGCAACGCCCCTGCAGTGTTCCAGCGATTCATCAATTTCGTACTCGAGGATCTGTTGAACTCCACAGTGATTGTGTACCTGGATGACATCTTGATTTTCTCCAGGGATCCCGCCGAGCATGCGAGCCATGTTCGTGCTGTGCTGCAGCGTCTACGGCAATACCGTTTGTTTGCCAAACTCAGTAAGTGCGCCTTTCATCAGCGGTCTTTGCCTTTTTTGGGACACATTCTGTTACCCAGGGGGTTGCGGATGGATCCTGACAAACTCCGCGCCATTCGGGAGTGGCCTCAGCCGCTGGGATTGAAAGCGCTACAACGATTCTTGGGATTCGCGAACTACTACCGGCAGTTTATCCCTCAGTACTCGCATTTGACAGCGCCGTTGACAGCGCTCACGAAGAAACACGCGAATGTCCGGGACTGGCCACCAGAGGTGCAAGCTGCATTCCGGCAGGTAAAGGAGGCTTTCGACTCGGCCTCCATCTTGATGGCCCCGGATCCTGAGAGACCATTTATTGTGGAGGTGGACGCGTCCGCTTTGGGGGCAGGGGCGGTCCTCTCTCAAGTTAACCCCAAAGGGCGGCGCCAACCGTGCTCTTTCTTCTCTCGGAAATTCTCCCCAGCGGAACGCAACTATACGGTGGGGGATAGGGAACTCTTGGCATTGAAATTGGCCTTGCAAGAGTGGAGGCATCTGCTGGAGGGAGCCGAGCACCGGTTTACGGTGATCACTGACCACAAAAATCTTTTGTATCTTCAAGAGGCCCAACGGCTGAATCCTCGACAGGCCCGTTGGTCATTATTTTTTGCCAGGTTTCACTTTCAACTGGTATTTCGTGCGGCGGCTCAGAATACCCCTGCGGACTCCCTCTCCAGAGCATTTGAGGTCCCGGAGGAGACGGAGGAATGTCACCCCATGTTGGACCCGGCCTGTCTCAGTGCGGCCGCGGGGGGGGGGGGGGGGGGGGGGTAGCTCCGCTGAAAGAAGTGGTTCCACCCGCCGATCGGAGGAGAGTAATGCAATGGGGACATTCGTCCATATGGGCCGGTCATTTCGGATACCAAAAGACCCTCCGTTTAATTGCTAGACAGTATCGGTGGCCTCAAATGAGATGAGATATTCTCCAATTCGTCACAACCTGCCCTGTCTGCGCCCGGACCAAACCAGTATTTGGACACCCAGTGGGGGACTTGCAACCGCTGTCTGTGCCGACAGCCCCCTGGAGGGAGTTGTCAATGGATTTCATCACCGACCTTCCCAGATCCCGGGGACACACAGTGATTTGGGTCGTGGTTGACCGTTTCTCCAGGATGGCCCATTTCGTTCCATTACCGGGGCTTCCATCGGCGGCCTCGTTAGCCCAACACTTCATTCAACACATTTTCCGGCTTCATGGGCTGCCCACTCGGATCATCAGTGATCGAGGACCCCAATTCACCTCACGCTTCTGGAGAGCCTTGTGTACGGCCTTGGGGGTTGAAACCCACTTTTCATCGGCCTACCATCCCCAAACCAATGGGATGGTCGAGCGAATTAACCAGACTTTGAAGGGATTTTTGCGGGCTTTCGTCAATAAGCGTCAAGATAACTGGGCCTCCTTGCTTCCATGGGCCGAGTTTGCCTATAACCACAGCGACCACTCGGCCTCGGGAGACTCTCCCTTCTTCCTGGTATATGGACGACATCCCCGGCTTCCAGTACCATTCCCTTCTGAATCTCCTACACCCATGGTTACACAAACTCTAACGGACCTGCAAAGGGTCTGGGAGATGGCACGAGAACAGTTGCAAAGGACAGCCGCCAAATACAAGGTCTTCGCGGATCGTCGCCGGCGACCCGCCCCAGTATTCCAGCCGGGGCAAAAGGTATGGCTAAGCACAAAATACCTAAGACTCTGAGTACCCTCACGGAGGCTGGGACCCCGGTACATTGGACCGTTTGCAATCCAATCGTGGATTGGAGCAGTGACGTACCAGTTGCGGTTACCGAGTACCCTACGGGTGCATAATGCCTTCCATATCTCCTTGTTGAAAAGTTTCCGGGGTTCCCGATGGCATCCACAACGTCAGGAGACCGAGGTTCTGGAAGCGGATCCTGATCCGGAGTATGAAGTAGAGGACGTTCTAGACTCGAAGAGGCGGCGGGGAAGATTATACTATTTGTTATCCTGGAAGCATTTTGGCCCCGAAGACAACTCCTGGGAACCCGCGGCAAACGTACATGCTCCTGATCTGGTCAAAGCTTTCCACGCCCGGTTTCCCTGCAAACCCAGCCCCGGGGGAGAGGGGGCATCCGGGGAGGATACTGTCACGTCCCGTGCCCATACCTGCGCTCCTACCACCTCGCCCGGGATTGGCGAACTCAGGTGATGACTCCGCCTGGAGTTTGGGCAGAGCCAATCCCGGAGCTCTGCCGATTCCTCGGGGCCGGATTGGTGGGTTTTCCTCCCGGGGGGGCGGAATGGCGTGAGATTTAAACCCGGGAACCAAAGACCTCTTTGCTTCCGGTCCTGTTCCTGAAGCAGGTCCAGTGGAGTCGTGTCACGGATTGCTAGCCGCCTTGCTAGCCACTATCCAGAGACTGTGCTGAGGTTTCCTCGGATTGCTAGCCCTTGCTAGCCACTATCCAGAGACTGTGCGGAGGTTCCCAAGGATTGCTAGCCACCCTTGCTAGCCACTATCCAGAGACTGTGCGGAGGTCCCCACGGATTGCTAGCCGCCCTTGCTAGCCACTATCCAGAGACTGTGCGGAGGTTCCCACGGATTGCTAGCCGCCCTTGCTAGCCACTATCCAGAGACTGTGCGGAGGTTCCCACGGATTGCTAGCCGCCCTTGCTAGCCACTATCCAGAGACTGTGCGGAGGTTCCCACGGATTGCTAGCCGCCCTTGCTAGCCGCTATCCAGAGACTGTGCTGAGGTTCCCACGGATTGCTAGCTGCCCTTGCTAGCCACTATCCAGAGACTGTGCTGAGGTTCCCACGGATTGCTAGCCGCCTTGCTAGCCACTACCCAGAGACTGTGCTGAGGTTCCCACGGATTGCTAGCCGCCCTTGCTAGCCGCTATCCAGAGACTATATTGATTCCACCCACAGATTGCTAGCCGCCCTTGCTAGCCGTCACCCATAGACTGTGTTTGCTGACCGCCAGCCAGGCCAACCGTCAACCCCGTGGTTCCAGCAGTCCTGCTGGCCGCCTGCAGCTGAGGGCTCAACCCTTGGTGAACGGCGGCAGGCCGCGGGTGAAGATTCGGGGTTGCACGGCTGTCTTCTAAGGTCTTTTGGGGCCTTAGGGGACCTAAGGGCTCACCAACAAAAGAGACAAGACAGATGGATGGAGGAGGGAAGGGGAGAGAGGAGCATCGATGAACAAGGATGGACATGGATGGGAGGGCAGGGCCCAGGGAGAGAGGAGAAATTGCTGGACATGGAGGGGAGGGCAGGGGAGAAAGAGGAGAATTGCTGGATATGGATGGATGGATGGAGCTGGGCAGCCGGGGAGAGGAGAATTGCTGGATATGGATGGACAGATGGATGGAGGGCAGGGGAGTTGCTGGACATGGGTGGATGGAGGGGAGGGCAGGGAGAGAATTGTTGGACATAGATGGAGGGGAGGGAAGGGAAGACAGGTGTAATATTTTCAATGATGCCATGGCTAGTAAAGGGGTGTGACTACTGTAGGGGCGGAGCCATAGTAATCCCACCCCTGGATGGGTAGGGGCGCCGACTAATAGGCTGCAGGAGGGCGCCAGAAACCCTAGGACCGGCCCTGAAAACAGGGCACACTCTGACCCAGTAAGCAGAGGGAAAAGCACCATGGGAGTAGAGCCTACCAACTACCAACATTGTGAGCATTTAACACAAGCTAGTGGAATCACGGAGCCCAGTACCCTACACCCACCACAATGCAATGCTGATGTGACCCTGCAGTGCACCCGAGAGCCACATCTGACCCAGGGAAAGGCTGTGAGAGGATCGAACACATTCTGCTGTCATGGAGGTGGATACGGAATTTGAGGGTGGCATAGAGGCTGGGAAATAAGGTTTTTGCAAGTGGGTTTTTTTTGGTGGGAGGGGGTTAGTGACCACTGGGGGAGTCAGGGGAGGTGATTCCCGATTCCCTCCGGTGGTCATCTGGTCATTTAGGGCACTTTTTTGGGACCTGTTCGTGAGAAAAAAGGGTACAAAAAAAGTGTCCTAAATTCTCGCTAAAAATGCCTTTCTTTTTTCCATTATCGGCCAAGCGCGCCCATATCTGCTCGGCCAATAACCACGCCCCAGTTCCGCCTTCACCACGCCTCCATATGGAGTTCTTTAATCCCATCCCAACCCTATATGCTTTATGATTAAGAAAACTGACCATTTTAGTAACCATTCTATTCTTTTTACAGTTATTCAGCTGTTATGCCACTCTCGTAGATTAGATCATGTAACTCCTCTACTTAAGGATAATCTTTGGCTTCCTGTGAAATTCTTGTCTTTAAGGGCATTCAGAATAGTTGTTGTTCATATCTGACCATTCCATATACTCCCGCACATGCTCTTAGGCCCCAATACTCAAAAGTAAACATGGGCGCTAAAGGCCATTAGCACCCGCATTTACCTCCGCAGAATGTTCAGAGGCCCAGAGCACAGGAACAAATGAGCATGCAGACAAACAGCGCAAGTAGCATGCTAATGTAGCCAAGCTCATGTAAATGAGGTCATTTTGTATTTCTTCCCAATGCTCAGATAAAAGCACCAGAAATAAAACTGCCTTACCACCTTACAAAATAATGCCAGGTTGGAGCAGGCATTTAGGGTGTTGGAAAAGAGGATTTCTCATGATTCTCTTGCTTCCCTCATGAGTTTTCTGCAAAATCTGCCAGTTTTGATTGCTTTTGGAAGTAGAAGGAAGCCTGTGCAAGCCCTTAAGTGCTGTTTGTGAGAAACTGCAGACCCAAGTGAAAGCACGCATTGGCGTAGGTTTCCTGCATTTAAATTTAAAGGGCCAATATTCAAACCATGGGAGTTAGACCTGCTAACTCCCATGGTCAGTGCTGAGCTCAGATATCAATTCCGAGCCATTCCCAGTGACTGTCATTAAATATCCATTTTATTTTTGGGCGGTTTAAAGATAACTGGTTGTTAATATTCAAAGACATCCCACGTTTTCACACAGCCAGATATGGCTGCTAAAGCAGGCATAAAAATCAGTGGATAGCCAATATAACTGGCTATCTGCTAGCTGCTAACTGGGGATATTCATCAGGGGATAGCTGGTTATTCCCCGCTGATTATTGGCGGATAGCTGATTAAGTGCTATTTTACCAGTCAGCAGCTGCTCTGGCCAGTTAAGTAGCACTGAATATTGTGGAGGCAAGTGTCCATGCTAAAAAAATTTAAAAACGTCCAAGTGAAAGCACACATTGCCGTCTGTTTCTTGGGTCTAAATATAAGCGTCCAAGCTAAAAAAACAAACAAAACAAATCGCTTCTATTTAGGCCATAGAAAACAGACACCGATGTTGCTTCATGTTCGGGTTTTACCATGCACGTACACACAGGAGCCAAGCTTACAATGGAGTTCTTCTGCTCATGCGTCAAGCACAATCCTCCAGCCAAACTCTTTATATTTGCATCTCATTAGCATCGAGCATTAGGGTGTTCTGCGCTGTTCCAGCAGTATTATTTAGAACAGCACTGTACTTTTGAGCATTGGGGCCTTAGATCATTAAATGACCACTGATTGTTCCTACCAGGACTCTGAGTTGCTCAACTAGAAACCACCAGATATAATGCTTTTTTTTTTCAGTGCTCCTGCTTTTTGGAATAGTTTACCATTAACTATTTGTAGTGAACTATACTTAAAAATGTTTTTTTAAGTAATGAAGCTACAAAGTAGTACATTTAAAACGAATCGGAAAAAGTTTTCTTCACTCAACGTGTAATTAAACTCTGGAATTCGTTGCCAGAGAATGTGGTAAAGGCAGTTAGATTAGCGAGTTTAAAAAAGGTTTGGATTGTTTCCTAAAGGAAAAGTCCATAGACCATTATTAAAATGGACTTGGGGAAGATCCACTGCTTATTACTGGCTCCCAATCAAAGAACGCATTGCTTTCAAAATCTGCACTCTGGTTCACAAAATTATATGGTGAAGCCCCGAGATATTTGACAGACCCGATCAACCTACCAACTAGAAACACATCCGAATCAACATGAACGTATCTAAATCTGCACTACCCAAGCTGCAAAGGACTCAAATACAAATCAACTTATGCATCCAGCTTTTCCTACATAAGCACACAACTGTGGAACGCATTACCAAGAGCCGTGAAAACTATGTACGACCACCTAAACTTCCGGAAAACACTAAAAACTAACCTGTTTAAAAAGGCATACCCAGCATAAATGCCTGATCTCTGCAACAAAACTAAAGTATGTAATGGACATAACACAACTTTTCCGCTGTACGATTCCCTAATGTGGCTGTGCCACATGAACTCTATCTTACCACTACATCACATTCCAGCTTATACTTGAAAAAGAAAAACGCCTATATTGCGACCCAAATCGGGAGATAGACGTTTATCTCACAAAAACGATTAAATCAGTATAATGGAAACAAAATTTTCAGTACGTCCGGGTCGCTCGTACACTCAGAGAGAAACGCCCAAATAAGGGGGCGTGTCGGGGGCGTGTTAGGGGCGGTGATACGACCTGGTCGTGTACAACGTATAACGGATAGCGAAATGGATCTGGTTGGGCGGGAGCATGGGCATCATTTGTTGGACCCCAAATAAAAGCGACCAGAGCAAGGGGGAAACGTCTTTAGACCCAATAGCACTTGTGTGGAGTTGGAGAGTGGCGAGATCGGTGTTGAGAGAGCTGATTTGTTGGTTGCACAGAGTTGAGTGTGTTGAGTACCTGGTACGTTCGTCTGTGTGGCCTGCCTCTTTTGTGACTGACTGTTTGACCTTTCCCTACTCCTACTCCTTGCTCTATCAGTACCTTCCCCTTCCCCTCCCCCTATCCCTCTCCAATCACTGTTCCCACGTGTATATTGTATTCCCTGACCTCCGTTTGTCTCTGTGTTGCCTGTGTGAGTGGAAGAGGGCGTGGTGGCTGGCAGTGAGAGGTCTGTGTGTTGTGCGTGTGTTATTACTACTACTAATAACACTTGCACTGCTGGGAAAATGGATGCACTTAATGCACTGGTGTCTGGCATGGTAGAGGAAGAGGGCACACACCGCAGGACGTATGCACGGCCCCGAGTCTATAGGCCCCGCACCACCTTCCTACAACTCACTGACCAGCAGTGTCTTACAAGGTTCAGGTTTGATAGGGACACCATTGTGCAGCTTTGTGAGCAGCTGAAACCCCTCCTTCAGCCCCAGACCCGTAGGAATAACCCCATCCCTGTCCATCTCAAAATCACTTCCTCTCTCTCTGTCCTGGCCACTGGGAGTTTTCAATCTGTATTAGCTGCTAACACAGGGCTCACCCAGGCTTCTATTTCACACTGTCTCACCCAGTTCCTGCATGCCTTTCTAACTCACACCTCTCACTACATCACTTTCCCCACCACCCCCCAGGCCCTGCACACCAACATGGCTGCGTTCTATGCTGTTGCTAGATTCCCCTCAGTCATAGGTGTGATTGATTGCACACACGTCGCCCTCAGACCCCCCAGGGCAGACGAAGCCACCTACAGAAACAGGAAGGCTTTTCATTCCATGAACATGCAAGTTGTGTGTGATGCCCAGGGGGAGATATTAGACGTGTTTGCCAGGTTCCCCGGTTCCACCCACGATGCATACAGTGGTGGAAATAAGTATTTGATCCCTTGCTGATTTTGTAAGTTTGCCCACTGACAAAGACATGAGCAGCCCATAATTGAAGGGTAGGTTATTGGTAACAGTGAGAGATAGCACATCACAAATTAAATCCGGAAAATCACATTGTGGAAAGTATATGAATTTATTTGCATTCTGCAGAGGGAAATAAGTATTTAATCCCTCTGGCAAACAAGACCTAATACTTGGTGGCAAAACCCTTGTTGGCAAGCACAGCGGTCAGACGTCTTCTGTAGTTGATGATGAGGTTTGCACACATGTCAGGAGGAATTTTGGTCCACTCCTCTTTGCAGATCATCTCTAAATCATTAAGAGTTCTGGGCTGTCGCTTGGCAACTCGCAGCTTCAGCTCCCTCCATAAGTTTTCAATGGGATTAAGGTCTGGTGACTGGCTAGGCCACTCCATGACCCTAATGTGCTTCTTCCTGAGCCACTCCTTTGTTGCCTTGGCTGTATGTTTTGGGTCATTGTCGTGCTGGAAGACCCAGCCACGACCCATTTTTAAGGCCCTGGCGGAGGGAAGGAGGTTGTCACTCAGAATTGTACGGTACATGGCCCCATCCATTCTCCCATTGATGCGGTGAAGTAGTCCTGTGCCCTTAGCAGAGAAACACCCCCAAAACATAACATTTCCACCTCCATGCTTGACAGTGGGGACGGTGTTCTTTGGGTCATAGGCAGCATTTCTCTTCCTCCAAACACGGCGAGTTGAGTTCATGCCAAAGAGCTCAATTTTTGTCTCATCTGACCACAGCACCTTCTCCCAATCACTCTCGGCATCATCCAGGTGTTCACTGGCAAACTTCAGACGGGCCGTCACATGTGCCTTCCGGAGCAGGGGGACCTTGCGGGCACTGCAGGATTGCAATCCGTTATGTCGTAATGTGTTACCAATGGTTTTCGTGGTGACAGTGGTCCCAGCTGCCTTGAGATCATTGACAAGTTCCCCCCTTGTAGTTGTAGGCTGATTTCTAACCTTCCTCATGATCAAGGATACCCCACGAGGTGAGATTTTGCGTGGAGCCCCAGATCTTTGTCGATTGACAGTCATTTTGTACTTCTTCCATTTTCTTACTATGGCACCAACAGTTGTCTCCTTCTCGCCCAGCGTCTTACTGATGGTTTTGTAGCCCATTCCAGCCTTGTGCAGGTGTATGATCTTGTCCCTGACATCCTTAGACAGCTCCTTGCTCTTGGCCATTTTGTAGAGGTTAGAGTCTGACTGATTCACTGAGTCTGTGGACAGGTGTCTTTCATACAGGTGACCATTGCCGA
This sequence comes from Microcaecilia unicolor, assembly GCF_901765095.1. NCBI lineage: Eukaryota > Metazoa > Chordata > Amphibia > Gymnophiona > Siphonopidae > Microcaecilia > Microcaecilia unicolor. Next base: position 326,451,256 of record NC_044032.1, on the reverse strand, counting down.
CAGCTGTCTGTCATGCAGGTAACGAGTTGATTTGGAGCATCTACCTGGTCTGTAGGGGCCAGATCTCTTACTGGTTGGTGGGGGATCAAATACTTATTTCCCTCTGCAGAATGCAAATAAATTCATATACTTTCCACAATGTGATTTTCCGGATTTAATTTGTGATGTGCTATCTCTCACTGTTACCAATAACCTACCCTTCAATTATGGGCTGCTCATGTCTTTGTCAGTGGGCAAACTTACAAAATCAGCAAGGGATCAAATACTTATTTCCACCACTGTACATCCTACAGCACTCGGGCATCTACCGCAGATTTGAGCGAGGCGAGTTCACCGGTGGAAGGCTACTAGGTAAGTTCAACATGGATGGACCCATACCTATACCTCCTCCACTGGGCAGCCCTCCGCCCTGGCTTCCTCCACCTCACTCCACAACCCACTATCCTTATCCTCCCTTCCCTACCCCTCTGTACCTGCTCCAAGCAATACACACTCGTCTATCTCATTCTGCTTTTCTCCAAAGGTGACCGGGGCTACCCGCAGAGGACGTGGCTCATGACCCCCGTGGTGCATCCACAACCAGGCCCACAAGAAACTTACAACAGGAGACATCGGAGTACCCGGGGGATCATTGAGCGGACTTTTGGAATGGTCAAAAACCGGTTCCGCTGTCTGGACCGGTCTGGAGGGGAACTCCTCTACAGCCCTGAAAAGGTGGCCAAGATGTTTGTTGCCTGCTGCATGCTGCACAATTTGGCTCAGCGCAGAGGACAGCCTCTCCCAGAGGAGGCACAGCCACCAGAGGAGGCCCCAGATGAGCAGGAAGAGGAGCCCCCTCCACACCCAGCCCAGAGAGCAGACCTCAATGCTTACCAGCTTGGCATAAGAGCAAGACAAAGACTCATTGAAACAAGTTTTGCGTGAAAGTAAGTGCACATTTATTGTGTATAACTGCATAAGTGCATGGGTGTTCAACCCCCCCCCCCCCCTCACCCTCCAGCATGTGATGACATCACTTTCCCCGTCCCCTCCCCCGTCTCCTCCTACCCCTCCCACGGACTTCCTGTGCAGCTGGTGCTGCAGGGGAAGTATCTTCACTCTCTGATGTGCTGCTCCCACTGTCCTCCTCCTCGGTATCCACACAGGAGCCTGCGGCTTGGGCTACGGAGTGGAAATCTGGCCACTTTGTTGGGTGTAGCCTGGCCACAGGACCCAGAATGGGAGCTGGTTTGGTGGTGGGTGCTGCAGTAGTGGGTGTGGAGGCGGCAGATCGCAACGCCCACCTCTTGGCTGGTGGTTGCTGCCCACTGGAGGAGAAAGTGGAGGGCAGGTCTTGCTGCTGCAGCACGGCTGGAGTAGGTGGTGGTGGGCCCGGAGGGCGCAGCCCTTCAATGGTATGCTGCAGCTGTTGGAGTTGGTGCAGCACCTCTTGGTGGGCTTCCCACTGCGCCTGGAGCACCTCTTGGTGGGCTTCCCACTGTGACTGGAGGGCTTGCCGCTGCACCTGCAGTGCTTCCCTCTGCAGCTGTAGTTTTTCCTGGCGGTACTCCTCCAGGCGTACATTGTGCCTCAGCAACTCAGTGGCCAGCTGCAACAGTTGCCTCCGTTGGCTGGATGGCCTGTGACGAGGAGCTGGCCCCCTATAGGCATACTCATCAGCAGAGTCAACCAGTGGTGGAGGTGCCGCCTCTGCTGGTGGTGCTGGTGGAGGTTGAGCCTCTACTGCTGGTTCAGCTGCAGGTGGTGGTGGTGGTAGAGGCTGTACTGGTGCAGGTGGTGGTGGTGGTGGTGGTAGAGGCTGTACTGCTGCTGCAGGCGGTGGAGGGTGAGGCTGTGGTGCTGCTGTAGGCCTTGGTTGGTCTTGCAGGCCACTAGGGCCAGCCTCCTCAGTCATCACCTGTATAGCACAAGGGTGAGGAAATGTTGGTGAAAATAACCCACTTTTGTCTTTCAGCATTCATATACATTGGCCCCCAAACTGCTGACCCAGCAAAGAGATGGTGAGGAGGAGGAAAGGAATTGACAGCGATGTGAAAGAGAGCCCCACAGCCAGCTGGGTAGAGGTGGTGGACGGACCAGCCAAGAGAAGGACACCGCTCACAACTTTGTGGACAAGCTGTTTGTTGTATATTTGTCAAAATGAAGGACATTTCAGCATGTCTTCTGTTACTACGGACTTGCTAGACTCTCTAGAACTGCATTATCACCCCCATTACAGGCTCCTTAAGTTGCATGCATGTGGCCCACACTCAGTAGAGCACAGAGGTGATAGAAGGAAATAGGCACGGTTTGGTGATGGGAAAATAGGAGGGAGTAGTAGGGAAGGAAGGGTCCCAAAGTAGTGCCACAGTAGTACCCTACATACACCCATAGGAGCCAACTGTTATGCATTATTGGGGGTGAAGCCGAGTGCACAAAACTCCACCCTGGACACCTACATGATAGTTGCTCAATATTGGGGGTGTTGAAAAACCCACAGCAGCCACAGAGTGTGCTCCTATGACACACCACTACTCAAAGAGAGCTTACAATGTAGTTAAGATGCACACACAGGACAAGTAAGAGGGAAGGTAAATGAGTACGGTAGGGATAGAGAGTAATGATACAGAGCAAGTGAGTAGGGGTAGGTAAGAAAGTCAGCACAGCATCATTAAGATGGTCGTTTATTCTACATATTAGCACACCCGCCTGAAACTCCTTCCCGCTCACCCCACTCCCCACCTCCCACCTCCTGGCCCCAACTTGTATAACACAGTTTAGTGCAGCGGAACACATAAGCGCAGCTTCATAAAGAATGGTCAACCTACCTGAGTCCTCAGCCTGTGCAGAGGTGTCAAGGGACCCTATTCCATGGATGCCCTCCTGGGGTAGGAGGGAGTGGACCATCAGCTCCAGGGGGGTGAGGTTGGCAGTATCATGTGGTGGGGGATGGGCATCAGCCTTGCGCCTCACATCCCTCCGGAGCTTGCGCCACTTGCGCTTGCAGTCCTCCACGTCCCTTGCACAATGGAAGACTGCATTGACACTGTCACGGACCGCCTCCCACTCCCTCTGTTTCGTGGTTGCAGCCAGCCTCTGCCCTGTGGGAACAAACAGATGTTGGTGGCGTTGCTGGATCTCCTGCACCAGTAGCTCTACCTCTCCATCCGTAAAATTACCCTTCCGGGTTGGGGGCTGACGTGGCGGCATTGTACCAATGGGGTTTTCGAAAATACGGAGTGGGCGTTTATATAGTCGCCAAGAACGCCCATTGACACGGGGGAATAGGCGTGTCTGATATGGGTGGTTTTTTTTTCAATTATACACATAATTCCTAAGCGTGCCCAGCTCAGATAGTGATTTGGAACACATGATTTCGATTATGGGTAGATAAGTATGGGCGTCCCCACCTGCCTTCCCTTTCTTGATTGCCATTTAAACCGGCATTTCCTGCGCTGGGACGTTTCCGGTTGTTCGTAACATGCGTTGACAGGGTTTTACCCTCACTTATAATAAGGTTTGTGTTTGCCAATGTATGCTTGGGTACACCTGTGTATTTGGGGGGGGGGGGGGGGTTGTGATTAGTGCTGGCCCTCAGCTACCACGCCTTTGGTTTCCAGTCTTCCACATCCCGTGAGCCTCCCTTACTTTCTCCCATTCTCTCTGGCTGGTAGTAGCACGCAGTCTGTGGGAGCAGAGAGCTTGGTAGAATGGCACCAAAGGAAGCACCCATCTGTAAGGGTCATTTCACTGACGCTGAAATGGAGCTCATGGTCCAGGAGAAAGAAGCCCCAATACACAATGTTGCAACACACGTTCAAGGTAAGCTCAGTCTGCTCAGCCACCTCTTCTCTTTCTGCTCATAATCAAGGAGTGTCCATTCACTGTATGTAGTCTGCAGTCAACTCTTAGCTCTCTTTTCACCAGGTTCCTTTTGCACTGGTTGGAGGCCATCAGCGCTGTACTTTGTGGGGTTGCCAGGTCCTGAATGATGTGGGCCAGCTGTTGGAGCTGCTGTATTGGTTGCTGGTAGGTTCCATCTTCCTTGTGTATGTGGTGATCCCCAGTCCCCATGTATGAAGTGGGCACCCATTCTCAAGGTCCATAGGAGGGGGAGGGGGAATAATATATGCAATGAATGTGTGTAACACATTATTGAACACCTTCCTCCTAAAATCCTCCCTAGTTAGGGAGCAAGAACATTTCTAACATTTGGTAGCCTGGGAAGTAGGCTGAAGGTGGCTACAGGTACTGCCTACTGAGCCCTTAAGACGTGGTGGTGAGGGAGAGGGTTCTGTGTACAGGTCCAAACCCAAATTACCTGCAGGTGGCTACAGCCTGGTGGCTGATGTGGCCTAGTGGTTAGAGCACCAGCCTTGTAATCACAAGGTTGCCAGTTCAATTCCCACTGCTGCTCCGTGTAATCTAGGGCAAGTCACTTCAGTGGCGGTTGGCTCAGGGACAAACCTTGAGTCATCCTGTGACAGAGACACACCCAGAATACCTGAATGTAACTCACCTTGAGCCACTACTAGAGGACGTGTGATGAAACCTCCAAATAAGGAGCACCATATTTATTTGTGCCCTTCTGTAACTGTTGTATTATATTGCTACTATGATGAAGTAAAGTAAGCAGCCATCTAATGGGTTTCCCATTGTTATCCCTTTTCTCCTCAGCACTATATACCATTGCTGATGTATTGAATGTGAAAAGATATTGCCAGCTGTTTGTAGGTCCTTCGTGGGCCCGCCACCAATGTGGCTTGTGGGTAAGGATGTGTGGCTATCAGAGAGCAAACATCGTCTATGTGCTACCTAGGGTGATGTACAAGTTTCTACTTGGCAGATCACAAGTGCTAGACAACAAATGTCTTATTGATGGCACTCTGTGTTGTGGGTCAGTATGGTGGAGGGGAGGGAGGGAGAGAGGCTGGCTGGCCATTTGTGTTCATGAACACTAATATCCATCCAGCCTCCCCGGCCAACCTCCCCCTGCACATGTGGCCATGCAGGTTGGAATGAACAGGTGGCCTTCTGTATGGCCAACATTCTCAGACATACATCAACTTTCTCATTCACACTGCACATTTCATGCTATGAATATTGCTGCCTCCTTCCTCTCAACTCAACACCACCATTTGCTTATATGTAATGCACAAGGGAGAGAAACACACAGACACCCTGATAGTTAAAGTGTAACAAAAACATTTATTTCCCCCCCCCCAGCCCTACAAAACAACCCCCAACAATGCCCTCCTCCCCCCCACAACCCCAACAGTTCCTCCCCCCTCCACACAGAACCCCAACAATTCTCGCCCCCCCCCCACACAGAACCCCAACAATTCCCTCCCCCCACACACAGAACCCCAACAATTCCCCCCCCCAACAACCCCCCCCCCCAATGTACGTCAAGGGCGGGCACGCCCTCTGAGTAAGGCCCTCTGTAGCAGGGCAATGAGCAGCCCCAGCAGTACCCTTAGTGGGCCCTGGAGCTGCTCATTGCCCTGCCGTAGGGCTCGGACCTCCTGCAGCAGCTGGTGCTGGCCATCTACCAGCTGCTGCTGGCCATCTACCAGCTGCTGCAGGAGGGCCATAATAGCACCTGCACCAAGCGCTGGAGCTAGGCTAGGGGATGGCGCACGGCCAGGGGATGGAGGAGGCCCAGGGATGGAGCTAGCCCAGGGGCTGCAGCAGGGCCAGGGGAAGGCCTTGGGGCAGGTGATCGAGGTCCCGCCTCAGGGGATGAGGGTGGCCGAGGGCAGGGAGAGGGTGGTAGAGGTGGGGAGGGGTCTTCCATATCCTCATCGATAATGAGGACCCCCTCCTCCGAGGCCGACTCCTCCTCCTCCTGCTGGGCTTCCTGTGCTGCCACAGCCTCCTCCTCCTCCTGCTGGGCCTCCTGTGCTGCCACAGCCTCCTCCTCCTCCTCCTCCTCCTCCTCCTCCTGCTGGGCCTCCTGTGCTGCCGCAGCCTCCTCCTCCTCCTCCTCCTCCTCGTCCTCCTGCTCCTCCTCCTCCTCCAGGTCACCCTCCTGGCCTGGCTCCTCCTCCTCCTCCTGCAGGTGGTGGCCCTCCTCGTCCGCCTGCCGTCTTGCTGGTGCTGGAGGCCTGTGTATGTAAAAGGAGTGTGATAGAGATCAGCACATGCAACATGGCTTGCATAGTGCAGTAGCTGGGTGGCCTGAGACGGGGGATGGGCCAAGGTGTGGTGAGGCGTGGCTTATGCCCATGGGGAATGAGATGCATCAGATGACATGACAAGGAACCCTGGAACCTCCTCTGACACACACCACACAGGACATGTTGGCATACCACACTCATTGCTGACCAACATGTTTGCATTGTGAGATGCGACGAGGGATTGATGGCCAGTTGTTGTTGCTTTTATTGGGGGGGGGGGGGGGCCCAGTGGGAAAGGGTGTTGAGCACATAATTTGTATGTGAGTGAGGCCATGACATCCACTAAAAGTAGGGCTTCAGGCAGGTCTACCAGGAACCACTATTCACCTACCCCAGAAAGGGGGATAGTAAAGGGAGGCATGTCATCTCATTCATCTCAGGGGGATGGTCGGTGGAAGTTGCAAGCACAGTAATGGGAGGGCACCTGCAACCTGTGTCCTTGCTGTGGGACAGATCTGTTATTACTTACTACTTGGCTATTTGCCACATGGAAATTGATATTGTACAGGACATTAGCATTACTCAATAAATACATAGACAAATCAGTACAGGTGTCCTGTATTGAAAACGTACGTTGAGCCCTGAGGTGCCGTCGCACTGCCCTGATGACATCGGGCCTCTCCCGGCGCCTGCGGCGGAATCTCCTCCGCAGGGACTCGAGGTCCCTGTGTACTCCGAACCGTCTGTAAGATATAAGTTTGTAGAGCAGAAGTCAGGGGATGGTCCTTCTTGCCCTCTACACACACATTCATTTGTCAATCAAATAGCAGAGAGGGTCAACACTGTTGGGGGGGGGGGGGGAACCACTTCCATTGGTACTGATTCATAGGAGCCACCTTTTTTGATTATTGGAGGTGCTAGCCCCAGTGGAGATAAGCCCTCCCTGAACACATACAAGGAATTTAATGAATATTGGGGGTGCTGAAGCACCCACAGCAGCCTCCGAGTTGGCTCCTATGCAGATGATGGCATACAGGTGGCCATGAGGCCATTAAGTACCGTTTGTATGCATTATAATTAATGGTTGTTAAACTACTTTATATGTGTTCTCATGACCATGTTATCCAGTATGCAATATATTTATTTTTGTTACATGTTTCCACTATTCATGATGTATTGTAAGCCACATAGAGCCTGCAAAGAGGGGTGGGGAAATGTGGCCTACAAAAGCAACAAAGACTTATAGACGGAAATACATTATTGTAGGGTTATGGGAATGGTTGTGGCTTCAAATACATACTTTTAATTACTGATTGTGCATGTACCCATATTACTCATTATCCTTGCATGCACACTCCAGTTACTGGTTACATAGATGTGTAGGTACAGGGGGAGGAGGGGGACAAACACATACCTCTCAAGCCACTCCCGGATGCGGGACCAGGCTCTCATGGCCTGGATCCTGGGGGGCAGGTGGTGGTGGCTGATGAAGAGCCTGTGCCGGTGCCTCATGCACAGCCGCACCAGCAGCAGGCTCTCCCGCTCACTATAGTTTGGCTCACGTCGCATGTGCACCATATTTCGGAGTGAGCAATAGGGGTTGGAAAACAAGCGCCTTATATGGACGCCCTTGCCTGACGGACGTCTTTTCGTGCACAGCTCCATATATGGATTCCCAACCCATATATGGGCCTCTCAGCACGTGGACGCCGTCGTTATCATAGACGTGCGTGACGTGCATGAATGGTTGTTCTGCGTGTGGGCCCTTCTTGCGTGCGGAACTTGCCTTATATAGATCATTATGAAGCACGCTACCCTTTTCCCATATACAAAATAATATAGGTGCATCTTCAGTAGGTACAGTGCATGCAGTTCTGGACATGCAGATAGGGCACATATGATGAATATTGGGTGGAGCAGCAGGATGTTCCTGTATTTGACGTGTATGAACGTCCCTCATATTTGCTGTACCTGGATGAGCGGAACAGCATGCACTGTACTTGCGGTACAAGTAATGTATATTGTTATACACGCTTTCTGATTTGGTCGTTTTAACCAGCGATAATCGAATGTGTTAGGGCGCCCAATTTAATCAAGCTTATGCGCTCCTCGTTTGATTGTTTTGCTACAGGGATAATCGATTATCGAAAAACGCCCATACTATTTTCCGATTATACATGCCTATTTTTGGACATTTTCGTAAGAACGTCCTAATTCGTACTTGGACGATCTTTCAGTTATGCCCCTCATTGTATTTGTTTACACCGGAGTCTGCAAACGCCTCTCTGGTACTATGTAAGCCACATTGAGTCTGCAAATAGGTGGGAAAATGTGGGATACAAATGAAACAAATAAATAAATAAATAAGCAGCATTAAATGTTTTGTACTTTTTGGGGATCTTGCCAGGTATTTCTGACCTGGATTGGCCACTGTTGGAAACAGGATGCTGGGCTAGGTGGACCTTTGGTCTGTCCCAGTGTGGCACTACTTATGTACTTATGTTTTAAGTCTGCAATTAAAACCTGGCAATTTTAACAATTTTACACCACTTTGTTTCTGGGTAGGCCTTGGTTTTGCTGTTCACCTTTCCCTAGTAACTGCTCTATGTCTACTGTAATTGATTGTCTGGCGAAGTATGGATCCTTTCCTATCTAATTTTTTGTAGTTCCTTTTAACATATATGTAGCTGTATCCTGCTAATCAACTAAAGTGGTACATAGTAAGTATCAAATAAATCTTTTTGAAGGCACAGTCTCCAGAGACTTCTACAGTTGAATTAATTCCCATCGCTTTGACCATGTCACCCTCTACTCCGTTTCAAACTCTAGCTCCCAATAGCTACGAAAACATAACCCTTCACCGTGGTTCAACAATTTACTGAAAAACCTAAAGTCACAAACCAGGAAACTTGAAAAAACATGGAGCAAATCAAAAAATAGCCTTAACTTTAATGCATGGAAACAATCACAAAGGAACTACAAATACGCCATTAAACGTGCCAAAAGAGACTATTATACACAAAAGATTACAGTGACTGGTGCAGATATAAAAAAACAATTTCAACTTATAAAAAATCTCCTAAACACAGATCCAGTAACAACATCACCTTCAAACCGTCCTTCTGCTGACCAGTTAGCTAAATACTTTAACAACAAAATCATCAATCTTCGCAAATCGATTTCTCAAGACAATTTCACTGTAGATACCTTTCTTGACGAACTGGACCCTGGTTTAGATGAAGTAGCGGCCGACCGATATTGGACTAATTTTACCCTCCTTACCACTGAAGAAGTCACTAAAACCATCTCTAAACTCTCCAGGTCCTATTGCCAACTGGACCCCTGTCCCAACTATCTTTTGAAAGGCGCCCCAACATGTTTTATTTCAGATCTCACCACCCACTTAAACTTCCTACTCCAACGAGGCTCCTTCCCCACCAAACATGGCAATATATTACTAACACCTATACCAAAAAATCCAAAGAAACCTGCAAACGATATTACCAACTACCGTCCAATTGCCTCCATTCCTCTAATCACAAAACTGATGGAAAACAGAGTGACCTCGCAACTCAACGAATATATTCAGAAATTCTCCATCCTTCATGAATCGCAGTCGGGCTTCCATTCTGCCCATAACACTGAAACGGTCCTTCTTACCTTAATATCCAAATTCAAACAAGAAATAGCAATTGGAAACCGTATCCTCCTTCTACAATTTGACTTATCCAGTGCTTTTGACATGGTAGATCATACTAGACTAACTAAACTTCTGGACAAACTTGGGATTGGCGGCAATATCATAAACTGGATAAAAAGCTTCATTACCACAAGATCTTACCAAGTCAAAGGGACTACAAATATATCATCCCCATGGTCATCAGAATGCGGGGTACCACAGGGATCTCCGCTTTCTCCGATACTCTTCAACCTCATGATGATTCCCCTAGCCAGGTTACTAACCAAACATGGCCTTAATCCCTTCATCTATGCTGATGACGTCACCATATTTATCCCCTTTAAATCCAATCTATCTGAAATCTCCGATAAAATAAATACAGGCATGACCACCCTAACCTCTTGGGCTAACGCTTTCAAGATGAAATTAAACAAAGAGAAAACACAGTGTCTAGTCCTTTCATCTCAATACTCTCCACTCCTCCTGACTACTCTCAGTACCCCAGACGTTAAACTCTCCATACCTGACAACCTAAAAATCCTTGGAGTAACGATTGATAACCATTTATCATTCGAAAACCATGCTAAATCCATCACAAAAAAAATATTCAACATGATGTGGATACTGAAACGAATGAAATCATATCTTCCCTTGGATACTTTCCAGAACCTGGTGCAATCCACAGTACCCACAAACGCAGACTACTGCAACAGTGTTTTCTTAGGATGTAAGACCCTTATCCTGAAAAAACTTCAGAGTACCCAAAACACAGCAGACAGACTTATGTTTGGCAAGTCAAGATTTGAAAGCGCAACACTTCTTTGAGAGAAGCTTCATTGGCTCCCCATCAGAGAAAGAATAAACTTTAAAGTCCACATACTGATTCATAAGATCATATATGGAGAATCCCCTAACTACATGAATAACCTGATCGACCTTCCAACCAGAAACAGATCAATGTCTTCACGTACTTACCTCAATTTACACCTTCCCAACTGCAAAGGAATTAAATACAAAACCTCCTATGCATCCAGTTTCTCCTTTTTGGGCAGCCAGCTTTGGAACGCTTTACCAAGATCCATCCAAACAATCAACGACTATCTACCCTTCAGAAAAATGTTGAAGACCCATGTCTTCAAGAAAGCTGACCCTAACGACCCAACTTAACTTTTTAAGCCCACCCACATGACTCCTGTCCTGACGATTGTTATACCTTAGACCATGTCTCCCAATCTCCTTATGCTCATCCCCCATTCTTTTCTTCTCCATCCTCCCTACACCATACCCCTCCCAATCTGTTTTCCTTTTGCTCATCCTATCTTTGTTTACCTCTCCATGTTCAATTTACATATCCTTAAAACCCCACTGTTACTATGTTTACTACAATTTGTAATACTCTCCTTCAAGACTTTGTAATTTTATTTACTATGTAAGCCGCATTGAACCTGCTATGTGTGGGAAAGCGCGGGGTACAAATGTAATAAATAATAATAAATAGTAACAGCTGCTTTCATCAAATTCATACTTCTTCTATTAATCTATAAGGGTCATCTGCCTACTGTTCCCCTTTACATCAACAAACTCCTCATCCCTTACATTCTCTCTCACCATCTGCTCTCCTCTGACAATAACCTACTATTCCTAATGTCTTCCTCCCCCTTGCACCTCCCATCTCACATCAAACAGCATTCAGATACCTAGGTCTGGACCTGCAAATCATAAATCAATATTTGTTCACAGATTTAAGAAGCTACCCAAAATCCACCTCTTGCCTAGGACATCTGGCACTCCTGCTAGCTGATCTTCCCCTACCCTACTAGTTTCTTTTCTTTCCCCCCTCCCCCTCCCCCTCTGCTGTTCTCTACCCTTTTTACCTTTTCTCTTAAAATTTGTTTTATGTTGTGTTTTTTTTTTCTTTTGTACTTTTTTGCCATCTTAAGATAATTAGATAAATTCACCCCCAAGTCTGACTCGTTTTTCATGCACAGAAGTACTTCACCTTTTTTATTATACCAATCACTTAGGTTTTTGCAACCCAAATGCATGACCCTGCATTTTTAGCATTAACTTTTAGTAGTTCTTCAAATTGTGCTAGAACCTTCTTAATGTTATCCACACTTTCCAGGATGTCTACTCTGTTTTACATTTTGGCATCATACACAAAGAGGCAAAATTTACCTGACAACCGTTCTGCAATACCATTCAAAAGATGTTTAAAAGAACCAGACCAATCCCTGCAGCACTGGTAGTGCCCTTATCCTTGGAGTAAACTCCATTTAACATCACCTTTGTCACCTCCCATTTAACCAATCTCTAACCCAGTTAGTCAGTGCTCATACCAAGGGCACTCAGTTTATTTATAAATCAACTATGTGGAATCATGCCAAAGACATTGCTGTAGTCTAAGTACACCATATTCAGTGCTTTCCCTCAATCCAACTCTCTGATCACTCAGTCAAAGAAAGTTTTCAGATTAATCTGACAAGACCTCTCGCCTGTCTGTAGTAAAACCATGTTGGCTGGGATCCTGCAATCCACTGGATTCTAGAAATTGCTCTATCCTCTGTTTTGTCAATGTTTCCATTAATTTACTTGCTATAAAGATCAAACTCACCGGCTTAGCAGGGTTTAAAAAAGGTTTGATCAGTTTCCTAAAAGAAAAGTCCCATAAGCCATTATTAAGATGGATGGGAAAATCCACTTCTTATTTCTAGGATAAGCAGCATAAAATCTGTTTTACTGTTCTGGGATCTTGCCAGGTACTTGTGATCAGAATTTGCCACTGTTAGAAACAGGATACTGGGCTTGATGGTCTGTCCCAGTATGACATCGCTTATGTTCTTATGGCTTGTAGTTCTCAAACTCTCCTTTACTTCCGATTTTGTTGACAGGGGACTACATCCACCCTTCTCCAGTGCTCTAGGACCACTCCCAACTCTAGATGCACTTTAAAGGTCATACAGTGAAGGTGTCAGAACTTCCCTAAATGCCTTCGGTACACTTAGATGTATCCCATCTGGCCTCATTGCTTTGTCTACTTTTTATTTAGTTAGCTCCTCACAAACCATTTTATCAAAATCATTCATGGTCTACCTTACTTCTTACTACTACTACTACTACTGTTTACAGTACTGCTAGATGTATGCAACTTTGTATACAAACATGTGAGAGAGTCCCTGCTTGACAGAGCTTGCAATCTACTCAAGACAGACAAACATTTATTATGGGAGTGATTAAAACAACATGCATGTTATATAGGAGAATAAGGGTTAAGATTTAAAAGCAGCATCAAAAGTGTGGGCTTTGACTGAATTTGAATAGGGCTGGAGGTGGAGTATGATGTACCAATTCAGGAATTCTGTTCTGCTGTACAGTGCAGCAACATGAAAGAAACAGAGTCTGGAGTTGGTGGAGGGGGGGGGGGGGGGGGAGTACATAAGCATACTGGGACAGACCAAAGGTCCATCAAGCCCAGTATTCTATTTCCAACAGTGGTCAATTCAAGTCACAAGTACCCGGCAAGATCCCAAAAGAGTAAAACAATTTCTTGCTGCTTATCACAGGAATAGCCAGTGGATTTTCCCAAGCACAACTTGGTTTATGGACTTTTCTTTTATGAACGGTTCCAGATCTTTTTAAACCCTGCTATGCTAACTGCTTTTGTCACATTCTCTGGCAGTGAATCCAAGCTTAATTACATGTTGAGTAAATAAATATTTTTTTTCAGTTTGTTTTAAATGTACTACTTAGTAGCTTCATTGAGTGCCCCCTAGTCCTTGTACTTTTGGAAAGAGTAAACAAGCAATTCATATCTACCTGTTCCACTCCACATATGATTTTATAGACCACTATCATATCTCCCCTTAGCTATCTCTTCTTTAATCTGAAGAGCCCTTCCTCATTTTGGTCGCCCTTCTCTGTGACTTTTCTACTTCTGCTGTATCTTAGATGTGGTGACCAAAACTGCACACAGTATTCAAAGTGCAGTCGCAACATGGAATGACACAAAGGCATTACAGTATTCTCTGTTTTGTTCTCCATTCCTTTCCTAATAACTCCTAACATTCCATTTGCTTTCTTAGCTGCCAAAGCTCACTGAGCAGAGGATTTCAATATATCATCAATGATGATACCTAGATTTTTTTTTACCTGGGCAGTGACTCAGAATGTGAAGCCTTGCATCATGTAACTATAGTTTGGGTTCCTGTGCCCTACATGCACCATTTTGCACTCACTCACATTACATTTCATCAACCACATTTCAAAAATTACTCCCTTGCTTATATTTTGCTCTTTCACTGACAGAAAGTACAGAGCAAAGCACAAGTACAGTAAATATTTCTCTGTCCACAGAGAGCTTACAGTCTAAGTGGGCGATTCTATAACTGGGCAACTCCAGTTAGGTGTACCAATTGTATAATGGCATCCGTGTATCAAGATGCTGTTATTGAATATTAATGTAAGTTGGCACTGGCATACCTAAAGTTAGGTGTGATCATTTACACTAGGTCAATGGAAGGTGTAAATGGGTGTGCCTAAGTGTTTCATGCAATGCATATAACTGATAGTATTCTATAGGATACATGTGTAAATTGGAGCCACATCCATGCCCCTCTCATACTCTGCCCACATGCATGCCCCCTTGCAGTTACACACTAAAGCACTTATAGAATAGCACATAGTGGGGGGTCACGTGATGCCTGCTTCCTGAGAGGACGTGAACCTGGGCAGCTCCCCTCAAGCCAGCCAAAAATCTGCTAAATTATTACAGATCCCGAGCCGTTTGATACAGCAAACCTGATAGAGAAGGGAGAAGAGACTCTTTGGCCACTCAGGGGTTGCGTTTGAAAAGGCTGGACGTTCGCGTTATGCCCACAAGAGCGCAGCAAAAAGTGAAAGCTTCGCTGAAAACGGGCCCCGGCAAGATGGCGGACTCCCAGCAGCAACAGAACCCGGGAGAGATTCAGCCTTAGGCCACGATGATCATGCCGACGACGGAATGGGTGCAGGAGATCACGAGATCGGTCTCTGCGGCACTGGCTGATTGACTAAATAAACTCCAATCGGCAGTAGAAGAGATTCATGAAAAGTTTGACTCGCACTCCCAAAGGCTCCAGGACATGGAACAGCGCATCTCGTCGGAGGAGGAAGAAGCGCGGGCCACGGCGACCCTGATCGCTGCTTTGCAAAAAGAGGTAGGCGAACTTAGAGAGAGAGTTGAAGAGCAGGAAAACCGGAGCCGCCGAAACAATGTGAGAGTAATAGGCTTACCGGAGAAGGTGCTGGGCGATGACTTGTACCGGTTCTTTGACACGTGGCTGCCCAATGCGCTGGGACTGGAGGAGTCTCGGGGCACATTCTGCTGTGACAGAGCCCATTGGATGGGAGCGAAGGGAGAAACCAACTCTAAGCCGCGCACGTCTATTGCCCACTACACTAATTGGTTTTCTAAAGAGCGGATCATGAAAGCCTTTCGGGCAAAAGGAAGCGTGGAATATGAAAACCATCGGGTGCTTCTATTTAATGATTACTCTGCTAGAGTTGCAGCGCAGAGGAGAGCGATGGCGCCCATGTGCCCTGAGCTCCATCAGAAGGGAGTTCGCTTTGCGCTTTTATATCCCGCTAAGCTGCGTGTCTGGCATGGTGGCCAGGCAATTATCATGCAGGAGGTGACGGAAGCCCAGGCCTTTCTACATCGAATCACAGCTAATGCACATGAGGGATGATGGGGCTGGCTGTGAGAGCCGGTGCGGCAGAAAGGAATGCTGCAGATGAGCCATGCAGACGTCTTTGAAGCTGTGGAGCAGAGAGGGACTTGAGTATAAACTGTTGTTGAGTTTAATTGTTACTCTGGTTGGGGTTTAAAGCACAGTTAAAGTTGGCAGTGGAGGAGAGGGAATTGCAGAGTTAAAACATTTAGTTGGGTGGAGATACCCCTAAGGTTGATGGTTACTGGGATTCAGCAATGTAATCTTTGGTTGTGAAACAGGGATTTGAAGGTTAATAATCTGAAATGGACTGGAGGTGGGGGGAGAGGCTGAGGGCTGTCTCTGGGAAGGTGAAGGATGAGGAAGATGAGGGTGGGAAGGGAAAGAAGAGGGGGAGGAGAACTGCAGGAGTTGTATACGGGGGGGGGGGCAGAGGGGGGGAAGGGGAAGGGGGGGGGAAGGTATGTGTCTTGGTGTGTATGGCTGTGTGTGTATGCTGGGAGGGGGGAGGGGGAGATAAAAGGACCAGGTCAAGGGTTTGAGAGACAGGTTTGGAACCGAGGGAGAAAGCGAGAAGTGCTGAGGAGGTGGGTACAGCTTCTAGAGTGCCTTGATGTAAGAATTCACCGGTCCAGCTGAGAGGCCGGTGAATTTGGTGCAGGAATAGCTGCTGCGGTACTTTTCAATGTGACTTGAATGGCTAATTTGAAAGTAGTCACTCTCAACGTTGATGGGTTACATTCCCCTGTCAAAAGAGCCAAGGTGCTCACCTGGCTTAAAAAAGAGAGGTCCGACATCGCATTCATAGAGGAGACCCACCTAACCGCAACAGAACACTTAAAACTCCGGAGGGGGTGGGTTGGGGAAGTAGAATATGCCTCCTATAATTCAAGACGAAGGGGGGTGGCTATTTTAATACATAAGCAACTGCCCTTTACCACCCATAAAGTGATACCGGATAAAGAGGGCAGATATGTGCTTGTACTGGGGGACCTGTGGGGACAGAGTATATTATTGTGTAATGTCTACGGAACCAACACTTACTCCCAAAAATTATTTTCAGAATTAATAGCTAAAGTGGCTCCTTTTTCAGATTATCATATAGTGATGGGGGGCAACTTTAATTTTGTCACTGATCAGACGGTTAACTGCAAGCCCAGGAGGTTGAGGGGAGGGAATTGGGATGGGAGAGGAGTCAATTTCATGTCTTCCCAACTGGGGCTGATTGATATCTGGTGTCTATTGCACCCACATGACAGTGAGTTTACCTTCTATTCCCATCCCCATGATTCGTATTCCCGACTGGATTATTTGCTCATTACACCATCTTTGCTGTCTAGATCCTCTCATGTTCACATAGTGGATTGTGCCATTAGTGACCATTCGGCAGTTACCATGACTTTCCCCCCTCACTGTGGAAATTTCCCCCCTCACTGTACCATGACAAAGAATTTAGGGAATATTTACGAAATCAGTGGTTAGATTATCAAACACATAACCAGACAGCGGATGTGAACGCGGGTACATATTGGGAGGCTTCAAAGGCAGTGATGAGGGGCCACATATTAGCTTACACTGCAGGGAGGCAGAAGAAAAGAGAGGCGGATCTCATGCGCTTGTCCAGGGAGTTCCACCACTTGAGACGGACACATATGCAGTCCATGGATGCCGCGGATAGATCACGATTGGCGGAGGTTAGACATCAGATAGACGAAATCCTGACTCAGAGGGCACAACGGGATATCTATTTTCAGCGCTTTAAATTATTCAAATGGGGAAACAAGGCAGGGAAACTACTCGCTACGTTGGTTAGGCCCCATCGTAAGCGGCAACTTATCACCAACATTAGGGATGCTACTGGGAGGGAATACACATCTGAACACCATATTTCCCAACAATTTGTCAACTTTTATAGATCTCTTTATGGGGCCAGGGAATTTGATATTGACGCCTGTGAGGATTTTTTTCATGATGCTCACATTCCCCAGCTCACGTTGGATCAATTGCAGACTCTTAACGGCCCTATTGATGAGCAGGAGATCAGGCAAACTATTAAATCTTTAAAACTGACTAAGGCGCCGGGACCTGATGGATTTGGCCCAGAGTATTATCGAATCATGGCGGATTTGGTGGCGGCACCTCTGGGTGAGTGGTTTAATGGGATCATAGATCAGGGACTGTCCATACAAAACAACATGGCCCACATCGTATTAATCCCGAAACCTGGTAAGGACCATACACAGGTGGATTCTTACCACCCTATTTCCCTGTTGAATCAGGATGTGAAAATATTGGCTGCTACAATAGCATGGCGTCTAAATGGGGTGATTTCCTGTTTGGTTCATGAAGACCAGGTGGGCTTTGTCCCGGGGCGGTATGCCTCTATGAATATTATGAGAGCTCTCATCGCCATACACGAACATAGGGGCAAGGGGGGTCTTGCGATAATCGCGGGGCTGGACATGGAAAAAGCCTTTGATAGTATTTCGTGGCAATTCTTGTTCTGGTCCTTGGAGCGCTTTGGTATCACGGGTGCATGCACATCCTGGATTAAGGCATTGTACACTCTCCCAGTAGCTAGATTATTGATCAATGGTAAATTGACAGAGAGCTTCCCTTTACACCATGGCACCCGGCAAGGATGCCCCCTGTCACCACTGCTTTTTCTGCTGGCCATAGAGCCGTTAGCTATCAGCATAAGGGAGAGTAGGAGCATTAGGGGGGTTCGAGTGGGGAGTCGGGAGTATAGATTAAATCTATTTGCGGATGATATCTTATTATATCTGGAAAATGGACCCAGGGATCTGCCTCGGGTGTTGGCATTGGTGGAAGACTTTGGGGCCCTATCTGGTTTGAGAGTAAACTGTGCTAAATCGGAGGTGCTCCCGTTGTCGGGACGCTCTTCGGATTTGGGCTTAGCGGGATTGTCTATACCACTCGCTAAGGGAGCTATGAGGTATCTGGGAATTTTCCTCAGTGTTAACACCTTGATATTCTATAAAAACAATGTGGTGGATCCGCTGGAGAACATCCGGAAGCTCTGCGATAGGTGGAAGCATCTACCACTCTCCCTGATGGGCAAAATAGCTCTGGTTAAAATGATTTTGCTCCCAAAGTTGTTGTACCCATTACAAGCAGCTCCTTTATGGTTACTGAGGAGGGATGAACAATTGTTTCGATCCATAATACGCGCTTTTGTTTGGCGGGGGAGGGGGCGCGGATAGGGTACCAGAAGCTTTCACTAAATCGGGAGGCGGGGGAACTGGCTATGCCTGAACTCCGTCTGTATAATGTAGCGGCGCTACTGCGCCTAATTTTTGAGGGGCTGACGGGTCACTACCGATTTCTGCCTAGCGGGGTATTGGATAGTTGGAGTGCTCCTTGGTCCTTCATAAATTTACTCCACATGAAACCCAGCGCTGTATATGACACGGCAGGGAGGCTGACTTTTTTGCAGCCTATGCGGAGGGCGTGGGCTTGGTGGAGGGGGCACCAGAATCAGGCGTCGGAGGTATCCCCTTTCCTATGTATGGTGGGTAATGCGGATTTCCCGGCAGGCCTGGGACATTCTGTGTTTGATAAATGGAAGGAGCAGGGATGTGTGATATTGGGCCATCTACTGGTGCAGGGAGAGGAGACTCTGGAATCTTTTGATAACTTGAAGGAAAGGTGGAATATTCCAAATAAACATTTACTGCAATATCTCCAGGTGAGGCACTACTGCTCTTCCTTGCAAAGGGATTATGGGGAGAAGTGGCACTGGGGACCCTGGGATAAGATCTTATTGCGTATACCATACACAGCAAATAGTCTCTCCACATGGTATAAAATCTTAAACATGCATATGCCACTGGAGGGGATGGAACGACTGATGAGTCATTAGAATAGGGAGCTGAATACACACTACACTATTAAGCAGTTCAGCAAGCTTTTCCTTATTATCTATGACATGGTTAAGACAGCGGACCTGCAGGAAACCCAGTACAAGATATTACATCGCGCATATATTACAAAAGATAAAGGGGCAGTTATGGGTCTTTGAGGGGACGGCCAATTTATTAAATGTAGGTAGGGATGGGGGACATTTGTCCATTCTTTCTTAGAATGTCCATCACTGTCCCTGTGGAATCGGGCATTCCAGGTGCTCACTGAAGTCCTACAGAGACGGCTAGAGTGGGATTACACAACTTTACTTTTGGGGGACCAAACCCTACTAGTTACTCAGGGCCTCTCTAAGCCGCAAAGGAGATTTATATATACATCACTTTTATTGATAAAGAAATCTATCCTACAATTCTGGACCTCTTCGGAGAGTATCCTGGTTGATGTGTGGTATGCAAAGAGGAGAACAGTTGGTGAGAATGAATGCTGTATCTACTCTACATCAGCTAAGCTTGTCCACAGGCAATACCATAGCTTATGGACCAATTGTCTCAAAGTGTTACCTGCGCAGGGGAACTGAGGGGGATGAGGAATGGAGACTGGAGTGTGAATGTTGAGACGTGGTATGGGTTAAGTGGGTTGAGTGGCGATGGATGGTGAGGAAGGGTATGAGGGGGGATAAAAGTATAAAATGCAGTGTGCAGTGTGAGCTAGATAGGCAATTATTGTTCAGCTAGTCACACTGATTTCTATTGTTATGGATCTCATCTAAACTTGTTTTCTTGGATGTTCTGGACATCTCTGAGCGAGCATTGTTGTACTGTGTTTATAAAAATAATAATAAAAAAAAAGAATAGCACATAGTGCCCTTACATTCATAAATACCACTATGCTGTGCACTTATGCATGCAAGGCAGACATAACCATTTGCACCTACAGTGGTGGAAATAAGTATTTGATCCCTTGCTGATTTTGTAAGTTTGCCCACTGACAAAGACATGAGCAGCCCATAATTGAAGGGTAGGTTATTGGTAACAGTGAGAGATAGCACATCACAAATTAAATCCGGAAAATCACATTGTGGAAAGTATATGAATTTATTTGCATTCTGCAGAGGGAAATAAGTATTTGATCCCCCACCAACCAGTAAGAGATCTGGCCCCTACAGACCAGGTAGATGCTCCAAATCAACTCGTTACCTGCATGACAGACAGCTGTCGGCAATGGTCACCTGTATGAAAGACACCTGTCCACAGACTCAGTGAATCAGTCAGACTCTAACCTCTACAAAATGGCCAAGAGCAAGGAGCTGTCTAAGGATGTCAGGGACAAGATCATACACCTGCACAAGGCTGGAATGGGCTACAAAACCATCAGTAAGACGCTGGGCGAGAAGGAGACAACTGTTGGTGCCATAGTAAGAAAATGGAAGAAGTACAAAATGACTGTCAATCGACAAAGATCTGGGGCTCCACGCAAAATCTCACCTCGTGGGGTATCCTTGATCATGAGGAAGGTTAGAAATCAGCCTACAACTACAAGGGGGGAACTTGTCAATGATCTCAAGGCAGCTGGGACCACTGTCACCACGAAAACCATTGGTAACACATTACGACATAACGGATTGCAATCCTGCAGTGCCCGCAAGGTCCCCCTGCTCCGGAAGGCACATGTGACGGCCCGTCTGAAGTTTGCCAGTGAACACCTGGATGATGCCGAGAGTGATTGGGAGAAGGTGCTGTGGTCAGATGAGACAAAAATTGAGCTCTTTGGCATGAACTCAACTCGCCGTGTTTGGAGGAAGAGAAATGCTGCCTATGACCCAAAGAACACCGTCCCCACTGTCAAGCATGGAGGTGGAAATGTTATGTTTTGGGGGTGTTTCTCTGCTAAGGGCACAGGACTACTTCACCGCATCAATGGGAGAATGGATGGGGCCATGTACCGTACAATTCTGAGTGACAACCTCCTTCCCTCCGCCAGGGCCTTAAAAATGGGTCGTGGCTGGGTCTTCCAGCACGACAATGACCCAAAACATACAGCCAAGGCAACAAAGGAGTGGCTCAGGAAGAAGCACATTAGGGTCATGGAGTGGCCTAGCCAGTCACCAGACCTTAATCCCATTGAAAACTTATGGAGGGAGCTGAAGCTGCGAGTTGCCAAGCGACAGCCCAGAACTCTTAATGATTTAGAGATGATCTGCAAAGAGGAGTGGACCAAAATTCCTCCTGACATGTGTGCAAACCTCATCATCAACTACAGAAGACGTCTGACCGCTGTGCTTGCCAACAAGGGTTTTGCCACCAAGTATTAGGTCTTGTTTGCCAGAGGGATTAAATACTTATTTCCCTCTGCAGAATGCAAATAAATTCATATACTTTCCACAATGTGATTTTCCGGATTTAATTTGTGATGTGCTATCTCTCACTGTTACCAATAACCTACCCTTCAATTATGGGCTGCTCATGTCTTTGTCAGTGGGCAAACTTACAAAATCAGCAAGGGATCAAATACTTATTTCCACCACTGTAGTTGTAGAATTGTCCTTCTCATTTGTACCTGAGAGCTAAGTCCAAAATCACAAGGAACAGCAGGGGAATTTGAACTCTGGCTTCCCTGATTCTTAAGCTATTCACCCAGTCCAGGAGAAAAATATCTGAATAATACCTCACTCCTACTTTTCAGTGGTATGCTTGTGTCCTTACATTTAACTTCCTGGGACTTTTGGTGCCAGAAACCATCTTGGGATAACTTTCTTACTTATCTAATGAAATGTGCCACAGCCTGCCAGATACAGTTACCCTAAAATTCATATATACTGTAAACATTGTAGAGGCCATTTATTAACCCACTCATCTGCTTACAGGGCGCATTATAGTCCTGTGGGCCGGGTAGTAGATAGCATACACTAATTGTTAGCAAATGATCCTCTCTGTATTTTATCATTCTGAAATTAAAATATTGATGAAGAGACCTCACAAATATGCATTGTTTTGTAAATATAATCACTTTAGAACACATTTTATATAATACCTACTTTTTACAGATTGTTGTTGAAGAATTCTTGGAAGATATAAACAATATCCTAAACTCTGGTGAAGTACCCAATCTGTTTGAAAAAGATGACTTGGAGCAGGTGTTAGCAGCCACAAGACCAAAAGCAAAAGCAGCTGGAATACCAGAAGGGAAAAGGGATGAGGTATGATGCTGTAATGCAAACACACATTGTACTATATTTGTTGTTCTTCAGGAAGACTAGACATTCCCATGATAAAAAGATTATTTTTTTCTCCTGAATAGGCTCTTAATATTTAATAATATTGAATTTACTGACTTTTTTTTTTAAAGAAATTTACCCCAGGCAGTGTACTGCAAGAATAAGCTGGACATAGGCAATAAACAATTCCAGCAGTAAATGTATTCAAATTACAGTACATATTATGGCACAGTACACTACCTATGAAGCCAACAAAATACACATTAAAACATCTTAATAAACAGCACAGGATGTAAGTGGAGGTGGAATGTACAGAAAGATATGATAGAGGAACAGGAGCTACATAGAAAATAAGGTTGAGTAATTTAAAGAAAATTTGCATATGGACTCAGATAAGGTACATGAAAGTGAACTCAGCTAGCATAGGAGTGAATAAGGAAATCCTGCTACAGTATATGCAACTGGAGTTTGTCCTTGTCAAGGGTATAGCTACCAGTGAGTGAGCCTGGCAAAAATCATAGGACCACCCAACCGCAGGGGCCATCTGCTGTTGAATCCTCTCCTCCCCTTCACCTGCATCTCTTCCTTGCTTGTCTCATCCCCACTCCTTGTTCTCCAAACATTCCTGGCAGAGATAGTGAGGAAAATAGACTGCTTCTGGCTAGCCCTGCCAGGGCCTTTCCTTTGCAGTATCCCACCTCTCTGATGCAACCTCCTGTGGGCAGATATGGGGGGAGTAGAGAGGGGGAGAGATGCAGAGATGCTTGACCTGGACTGGGGGAAGCAGGGAGAAGAGAGAGAGACCTGAAGTAAAGGAGAAAGGAAAGAGAGGGAGAGAGATGCTGAACCTGGAAGGAGAGGAAGAAACAGAGAGAAGAGACTAGCGAAAGAGAGAGAGAGAGAATCGGAGCAAAAGGAAGGGGAACTGAGGGGGAGAGATGCTGGATATGGGAGGGTGTGGAAACAGATGGAAGAGAGAGACCCCAAGCAAAGGAGAGGAGGAAGAGAGAGGGAGAAATTCTGGACAAAAAGGAGAGGAGGGGAGAGAAGAGGGAAGGGAAAGAGAGATAAATACTTGACCAGGACAGAGAGAGATGCTGGACCAACAGAGAGAGAGATGCCGAACTACAGGGCACAGGAGGAAAGGAAGAGAGAGGAGAGAAGCTGGATATGGGGAAGAACAGAACATAGAGAATAGATGCTGTGTACGGAGGGAGCATAGGGACAGGGACATAGGGATGGATGAGTAAGATAGGGACACAGAAAAGAGATGCAGAACATGAGGGGGAGGATAGGGAAAATGAGAGAAAAGATGCTGAACATGGAGGGAGAATAGGGACAGCAACACAGAGGAGAGAGCCTGGACAGGATAGATAGGGATGCAGAGAAAGGATGGATGGGGGACATAGAGGAGAAATGTCAACAGTACAAGAGAGCCTAGAAAGAGAGTTAAGAAAAAAACAGAAAAGCAGAAGAGACACTGGGACAAAAGCAATGTTCATACAGCAAAGGTAGAAAAAAGTGTTTCTTTCTGAAATTATTAATTGTAAGTTAGTTTTGGGAAATGTGAATCTCTGATGTCTTGCATTTCAGTTTCTATTCTGATTACTATGACAGGTTTTCTATATAGGTATGGAATGTGTTTTCTTCTGCAAATTTTATTTACTGGCCCCTCCCCCAGCCTTGGCAGAGGTGGTCTTATAGTTTAGTTTATTAATTTTTAAGAAACTGTCTTTGCTGGGACACAAATCAAGGAGATTTACAATGAAATTTAAATTAAAATCAAAGTCAGAAGAACTGTGAGCCCAATATTTAGAATATACCAAACTCCTAAGTTTATGCTCTTAAATTAGCCTCCTACATTTGTGCCCTATTTTCAGGAGCATAATTTTTCAGCTGAAAATTCTTCTTAATTTAGGAGCTTAAAAGTTATGCTCATAACTTTAGGCCTGCCATTCATTTGCTTGGGTTTATGAGCCTGGAACTCGAAATCAATACTAAGCTACTAACTTATTTCCCCACCCCAAATCCACCCCTGATGCCACCCACTTTTTATGCCCCTAAATTTAAGAGTTTATTGAAATTTAGCAGTAAATGATTTGTAGTAGTAGTAGTAAATATTCATCCAGTGGCAGTTAGCATTTTTTTTGTGTGTTACGCCCAGATATTCATTGCTGGGCCATGTCCAGGCACCAGCATTGAATATCTGGGTTTATGCAGTTGGCTATCTCTTATCTGGTTAAGTGCGATATTCAGCACTTTACTGCCTAAGCAAAACGTGTGGTCCAATTTGTCTGGTTAACTTATGCAGTTAAGTGCTGAATATTGTCACTTAACCAGGTAAGTGCCGATTCCACTCCGGACCACCCACATAACTTTGGCATTCTCACTCCCTTGTCCCATTACAATCATATCAAAATAATTGACCAAGCACAAAAGGCATGTGGCAAAAACCCAATGGCCACAGCTTTATTTAATTTAACATCACCAACAGGCTCATTTTCAAAAGAGATAGATGTCAAAAAGTGACATAAGTCAGCATTTGGATGTTTATCTCACAGAAACATCCAAATCAGTATTATCGAAACCTCTTTTTGGACATCTTTCTCTGAAGTCCGTCAGAAGGACGTCCAAATCTCAAGGGGGCGTACCAGGGGCGTGTTCAAGGCGGGACTTGTGTGTTATCAAGCCTTGGACGTTGCAGTCTACACAGGTACGTGTTGAATTACATAGATAATGGAACTTAACTGTTTGATGAAAAGGTTTTTTAAAATATCTGATGAATGATTTTACCTTCAGCGCTGTTACTACTTTTTTGGAGGGAGGGGGATGCTTAAGGACATTTATCTGATCCCAGCATTAATTTTTCTACGTGATATTATCTAACCATGTTCAAAAGTCTTGGTTTATGTATGACATGATTTTTTTATTTTTCAGTTTTGATATTTAGACATGGAATTGATTTTTTTTTATTACTTACTTTACCCTTTTTCTGGTGTTATAATATACCTAAAACCTTTCTATCAAATTTCAAAAGCAATACATGAGAGTGCATGAACCAAATAGGATTTATTTGATTAGAAAACCATCAAAATATCTTCACATGTAATGAGAATCAGGTGCTCAATGGAAGTTTCTATTTATTTACTTACTTATGGCATTTTATCCAACATTAAACATGAATTAGATTGGAACCTGGGAGCATTTAATTTTTTTTTCTTGGAGAGAGTAATGCATTGCCCCCCCCCCCCAGGCTCTCTCCCCAGCTCTAGCCAGCTCTGCAATTTGGGGGGGGGGGGGGTGCAGCAGTGGCGTAGCCAGACTGCCAATTTTGGGTGGGCCTGAACCCAAAGTGGGTGGGCACAAATTTTTCTCTCTACCCCACCCCCCCCCCCCCCCCAGCAAAATTTAGTCACACTCAGATGCATTTGTCACACAGGGTAAAGTGCTGCTTTTCAGTGCATCTGATTTCAGACAATTTATTTAATAGCCTAATCCTTTTCAGTGAGCTTTCAGAGGCCAAAACCTCCTGCCTCAGGTCAGTATAATGCTGTTACGGTATCCTCTCCTGACCTAAGGAAGGAAGTATTGGTCTCTGAAACTTTATTAACACCATATTACTTTATCCTAAATTAAAAATAAAATTATTTTCTTTACCTTTGTTGTATGGCCATTTACTTTTTCTCATTGTGTTGCTCCCAGTCTCTAGATTCTGCTTTCCTTCGTTTTCGCTTAACTCTTTTTTCTCTCCTTTTTCTTTGCTTTCTTCAATATTTTTCTGCCTCTCTCTGTGCCCAGATTTAATTCATTCTTACAATTCATTCTTTAATTTCCTTCATCTGCTTATGGCTTTTCATCTTTTTCTCACCCTTGTTCTCCCCATGCCCCTTCCTCTTATTCTCCAATCTTTCACTACTCCCCCTTTCCATGCAGCAGCTCTCCTCTTTCTCTCCCCATCCTTCCAGTGTCTCCTCTCTCTCTCCCCATCCTTCCAATAGTCTCCCCTCTTTCTTTCTGCATCCTTCCATTGTGTCACCTCTTTCTCCCTACCCTTCCATCCAGCGTCTTCCCTCTTTCTCTCCCCATCCTTCTACCCATCTACCTTCTCTCCTGATCCTTCCATCTATTGTCTCTCTCCCTCCTTCTAACCAATGTCTATCTCTCTACCCTTTTCTGTTCAGTGTCCCTTCTCTCTCCACATCCTTCCAGTCTCTCCCCTTTTTCTCTGCATCCTTTCATCCATCTCCCCTCTTTCTCTGCCATCCTTCCATCTGTTTTCCCTCTTTCAGGGCAGTGACATAAGAGACGGGCGGAGCCTGCAGAGCCAGCAGCCAATGCTTCGAGGCTGCCTGCGGTGCCACTTTTTAAAAAAAACATTTTTTCTCGTCGAGTCGTCGTTTGCGTTGGCGCTCAGCTCAGTCAGCTGAGCGCTTCTTCTTTTTGTAGCGCCAGCCCTGCTGCTCATCAGGAAAAGCAGCAGTGGCCGGCAATGGGAGTTGGGGCTGGCGCCGGCGCAGGCCTGAAGGAAAAGTGGGTGGGTGGGCCAGAGCTGAAATTGGGTGGGCCTCACCCGTAGCTACGCCCCTGGGGTGCAGAAATGGATGGGGGGTGCAGAGGTGGACCGGGAAGAGAGCCTGTTGTTAAAAATTTACCAGCACACCACTGTATGTAACGCTATAGAAATGATAAGTAGTAGTAGTAACATAGGAAAAATAAAAACAGAAATGCGTTTCTTCTTGTACTAAAAAGAAAATACAGACATCCATGATGCACATTTCCCAAAGCTAACATATTCCACCAAATAAATATCAGATAAAACACTTTTTTTCTACCTTTGTTGCCTGGGTACTTTATTTTTCCAAGCATATTGTTTCCAGTTTCTTCTTTTCTGTTTTCCTGTATGTCTTCTGCTCTCTTTCCAGTAAGTGCAGTCCATTTGTTCTTTCTCCATGTTACTCTTATAGTTTCCTATTCTCTCACTATCTAACTTATTTTCGAAAGGGAAGGACGCCCATCTTCCGACACAAATCGGGAGATGGGCGTCCTTCTCCCGAGGTTGCCCAAATCGGCATAATCGAAAGCCGATTGTTTGCGTCCTCAATGCTTTCCGTCGTGGGGAAAACCAAAGTTCACGGGGGGGGGGGGGGGGGGTGGCGGCAGTGTACTGAAGGTGAGACGGGGGCGTGGTTAAGAGATGGGCGTCCTCGGCCGATAATGGAAAAAAGAAGGGCGTCCCTCACGAGCATTTGGTCGACTTTACTTGGTCCCTTTTTTTTTCTCAACCAAGCCTTGAAAAGGTGCCCGAACTGACCAGATGACCACCGGAGGGAATCGGGGATGACCTCCCCTTACTCCCCCAGTGGTCACCAACTCCCTCCCACCCTAAAAAAAAATTAAAAAACATTTTTTCCAGCCTCTATGCCAGCCTCAAATGTCATACGCAGCTCCATCACAGCAGTATGCAGGTCCCTAGAGCAGTTTTTAGTGGGTGCAGTGCACTTCAGGCAAGCGGACCCAGGCCCATCCCCCCCACCTGTTACACTTGTGGTGGTAAATGTGATAAATGTGAGCCCTCCAAAACCCACCCAAAACCCACTGTACCCACATGTAGGTGCCCCCCCCCCTTCATCCCTAAGGGCTATGGTAGTGGTGTACAGTTGTGGGGAGTAGGTTTTAGGGGGGTTTGGGGGGCTCAGCACCCAAGGTAAGGGAGCTTTGCACCTGGGAGCTTTTTCTGAAGTCCACTGCAGTGCCCCCTAGGGTGCCCGGTTGGTGTCCTGGCATGTGAGGAGGACCAGTGCACTATGAATGTTGGCTCCTCCCACGACCAAAGGGCTTGGATTTGGTTGTTTTTGAGATGGGTGTCCTTGGTTTCCATTATGGCCGAAAACTAGGGACAACCATCTCTAAGGTCGACCATCTCAACATTTAGGTCGACCATCTCAAATGTTGAGTACCGGCACCTTTTCCATTGTCTGCTAAAATTGACCCATGGACCTCCAAGTTTTAATGAAAGAGCTCAGGCTCTACACACCAATTCTGCCTTGTCATAGATTTTGTGACTGGTTGCAGGGGGCCTGGCTATTGTGGGGTGGGTCCCTCAGTGATTACCCCACCCCTGAAGGGTGGCCTAGCATTTGAGTACCGGCACATTTTTTGCTAGAAAAAATGCACTGCCATTATGGTCCAGCATTTCCCTGTCTCCTCTCCCTTCTCTTCCACCCCTATGGTCCATAGATTCCCTTTCTCCTCCCCCCCTTCCTCCTTATGGTTCAGCAACTCCCTATCCCTTCTTCCTTTCCCTCTACCCCTATGGTCCAGTAACTTCCTATCCCCTCTACATCTATGGTCAAGCAACTTCCTGTCCTCTCTCTGCCCCTCCACCTTTATGGTCCAGCAATTCTCTGTCCTCTCTTCCTTTCCCTCCACCCCTATGCTGCAGTAACTCCCTGTCCCTCCCCCTCTCTCTCTCCCTTTCCCACACCTCAAAGTGAAGTTTCAGTGTTCAGCAGGGCAGCAGCTCAGAGAGGAGAGCCTACTCAGGAAATCCAGCCTGGTGCCAAGAGAAGTGGCTACACATATCCCAGTGCCATGCACCTTTCCAGGTTATGTAAGTGGCAAACTGCACAGTAAAAATAAAAGCCTGCTAAGCATGGTTTAGCCCCTACACAACCTAGGAAGGAGCACCGCATCAAGGTTTGTGTACCTGCATCTCCTCTGAGTCCAGCATCTCTCCCCTTCTCTTACTTACTCTCTCCATTATTATTATTATTATTATTATTATTATTATTATTATTAACATTTGTATAGTGCTACTAGACGCACGCAGCGCTGAACACCTGACATAGAGAGACAGTCCCTGCTCAATAGAGCTTACAATCTAAAAATAACACAGACAGACAAGACAATTAAGGGCAAGGGAAGTACTGGGTGAGAAGGAACAAGGGGAGGTAATTGAGTATTAGCTAGGAGCCAAAAGCAGTGGTGAAAAGGTGGGTTTTTAGCATGGATTTGAAAACAGGTAGAGATGGAGCTAGACGTACAGGCTTAGGAAGTCTATTCCAGGCATAAGGTGCCGCAAGGGAAAAGGGACGAAGCCTGGAGTTAGCGGTGGAGGAGAAGGGGGACGACAAGAGAGATTTGTCCAGTGAGCGGAGTTCACAGGGAGGAATGTAGGGAGAGATGAGAGTGGAGAGGTAATGGGGAGCTGCAGAATGGATGCATCCCCTATGGCCTTCCATCTTCTTCCTCTCTTCCTGGTCCCCTCACCCATAGTCTGGTATCTCTGCTATTCTCCTACCCCTGCAGATCTACCACCTGTCCCCTTCCCTCCCTCCTCCCCCCATGGGTTCAGCACATCTCCCTTCTCCCCAAAGAGTCCAGGACCTTTCCCTCTTCTTCCTTGAGTCCCCCTGGAGCCCAGAACCTCTCCTTCTGCCCTTAGCCCCCCCCCTCCCCCATCAGTCCAGCAACTCTTCCTCTCATTCCCTCAGCTCCCCATGAGTCCAGTAACTTTTTCTCTCCTTCCATCAGCCTCTCCTGAGTCCAGCAACTTTCTCTTTACCCCTCAGCCCCCCCCCATGAGTCCAGCAACACTTTCTCTTTATCTCTCAGGTGTCTCCTGAATCCAACACCACTCTCACTTTTTTCCTAGCCCTCCCTTGAGACCAGCACTGCGCCTTTTTCCCTCAACCTCTATCCTGAGTCCAGCACCTTCTACTAACCTGTAAATGTACTCACTCTGCTGCTCCCCAGTATCTCTCCACACTCGTCCTTCCCTACACCCCTTCCCGTGCACTCCGTTCCATGGATAAATCCTTCTTATCTGTTCCCTTCTCCACTACTGCCAACTCCAGACTTCGCGCCTTCTGTCTCGCTGCACCCTACGCCTGGAATAAACTTCCTGAGCCCCTACGTCTTGCCCCATCCTTGGCTACCTTTAAATCTAGACTGAAAGCCCACCTCTTTAACATTGCTTTTGACTCGTAACCACTTGTAACCACTCGCCTCCACCTACCCTCCTTTCTTCCTTCCCGTTCACATTAATTGATTTGATTTGCTTACTTTATTTATTTTTTGTCTATTAGATTGTAAGCTCTTTGAGCAGGGACTGTCTTTCTTCTATGTTTGTGCAGCGCTGCGTACGCCTTGTAGCGCTATAGAAATGCTAAATAGTAGTAGTAGTAGTAGTTCTTCTTCCCTCAACCCCCACTTTCCTACCTTCCCAAGTCCAGCACCTCTTTGTGTATTTGTGTATCTAAAATGTAACCTTCTACAAAACATGAAGTGAAGATGTGATTCTATGACCCCCAATGAAAGCAGAGTTTAATTTTACTTCCATTTAATTTCAATATATTCCATCAACTTTATAACACCTGGCTTCCCAAGGCTGATTACAACAGTTAAGATGAACCCGTCAAGAAACAGGATATCCTCACTGAAATTTCATCTGTATTGTATAGAACAGTGTAGAAAAATGAGCAAAAAAATACAGAGTTTTTAACTGCTGTTTCTACCAGCTACACTAATTTTTTTAAGCTATTGTAATAATACTCAATTTTTATTTCATATAATGGGCTAGATAGGCTCACTCACCCTGTCTTCTGTTTTTATCCAACTTCCTTGGCTGATACCGTCTTCTGTTCTCAATCTAACCTTCTCCTCCCCTTCCAAATCCCTCAAACCTGCTCTTTAGCAGCCCCTGCAGCGATAACAGGCTGCCTGAGCCGGTGCCGAATGCTTCCCTCTGCCACGTCCCACCCTCGCATACACAGCAAGTTGTGTCAGAGGGCGGAGCAGAAGGAAGCATCAGACGCTGGCTCACTCAGGCAGCCTGTGATCACTGCAGGGAAACAGCAGCAGGGAGGGGCTGCTAGAGAAAGCAGGTTTGAGGAATCGAGGGGGAGGGGAAGAGAAAGCGAAAGCGCCAATGTTAGTCTGCCAAGCTCGAATGGGGGGAGTGTTTGAGGAAAGAAGAGCTCAAGGATGGTCGTTTTGGTACGATATGGGAAAGGAGAGAGAGAGAGAAAGGGGAGAAGAAGTGTTTGTCTGCAGCAAAGTTTAAAATAAAATCCATGCTGCTGTGTGGCGGCTCAGCAGCAGGTGAGGTAGGCGCCGTTTTTGTTTGTAATCTGATTAGGGGAGCGGCCGCTCCCCTTGCGCCCCACCTAGCTACGCCACTGCCCATACCCCCACTACCTGCTCACTTGTGGAGGAAACTGTGAGCCCTCCAAAACTCACCAGAAACCCACTGCACCCACATCTAGGTGCCCCCTTCACCCGTAAGGGCTATGGTAGTGGTGTACAGAGGGATAGTGGGTTTTGGGGGGCTCAGCACACAAGGTAAGGGAGCAATAGTCAGATGCGTAGCTGGGAACATTTTATGAAGTCCACTGCAGTGCCCCCTAGGGTGCCCTATTGCTGTCTTGGGATGTCAAGGGGACCAGTCTACTAAAAATGCTGGCTCCTATGTCCCAATGGCTTGATTTTGGATGTTTTACACTTGGTCATTTTTTTTCAAAAATGACCGAAAAACAAAGCTGTCCAAATCACAGGACGTCCATAGTATTTCCAAACACAAAAATAGACATCCATCTTTTTTCGAAAATGACCTTTCCTGTTCAGAATTCTGATTTGAGATGTTTCTTTCGAAAATGCCCCTCCACATCACTCAATTACTAATAAAACAAATTCAATTTATCTAAGTTAACATTGCATAACAAATATAACATAGAGGTTGGATGGTATCAACCTAACCATAACTTCATCCCCAACACTTACAACAACTTAACCAATCCCACCCCAGGCAAAGCTCATGGTACTACCAAGCCTGCCAAATCACTAGCACTCATAACGGTATCGCACATGAATCACCTTTCCCATATATCTCCTGGTCTCCTGCCAGCAAACCTCTAACAAGTCCATGGTGTACCCTTCCATTTTCCACTGCGACAAACAAAAAAAAAAAAACCCACCCAAGAACAGACACCATTTGGATGGGAGGGTGGGCCAAACCCCATCCACCTCCCGAACTCCTTCACAAACTTATACTAAAAAACCCCTTCCAAACCATTCTACATTTTTCTCGCCCATTTTTGGACCATTAAAAAAAAATTTTTAAAGAGAAAAATGCACAAAAACAAGCCATTGGAATGTATGGGGGGAGGCAGCATTCTTAGCAGACTGACCACACAGACATCCCAGCAGAGCAGTGGAGCACCCTAGGGGGCACTGCAGTGAACTTCACATAAGAGCTTCCAGGTACACATCTCAAAGTTTAAACCATTATAAGGTGAGCCTTCCAAAACCCACCAAAAACCTGTATTCAACTATAGGTACAGTAGATTTTTGGTGGGTTTTGAGGGCTCACACTTTCCACCACAAGTGGAACAGTTAGATAAAGGCCTGGGTCCCCTTTTGAAGAGTGCACTGTACCGACCACTAGGCTACTCCAAGGACCTGCTTGCTGCTCTAATTGGACTGGCCATAACATCTGAAGCTGTCATAGAGATTGGTATGTACTGTTTCTCTCACATCTTTGAGGAGCGGAAGGAGGGTCATTGACCACTGGAGGAGTAAGGTGGGGGGGGGGGTCATGCCTTAATCCCTCCAGTGGTCATTTACTTAAGAACATAAGAGTAGTCATACTGGGTCAGACCAATGATCCATCTAGCCCAGCATCTTGTTTCCAAAGTGGCCAAGCCAGTACCTGGCAGAAACCCAAATCACGGGAACACTCCATGCTACCAATCCCAGGGCAAGCAGTTGCTTCCCCATGTCTGTCTCAATAGCAGACTATGGACTTTTCCTCCAGGAACTTGTCCAAACCTTTTTTAAACCCAGATACACTAACCGCAGTTATTACATCATCTAGCAAAGAGTTCCAGAGCTTAACTCTTCGTTGAGTGAAAAAATATTTCCTCCTATTTGTTTTAAAAGTATTGCCATGTAATTTCCTCGAGTGTCCCCTAGTCTCTGTACTTTTGGAACAAGTAAAATCGATTTACTCGTTCTACACCACTCAGGATTTTGTAGATCTCAAATCATATCTCCCCTCATCCATCTCTTTTCCAAGCTGAACAGCCCTAACCTCTTTAGCCTTTCCTCATATGAGAGGAGTTCCATCCCTATTTTGGTCGCTCTTAATTTGAACTTTTTCTAATTCCGCTATATCTTTTTTGAGATACGGCAACCAAAACTGAATGCAGTACACAAGGTGAGGTCGTACCTTGGAGCAATACAGAGGCATTATAGTATTTTTGGTCTTATTCACTATCCCTTTCCTTTTTGTGATTTAGTCGTGATTGAAACATGTCTAAACCAAACTATCTTTTAGCCTCAGATGTTTTTGTTTTGTTCCATTATGTCAGAAAGATGTCCAAGTTGTGGGAACGCCCAAATCCCACCCCTACAAGCCCCATTGTGATTTGGACGCACTGCATACAAACTGCGTAGAAAAACATCTTAAATGTGCTTCAAAAATAGCGATTTGGATGTTTTGGCATTAAAAAAAAGTCCATCTGCTGCTCTGTGATGTTTTTTTGGATGTTTTTCTGTTTTGAAAATGAGCTCCATAGTGTATTTCTTGCAGTGTTTAGTCTAGCTGTATCCCAGGGTTCCTGACCTGTGATTTAAGGGGAGTTTGTAGCTCCCAAAAGAAATGTTGATGTCAGGAATGTGATGATATGTGTTATGGACCCATAGGAGCTCAGTTTAATTGGGTTCATGCAAAGTTTGTTGTTTTTAATCCATTCTTGTCTTGCTGTTGAATAGGTGGTCAGTTTATTTAGGGCTATAGGTAAGTCTGGTTCACCATGTATGATTAGCTACATGCCATCCACATAGATGTAAAACTGAGTATCCATTGACCGAATCAGCTCAGCTAGTGGCTTGAGATAAATAGTAATAGGCAACAGTACCCTGCAGGTCAGCGCCCAACATTGCCGATGAATGGTTTAGGATCTAAACTAGGCAAATACTGTATCACTGATACCTGTTTTTTGCCAGTCATGCTAGTATGATATTGTGGTCCACGGTGTCAAAAGCTACTGAGAAATTTCACAGTACTAATACCAAGGTGAATCCCCTGTCTCACTTTCTATGAAGATCATCTAATAGATAGATAGTGATCATCTCCATTCCATAACCAGGTATGAATCCAGATTGACATTCTTTAGATTGTAAGCTCCTTTGAGCAGGGACCGTCCTTCTTTGTTTATTTTGTACAGTGCTGTGTAACCCTAGTAGCGCTCTAGAAATGTTAAGTAGTAGTAGTAGTAGTAGACATGGATCTAGCAAGTTGTTGAGCTGAATGCAGACTGTTTGTTCTATAAATTTTCCTAGAAATGGGATGTTGTATACTGGCTTGTAACTTCTGAGTTGGTCCTAGTCGAGGTTGTTCTTCTCTAGCAGAGTATGTTTCTACCCTTTTTAAAACTGTTGGTAGTTCTCCATTAGGAGTTTACAATTGTATAGCCCCTTCTGTAAAGCTGCTACTTGCCTGCTGCACTGCCTTTGATAGGCAGGGGTCAAAGGGACAGGTGGTTAGTCAAAGACCTCTCAATATTTTGTCAAGACCATCCTCTGTTGTTGGGGTTAAAAGTGCAGGTTTGTGTGCTCTTGGTTAATTGAAAGGAGACTGGGTGAATCCTGGCAGAGGCTACAGTGTCAATAGCAGATTGATATTTGAAATTCACACTTAGCTAAGGCCCTAGAGAAAACTGCATCACTAAAAAAGGGAAGGGGAAAGGGAATAGGAAAAAGATCTTATGCCTCACTCACAACGCACATCTTGTTTATATCCAGAACTTCAGACACTTAAGAACAAAGGATGGAAACTAGAAAGAAGATGGTATCTAGAAAGGAGATGGTATGCATTTTCCAGTTACCATCCTTGAGAGTCTGAATTTCTAGATATAACCAAGGTGTTCATTGTGAATGGGGCATAAGATCAGTTTTTTCTAGGGCCTTTGCTAAGTGTGTATTTCAAATATCAATCTGCTTCAGGTGGTCACCAAGAGAAAATGTGATTAGAAAGTGATCTGTCCATGATAGAAGTGTTATTTCAGCACTGCTATTCCAGTGCTCTGGGTTGTCAACCTCTTTGCAGAGCACCAAACTTGTGTTATAAGCACAAGATAGAAAACCTTTAATGGAAGGTACTGTGTTTGGGAGTGGAATTGGTTTTCCAGAAAAGACATGTTAGAAACTTATGTTATTTGGAAAAACTGCACTGTTTCCCAATATTAGACCACTGAACCGGGTAAACCGGAGCACAAGCATCTGCCTACCATTGAGACTGGGTGGAGCCACTAGGGTTATCCCTAGTAGTGACACATGATTGTTTAGAACAGCATTTTATATACTCAAGTAAATACATATAAAATAATAAAGTGAGCATTCAGAAAACATAACAACTGCTTTTATATGCTATAGGTGTAGGTAGTCCTGGGGGCAGGGAATAAGTTGAACAGAGGCACATTATTGTGCATAATTTATAAACTAACTGTCCATGCATCTGTTCTTACTGGCACATACACACAAAGTTACACTTGCCTTGGAGGAGGAGTCACATTAAGCAGGAGTTTTTGGATAGGCTGTTGTATAGGGACGTATATGCCATTTTTTAAAAATATAGTCACTATGTAATAAAATGACTCTTATGTGCTGTTCAGTAGGTTAATGTCAGGGAACAAATGTATGTAAAATTGATTTAATACGTTGTTTTTATTATACATTTATAACAAAGGCTTTTCCTTTTATGTGTCTGGAAACTGCTTCTGATCAAACCTCATTCTTATCGATGACTATCATTTATTTTCTACTTAGTGTACAGCTAATAAAAGCACACTATACACTTCATTCTTTTAATATTTCCTTTGTCTTTATTGTCTTAGGTATTTCAGTACTTTATTAGTCAAGTCCGACAGAAGCTACACATTGTTCTGTGCATGAGTCCAGTTGGTGAAGCTTTTCGAGCACGATGCCGTATGTTTCCCTCACTTGTGAACTGCTGCACCATTGACTGGTTTGTTGAGGTTGGCAACTTTTTAGGAGAAACTACTTATCTAAGTATCTTCAAGATTTTATCATATGCTAGCTCTTAAATGTGAAACAAGAGATTTCAAATAAAAGGTTTATTGAACATATATTTCTGTAGGGGTGTTATAGTTGTACTTAATTTCTGCAAAGACAAGCAGGAAGAATATACTCTCATGTATGGGTAACATCACTGTGATGGAGCCCACAACATTTAGAAGCATTGCACTGTGCATGCATATGTCTTCTGACCAACTTACATTGGGTGGGACCCAGATGTCTTCATTCTGCAGAGCTGCAGTCCTCTTCAATGTGTCAAAATTGCTAATGGGCTCTTCTTTATTATTTTTTTTCCTTTGTGCTGTATAAGTCCTGTCATGCATGGGTCCCCTTTCTCTTAGATAGGCACTTCTTTAAGTTTCTGTTTATTTATTAAGTTTTCAAGGGGTCCTTTTACTAAGGTGCACTGAACAATGGCCTGCACTGGTGTAGACGTGTGTATTGTACGCATGCAGGTCCATTTTTCAGCGAACCTGCAAAAAAGCTTTTTTTATTTTGTCAAAAATGGACATGCGGCAAAATTTAAATTGGTGCGTGTCCATTTTGGGCCTGATACCTTACCGCCATCCATTGACTTAGAGTGTAAAGTTTTTCGCATTAACTGGGTGGTAATCATCAATATGCATACACTGCCGATTACCTCCCGGTTAGCTTTGCTTGCTGGAAAATTTCTGGTGCGCATAGTGGACACGTGTAAAAAATGAAATTACCACCTGGACCATGCGGTAGTTCCAAAATGGCGTGTATTGGGCGTGCGTAGGCGCCTACGCAGCTTAGTAAAAGGGTTCCCAAGTAAAATATACTTGTAACAGAAAATCAATCATCAAAATAATACATAAAAGAAATAATCTTATGATAACCAAACCTGTCCACTACAAGAGGGAGAGACAAGAGATAATCAATAATAAGAAAAAATGGAACATAACTCAAAGGCATACTCCCTAGAGAAAAGAAATTAGATATTCTTAATGAGAAAAGTTGGTTAATCACAATTGAGGTTCCTTTATCCTAGTAGAAGTGCCCTGGCCAGTAAGCACAATCTTATCACTCAAAAATAATGTTAAACTGAGATGGATCAAAGAAAATATAAGTATGAGATTGATATTTCACTATACATTTACAAGGTAATTTCATGAAAAATAACCCTCCCAAGACCAAAACCCTGGGACACATCAAAAGAAACTGTTGTCTTTGTTTCTGTGTAGCTTTAGCAACATCAGGGAAGATTTGGACTTTCAAAGTACAAGTAGCCTTATGATACTTAAAATATAATTTCAACAGCCAGTCGTCTCTATCACAGTCCAAAGTCATTGTGACTAATAATGTGGAGGATATTGCTAGCCCTTGTTCGGATGATTCAATAAAAACTGTTAATTCCAAGCTATCTTCTAATATCGGGGAAAAAGCATCAGCCCCTTCTCCCATCTCTTTTTTTCTTAAAAGATAACAAATAGAAAACTCTTGATATTGGTGGTAATGACTGTGATAGCATTTTCAAAATCTCTAACATATCTCTCTTAAACATCTCCTCAGCACATATCCCTGGAACCTTAGGAAAATTTATCAGACATAAATTCCTCCTACGAACTGTATTTTCCAAATTTTCCAATTTAAGTCCACAGTTGTCATACCTTTGACTAGGAAGGTTGCAAGAGCAGACATAGATTTAGATTCAGTAACCAAGGTTTGAACAGTGTCCTGTACCACAGATAGCTGTGATTCTTGTGAGTTCACCTTCTACTCCAAGACAGATAACTTAACATGGTCATAAGACTGTTGAGCTGTAAGAGATTGCCCTAATGACACAATAATGTTCCAAATCTCCTCCAATGTAAACACAGCAGGTCATACCAGTGAGAATGACACAACATTGGTTTTGATTTCAGGCACTGCAGGAAAGAGATTCAACCCCTTCTTGGATTGGAGCAGCTTTCAGTTGTGTTATACTGCTGACAGGAAAGCTATCTGCTTCCTTTGAACTACAGCATTCCTATGCTACCGCACAGGAGCCTCAGCTGCTGGCCAGCAGATCGATGAAAGCACTGCCTCTGGGCTTGAGGGGGGTTTCCTGGATAGCACTTTTCCCTCAGACTTGCTGGATCCATCTGCAGGTCTCGTATGTCTGGGAACAGTGAAACGCTGTTATCCAAGAGTAAGAAGGCAGACGCTCCTGCCTCCCGAACTCGTAGTGATCCCCCAGTAGATGTGAATGCTGCAACATCCTTGGCTGTAGTTTGAACAAGTTGGTGTGTTGAAGTAGAAGCCACCAAAGTCACAGGAAAAACCCTCCTGTGGCGCTTCTTAAGGCATATTAGAGGCAATACAAGAGGAGCATCAAAATGTGTCTTTTCTCAGGCATCATCTTGTCCCCCCAAAGGACCACTTCTTTAAGTTTTATTATTTTTCCAAGGCCCACTAGGCTCCCTTAGGCCTTGAGCACCCCAGCCAGGGAGACCGGTTTTCCCTCGGATCTCTCTTTACCACATATGATATTTTCAATATGGCATTCAGGGCCTTTGCAATGGGAATTGGAATTCACAGACTTGCCTGGCTGCAGCCCTCAGCCTTGAGCCAGCTGTGCAGGAAATGCTGGAGGACATTCCTTGCTATGGAGATAATCTTTTTGGTGAGAATATGTAGGAGGGTGCTAATCTCATCAAGCAACACTCAGACACCAAGAAGTCTCTCTTCAGGCCCACTCTCGGCTTAGTCTCCTGATCTATGAGGTATTTTTGCAAAGGGTAAAGAAGGTCTTACTACTCTCCCTTCTCTTGTTCCTCCTAAACAAACCAGGAATTTTGCCCTTGACCATACCAGTAGAGGGCCCAAATGTCCCAGCCAGCTCCCCAGTCAAAAGCAAGGATGAACTTTTGATTGGCTCCAGGAAAGCATAGCATCCATCCCCATAACTCTCAGATGACCTACCAGTATGAGAGAGGCTGATTTTTTCCCCATTCCGGTGACCCTATAATACCTCAAACTAGTGGGTTCTGAAAATAGTCCAGATGGGTTACAGTCTACAATTTGAAAGACTCCCTCAAATTGCTCACTGAGAGCATCAAAGTTATTCCAAGTACTTCCTGATCACAAAGAAGACAAATTAAATTCATCCTATCATAGGCCTGAGGGCCCTGAATAAATAGGGTTACCATATGTCTCCAGAAAAAGGAGGACGGATTGAGCCAGCCGGGTTTTACTTCCATTTCTTTCAAAGCAATGGAAGTAAAACCCGGCTGGCTCAATCCGTCCTCCTTTTTCTGGAGCCATATGGTAACCCTATGAATAAATATCTGGCCAGACAAAAGTTCAGGATGGTTTCCTTGGGTACCCACATTCCTCTTATTCAAAGAGGGGATTTTCTATGATCTGTGGACTTCAAAGATGCATATATCCACATTCAGATAACTTCCCAAGTCACAGTAGGTATCTCAGATTATGAGTAGGGAAAGTCATAATCCACTTCCAGTATCGCTGTTTCCCTATTTAGATGATTTGCTGCCAAGAGAACATCAGAGGAAGGAGCAAAATAATTAATGCACATGACCACTCCAGTAATAGAGCTACTAAGGTTTATCATAAATTATCCCAAATCCCAGCTCAGCCTGTCACAATGATTGGAGTTTATAGGAGCCATGCTAGACATGACTCAAGCTTTCACATTTCTCCCATAGTAGCACATTGATGCTCTGATCAAATGGTCACAGAAGTGCATCAGAGTCCGCAGGTATCAGCTTGACAGATGTTGAAAATGCTAGGCCCGAGGGGCAAGATGGCGTCTGAATAGGACGTGTGTGAAACAGCTCCTCACTCAACTCCCTCTTGCTGTTTTTTTTTCCTTTAAAAAATACATTTCCATGCCCAAGAGAAGGGGCAAACAGAGGGCTTACCCTGCTCCCTCTACAAGACAGGAATTGGGACCGATGGACCGTTTCACTGTTCCCAGAGTAGAATTGACTGGGCAACAACCCTTGCTGCAGGAGGGATCGATGAGAGGAGAACCGACCTACCTGCCTGAGGGAGAGACCACTCTGAGCCCAGAGGAACGGAGTCCTCCTTCGATGTCGGCAATGCTGGCAGACCAGAGCCCTGGATTGACTAGACCCAATGAGGAGATGTCTGATCTGGGAGCAGGTGCAGACTCTGCTAGCAGAACGCCGAGTGCAGCAGTGCTGGTGGTTACTGCTGAGAATGCCGAAGGAGCAGGAGTTGAATCACAGGAGAGCAAGACTGGCTCTAAGAAAGTTGCTCAGGAAGAGGTAACATTGAAATTATTTCCTAAAAAAACGGAGAAAATAACCCTAGAAAAAATTTGGGATGCTTTGGAATGTTTAGAAGATTCTTTAACCAAGAAATTATCTCCAACAGTTAAAGTTACTCAATCAAATCAAGCTAAAATAGCAGACTTGGAAAAACAGTTGGAACAATCTAAAACTTGTGAACAAACAATTATACTTGAAACAAATCAAATTAAAGAGAGTCAAATAACTTTAATAAAAGAAAATGTATATTTTTATAGGAAAATAGAAACTTTAGAAAATCTACAAAGGATGAAAACATTGAGATTTATAAATTTTCCTAAAGTTCCAGTAGTGGCTCCTTTAATAACATTTAAAAGATATCTTTCTGAAGTATTAAAAACTACTGAACAATTGTTTCCACCTGTAGGAAGGATTTATTATTTGGCTCCCTGTGTTAAGAAACCAAGTGAGCGCATAATACCATCTATGGCAACCCCATTTGAGGAGCTAAATTTGAATTTATCACAAACAATTGAAGATGAACTATGTGGAGTACAACCTGCTACATTAATTATAGACTTTGTTCTACAGCCGGATCGGGACTGGATCTTGAAAACTTTCTTTAAACATAGACATGAAGTCTTTCTGATTGCAAAGTCAAAGTATTTCCTGATATTGCTAGACAAACTCAGAAAAGACGTCAGTCTTTTTTGAAACTTCGTGATTTTGTCACAGGGGGGAGTTTTCTGGCTTAATTTTCCTTGTAAATGTGTTGTTAAATTTCAGTCTATTAAATATGTTTTCTTTGAGAGTGATCAGTTAGCAAAATTCCTGGACTCCAGACAAGAACCAGCCGTAAACTCTCTGGTGCTTCCTTCATTAGTATCTACTCTGTGATAGGATAAGTGGGAATGTGTTCTATTCATTTTTTCCTATGTTAACCAATTTTTGAATAGTGCCTTGCCTATAATTGTGGACTTTAGCAGTAATTATCATTTAATAGATTTTCTTTATAAAATATTTTCTTGTATGGTATGGTAATACTCCTTTTCTGTACAAGTGTTTCTTGTAAAATTCATTAAAATTACAAATAATAAAAAAAAAAAACAAAAAAAAAGAAAATGCTAGGCCCCATGGCTTCAACTGTTCAAGTCCTGCAAATGACAAGATGGATTTGGATAGGCTGGAGTGGGTTTCAAAGGCACTCTAGTAGTTGGAACTTCTATAATCTATGTCCCAGAAATGCCAAAGAAAGAGAATGATCAAGTATTTTATATCACATTCATTGTTGATTTAATTATGAATTGATAATAAATGTTACTATTGGGCAGACTGGATGGAACAGTAAGGTCTCTATCCGCCATTATTTACTATACTACTACTACTTAACATTTCTAGAGCGCTACTAGGGTTACGCAGCGCTGTACAAATTAAACAAAGAAGGACCGTCCCTGCTCAAAGGAGCTTACAATCTAAAGAACGAAATGTCAAGTTGGGGCAGTCTAGATTTCCTGGGTAGAGGTGTAGTGGTTAGGTGCCGAAGGCGACATTGAAGAGGTGGGCTTTAAGCAGTGATTTGAAGATGGGCAGGGAGGGGGCCTGGCGTATGGGCTCGGGGAGTTTGTTCCATGCATGGGGTGAGGCGAGGCAGAAAGGGCGGAGCCTGGAGTTGGCGGTGGTGGAGAAGGGTACTGAAAGGAGGGATTTGTCTTGAGAGCGGAGGTTATGGGTAGGAACATAAGGGGAGATGAGGGTTGAGAGGTAAGGAGGGGCTGCAGATCGAGTACATTTGTAGGTTAGTAGCAGAAGCTTGAACTGAATGCGGTACCTGATCGGAAGCCAATGAAGTGACTTGAGGAGAAGGGTGATATGAGTGTATCGGTTCAGGTGGAAGATAAGACATGCAGCAGAGTTCTGAACGGACTGAAGGGGGGATAGGTGGCTAATTGGGAGACCAGTGAGGAGTAGGTTGCAGTAGTCAAGGCGAGAGGTAATGAGAGAGTGGATGAGAGTTCTGGTGGTGTGCTCAGAGAGGAAAGGGCGGATTTTGTTAATGTTGTAGAGGAAGAAGCGACAGGTCTTGGCTATCTGCTGGATATACACAGAGAAGGAGAGGGAGGAGTCGAAGATGACACCGAGGTTGCGGGCAGATGAGACGGGGACGATGAGGGTGTTATCAACCGAGATAGAGAGTGGAGGTAGAGGAGAAGTGGGTTTGGGTGGGAAGACAAGAAGTTCGGTTTTGGCCATGTTCAGTTTCAGATGGTGGTTGGACATCCAGGCAGCAATGTCGGATAAGCAGGCCGATATCTTAGCCTGGGTTTCCACAGTGATGTCTGGTGTGGAGAGATAAAGCTGGGTGTCGTCAGCATAAAGATGATAGTGGAAGCCATGAGACGAGATCAGGGAGCCCAGGGAAGAGGTGTAGATTGAGAAAAGAAGGAGTCCAAGGACAGAACCCTGAGGGACTCCAACAGAGAGCGGGATAGGGGTGGAGGAAGAACCATGAGAGTGTACTCTGAAGGTACGATGGGAGAGATAAGAGGAGAACCAGGAGAGGACAGAGCCCTGGAACCCAAAAGAGGACAGTGTGTCGAGAAGTAAGTTGTGATTGACAGTGTCAAAAGCGGCGGATAGGTCGAGGAGAATGAGGATGGAGTAATGACCTTTGGATTTGGTGAGGAACAGGTCATTACAGACTTTGGATAATGCCGTTTCTGTCGAGTGTAATGGGCGAAAGCCAGATTGAAGCGGATCGAGGATGGCATGGGAGGCGAGAAAATCAAGGCAACAGCTGTGAACGGCGCGTTCAAGTATTTTGGAGAGGAAGGGTAGGAAGGAAATGGGGCGGTAGTTGGAGGGACAGGTAGGGTCAAGTGAAGTTTTTTTGAGCAGAGGTGTGACAACAGCGTGCTTGAAGGTGTCAGGGACAGTTGCAGTGGAGAGAGAGAGGTTGAGGATATGACAGATGGGGGGGGGGTGATAGTAGGAGAGATGGTGTTAAGTAAGTTGGTGGGAATGGTGTCTGAGGAACAGGTGGTGCATTTCGAGAAGGAGAGAAGATGGGCGGTTTCCTCTTCAGTGATATCAGGCAAAGAGGAGAAGGAGGCCTGGGTTGGTTGGTTGAGGGAGTGGGTGATAGGATGAAGAGGAGGAGAAGGTTTAGTGGTGAATTCGAGGTTGATCTTCTGGACCTTGTCGCGGAAGTAGTCAGCCAGTGATTGAGGAGAGAGTGAGGGGGGGTGGGAGCGGAGGGCACTTTGAGGAGGGAGTTGAGGGTGGCGAA
This sequence comes from Microcaecilia unicolor, assembly GCF_901765095.1. Classification (NCBI taxonomy): domain Eukaryota; kingdom Metazoa; phylum Chordata; class Amphibia; order Gymnophiona; family Siphonopidae; genus Microcaecilia; species Microcaecilia unicolor. Next base: position 326,407,051 of record NC_044032.1, on the reverse strand, counting down.
GAGACGACGAGGGTTAGAGCTGAGGGAATTAGTCAATTGGGTGTAATAGTCCTGTTTGGCGAGAAATAGGGAGGACTGGAAGGAGGATAGCATGAATTTGTAGTGAATGAAGTCAGTATGGGTACGAGATTTCCTCCATAGGCGTTCAGCCGATCGGGTGCAGGAGCGAAGGTAACGGGTGCAAGGGTTAATCCAGGGCTGGGGATTAGTGCGCCTTGTGGGACGGGAAACGGACGGTGCAAGGGTGTCTAGGGCAGAGGAGAGAGTGGCATTGTAAGTGGAAACAGCCTTATCGACAGACTCAGAGGACATGATGGACGGGAGGAGATCAGAGATACTAGCGGATAAGGTGGGGGGGTCAACAGCCTGGAGATTCCTGGAGGTAGTGGTTAGTGTTGGGCGGGACTGAGGGGGAGGATGATGAAGTGTGAATGTGATCATGTGATGGTCAGAAATGGGAAGAGCAGAGACGCAGAAATTGGAGGGCGAGCAGGTAGAAGAGAGGACGAGATCAAGACAGTGACCAGATTTGTGAGTAGGGGTGGTGGAGCTCAGTTGGAGGTTGAAGGAGGAGGTTAGAGTGAGGAATTGAGAAGCGTATGAGTCGGATGGGTTATCAGTGTGTATGTTGAAGTCACCAAGAATGAGGGATGGGGATGAGGGCTCAATAAAAACGGAGAGCCAGGCATTGAAGTCAGTAAGGAAGGAGGGGAGGGACTTATCAGGGGGGCGGTAAATGACTGCAACTCGGAGTGGCAGCGGGTAGAATAGACGGATGGAATGGACTTCAAAGGATGAGAAGCAGTGAGACTGTGGTAGGAGGAGGGGTTGAAAACTGCAGGAGGGCGAGAGTAGTAGGCCAATGCCGCCACCGTGGCTAACTGGGCGGGGTGAATGGGAGAAAAGGTAGCCTCCATGGCAGAGGGCTGCGACTGAGGCAGAGTCGTCAGGGGTGAGCCAGGTTTCGGTTAGGGCGAGCAGTTGAAGGGAATGGGAGATGAAGAGATCATGGGTGAAGGTAAGTTTGTTGCAGATTGAGTGGGCATTCCACAGGGCACACGAGAAGGGGAGGGAGGAAGGGGGGAGGAGGGGAATGGAAATGAGATTGGAGATATCGCGGGAACGTTTGCATAGATGAGACGAGGACGAGGACATGTGTGGTGGACCTGGGTTGGGATTGATGTCTCCCGCGGATAGCAGGAGAAGGAGCAAGAGAGAGCGGAGAAGGGTGGGGGAGGTAGGGCGACAAAGGCGCCGAAGGCGGGATGCGCTTAGGAGGAATGGGGAAGGGTTCATGGCAGGAAGGAGGTGTTGGAGGTTGAGAGCTAGGAAGGAGGAGGAGGAGGACAGGGTGGTGAAGAGGTGAGGGATAGGGGTAGGTAGGGTATTGCAGTAGTGAGCAGGATGGGGGAGGATGGGTAGTGAGTTCGTGTGGTATACAGCGGAGGGAGGGGGAAAAGATTAGGGAGGGATAGGGCGAGGAATAGAATGTGAATGTGGGCCATAAGTAGTGAGTGAGGTGTTTATGGGGGCAGGTAGCTGGGTTGGGAGACAGGCAGGTTGAGGTGAGCAGGATGAACATAGTACTATGTTACTATGTAACTCCTATGGCATGCCTGCATTTGAGGTTGGCTCAGTGGACCTTATTTTCCCAATGGTTGCAGGCCAGAGGGAACCTCCAGGGTGTAGCATCTGTCACTGCTTCTCTCAATGAGTCTCTATCCTAGTGGATAGTTAAATCCAATCTGGCCAAGGGACTCCCCTTCTAAATTCCTCAAGTTCAAACAACTTTGACAACAGATGCAAACAACCTGAGATGAGCAGCATATGTAGATGGCTCAGGATAAACTTCACCAGATAAACCTCCTGAAGCTAAGAGTAGTCTGGAATGCTCTAAAAGCTTTCAGAAATCAGTTGGCAAATCAGATTATCCTAATCCAGACAGACAATCAGGTTGCAATGTACTACATCAGCAAGCAGGGAGATACGGTCAGGCTCCACTTCAGTTCCCACCAATGTGGCCTCTTCCCGTGAGACTGAGCTCTGTCTTCACTTTCTTCTTTTATCAGGCAGTAAACTCCTCCCTTAAGCTGTACCCTGATGCCTAATTGGAGGGCCCTACTGCTCTATTGGGTAAGCTAGAGGGCTTGCCCTTAAATGTCAGCTGATTTCCCTCTTCTAGCAGTTTCCCTAGGGATTGATCTTGTGGTCTATGGGGCAGGACTGGAGCTGATTCTTTGGTGTCACTTACCACCTCCACCCTTTTCTTATGGTTCTGACCTTTCCTATGGGATGGGACATAGAATCCGTCATGTATCCTTTGATAAATCAGGCCCTTAATCTGTAAATGATATTCAATGGCCATCTAAGGATAGTAGAACCAAGCCAACAACTAAATAGTATGGCAACAAGTCATACTGAGAATTCTACTTTTTCACTCTTCTTTCCACTTGGAAAATAAAGGTCACAGTATAAATTAGACTTTTAAATCTATTACATGGCCACACTTTCTTTCCTTTCAAAAGGAAAAGGTGACCTATATCTAAATCACTGAGCTTTACAGAATATGTAAATGTAACATGTTATCTAGGTGTAAACGTTATAATACCTGATTTTTCTGTGTAGACTTTTGAATGGATATTTTCTTAGATACCTGGAAATTCACTTTATTCAGCTTTATGAATGATAGTTTCATAAGAATTAATTTTGGCATTGAATAATTGAAAGATTTTGAAAATATTTCTTTCTTTTCCAGTGGCCAAGAGAAGCTCTTCTTTCAGTTTCAAGGAAATTTTTCACCAACATTGACCTTGGCAGTGATGAGATGAAGGACAAATTTTCACATATGTGTGTGGAAATTCACTTGAGTGTAACTGAAATGGCAGAACGGTTTTATACAGAACTTCGAAGATATTATTATACAACTCCCACTTCTTATTTAGAGTTAATCAATCTCTACTTGTCTATGCTGGATGAAAAAAGGAAGCAACTAGTTTCGGTAAGGTTTAATTTTTTTTATTTAGTTTTTAAATTGTTTTTCTCCATATTATACTGCAGATTGGAGCAGTTGCATTATAATTAAGGCTTCTGTGCTAAGCTGTTTGTAAATTTAGGAGTTTATTTTCCAGCTATTAAGCTATTTTCCAGTGTTTATCAATGTTTTCTTGCCAGTGGAATCAAGTATGTCAGTCTGTGTCACTTAAAAGTCCTTAGGGCAGAAAAGACACAAGAACTGAGTGGAGAATACAAGATAAGACAGGAGAGGGGTAAAGTAGTAGAGGAAGTGTTTTTTTGTTTTTCCAATTTTTATCCAATAAATACCTACTTTCATTTTGTTTTGCATCAGGGGTGTTTTGTTGGTTTTTATTGGTTAAAATCTACAATCCACAGCCCTAACATAAAATCTTAACTAAGGGCTTCTTTTACAAAGCCGCACTAATGATTCCCGCTTGGAAAATGAGAGGAAGCCCATAGGAATTGAATGAGCTTCCTATCAGTTGCCACATCGAGAATTGGTAGTGTGGCTTTGTAAAAGAGGCCCTAAGTTAACTTATCATGGAATTACCATTAATCAAATTTGTACCTTGTTTAGTAATACCACACAGTATTTTAAAAGTGCAATCTCTTCCTTTAAATGTACCATTCCCCTCTCCCGACCTTCAGCTTGCAGTGGTTCAGTGATTTTACAGCAGCTGACAACTGGGGGCTGAGTTAGACCCGGATACTCAATGTTGGACCTCATATGAGTGGTGTTTTTGTGGAGAGTAACCTAGTGATTAAAGCAGTGAGCTGTGAACCAGAAAAATCAGGGTTCAAATCCGACCAGTACTCCTTATGACCTTCAGTAAGCCACTTAACCCTCCATTCCTCAGGTACAAACTAACCCCCCTGTTTACTAAGCCACACTGCAATACCGACACAGCCCATTCAAAGTGAATGGGCTGCGCCAGCATTAGCGCACCACAGCTGTTAGTGCGGCTTAATAAACAGGGGTAAGATTGTAAGCTCTCTGGGGATAGGGAAGTACCTGAATAGAACTTACCTTGAACTACCAATGGAAAGGTGTGAACTAAATATCCAGGTCATGTGCATCCACCAGATGCTGGCCAATATTCAGACGTGTTCCTAGATAACTAAGCAGATAAAGTTAGAACATTTTGGGGCTCATAATCAAAAGAAAAAAATGTGCAAAAAATGACATAAGATTTAAATGTTCTCACACGACAACATTTAAACCATATCATCAACCCCTCCCCCCACCCAAAAAAATATATAAGTCCAATATTTGTCAAAAGAAAAACATTTTCAGAGTGGGCATTTCAGGGACATGACATAGGTGGTGTTACGTGATGTATGCTTTTTTGCGATAACAGCAAAATGATATCCTTGCATCGGAAAGAAAACTGTTGTGATTTAGACCTGCTTTAAAAGTGATTAGCTCAAGACTAAACTTGTCTTTGGACCCATTTGTGATTTTGCTGAGATGGAGAGGTGGAATGGTTGGCTTGTGAACAAGAGTAGAGAGTTGCTGAGTGGTCTGTTACCTTAGTTTGTTTGCCCCAGTCCAAACATTTTGACCTTCACATTCCAGCTTTGCCTCCTTTGTGTCTCACCTCCTCAAGTCCTTGTCTACACCTGCTAGCTCCCCAGCTACACCCATTCCTTACTTTGTATCTTGCCTCCTTCCCCCACCAAACCTTCACTGTCCCTAAACCCCTACACCTCCCATTCAAACTTCCTACCTGCTTTTCTTCCGTCTCTCATTATTACTCTGTTCACTTCCAGTTTGTCACTGTGTTATGTTTTGCTGCTGTTTGTGTGAGGACTGTGTGCCAGTGATAGGAGAGACTGTGCTTTGCGTTGCTGCTGATTGTGTGAGGACTGTTTGTGCTGGTGCTGTGTCTGGGTCTCACTGGGTGCAGTAGGTAGAGGAGTGCATAGTAGTGTTACTGGGTTTAGTGGGTTTCACCTGTGGTGGTGGATGCACTGAATGCTATTGTGGCTGACGCTTTAGTGGATGTGCATGAGAATTTAGAGGGGAGACCCAGGAGGAGATACCCTTATTCCAGAGTATTTAAGCCCAGGACCCGCAATGCCTTACTATGTAGCACTTTGGATAGGGCTGCTATACAGCACCTCTGTCAGCAGCTACAACCCCTCCTCCTGGCCAGGACACACAGGAATAATCCACTGCCAGCCCACCCAGGGCCGTGCCAATATGGTAAGCGGGGTAAGCATGGCAGGGGGACGCCGTCCTTTGGGGGGGCGCCACCGCACCATGCTTACCTCGCCCTCCCGCTCCCGCAGCAAGAAGATCCCTTTCCTTTTATTTCTTCTTTTAAATTTACCTCTGTCCGGCAGCGCAGGCGCAGCGTCAGTGAAGGAGGCGGCGCTCCCGACGTGTCTGCTGTCTAGCCTTCCCCTTCGCTCATGTTCCGCCTTCTTCTGACGTCATTTCCTTGACGTCAGAAGAAGGCAGAACATGAGCAAAGCGAAGTCTAGACAGTAGACACGTCGGGAGCGCCGCCTCCTTCACTGACGCTGCGCCTGCGCTGCCGGATTGAGGTAAATTTAAAAGAAAAAAAAAGGAAAGGAATGTTGGAAGGTGGGGGAGGTAGAAGAGGGCGTGCAGTTGGGACATGGGAGCGGGAGGGCAGGGGAGAGAGGAGCATGTGAGGGCAGGGTTCATGGAAGGGAGAGGAGAATTGCTGGATAGGGTCAGAGATGAATGGAGGAGGCAAGGGACAGATGGGCATGGATTGATGGGAGGGTAGGGCTCAGGGAGAGAGGGGAATTGCTGGATAGGGATGAATGGAGGGGCAGGGGACAGATGGCCATGGATGGATATGGATTGCAGGGCAGGGCTCAGGGAGAGAGAAGAAATTGCTGGACATAAAGGGGAGGGAAGAGAGATGAAGGAGATGAAATGAGCGAAAAGGAAGAGAGGAGAAAAACTGCACATGGATGAAGAAAATACGCAGAAGCTGAGGACCAGAAATTAAGAAGAAAGGAGGAAAGGAAAGAAATTAATGGAAAGGAAGCCCTGGAAATGGATTTAAGAGGACAGATAGCCGCAGAATCAGATACTGGGCCAGCATGATCAGTGTGGCAAGTGGTGAGCGATCATTTTCACCGGGGGGGGGGGGGGGGGGGGGGCAACTGATAGTCTGCAGGGGGGCGCCAGAGACCCTTGGCACGGCCCTGAGCCCACCTTAAGGTCATTGCCTCCCTCGCTTTTCCTACCACCAGCATTTTTCAGTCAGTGGTAGCAGTCAGTGTAGGCCTTGTCCAGCCCGCCATCTCCAACTGTCTTTTTTTTTTTTAATAGGATTAGATATATTATGAAAAAAAAATGGACAAGAGTTTAACAAAAAATTCTGTTTGATCATTGGTATCCATCCTAGAGCAAGGGATCTCAACCTAGTCCTCGGGAAACACCCAGCCAGTCAGACCCCCACGATAGCCACAATAAATAGGCATGAGATAAACCTGCACGTATTATCTTTATTGTATGCAGATATATCTCATGCCCATTCACAGTGTGCATCCCGAAAATCTAACTGTCCAGGTGTGTCCCAAGGACTGGGTCAAGAACTGCTGTCCTACAGGTATACCATCAAGAACATCTGGTATAGCTGCCAACAAAATCTTCACAAAATAGGATCAAACCAGAAGACTAGACAGCAAGGATTAACACGTGGAATGGGTTCTGATGGATTCCACCGCATTGCTGGATACCTTATGATGGTGGAAGGAATGTAGCATCTTACTAGAATTAATCATCTAGCTGCAGGAAGGACACTTTCTTGCTTTTGAAAGTTTTGAAGTGACATTGCATTCAGGTAAAACCTCACAAGATGATGTATGAGTATTTCTTGTGTGCCTCTTCCAGTTTCTAGTATTTTCATCATCAAACAATTCAAAAAATCTCTGCAGGACTTTCATACCACTAGAAGTTCTGTCAACTAAGTGAAGCAGTATTTGAGGTCCCATTTGCAGGTGCGTTCGAAGTGTCGAATCTCCAACTGTCTTGTCCAATTCCTCAATGCCTTGCTCACCCCCCCCCCCCCCAATATATTACTTTCCCCATTACTTCTCAGGCCCTCCAGAACAACATGGCTCAGTTCAACGCCATAGACCACTTCACCTCAGTCTTTGGTATCATCAACCACATTACACTCATACCCCTCTCCCCAGGCACACAGAAACATGATGGCAGATAAGGGCCAAATGCCCCATCCTCAGTAACCACTAATTCTTCCTTTTCCTAAGGGATCCCACGTGCTTTTCTCATACTTTCTTAAATTCTTACATAGTCCCCCTCTTTACAACCTCTACCAGGAGGCCATTCCACGCACCCACCACCCTTTCCATGAAAGAATATTTTTTTAGATTCCTCCTAAGTCTATTTCCTCTTAACTTTGTCCTATGCCCCCTCATTCCAGAGTTTTCCTTCATTTGATAAAGGCTCACCTCCTGTATATTAATGTCACGGAGGTATTTCTACGTCTCTATCATATCCCCTCTATCCTGCCTCTCTTCCAGTGTATACATGTTGAGGTTCATAAGCCTGTCCCTATATGTTTTATGATGGAGACCGCTTACCAGTTTTGTAGCCGCCCTCTGTATCAACTCCATCCTGATTGTCTTTCTCAGAGGTGTAGCTAGGTTTTGACGTCTGGGGGAGCAGACTTTTGTAAAATAGGCGCCAGAAGGGTAGGCTGGCCATAGCGATAGCATCCCACAGCAGAGAAGATGCAACTAGACATTCCTAGAAATGTCAAGGCACTGCTAAGCCTAGGGGACACTGGTGGCTGCTTTAGAGTCTCATTGGGATTAGCACATTTTCCAAGGGGAATGTACCTAGGCTCTGACTCTCTTATAAAGGTAACAACCAAATAGGAACTTCTCTGACCTTTTTACAATGTACTGCCAAGTGGCAGCCAAGTGAAAACACAAATAGAAACAGAGACCAAAGAAATATTTTTTACACTTGCAGCCTATATTAGCATGGCAAGACATTGGCATTTGTGTACTGTGAAGTGGAATTTCTTACAATAGGCTGCAGTTAGTAAAATGCTGAGGTGGATTTAGTGACAGTGCCGGTACAGTACTGAATCTGAATTTACAGAAATACAGGTTAATAAATACAAAGCAAATGTTTACGCTGATATCTTTTTATTGAAACTTAAAGACACTTTAATCAACTTACAACTAAGTTTTATATTATGCCTCATGAAACAGAGAGAAAAAACAAACTTCAGTAAACAAAGTTGAACATTTCTTATTTTCTGAATATCAGGCCCTAAAATAGTAACATAGTAGATGACCGCAGTTAAAGACTTGTACAAACCAAGTAAGTACTGTTCAAGATTCAATACTAGATTTTATTCAGTGCTATGCCTATAACTTTGGGGTGCTATAATGAATAATGTAAACAAACTTTAACAAAGCCTTTTGCGCCTAGGCCTCATCCTGGAAAAATGATCAGTCACAGTGTTGTAGTCAATTGCCTCAGCGAGCTACCTTTCTATTGACAGAAGAGCTAAGCTGGATAGTCGGTCCTCACTCATGACAGAACGCAAATAAGATTGTATCAGCTTTAGGCGGCTAAAAGACCTTTCTGCAGAAGCACTGCTTGTGGGCAATGTTAAAAAGATCTGGTAAGGATGGATGAGTTTCATTTGGTGGAGGAGGTACATTTCGACTTCCGGTGACGTCATGACCGTGAGGGGTTGAAGGAAAAAGATCTCTCCGGCTTCAATCCCCCCTCCGCATGATCAGCTCACAAACCGCGATCTAAAAACGAAATTCGCCACAGCCTGAAACGGCAGAGAGGCCGGCAACGTACATTTTAACTTAATTGGCGGCGTAATGGCAGCGAAAAATGTACATAAAGATAAGCTCCGTGGTAGAGGAGCAGAAGACAAGATGGCGCCGCCCGCAAGTCCGCCGGGCCCAACAGTGTCATCGGCTTGGATCGCCGAAATAACCTCAGAAATGTCCTCAGTGTTAGAAGCTATGTTGGATCGCCGGCTTTCCCCCATAAATACTAACCTGGAAAAGGTAAAAGAACAGCTCACAGATCTTTCTCGGGATTGTGCAGGCTTTCAAACACGTGTGAGTGAAATTGAGGATAGAGTAACGGAGGTGGAGACAATACAAGAAATAACTCAAAAAAAGCTGCAGGCGATGGAGGAAAAGATTGAGGACTTAGAAAACAGGTCCAGGAGAAATAATATCCGAGTGGTGGGCCTGCCAGAAACGTTACCCGAACGGGGCTTGGAGGTTTTTTTGGCACGCTGGTTTGCCAGTGAACTACAATACCCAGAAGCCTCGGGGCCGATACAAATAGAACGGGCTCACCGCATCGGGATGAAAATGACTGGCACCAATAAGCCAAGAGTGGTAATTCTAAAATTTTTGAACTATGCGCAAAAACAAGAAGTGATGAAGTTGCTGAGAGCTGGGAAAGCATTGGAGTATGAAGGAATCCCAGTAAGATGTTTCCAAGATTATTCAGCAGGGGTAGCAACACGGAGGAGACAGTTTTCGGAGGTTTGCTCAACGCTATTCCAAAAGAAAATAAGATTTGCACTACAATACCCTGCCAAATTGCGGGTCACGCATAATGGTATTACTAAGACATATGAGACGGCAGGGGCGGCTAAAGAATTTCTACAACAGCTGGGAACATTATCTTCAGATGCAAGTTGAACAGCATAGAAGGAGAATCACTCTGAGAACACTGAGTAATGTCATACAGAGAGGTCAGCGGAGACCTGATTGGTCAAGATATGACACTACAGTAATCTCCCAGCCAAGAACAAAGATGGACCACTTATAGTAGCAGAAAGCTTGGCAAGAAGGCTGCAGTTGGAAAGTTAAGGTCCTATGGTTTGTGAGTTAGACTTGAATGTTGAATTTATTTTTTTTTTTTTTTTTTTTGTTTTGTTTTTTTTTTGCTGTTAATTAAGACACTATATGGCAGACATGGCCTGTGGGTGAACCGATTTGAACCCCTGGTAAGAGGGGGGAGACCCTGTAAGTGTCTGCTCAGCTTGACAAGAAAGTTATGTTTTATGTTTATTGTAACAATGTATAATGCGGAGGGGGGAGGGAGAGACGTAAGGAAGTTAAGGTCCTAATTGGTGGACCTGAGAATAAGGGATATAGGGTTTGGGGGGGGGGAGGGAAGAGGGATGCAAGCAGGGCACAAGTCTTAACTAGTAAGGATGTAGAACATAACAATGAAGTTGACACAGTGGAGGTGCAAGTGGGGGGGGGGCAGAGGCTGGGATGTCCCCCTCGAGTACAACAGTGGACATTTATGGAGAAAGGCACACACTTTCAAATCCAAGAATAGTAAGAATACTAACGTGGAATGTAGGCGGAGTTAATTCGCCAATCAAACGTTCTAAGATTTTACAGCAATTAAATAGGCAAAGGGCGGACATAGCACTCTTGCAGGAGACGCATCTGAACCAGATTGAACATGCCAAGCTCAGCACCTGGTGGGTCGGGGATTGTATAGCAGCAAATGCACAAGGTAAAAAGGGAGGAGTAGCGATACTAATTAGAAAAGGCATAGCCTCTGTAATTAATCCACTTCTGATTGATACTGAAGGCCGCTATGTTATATTGGAAGTGGTAGTTGGGAGACAGAAACTGCTTATCTGTAATGTTTATGCTCCAAATAGATATGATCGGAAGTTTTATCAAACTCTGATAAACTTTTTGCTTAGGCAACCGCACGCAGCTATAGTGCTGGGGGGTGATTTAAATGCAACTTGGGACCCCTCTCTGGACAGATCAGCCCCGGAGACGGCCTCTTCATGTTATAATAATAGAGGCCTCTTACAGTTGAGCCAGATGTTGGGCCTGGTTGATGTGTGGCGGGTGCTGCACCCAGGTGAGAAAGACTATACACACTTGTCGCGGGCCCACTCCACTCAGTCGAGAATTGACTATATTCTGACATCACGTCAGATGTTTGGGGAAGTGACAACAGCGGAGATAGGACCGTACATGGTGTCGGACCACGCCTGGGTTAAGATAGAATGGATACCAAGCGGTACAACTCCACAGGAATACAAATGGCAATTTCCCCTGGAGTTCAGTTCAGATCCAATGCTTAAAGGCAGGTTACAAGCTTGCTGGGCGGAATATAGTACTCATAATCAAGAACACATAGAAGACCCAGTTTTGTTTTGGGAAGCGGCTAAGGCGGTTCTTAGAGGCGAAGTGATAAGTCATGCACACTTTGTGAGGAAGACACGAGATAGAAACATCTTGCGTTTGAGTACCCAACTTTGTAAGGCACGGAAGAGATATGGGGAGACACACGCGATAGGTGATAAACAACAAGTGCTGGAACTTCAGACCGCCCTAAATGTACTTTTGCAAGAAAGGGCACACAAGTCACAGTTATACTATAGATATATGCTCTATAAACATGGTAATAAAACAGGCAAGTTGATGTCAAAAATAATTAGCCCTCGGGGAGGGACAAAGAATATTTTGGCACTGAGACAAAGGGGGGGAGGGCTCCACACATCAGACAAAGCAATATGTGAAACTTTTCGGGCCTTTTATCAAGAGCTGTACGCTTCCCCAGAGGAAGACGGTCTGCTAAACCAGATGTATTTAGAAAATCTGGCTCTACCAAAGCTTACAATACAAGAGCTGGATAGTCTCAATCAATTAATTACTGAAGATGAAGTCAGTTTGGTTATTGCTCACAGCCCACGACTAAAAGCCCCGGGACCAGATGGGTTAAGGGGAGAATTCTATAAATTAATGGAAGGAGGGGTTATACCTGCAATTACTAGATTTTTGAACCAAGTGATAGAGAGACAAAGGTTACCCCCAGACTTGAATAGGGCTCAAATAATAGTTTTGTTGAAACCGGGGAGGGACCCTCTAGACCCGACATCGTACCGGCCTATCTCCCTGTTAAATTATGATACCAAGTTATTGGCAAAAATCTTGGCTAATAGATTGGCGAGGCTGCTCCCAAGGTTGATTCATGAAAGTCAAGTAGGATTTGTGGGAGGTAGAGCTGTGAGTAAGAACTTGAGAGCAATATTGACATCACTAGAACACAGCTCGCAGGCGAAGGTAGCATCATTGCTGATCAGCTTTGATGCGGAAAAGGCCTTTGATAAGGTTCACTGGAAGTTTCTTTTTGACACGTTGGAACAATATGGATTTTCAGGGAGATTTGTTGAGGCAATACATGCTTTATATGCCAACCCATGTGCCACTCTGAGAGTAAACGGGATAGAATCGGAAAGTTTCTGTATTAGGAGGGGCACGAGGCAGGGGTGCCCATTGTCCCCTCTTCTCTTTGTTTTGGTTTTAGATCCCCTTATTAGAGACATCATGGCAAACCCTTTGATCCGGGGAGTTGGCTTAGGGACACACATGTTTAAGATTGCAGCATTTGCGGATGACATTTTGGTACATCTCACAAACCCAAGGGAATCCTTAGATACGTTATTGGAAACCTTCCGTGAATATGGCGACTACTCAGGTTTCCGTATTAATCTAGACAAGTCAGAAGCGCTGGCTTCGCCAGAGGTGAACCAGAGGGACTGGGCTCCCGAATTTCCGTTGAGATGGGCCAGAGAGTCCTTTAAATACTTAGGAATCCGACTCACAATGAATACATTAGATTTATATCAGTTGAATGTTAAAATCTTACTGGAATATACAAAAACTAAATTGGACTCTTGGATGAGTCTGCCACTGTCATTAATGGGACGGATACATGTAGTACAAATGGTGTTGTTTCCGCGCTGGTTGTACGTTCTTCAAACTTTACCCATACGTCTATTGCGAGTTGATTTGAAGCGGATGATGCGCCTTTTCAGTAGATTTTGTTGGGCAGGCAAAAAGCCTAAAGTTAGCCAAAATCAGTTAATAGGGAGCTGGAGACAGGGGGGAATGGGTATCCCGGATGTGTTCCTATATAATCAGGCGTGTTTGCTGCGCCACTTAGTAGATGTGGTGAATGCCACGCAGTATTATACACCTATGGGCTTGGAGGAAGCTTTTTTTGCTCCCTATGATATATTAGCATTGCTCCACTTACCTCGAAGTCAGCTCCCCTCTAAACTTAAAAAAAGTATCATACTACAACCCCTTCGGGAGGCGTGGCAGTGGTGGATGCGGCAAATGGGGGGCCAACCACACGTTACAGATCAAATCCCAATCGTAGGCAATCCTGTTTTTGAGGCAGGGATAGATAACCCGACATTTGGCAGGTGGCAAGGGCTGGGCATCATAAGATTGGAACACCTATTGTTGGACAATGGGGAAATGATAACATTTGACGCTCTTCAAGATAAAGTGGGATCAGCTTGGGGTAATAGATTTGCCTATGCACAGGTCCGACACTATGTGAAGTCCTTGAGCCAAATATCCCTGAGAGGGCGGATGGGAGAGCTGCTAAGGGTTTTCATTGAGGAGTTGCAGATAGAGAAACAGTCTGTATCAGCACTGTATGGGGCACTGGCTAGGCGTAGGCCTCAGAGGCAATACGTTGATCTTAAGCGAAAATGGGAACAAGATATGGGGATCTCCCTGGCAACATGGGATGTGTCAGCTACCTTGAAGGGCATACGGGCGTTGGTAACAGATGAGAGGCTGAGGGAGTGTGGTTATAGAGTGGTCTTACGGGGGTATATGTCTAGAACACAACTGGCTCATATGTTGGGGCCGGACAACTCGGGATGCTCTAAATGCGGAGGGGGTCCCAGCTCGTTATATCATGCATTGTGGCAATGCCCCAAGGTGCGCATGTTTTGGCAGAGGGTAAGAGGGTTTTTGATTCGATTGGGGAACAGAGTTCAAGGAACGGAGCGGCAGTTTCTGTTGGATCAACCAAGAGCGTTTGCCCCATTGGGAGCCCCCGCTATAATGCTATGCAGAAAGCTGAGCTTGGTAGCGCGAAAATGCATTATGCAATACTGGGTCTCATCGGAAGGGCCAGCTTACTGGCATTGGCGCAATCAGGTGCATCTCCTGGCCTCTTGGGAGGCTAGGGATTCAAAACGATCGCCTAAACGTAGAGTGCGATTTCTGCAGATTTGGGAACCATACCTGCAAATGCTTAGTCCAAGGGGACGTAGTCTGCTTGTTAATGCCTGATAAATAGTAGAATAATAGAGAGTACGGATAGCCTGGAGTAGTTAATTTAATCTAAAGTGGAATTCTGCTTGCAAGGGGGGGAGGTATTGGGTGGGGGGTTGGAGGGGTTGAGTGAGACGTAAATGGCTAAGCTTGGCAGTGATCTAGAGCTTTGATGTTTAGTTACTGATATTTTGTGATAAGCACTATTTTACCTAATGAAGTATTCAAGAGTATGATATTAGGAGCAAGAGTCACTCAAAACCCATTGTTAGCATGGGCCAAGGAATTGTCAAGAGGGGAGGGGGAAGGGGGAAAAAATGGGGATGAAAAGTGTTTGGCGAAGTTGAATATGTTGTAAAAATGCTGTTTTGTATTTCAAACAATGTTATATGCATATTCTACATTACTTTGTATTGTGAGAATTGTTAATAAAACAGTTTAAACATAAACAGGTACATTTCACAAAGCAGGCACATCTCAATCTGTAAAAAATATTAAATAAAAATGATTTTTTTTTTTTTTCTTTTCTAAAAAAAAAAAAAAAAAAAAAAAAAAAAAAAAAGATCTGGTAAAGTGTAGTAATGTTTGGATATATTGAGCACATGTCATTAGCGATCATGAACTTGAGTACAGTGCTTATGTTAATTTCCCCTTCACTACTGCTAGCTGTGTTTAGGGTAGGATCTGAAAATTCTTTCATCAAGCCTTTAAAGGAGCTGAATTCTTCCAGAATTACACTTGCGCCATCAAGATCAGAGGCATACTGGTGTGCAAGGATTTGTAATCTGGCATCAGCCTCTTCAGAATCAAAATGTTTAGGATCAAGCACAGTAAATTTGGATGCCACCTCCTGAAAATGTTGGAACCTCTCCTGGGTACTTGTAAGAACTCTGTCCAAGGAGACCAAATATGACTCCACCAATAAATGCTTCCTAGCATCAAAAATCACTTTATCAACATCGGCGTTTAAGAAGGAGATAGAGCAGCTTTTAAACTAGAAATGGGGGGAAGGCCGACAGTCGCTCAAAAGAGCATGGTTCGGGATAAGGTATCTTTCAAAGATATCACCATAACAGGGAAGATAGAGTATCCTGATAGTGAGGTTGCAAAAGAGATTGTAGTAGATCGGGTATCTTTAAATAACAATAAAAATCAGACAAAAGATTGCCAATTAATACTGTCAAGTACTAAGCATGATGTACTTAGGAACAACAAACATAGTTTGAAATGTCTATATGCGAATGCCAGGAGCCTAAGAAATAAGATGGGGGAGTTGGAATATATTGCACTAAATGAAAAATTAGATATAATAGGCATCTCTGAGACCTGGTGGAAGGAGGATAACCAGTGGGACACTGTCATACCGGGGTACAAATTATATCGTAGTGATAGGGTGAATCGGATTGGTGGAGGGGTAGCATTGTATATTAACGAGAGCCTTGAATCAAATAGATTGAAAATTCTGCAGGAAACAAAACACTCCTTGGAATCACTGTGGATTGAAATTCCATGTGCAAAGGGGAAAAGGATAGTGATAGGAGTGTACTACCGTCCGCCTGGCCAGGACGAACAGACGGATGCGGAAATGTTAAAGGAAATCAGGGACGCAAACAAACTGGGCAACACAATAATAATGGGGGATTTCAATTACCCGCATATAGACTGGGTTAATGTAACATCTGTACACGCAAGGGACATAAGATTTCTTGATGAAATCAAGGACAGCTTCATGGAACAGCTAGTTCAGGAGCCGACAAGAGAAGGAAAAATACTAGACTTAGTCCTTAGTGGTGCTCATGATCTAGTGCAGGGGGTAACGATACGAGGGCCGCTTGATAACAGTGATCATAATATGATCGGTTTTGATATTGGCATTGAAGGAAGTGAAACTAGGAAATCAAGTACGCTAGCGTTTAACTATAGAAAAGGTGATTACGACAAAATGAGAAAAATGGTGAAAAAAAGACTGAAAGGAGCAGCTCGCAGAGTAAAAAACTTGCATCAGGCGTGGATGCTGTTTAAAAACACCATCCTGGAGGTTCAGGACAAATATATTCCACGTATTAGAAAAAAGGGAAAAAAGACTAAACGTCAGCCGGCGTGGCTAAACAGTAAGATAAAGGAAATCATTAGAGCCAAAAAACAATCCTTCAGAAAGTGGAGAAGAGAACCAACTGAAAGTAACAGGATAGATCATAAGGAATGCCAAGCCAAATGCAAAGCGGAGATAAGGAGGGCAAAAAAGGACTTTGAGAAGAAATTAGCGTTGGAAGCAAAATACATAGTAAAAATTTTTTTAGATACATTAAAAGCAGGAAACCGGCCAAAGAGTCGGTTGGGCCGCTGGACGAAAATGGTGTTAAAGGGGCGATCAAGGAGGACAAAGCCGTAGCGGAGAAATTAAATGAATTCTTTGCTTCGGTCTTCACCGAGGAGGATTTGGGGGGGGACACCGGTGCCGGAAAGAATATTTGAAGCGGGGGAGTCGGAGAAACTAAACAAATTCTCTGTAACCTTGGAGGATGTAATGGGTCAGTTCAGCAAGCTGAAGAGTAGTAAATCACCGGGACCTGATGGTATTCATCCCAGAGTATTAATAGAACTAAAAAATGAACTTGCGGAGCTACTGTTAGAAATATGCAATCTGTCCCTAAAATCGAGTGTAGTACCGGAAGACTGGAGGGTAGCCAATGTTACTCCGATTTTTAAGAAGGGTTCCAGAGGAGATCCGGGAAATTATAGACCGGTGAGTCTGACGTCGGTGCCGGGCAAGATGGTGGAGGCTATTATTAAGAATAAAATTGCAGAGCATATACAAAAACATGGACTGATGAGACAAAGTCAGCACGGATTTAGTGAAGGGAAGTCTTGCCTCACCAATCTAATGCATTTTTTTGAGGGGGTAAGCAAACATGTGGACAATGGGGAGCCGGTTGATATTGTATATCTGGATTTTCAGAAGGCGTTTGACAAAGTGCCGCACGAAAGACTCCTGAAGAAATTGCAGAGTCATGGAATCGGAGGTAGGGTATTATTGTGGATTAAGAACTGGTTGAAAGATAGGAAGCAGAGAGTAGGATTGCGTGGCCAGTATTCTCAGTGGAGGAGGGTAGTTAGTGGGGTCCCGCAGGGGTCTGTGCTGGGTCCGTTGCTTTTTAATGTATTTATAAATGACCTAGAGATGGGAATAACTAGTGAGGTAATTAAATTCGCCGATGACACAAAATTATTCAGGGTCGTCAAGTCGCAGGAGGAATGTGAACGATTACAGGAGGACCTTGCGAGACTGGGAGAATGGGCGTGCAAGTGGCAGATGAAGTTCAATGTTGACAAGTGCAAAGTGATGCATGTGGGTAAGAGGAACCCGAATTATAGCTACGTCTTGCAAGGTTCCGCGTTAGGAGTTACGGATCAAGAAAGGGATCTGGGTGTCGTTGTCGATGATACGCTGAAACCTTCTGCTCAGTGTGCTGCTGCGGCTAGGAAAGCGAATAGAATGTTGGGTGTTATTAGGAAGGGTATGGAGTCCAGGTGTGCGGATGTTATAATGCCGTTGTATCGCTCCATGGTGCGACCGCACCTGGAGTATTGTGTTCAGTACTGGTCTCCGTATCTCAAAAAAGATATAGTAGAATTGGAAAAGGTACAGCGAAGGGCGACGAAAATGATAGTGGGGATGGGACGACTTTCCTATGAAGAGAGGCTGAGAAGGCTAGGGCTTTTCAGCTTGGAGAAGAGACGGCTGAGGGGAGATATGATAGAAGTGTATAAAATAATGAGTGGAATGGATCGGGTGGATGTGAAGCGACTGTTCACGCTATCCAAAAATACTAGGACATGAGTTGAAGCTACAGTGTGGTAAATTTAAAACGAATCGGAGAAAATTTTTCTTCACCCAACGTGTAATTAGACTCTGGAATTCGTTGCTGGAGAACGTGGTACGGGCGGTTAGCTTGACGGAGTTTAAAAAGGGGTTAGATAGATTCCTAAAGGACAAGTCCATAGACCGCTATTAAATGGACTTGGAAAAATTCCGCATTTTTAGGTATAACTTGTCTGGAATGTTTTTACGTTTGGGGAGCGTGCCAGGTGCCCTTGACCTGGATTGGCCACTGTCGGTGACAGGATGCTGGGCTAGATGGACCTTTGGTCTTTCCCAGTATGGCACTACTTATGTACTTATGTACAAGTTCCTCATGAAACCTTTTCCTTTTTTGTACTCTCTGTGCTTTATACTGTGTAGTTATACGACACTTTAATGCTAGCTCAGTAGCCTCCCGTTCAATTTCTTTAAATTCATTTTCATAATCATTGCGCATGTTAGTTAAGTCTGTGTGATAAAGCTGGATCAAGTGAGATGCTGTTAATATGTCAATGGTACTTTTCTGTAAGTATGTAGACAGTGTAAAAGTCTTTTGTAGCAGCTTTCCCCAAAACACAAGGAAGACCACAAACTCGTATATGCGTAGCGTTGCAAGAATACCTTTTCCTTCAGCTAACTGTTTATATGTGCAGTTTTTTATCTCTCCATCCACAATTCGTTGTAAGGCAACAACTAGAGCAGGCAAATTTTGTATGGCTGCTTCTATGGCTGATTTCCTACTCGCCCATCTCGTATCAGACAATTTCTTCAATGATAATGCAAACAATCAATTTGTTTGCGTTGCTCTTCTTTGAGGATTAAAAGGCGAGGTAAGCTTCCAGAAAAAAAAAGAATACAAACTTTCTAAAGTTCCAAAGAATATTCTATTCTGAACACTTGAATTTACAGAGTCAATTAAAACAAGATTTAGATTGTGAGCACAGCAATGTGTAAACAAAGCATAGGGAGAAACTTCCTTAACTCTCATTTGAAGACCAGATATCTCACCAGCCATGGTGCTTGCTCCATCATATACTTGCCCATAACACATACTTATTGACAGCCCCAGGTTACTTATAACAGACATGAGAACATTAAAAAAATTTTCTGCACTTGCTCCTGGCAATTCAATGAACTGGACAAAGTGTTCAACAGCATCACCAGATTTTGTTACATACCGTAATGATAATGAAAACTGATCCATTCGGCTGATATCAATGGTGGAGTCAACAATCACAGCAAAATATTTTGCAGCCTTGATTTCATTGACAATCAGTGCTATAACTTGTGACGAAAGGAAATGTATGAGATAATTTTGTATGTCAGGGCTTAGGTATGTTGCGTTTCGATCACCCATTAACAAATGCTGGCTAAGGAGTGTATCATAGTAACATAGTAGATGACGGCAGAAAAAGACCTGCACGGTCCATCAAGTCTGCCCAACAAGATAAACTCACATGTGCCATTTTTTGTGTATACCTTACCTTGATTTGTACTTGTCTTTTTCAGGGCACAGACTGTATAAGTCTGCCCAGCACTATCCCCGCCCCCCAACCACCCGCCCCGCCTCCCACCACTGGCTCTGGCACAGACCGTATAAGTCTGCCTAGCACTATCCCCGCCTCCCAACCACCAGCCCCGCCTCCCACCACCGGCTCTGGCACAGACAGTATAAGTCTGCCCTGCACTATCCCCACCTCCCAACCACCAGCCCTGCCTCCCACAATTATAAAAAGACATCAGAACAATAAAATCAAACAACATCAAAATAAAATTCAGTCATCTATAAGGGGCCTACTGCCTTAACAAAAATGCAAGTATTCTTTCACATGCTGAATTTTCTTTGGCAACCAGATTTGAATTATGTTTCAATCATTTTTATTGGAGATATTTCAATAAACAGTGTACAGGTATGCAATGATCTTTGAATGATTAACACCTAAATCAACACTATTACAACAATGCACTACAACATGTCTGTCTATCGGTCTCCTCTATCCCTTCCCACCCTCCCCCCCCCCCTTTTAACTCCCCCCAACTCCCCCTCCCTCCCCCCCCCCCCTTTTCTTCAATAGGCTACTATCAGTCTACAGGTATTCAAGGTCTCTCATCTACCCACACAGTCTCTCAATTTAAAATTTTGCTTTTTGCAGCTGGTTGTAAGGTATCCCAAAATTTCGCCCAGGTGGTTTCCAGCTTTTTACCCTCCACAGAGGAGATATCTGTAATTCCACAACGTTCTAGTTTTAACAGTTCAATCATATTCGCCCTCCAAGCCCCAAATGTAGGGCCCTCGTTCTCTCTCCAGTTTAGCAGAATTATCTTCTTGCCGATCAGCACCGCCCTGTGCAGGAAGGAGTTGAGTCCTGGAGGGACAAGCCCCGTATAACAGTGTTTTCCAAAAAGCAGCAATGGCTGCCTCTGTATTATATTGCATCTCCAGTATTGTTTGATGGCCGTTAGAATCTGGGACCAAAAGCGCACTACATGAGGGCAAGACCAGAACATATGCCCCAGTCCTGCTAGCGCCTGGGCACAATGAGGGCATGTGCCTGTGCCACCATACCCTGCCTTGAACGCCCTAGCTGGTGGGATGTAAAGTCGTAATGCAAATTTGTATTGTATCTCCCAGTGTCTAGCATATACAGAGGTGCGCAATGCCAAATTTAAAAAGTTCTGCAACACCTCCTCCGAGACTTCCGCCTTCAGGTCAATCGCCCATTTTTGTGCTCTGCCTCTGTAATCAATGTCCTCCGTGGAGTCCTGGAGATACCTGTGATGAAATCGCAGGGGCACTTTGTTTTGAGCCCCCAATGTCAGTGCTGTGTTTAAAATGTCCTGCACATCCTCGCTCAAGTTGGTCCAGCCCAGCTCGGTTAGGTAATGTTGTATCTGCAGATGCGCAAATTGATCTGTCCCTGGCAAGTTAAATTCTGTTTGTAATTCCCGGAATGGCCGCACTTTACCTTCATCTGTCAACAGTTGGTACAAATACTGAATTCCTTTCTTCCGCCATCTAGCAAACATTACTGATGTTGTGCCTTCTGGAAAATCTGGGTTATTAAACAGTGGCAAGAAGGGCGTTGCGGTCCATCTAAACCAATGTCTTTTGCACAGCCACTTCCACGTTGCCCTTGCTGACAGAACAAATGGATTATGTCCTAAGTTGAGTTTAACTCCTCTGCCTGACGCGTGCAGCCACCATCCCAAATGTACTGTAGGTGAAAGGGCCTGTTCTAGTTGTGTGTTTGAAAACTCCCCATGTCCTGTCAGCCAGTCCCTAATGTGTCTCATCGAGCATGCTATGGTTAGGTATCTTATGTTGAGTAGGCCCATCCCCCCGTGCTGTCTCGGCTTCTGAATGACACTCAAGGGGAGCCGAGGCTTCCTCCCTCTCCACAAAAACGCCTGAATCAATTTATTAAGGGCCTTTTCCTCTCTTTGTCTTAAATATAGTGGTAGCATCTGAAAAAGGTATAGCCATTTAGGGGCTATCATCATGTTGACTAATCCTATGCGTCCTGATAGGGAAAGTGGGCATGTATTCCATAAATGTAACAGGCGTCTGGTCTCTTGTAAAACTGGGAGTACGTTCTTATCATATAGGAGCCCCAGGTCAGAAGGAACCACTACCCCCAGATACTTAATCTGATCTTCAGCCCATTGCAGAGGGAATGAATCGCCCCATTCGTGTCGCAACCCCTGATCCAGGGGCAGTGCCAATGATTTCGTCAGGTTCAGCTGAAAGCCTGAGAGCCTACCATAACTGTGCACAGTGTCTAGGAGGTATTCTAACGATGTTTGGGGAGCACTCAGCAACAACAGCAGGTCATCAGCGTATGCTAGTACCTTAATCTCGTGCTGTTCAACTCTGACCCCCTGTATGCCCTCATGCAATCGGATCTTATTCAACAAAGGTTCCAGGGACAGCAGGAAGAGCAGCGGGGACAGTGGGCAACCCTGACGTGTTCCTTTCCCGATGTCAAATCCCTCTGTTCGTATCCCATTAACTAATAACATAGCCCGGGGGTCGGTATATAATGTGATGACAGCCTGCAGTAGCCATCCCGTAATGCCCACCCATCGTAATGTTTCGAACAGAAAGGGCCATAGAACCCGGTCGAATGCCCGTTCTGTGTCAAGGCTCACCGCCAATTTTTGAGATTTTGTGTTAGGAGCTACTAATGTGGCTAGTATGAATTTACGCACATTAAGGACTGATTGGCGTCCCCTGACGAATCCAGCCTGATCCTCCTTCACCAACTGTGGCAGAAGTGGTGCCAGTCTGTCTGCTAATATCCTAGACAATAGCTTGGCTTCCACATTGATCAAGGAGATTGGTCTGTAGGAGCTGGGTTGTAGTGAATCTCTCCCTTTTTTTGGAATTAAGCTTATGAGGGCCGTGTTAGCATGCAAGGGGAATCGACCATTGTCTACCACTTCATTAAGATATTCTGTTAGGGGTCCCAAAATTTTCTGTTTCAGCATCTTATAGAATTCACTAGATAGCCCATCGGGCCCTGGCGCGGAGTGCGTTTTCAGTGCACCTATAGCCTTCTGGAGCTCCTTTGCCCCAATTGGTTTATTAAGGTGGTCTAGGTGTTCTGGCGATATTTTCCCCATGTTAGCTTTGCCTAGGTATGTTCGGATGGCCTCCTGAATGTCTCCCGTCTCTTTCTCCCCCTTATATAGTGTGGCAAAATGTTGCTGAAAGATGTGCGCTATCTCATCTGGTTTGGTGGTGATCTCTCCCATTTGTCCGCGCACTGCTGCGATGTAGTGGGGCTTTCGCGCACCTTTGACTAACCTCGCAAGCATCCCCCCTGCCTTATCTCCATATTTGAACAGTCTGTATTTCCTAAACAACATAGAGCGCGCTGTTCGTTCCTGGAGTAAGCTATTTAATGCCACCCTTGTGGATGTGAGGAGCTCATAGGTGTGTTGCGTAGGATGTCTGGTGTACTGCTTTCTTATTTCTCTGAGCTGCCTCTCCAGCGCCACTATACGTTTGGCCATGCGCTTATTTCGTTTGCTCACATACGCTATAACCTGTCCCCGCAGGACTGCCTTGGCTGTAGACCAGTACAGGATGGGGTCTTCTACGTGTGCCTGGTTATGTGTATGAAATTCTTCCCAGTTCTGGTGTAAATATTCTGCAAATTCTTTTGAGGAGTACAGGTATGCCGGAAACCTCCACCCCGGGGACTGCCTAAAGTATGCCTCTCCTTCCAGATCAACCCATATCATGGCGTGATCAGAAATTTCTTCGGGGCCTATGACCGCCTCCGTTACTTTCTGAAATATGTCGGGGGAGGTTAGTATGTAGTCCAAGCGGGACTGGGTTCGATGTGCACGAGAGGTGTGAGTGTAGTCTTTCTCCTCGCCATGTAATATCCTCCATGGATCTAGCAGTCCCACCCTCTGACAGAACGAATCTAAAAGTGATGTGTCTGGTGGGGCTCCAGGGCCCGGTTGTCGCGTCCTGTCTAGAAGGGGGTCTAGCACTTGATTCATATCCCCTGCAATCACCGTGGGAAGGGCCGCATGCGTAAGGCACTGTGCTAGTAATTGAGCATAGAAGCGTTTAGCCGATGTGTTGGGGCCATATGCTGAGATCAGAAGCATCTCTTTTCCTTGAAGGTTAAGCTCTATGCCCACAAATCTTCCCTCCCCATCTTTAAATAGCATTTTCGCGGTTCCTTTCAGGGCTTTATGTATTAGGATAGCTGTCCCACCTCTTCTACCTGTTGCTGGGGAATAGAACACCTCTCCCACCCATCCTCTTTTCAATTTTTCGCTCTCTTCCTTGGAGAGTCTAGTCTCCTGTAAGCAGGCTATGCCCACCCCATGCCGTTTAAGGGCTGATAATATTTTAGTTCTCTTGATGGGAGATGTGATACCGCACACATTCCAGGAAACTAGTCTTGTCTTATCCACCCCACCTTTGATTTTCTGTTACTGCAAAGGTAAACATATTTGACCTGTGGCTCCCGGGCTCCCAGCCTGGCCCCGGAGACCCCTCTCTTCCATTGTACTTCTCCGTGTGTGTTTTCACCCAACCTTTTAAGCTCCCCTGCTGCCTGCTGTGACTATGTTGTGTGTGTTCCTTCTCCCCCTGAGAATTCCTCATGATGATAACTTTACCTGTTGTTAATCCTTTCCTACCCGCCCTACCCTTCCCGCTCTCCCCCCTCCCATTATCCGCTCTCCCCAACATTCCCTTGACAACAAATCTATGGGAGCCCCTGCCATGCCCGAGGCCCCACCACCCGACCCATTAAGTTACACCCAAGTCTGCTTTATGTGAAATGTGTCCAGCAGCAACCTTCTCATCATATCTCACCAGCTGAAATCCCAAGTCACTCTCCTGATTGTCCTTCCATCGGCTGCGGTCTGTTCTGTTCCAGCTTGGTTATGTGTTCTTTAGCAGCAGCCTCCGAGTCAAATGATTTCCATTTGCCACCTTGCCGAATCTTTAACACCGCTGGGTATATCAGCATGAACTGGATCTGTAGCTCATGCAGTCGTCGGCATAGTGGTGTGAATTTCTTTCTGCGATCTTGTAGGGACACCGAAAAGTCTTGGAAGATTCTTACAATTTTCCCCTCAAATTTAGTGTCATCTCGCTTTAAGCGGTAGCCTCTCAAAATTTCCAGCTTGTGCAGGTAGTTATGCACTTTTAGGATGACTGCACGTGGGGCCCACTCGGTGCACTCTCTCTAAACACAAGGCTCCAGCGTGGTCGGACAACGCGAATTCGTCTGTCAGCCATTTTTCAATCACTGTGGCCAGCACTGAGTCGTTCACCGATTCTGGTATGCCGATCAGACGTAAGTTGCTCCGCCTGCCCCTGTTTTCTAGATCGTCTACTTTCTGCTGTAGCGCTTCCACTGTTGCTTTCGTGGTTTGCTGTTGGCTGTGCAAGGGGGCCTGCGAATCTTCGATATCTGATACTCGCCACTCGAGCTCTCCGATGCATTTCGTCGCGTCCGCCAAGCGGGAATCGTACTGTTCCAACTGCGCCGAGATTTTTGCTAGGCGCGGTTCCAGCGCTTGTGTCACCGCGGCGGTCAATTGTGCCAGCTGCGATGGGGTAAAGTTCTGTTCGCTTTGTGGCGGGGCCTTCTCTTCAGCGTGGTCCGCCGCCTTTGCCTTGTCCTTCGCCGTTTTTGCGCTGCGTGCCGGCATCGATTTAGTTGCTGTCTCCACAAACTTATCCATCAGCTGCTTGTTCTTTCTCCTCTGTTGCTGTGGTAATTAGCGTGGGTTTTGCTATTTTAAAGGTGAGATCGGGCAGCGGGGCCTCGGAGAGCAAAGACGCACGTCTTCCTCTCTCACCGCATCACGTGACTCCCCCTCCCAGATTTGAATTATAAGAGTTACCTGCCAGAGTACCAGGAACTTATTAAATATAAAAAAAAGTTATTTCACACATGCCCTGTGGGGAACTATGCATGTATGTATTTACCAATTTAATCACTGTAACAGCCCAGTTTTATTTTTCAGGGTCTTAGATCAAGAAATAACCCAAAATGCAACCTATACAAATCAACCCAAATCGAAACAAATGACTGAATCAAAACTGAAATAATGGCACTTCTTCACTACAAAGTTCTTACAGTCAGATATGTTTGGTGCATATTGATCACATGTCCCAAAGCTCATGCCAACCAAGGGATTCACATTCCATGCTTGCTTCCTTGCTTGTGCTGGCCACAACATTTCCATTAATGTGCGCCAACAGCAGAAAACATGAAATGGTAATCCTTGCTTTGCAAGGAATAAAACTACATCAACAATATGCTTCAGAAGCATTCTGTTTTGTTCTATTTTTTTCTTTTCTGCAGCTACAAGTTTTGCAATAACAGTTTTATCTCTTAACAGATGAAATCCAGTAAGAAAGAAATCTTTCTCTGCTTTTCTATGACTCTCGCACTTTTCATGCTTTTCAATTTTGTCAATGCCCTTGTTAAAATTTTTGCAACCCTTTTTAGGATTGCTTCATGTACGGTTATCTGAACATGAAGCACCTGAGAATAACCAACAATAGAAGCAAAACATTGCATTTGATCTGGGTGAATATACTAACCACTGTCTATCATTTTCACCAGGGCCGTGCCAACACGGTAAGCGAGGTAAGCATGGCAGGGGGGCGCTTCCCTCTGGGGGGCGCCGCCACACCATGCTCACCTCGCTCGCCCTCCCGCTCCCATTGTTCAACTGCCCGCCCTCTTCTCCCCCCCCTCCCAACATCCCTTTTCTTTTTTTTTTCCTTTTTAAATTTACCTCCGTGGCAGTTCCGGCAGCGCAGCGTCAGTGAAGGAGGCGGCGCTCCCGACGTCTCTACGTCTCTAGCCTTCCCTTCGCTGTGTTCCACCTTCTTCTGATGTCATTTCCTTGACTCCTTCACTGACGCTGTGCTGCCGGAACCGCCACGGAGGTAAATTTAAAAAGAAAAGGGATGTTGGGGGGAGAGAAGAGGGCGGGCAGTTGAACAATGGGAGCGGGAGGGCAGGGGAGAGACGAGAGCATGGATGCGAAGGGGGAGGGGAGAAGAGGGCGGGCCAGGCCAGGCCAACTGGGACATGATGGGACATGGGAGCGAGAGGAGAGAGAGGAGCATGGATGCGAGGGGGGGTCATGGAAGGGAGAAAGGGGAATTGCTGGATAGGGATTAATGGAGGGTGACAGAGGAGCATAGATGGGAGGGGCAGGGCTCAGGGAGAGAGGGGAATTGCTGGAAAAGGATGAATGGAGGGGGCAGGGGACAGAGGAGCATGGATGGGCATGGATTGGGAGGGCAGGGCTCAGGGAGAGAGGGGAATTGCTGGATAGGGATGAATGGAGGGGGCAGGGGACAGAGGAGCATGGATGGGCATGGATTGGGAGGGCAGGGCTCAGGGAGAGAGGGGAATTGCTGGAAAAGGATGAATGGAGGGGCAGGGGACAGAGGAGCATGGATGGGCATGGATTTGGAGGGCAGGGCTCAGGGAGAGAGGGGAATTGCTGGAAAAGGATGAATGGAGGGGTCAGGGGACAGAGGAGCATGGATGGGCATGGATTGGGAGGGCAGGGCTCAGGGAGAGAGGGGAATTGCTGGAAAAGGATGAATGGAGGGGGCAGGGGACAGAGGAGCATGGATGGGCATGGATTGGGAGGGCAGGGCTCAGGGAGAGAGGGGAATTGCTGGATAGGGATGAATGGAGGGGCAGGGGACAGAGGAGCATGGATGGGCATGGATTGGGAGGGCAGGGCTCAGGGAGAGAGGGGAATTGCTGGAAAAGGATGAATGGAGGGGCAGGGGTCAGAGGAGCATGGATGGGCATGGATTGGGAGGGCAGGGCTCAGGGAGAGAGGAGAAATTGCTGGACATAGAGGGGAGGGAAGAGAGATGAAGGAGATGAAATGAGGGAAAAGGAAGAGAGGAGAAAAACTGCACATGGATGAAGAAAATAGGCAGAAGCTGAGGACCAGAAATGAAGAAGAAAGGAGGAAAGGAAAGAAATAAATGGAAAGGAAGCCCTGGAAACGGAGTTAAGAGGACATATAGCAGCAGAATCAGATACTGGGCCAGCATGATCAGAAAAAGAAAGTCACCAGACAACAAAGGTAGAAAAAAATCATTTTATTTTCATTTTAGTGTTTGGAATATGTCCACTTTGAGAATTTACATCTGCTATCTTATTTTGCAATGTATAGCAATCTGTTTCTAAGAATATTGCTGACAATTCCTGTCAGTGTGGCAAGTGGTGAGCGATCATTTTCACGGGGGGGGGGGGGGGGGGGGGGCGCCGCCGCCGCCGCCGCCGCCGCCGCCGCCAACTGATAGTCTGCAGGGGAGGCGCCAACTGATAGTCTGCAGGGGGGTGCCAGAGACCCTAGGCACGGCCCTGATTTTCACGGCCACTTTTCTCATGCTTTTGTTTGTACCATAACATACTAAAGTGCCGCCCATCTTTGCCCTTAGGAAATACAAAGTTCTTTTTCAGTCCTGGTTGACAAGGACCCTGTTGGAGTAATGCTCGTATCAGAGGAGGTGTGATGGATTTATTTCGAAATAAATATGGATCTGTTGGAAAGTTCACTTTTGTATCAATAAGTTCACAAAGTACTGTTTTCAATGTCAAATGAATCAGAGTTAGGTTGTACTATTCTTTCTTCATTTTCACTATCATCATTCGATGGGAAAAAAGTGCTGTCAGGCAGTTCTCCACAGGATAAGCTGGTGCCACTTTGAGCAGAAATTGATGTGTTGGAATTCATAGACCGAGCTGCTTCTTCCTCATTTTCATTATGAATATCACTCTCAGACTCAGTGTTTACGTAGAGGGGCATAATTGAATGAAAACGTCTATCTCCATGGGCGTTTATCTCCGAGAACGGGTCCGTGAAGGGGCGG
This sequence comes from Microcaecilia unicolor, assembly GCF_901765095.1. NCBI lineage: Eukaryota > Metazoa > Chordata > Amphibia > Gymnophiona > Siphonopidae > Microcaecilia > Microcaecilia unicolor. The sequence goes on along the minus strand of NC_044032.1, from coordinate 326,378,654 downwards.
ACCGAACCGTATTTTCGAAAAAAATAGACGTCCATGTTTTATTCGACAATTTGTGAGCTGGGCGTTTTTGTTTTTCAGTGATAATGGAAAATGAAAGCGCCCAGCTCAAAAACGAATAAATCCAAGGCATTTGTTCGTGGGAGGGGCCAGGATTCGTAGTGCACTGGTCCCCCTCACATGCCAGGACACCAACCGGGCACCCTAGGGGGCACTTTTACAAAAACAAAAAAAAAAGGTAAAAGAGCTCCCAGGTGCTTAGCACCCTTCCCTTGTGTGTTGAGCCCCCCAAATCCCCCTCAAAACCCACTGCCCACAAGTCTACACCATTACTATAGCCCTAAGGGGTGAAGGGGGGCACCTACATGTGGGTACAGTGGGTTTGGGGGGGTTGGACGACTAAGCATTAAGCAGCACAATTGTAACAGGTGGGGGGGATGGGCCTGGGTCCACCTGCCTGAAGTCCACTGCACCCCCTAACAACTGCTCCAGGTACCTGCATACTGCTGCCAGGGAGGTGGGTATGACATTTGAGGGTGAAAATAAAAAGTTGTGAAACATCATGTTTTGTGGTGGGAGGGGGTTAGTGACCACTGGGGGAGTCAGGGGAGGTCATCCCCGATTCCTTCTGGTGGTAATCTGGTCATTTAGGGCACTTTTTGGGGCCTTATTCATGAAAAAACAGGGTCCAGGAAAAGTGCCCTAAATTCTAGCTACAAACGCATACTTTTTTTCCATTATCGGCGAAAGGCGCCCATCTCTCCTCGGCCGATAACCACGCCCCAGTTCCACCTTTGCCACGCCTCCGGCACGCCCCCGTCAACTTTGTATGCTTCCGCGATGGAGTGCAGTTGAAAACGTCCAAAATTGGCTTTCCATTATACCGATTTATTCGTTTTTGTGAGATAAACGTCTATCTCCCGATTTGGGTCGAAATCTAGGCGTTTTTCTCTTTCAATTATAAGGTGGATAGTGTTCACTTGAGCCACCAGCAGCATCGGTTTGTGCTTGAATTGCTTCACAATTGTTAGGAATAGCAGCACCAACATGTTGAGAGCTAGCTCGATGAAAAAAATCATCAATGCGCTGACACTTAGCTAGTTCTTTTTCACGGTCCTTGTCGGCTTTAAGTTTGACTCTATCCCATCCGGAAAGTTTCTTTTTTGCATTGCTTGAACTCATTGTTAATCAACTTCAGATACAAAGTTTTTGAAGTGACCACAAAAGCGGACTAATGTAAGTCATGCTGGAAACCACAGGAAACCATACGAGCACGTGTAACTCCCTGGTGGAGGAAAAAGATATTACAGACAGTCAGGGCTGTGCCTAGGGTCTCTGGTGCCTCCCTGCAGACTATCAGTTGGCGCCCCCCCCCCCCCCCCCTGGTGTGGCACAAGATGCAAAGGAAATAGGAGCTGAAAGATGGAGTTCATCTTTGTTGGATTGTTGAACAAATAGAGGGTTTACAACCACTTAGCTTTTCGTGCTTTCATGTTCACGAAATTAGTAATTAAATCTTTGATATCTAACTGGGCACATATATCATTCTCAATAGCAATCATGGCAAGGCTTACAAGCCTTTCTTGCGAAATACTTGATCGCAAATAATTTTTTATGATTTGTAACCGTGAAAATGATCGCTCACCACTTGCCACACTGACCAGAATTGTCAGCAATATTCTTAGAAGCAAATTGCTATACATTGCAAAATAAGATAGCAGATGTAAATTCTCAAAGTGGACATATTCCAAACACTAAAATGAAAATAAAATGATTTTTTTCTACCTTTGTTGTCTGGTGACTTTCTTTTTCTGATCATGCTGGCCCAGTATCTGATTCTGCTGCTATCTGTCCTCTTAACTCCGTTTCCAGGGCTTCCTTTCCATTTATTTCTTTACTTTCCTCCTTTCTTCTTCATTTCTTGCTCTATATCCATAAGTAAAAGCTGGGTCCTCCGCAGACTTGACTGTCCAGTGGATCCAGCTTCTGCCTATTTTCTCCATCCATGTGCAGTTTTTCTCCTCTCTTCCTTTTCCCTCATCTCATCTCCTTCCTCTCTCTTCCCTCCCCTCCATCCATGCCCAGCATTTCTTCTCTCTCCCTTCCCCTCCATCCATGTGCATCTCCTTCCTCTGACTTCCCTTCCCTCCCCTCCATCCATGTCCAACAATTCTCCTCTCTCTCCTCCCCTCCATGTCCAGCAATTTCTCCTCTCCCTGGGCCCTGTCCTCCCATCCATGTCCATCCTTGTCCCTCTCTGCCCTTCCCTCCTCCATCCATATCCAGCAATTCTCCTCTCTCCCCTCCCCTCCATTTCCAGCAATTTCTCCTCTCCCTGGACCTTGCCCCTCCCATCCATGTCCATCCTTGTCCCTCTCTGCCCTTCCCTCCTCCATCCATATCCAGCAATTCTCCCCTCCACTCCATTTCCAGCAATTTCTTCTCTCCCTGGGCCCTGCCCTCCCATCCATGTCCATCCTTGTCCATCGATGCTCCTCTCTGCCCTTTCCTCCTCCCATGTCCATCTGCCCACCCTCTGAGTCTGGTTTCTTCTATTTAATTTAAATTTACCTCCATCGTGGCAGCAGCTGCGCAACGTCAGTGAAAGCGCTGCCAACGTCTCCAGCCTTTCCTTCGCGCTCGTTCGTTCCCTCAGTGTCCCGCCTTCTTCTGGCATCATTTCCTTGCGAGGGCGGGACACTGAGGGAACGAACGAGCGCGAAGGGAAGGCTGGAGACATCGGCAGCGCTTTCACTGACACTGCTCAGCTGCTGCGACGTCGGAGGTAAAAGATTTAAAGCCCCCAGGGCAGCGCGGAGCTGAGGTAAGCGGCGAGGGTAAGCACCGCGGCGGCGCCCTCCAGAGGTCGGCGCCCCCCTGCGGTGCTTATCCCGCTTACTGTGTTGGCACGGCCCTGGACATCAGGGATTTTTTTTTTTAATTAAGCTTGGAGGCAGAGTGGTTGGGTCGGAAGGGTGAGTTGGTACTGCTAGAGACCACAGAAAGTTTTATAAGTTACAGAGAGGGGGAGGGTTGGGTTGGGTTGGGATGCCAGTGCAGTAATCTTAACAGGTAGGTATATGCTGCACTGAACCTGGTGAAAAGTTTCGGCCTGTAACCACATGCCCAAGACCACTGTTTTCTTTCCTGCATTACTGTGACATACTCAAACTTGTAGAGGTTTGTAATCAAATAGGATAAATAAATAAAGTAAATGTTAGTTATCTGTTTTGACTATCAGAGAAATAATTTCAGAAAGGAATAAATATTAATATAATTGAACCAAACTAAAAGCTTTAATTTATTGGCTTAATCCGTTGTTTTTCTAGAATTAATAAATATATGTCAACTGTTTTTCAGGCGCGAGATCGTGTGAAGAATGGCTTAACCAAATTATTAGAGACAAATATTCTTGTGGATAAAATGAAATCAGAGCTTTCAGCTTTGGAGCCAGTTCTGAAACAAAAATCAGTAGATGTAGATGCTTTGATGGAGAAACTGGCAGTGGATCAAGAAAATGCTGATCAGGTAACATAGAAGGAACTGTTTTGAAAATATTTATTGCTTATTATTAGGAACAATTTTCAAAAAGCTAAAAAAGAGGAAATTTGAAACCTCACAAATGCATATAAAGCTAACAGTCGGGAGTAAGGGAGCAAAAAAGAGGAAACCAAAGCTAATCTAAATAATCAGGTCTTCATTGCCTCAAAAATGATGTAAGACAATAGTCAAAAGGCTCATTGCTTCAAAAGTGATGTAAGTCAATAGTTGAAAGGCTCGACATGGCTGTGTTTTGGCATGCTTGCCTTCGTCAGGAGCTTTATCTTATTAACCACATAAAGAAGAGTGTATGTTGAGCGGTTCCACTCAGAATCGGGCTCACAGTGTTTTGGATGTGGTCAATAAGATATGGCTCCTGATGAAGGTACGCCTGACAAAACACGGCCGTGTGGAGCCTTTTGATTATTGACTTACATCATTTTTGAGGCAATGAGTCTTTCGACTATTGGCTTACACCATTTGTGAGGCAATAAAGACCTAATTATTTGGATTAGCTTTGGTTTCCTATTTTTTGAACTATTTTCAAAACCAGTTAGTTGGGTATAGTGGCCTGTCTAAAAATTTCTCTCAGATGTGTTTAGATCAGGCAAGGAAAATAGTTTGCACATATTTCAAAATTACATGTGTAGTTTCCACCTTCAGCTACCCACACAAAAGAACAAGTACAAATTAGGTGGGTGGATTTAATGTATGCAATTTACCTGTATTTTCAAAGGAACATACATACTTGGTTTTCTTGTCAAAACTGGGGTAAAGTATGCACATTAAACCTCCCATATAGTTACAAATTTTGAGGCCATTTAAAATGGTTTCTGTAATGATTCCTTTAGTCCTATAATAGCTTAAAGGCCTATATAGTACAGATTAGCAAGCACAATAACTCTCTAATTCTATAAAGGGCACTAAAAATTGGACACACTGTTAGCAAATTAGCGCTACATTGGCGATAAGTACCAATAATCGGGGTCAACAAGCACTAATTTGCACTAAACATATGCCCCTATTCTATAATCTTGCCCTCAGATTCTCTATATGGCATCAAAAGATCAGTGGTACCTTTCTGCATCAGCCCCCTTGAACTTGTAGAGGTCTGCGTGCAAATGAATTGACTAGTGGGTCCAATTATTGGTTAATTGGGTCAATTATTACTGTGAACAAGCATCTCTGTCCACTGCACCAACCTGTTATTACATATATCTAAAAAGGGGACATGGCCATGGTAGGAGCATGGGTGGTTCAGGGGCATTCCTGAGAGTTACGCACTCTTTTTCAGAATAATGCCTATTGGCACCTAACTTTGGGTGCGGGACTTAAACCTGCTTTTATGAGGCATAAGTCTAATGCCGAAAATTAGGTGTGAATTGTGCACTGAGACCCTAATCTATAAAGGTCATGTGACCGTATATATTGACATTCAGCACAGATTCTTTCCAGCACTGATCTTTTGTTGCCATATATAGAATCCATCCCTTCCTGTCTAATTTCTATGTCATGGAACTCCAAGGGGGTGGAGCATGGATGTGGAAGTGACATGGGCAGATTAGGGTTGTGCCAAGCAATTACACACAAAGCTCTAGAATAGTGTCAGTATTCGGGCATAAGCATTTACACCTGCCATTGATATAGCATAAGTGCTCATGCCTAGAGTTAGGTGCCAAAAAGTGGACTTACACTTCTATTCTTTAACAGGAACTACACACAATATTGCCATTGTGGAATTGGCTCTTAGCACTCAAATTTTTGGCATCTAAGTTTTAGTGCCTTTTACTGAATTGAGCTGAAAGTTTATGGGCAAATGCATTCCAACTAAAACTCAATACAGAAAAAGCACACTGCCTTATCCTCTCATCCCAATACAACACGAATATACCCACAAACTTAGTCACCCCAGATTACGCCCTCCCCGTCTCAGATAGCCTGAAAATCCTTGGTGTCACAATCGACCGAAACCTTACACTTGAGACCCAAGTTAACTCTACAATCAAGAAAATGTTCCACTCAATGTGGAAAATTAAACGCGTGAAACCATTCTTCCCGAGGGCAACTTTCCGCAACCTGATACAATCAATGGTACTAAGCCATGCTGACTATTGCAATGGACTTTATGCGGGATGCAAAGAACAACTCATAAAGAAATTACAGACTGCTCAAAACACAGCAGCCAGGCTTATATTTGGAAAATCGCGATTCGACAGCGCCAAACCCCTACGAGAAAAACTGCACTGGCTCCCAATCAAAGAACGTATTACTTTCAAAATCTGCACCCTGGTCCACAAGATTATCTATGGCGAAGCCCTGGGTTATATGATTGACCTCATAGACCTACCAACCATAAACACAATCAGAACAACACAAACATACCTAAATCTTCACCACCCTAGCTGCAAGGGTCTCAAGTACAAATCAATTTACGGATCCAGCTTCTCCTATATAAGCACGCAACTATGGAACGCATTACCAAAAGCCATAAAGACAACGCAGGACCACCTCAACTTCCAGAAATCACTAAAGACCGATCTGTTCGAGAAGGTATTCCCTAGTGATCCAACTTAAGTGCCTGAACTCAGCAACACAATGAATCCAAAACTTGCAATGAACATTATATAATTCTTCTTCTCTTGATTCTCTAATGTGTCTGTAACACATATATCTCATTCTGTATAACATCACTTTGTATTTGTTTCATAACTGGAGGTGGTTAACGCCTCACTGTACTATGTAAGCCACATTGAGCCTGCAACTAGGTGGGAAAATGTGGGGTACAAATGCAACAAATAATAATAATTTAAGGAATTATTTTAAAAGGCATTTCTGCTGGTAAAACAATGTGACAAGGAGCCCCTCTAAGGGATCCTGTGAATATGCTCATGTCTCCCAATCACTGGCCCGGGCAGTGTCTCTTTGTATGGGAGCAAGCTCAGGGGGAGGAATGCTGGCTTCGGCCTAACCCCTGGTAAGCCTTTCCTCAGCTGAGAGGTACCCACCTCTACCACCGGCTGCCTTTCAGGTGCTGTGGAGGACTTGCAGCTCATCTGCATATCCTTACAGCCTTCTCCGGGGTGACACCCAGGTCCACCCCGATCCACTCAGGGCCTCCGCTCTAGGTGCCCAGCGCTCCCACCAGGTGCTGTGGAGGACTTGCAGCCCTTCTGCATTTCCTCACAGCTGTATCCGGGGTGACTCCAGTTCCACCCCGACCTTCCCAGGGCCTTCTCTCCAAGTGCCCAGAGTTCCCAGGTGCTTTTTGGCTAGGATCAGGCGACCCTCAGGGGGAGGAATGCTGGCTTCGGCCTAACCCCTGGTAAGCCTTTCCTCAGCTGAGAGGTACCCACCTCTACCACCGGCTGCCTTTCAGGTGCTGTGGAGGACTTGCAGCTCATCTGCATATCCTTACAGCCTTCTCCGGGGTGACACCCAGGTCCACCCCGATCCACTCAGGGCCTCCGCTCTAGGTGCCCAGCGCTCCCACCAGGTGCTGTGGAGGACTTGCAGCCCTTCTGCGTTTCCTCATAGCGGTATCCGGGGTGACTCCAGTTCCACCCCGACCTTCCCAGGGCCTTCTCTCCAAGTGCCCAGAGTTCCCAGGTGCTTTTTGGCTAGGATCAGGCGACCCTCAGGGGGAGGAATGCTGGCTTCGGCCTAACCCCTGGTAAGCCTTTCCTCAGCTGAGAGGTACCCACCTCTACCACCGGCTGCCTTTCAGGTGCTGTGGAGGACTTGCAGCTCATCTGCATATCCTTACAGCCTTCTCCGGGGTGACACCCAGGTCCACCCCGATCCACTCAGGGCCTCCGCTCTAGGTGCCCAGCGCTCCCACCAGGTGCTGTGGAGGACTTGCAGCCCTTCTGCATTTCCTCACAGCTGTATCCGGGGTGACTCCAGTTCCACCCCGACCTTCCCAGGGCCTTCTCTCCAAGTGCCCAGAGTTCCCAGGTGCTTTTTGGCTAGGATCAGGCGACCCTCAGGGGGAGGAATGCTGGCTTCGGCCTAACCCCTGGTAAGCCTTTCCTCAGCTGAGAGGTACCCACCTCTACCACCGGCTGCCTTTCAGGTGCTGTGGAGGACTTGCAGCTCATCTGCATATCCTTACAGCCTTCTCCGGGGTGACACCCAGGTCCACCCCGATCCACTCAGGGCCTCCGCTCTAGGTGCCCAGCGCTCCCACCAGGTGCTGTGGAGGACTTGCAGCCCTTCTGCATTTCCTCACAGCGGTATCCGGGGTGACTCCAGTTCCACCCCGACCTTCCCAGGGCCTTCTCTCCAAGTGCCCAGAGTTCCCAGGTGCTTTTTGGCTAGGATCAGGCGACCCTCAGGGGGAGGAATGCTGGCTTCGGCCTAACCCCTGGTAAGCCTTTCCTCAGCTGAGAGGTACCCACCTCTACCACCGGCTGCCTTTCAGGTGCTGTGGAGGACTTGCAGCTCATCTGCATATCCTTACAGCCTTCTCCGGGGTGACACCCAGGTCCACCCCGATCCACTCAGGGCCTCCGCTCTAGGTGCCCAGCGCTCCCACCAGGTGCTGTGGAGGACTTGCAGCCCTTCTGCATTTCCTCACAGCTGTATCCGGGGTGACTCCAGTTCCACCCCGACCTTCCCAGGGCCTTCTCTCCAAGTGCCCAGAGTTCCCAGGTGCTTTTTGGCTAGGATCAGGCGACCCTCAGGGGGAGGAATGCTGGCTTCGGCCTAACCCCTGGTAAGCCTTTCCTCAGCTGAGAGGTACCCACCTCTACCACCGGCTGCCTTTCAGGTGCTGTGGAGGACTTGCAGCTCATCTGCATATCCTTACAGCCTTCTCCGGGGTGACACCCAGGTCCACCCCGATCCACTCAGGGCCTCCGCTCTAGGTGCCCAGCGCTCCCACCAGGTGCTGTGGAGGACTTGCAGCCCTTCTGCATTTCCTCACAGCGGTATCCGGGGTGACTCCAGTTCCACCCCGACCTTCCCAGGGCCTTCTCTCCAAGTGCCCAGAGTTCCCAGGTGCTTTTTGGCTAGGATCAGGCGACCCTCAGGGGGAGGAATGCTGGCTTCGGCCTAACCCCTGGTAAGCCTTTCCTCAGCTGAGAGGTACCCACCTCTACCACCGGCTGCCTTTCAGGTGCTGTGGAGGACTTGCAGCTCATCTGCATATCCTTACAGCCTTCTCCGGGGTGACACCCAGGTCCACCCCGATCCACTCAGGGCCTCCGCTCTAGGTGCCCAGCGCTCCCACCAGGTGCTGTGGAGGACTTGCAGCCCTTCTGCATTTCCTCACAGCTGTATCCGGGGTGACTCCAGTTCCACCCCGACCTTCCCAGGGCCTTCTCTCCAAGTGCCCAGAGTTCCCAGGTGCTTTTTGGCTAGGATCAGGCGACCCTCAGGGGGAGGAATGCTGGCTTCGGCCTAACCCCTGGTAAGCCTTTCCTCAGCTGAGAGGTACCCACCTCTACCACCGGCTGCCTTTCAGGTGCTGTGGAGGACTTGCAGCTCATCTGCATATCCTTACAGCCTTCTCCGGGGTGACACCCAGGTCCACCCCGATCCACTCAGGGCCTCCGCTCTAGGTGCCCAGCGCTCCCACCAGGTGCTGTGGAGGACTTGCAGCCCTTCTGCATTTCCTCACAGCGGTCTCCGGGGTGACTCCAGTTCCACCCCGACCTTCCCAGGGCCTTCTCTCCAAGTGCCCAGAGTTCCCAGGTGCTTTTTGGCTAGGATCAGGCGACCCTCAGGGGGAGGAATGCTGGCTTCGGCCTAACCCCTGGTAAGCCTTTCCTCAGCTGAGAGGTACCCACCTCTACCACCGGCTGCCTTTCAGGTGCTGTGGAGGACTTGCAGCTCATCTGCATATCCTTACAGCCTTCTCCGGGGTGACACCCAGGTCCACCCCGATCCACTCAGGGCCTCCGCTCTAGGTGCCCAGCGCTCCCACCAGGTGCTGTGGAGGACTTGCAGCCCTTCTGCATTTCCTCACAGCTGTATCCGGGGTGACTCCAGTTCCACCCCGACCTTCCCAGGGCCTTCTCTCCAAGTGCCCAGAGTTCCCAGGTGCTTTTTGGCTAGGATCAGGCGACCCTCAGGGGGAGGAATGCTGGCTTCGGCCTAACCCCTGGTAAGCCTTTCCTCAGCTGAGAGGTACCCACCTCTACCACCGGCTGCCTTTCAGGTGCTGTGGAGGACTTGCAGCTCATCTGCATATCCTTACAGCCTTCTCCGGGGTGACACCCAGGTCCACCCCGATCCACTCAGGGCCTCCGCTCTAGGTGCCCAGCGCTCCCACCAGGTGCTGTGGAGGACTTGCAGCCCTTCTGCATTTCCTCACAGCGGTATCCGGGGTGACTCCAGTTCCACCCCGACCTTCCCAGGGCCTTCTCTCCAAGTGCCCAGAGTTCCCAGGTGCTTTTTGGCTAGGATCAGGCGACCCTCAGGGGGAGGAATGCTGGCTTCGGCCTAACCCCTGGTAAGCCTTTCCTCAGCTGAGAGGTACCCACCTCTACCACCGGCTGCCTTTCAGGTGCTGTGGAGGACTTGCAGCTCATCTGCATATCCTTACAGCCTTCTCCGGGGTGACACCCAGGTCCACCCCGATCCACTCAGGGCCTCCGCTCTAGGTGCCCAGCGCTCCCACCAGGTGCTGTGGAGGACTTGCAGCCCTTCTGCATTTCCTCACAGCTGTATCCGGGGTGACTCCAGTTCCACCCCGACCTTCCCAGGGCCTTCTCTCCAAGTGCCCAGAGTTCCCAGGTGCTTTTTGGCTAGGATCAGGCGACCCTCAGGGGGAGGAATGCTGGCTTCGGCCTAACCCCTGGTAAGCCTTTCCTCAGCTGAGAGGTACCCACCTCTACCACCGGCTGCCTTTCAGGTGCTGTGGAGGACTTGCAGCTCATCTGCATATCCTTACAGCCTTCTCCGGGGTGACACCCAGGTCCACCCCGATCCACTCAGGGCCTCCGCTCTAGGTGCCCAGCGCTCCCACCAGGTGCTGTGGAGGACTTGCAGCCCTTCTGCATTTCCTCACAGCGGTATCCGGGGTGACTCCAGTTCCACCCCGACCTTCCCAGGGCCTTCTCTCCAAGTGCCCAGAGTTCCCAGGTGCTTTTTGGCTAGGATCAGGCGACCCTCAGGGGGAGGAATGCTGGCTTCGGCCTAACCCCTGGTAAGCCTTTCCTCAGCTGAGAGGTACCCACCTCTACCACCGGCTGCCTTTCAGGTGCTGTGGAGGACTTGCAGCTCATCTGCATATCCTTACAGCCTTCTCCGGGGTGACACCCAGGTCCACCCCGATCCACTCAGGGCCTCCGCTCTAGGTGCCCAGCGCTCCCACCAGGTGCTGTGGAGGACTTGCAGCCCTTCTGCATTTCCTCACAGCTGTATCCGGGGTGACTCCAGTTCCACCCCGACCTTCCCAGGGCCTTCTCTCCAAGTGCCCAGAGTTCCCAGGTGCTTTTTGGCTAGGATCAGGCGACCCTCAGGGGGAGGAATGCTGGCTTCGGCCTAACCCCTGGTAAGCCTTTCCTCAGCTGAGAGGTACCCACCTCTACCACCGGCTGCCTTTCAGGTGCTGTGGAGGACTTGCAGCTCATCTGCATATCCTTACAGCCTTCTCCGGGGTGACACCCAGGTCCACCCCGATCCACTCAGGGCCTCCGCTCTAGGTGCCGCGCGCCTAACGGCGCGCGGGGCATTTTTCTCTTTGTATCTAATCTTTTTCCAGTTGCTAAAGTACCTTAATCGTTTATGGCCCCTATTCACATTCTCTTCCTAGCTCTGTCCCTTCCTAATCTTTTCCCTCACCCCCTACCTCTCTCCGCTACAGGAACTCACTTCCCATCCATTGACTTCATCACCTCACCTTCTCTCCTACCCTCTTCCTCCTTTTTGGCTTTTAATCTCCGTCTCTTTCTTCCCTCCATTTTGCCTTCCCCATTCCACCTAAATACCTCTCGCCTTCGACGCCTTCGTGGCCACACCTCTCCTACTCTCCTCCGCTCTCTTTTACTCCTTCTCTTACTCTCAGCTGGTGACATCAATCCCAATCCTGGCCCTCCTCACCAACTATTATCCAAACTCTACAGATCTCACCGTGACCTCTCTAACCTCATCTCTATTCCTCTACTCCCCTCCTCTTCTCTGCCCTTCTCTTGCGCCCTATGGAATGCCCGCTCTATCTGTAACAAACTCCCCTATATCCAGGACCTCTTTATCTCGCGTCACCTCCATCTGCTCGCCATAACAGAAACCTGGCTCTGCCCTGATGACTCTGCTTCAGTCGCAGCCCTGTGCCATGGCGGTTATCTATTTTCACATACTCCTCGCCCTGCTGGCCGTGGGGGCGGTGTTGGACTACTTCTCTCTCCCTCCTCCAGGTTTCAACCCCTTCTTCCACCTCAATCTCACTGTTTTTCCTCCTTTGAAGTCCACTCTATCCGCCTTTTCTCTCCTCTGCCTCTTCGAATAGCGGTCATTTATCGTCCCCCTGATAAGTCCCTTTCATCCTTTCTCAGTGACTTTGATGCCTGGCTTGCCTTCTTCCATGATCCTTCCTCCCCCTCTCTCATCCTTGGTGACTTTAATATTCCTGCTAATGATCCTTCCAACTCTTATATTTCCAAGTTACTCGCTTTAACGTCGTCCTTTAATCTCCAACTATGCTCCACCTCCCCCACTCATCAAAATGGTCACTGTCTAGATCTCATCTTCTCCTCCAACTGTTCACCCTCTAGTTTCCTTGCCTCCGATCTTCCCCTCTCTGATCACCATCTTATAACTTTCACACTTAAATCTCCTCCCTCCCAGTCCCGTCCTATCCTATCTAATTTATCTAGGAATCTTCACGACATTGACCCTTCATCTCTATCCTCCCATGTTTCAAACCTCCTCTCTACTGTGGCACCATCCACGTCTGTCAACGAGGCTGTTTCTTCTTACAACAATACTCTATCCTCTGCCTTAGACACTCTTGCACCTTTGATGACCCGCCCTGTAAGGCGTACAAAACCCCAACCTTGGCTGACTTCTAATATCCGCTACCTACGTTCCTGTACCCGCTCCGCCGAACGCCTCTGGCGGAAATCTCGGGCCCTTGCTGATTTCTTACACTTTAAGTTCATGCTGACCTCCTTCCAATCTGCTCTTTTACGTGCCAAACAGGATTATTATATCCAACTGACCAACTCTCTTGGCTCTAATCCTCGACTTCTCTTCACCACATTGAACTCTCTCCTCAAGGTGCCCCCTCCCCCAACTCCCCCTTCACTATCTCCTCAGACCCTTGCTGAATTCTTTCACAACAAGGTTCAAAAGATAAACCTTGCTTTCTCTACCTCACCAGCTCTCCCTCCACTAGTCCGTTCCCCTCTCTCTCCTTCCCCTCATTCCCTTTCCTCCTTTCCTGAAGTTACTATTGAGGAAACTACACTTCTCCTTTCTTCCTCAAAATGTACCACCTGTTCCTCTGATCCCATTCCCACCCACCTTCTTAATGCCATCTCCCCTACTCTTATTCCTTTTATCTGTCACATTCTCAACCTCTCACTTTCCACTGCGACTGTCCCTGCTGCCTTTAAACATGCTGTGGTCACACCTCTCCTTAAGAAGCCTTCACTTGACCCTACTTGTCCCTCTAATTACCGACCCATCTCCCTCCTTCCTTTTCTCTCCAAATTACTTGAGCGTGCTGTTCACCGCCGCTGCCTTGATTTTCTCTCCTCACATGCTATTCTTGACCCATTACAATCTGGTTTTCGCCCTCTCCACTCAACCGAAACTGCGCTTACTAAAGTCTCCAATGACCTATTACTGGCTAAATCCAGAGGTCAATATTCCATCCTCATTCTTCTTGATCTTTCCGCTGCTTTTGACACTGTCGATCACAGCATACTTCTCGATACCCTGTCCTCACTTGGATTCCAGGGCTCTGTCCTTTCCTGGTTCTCTTCCTACCTCTCCCTCCGCACCTTTAGTGTTCACTCTGGTGGATCCTCTTCTACTTCTATCCCTCTGCCTGTCGGCGTACCCCAGGGTTCTGTTCTTGGTCCCCTCCTCTTTTCTATCTACACTTCTTCCCTTGGTTCATTAATCTCATCCCATGGCTTTTCCTACCACCTCTATGCTGATGACTCCCAAATCTACCTTTCTACCCCTGATATCTCACCTTGCATCCAAACCAAAGTTTCAGCGTGCTTGTCTGACATTGCTGCCTGGATGTCTCAACGCCACCTGAAATTAAATATGACCAAAACCGAGCTTCTCATTTTCCCCCCCCAAACCCACCTCCCCGCTCCCCCCGTTTTCTATTTCTGTTGATGGCTCTCTCATTCTCCCTGTCTCCTCAGCTCGAAACCTTGGGGTCATCTTTGACTCTTCTCTCTCCTTCTCTGCTCATATCCAGCAGACCGCCAAGACCTGTCGTTTCTTTCTTTACAACATCCGTAAAATCCGCCCCTTTCTTTCCGAGCACTCTACCAAAACCCTCATCCACACCCTTGTCACCTCTCGTTTAGACTACTGCAATCTGCTTCTTGCTGGCCTCCCACTTAGTCACCTCTCCCCTCTCCAGTCAGTTCAAAACTCTGCTGCCCGTCTCATCTTCCGCCAGGGTCGCTTTACTCATACTACCCCTCTCCTCAAGACCCTTCACTGGCTCCCTATCCGTTTTCGCATCCTGTTCAAACTTCTTCTACTAACCTATAAATGTACTCACTCTGCTGCTCCCCAGTATCTCTCCACACTCGTCCTTCCCTACACCCCTTCCCGTGCACTCCGCTCCATGGATAAATCCTTCTTATCTGTTCCCTTCTCCACTACTGCCAACTCCAGACTTCGCGCCTTCTGTCTCGCTGCACCCTACGCCTGGAATAAACTTCCTGAGCCCCTACGTCTTGCCCCATCCTTGGCCACCTTTAAATCTAGACTGAAAACCCACCTCTTTAACATTGCTTTTGACTCGTAACCACTTGTAACCACTCGCCTCCACCTACCCTCCTCTCTTCCTTCCCGTTCACATTAATTGATTTGATTTGCTTACTTTATTTATTTTTTGTCTATTAGATTGTAAGCTCTTTGAGCAGGGACTGTCTTTCTTCTATGTTTGTACAGCGCTGCGTATGCCTTGTAGCGCTATAGAAATGCTAAATAGTAGTAGTAGTAGTAGAACAGCTGCCAAGAATTTTCTGACTGCAGGCTAGTGCGCTCCTATTTCATTATAGGCTCTTTTTCTTGTTCTGTCTCACCCCTGGGAAGCCACTCTTTATGCCCCAATAGACTGCCAAGCTCTGGACCAGTGGTTTTCAACCCAGTCGTCAGGGACTTCCTGGACAGTCACATATTTAGGATAACCATGAGATACTGCATGCATTGGAGGAAGTACATGCTAACACATATTATGCATATTCAATGTGTATATCCTGAAAACCTGACTGGCCAAATGGTCCCAGAGGACTGGATTGAAAACCACTGCTGTAGACTATTCTATGTAAATGCTTTCTATTTACTACTACTACTACTTAACATTTCTAGAGCGCTACTAGGGTTACGCAACGCTGTACAAATTAATAATAAGGACGGTCCCTGCTCGGAAGAGCTTACAATCTAAAGGACGAAATGTCAAGTTGGGGTAGATAAGTTTTCTGAGAGGAGGTGTAGTGATTAGGTGCCGAAGGCGACATTGAAGAGGTGGGCTTTGAGCATTGATTTGAAGATGGGTAGGGAGTGGGCACGGCGTATGGGCTCAGGGAGTTTGTTCCAGGCATGGGGTGAGGCGAGACAGAAGGGACGGAGCCTGGAGTTGGAGGTGGTGGAGAAGGGTACTGAAAGGAGGGATTTGCCTTGAGAGCGGAGGTTACGGGTAGGGACGTAAGGGGAGATGAGGGTAGAGAGGTACGGAGGGGCCGCAGATCGAGTGCATTTGTAGGTGAATAAGAGAAGCTTGAACTGTATGCGGTATCTGATTGGGAGCCAGTGAAGTGACTTGAGGAGAGGGGTGATATGAGTATATCGGTTAAGGCGGAAGATAAGACGTGCGGCAGAGTTCTGGATGGACTGAAGGGGGAGTAGATGGCTACGCGGGAGGCCGGTCAGGAGTAGGTTGCAGTAGTCAAGGCGAGAGGTAATGAGAGAGTGGATGAGAGTTCGGGTGGTGTGCTCAGAGAAGAAGGGGCGAATTTTGCTGATGTTATAGAGGAAGAAGCGACAGGTCTTGGCTATCTGCTGGATGTGCGCAGAAAAGGAGAGGGAGGAGTCGAAGATAACACCGAGGTTGCGGGCAGATGAGACGGGGACGATGAGGGTGTTCTCAACTGAGATAGAGAGTGAAAGGAGAGGGGAAGTGGGTTTGGGTGGGAAGACAATAAGTTCAGTCTTAGACATATTCAGTTTCAGGTGGCAGTTGGACATCCAGGCAGCAATGTCGGATAAGCAGGCCGAGACTTTGGCCTGGGTATCCGCGGTGATTTCTGGTGTGGAGAGATAAAGCTGGGTGTCGTCGGCATAAAGATGATAGTGGAAACCATGAGAAGAAATCAGGGAGCCTAAGGAAGAGGTGTAGATTGAAAAAAGAAGGGGCCCAAGGACAGATCCCTGAGGAACTCCAACAGAGAGCGGGATAGGGGAGGAGGACGAACCATGAGAGTATACTCTGAAGGTACAATGGGAGAGATAAGATGAGAACCAGGAGAGGACAGAGCCCCGGAACCCAAGGGAGGACAGTGTGTCAAGAAGTAGGTTGTGATTGACAGTGTCAAAAGCGGCGGAGAGGTCGAGGAGGATGAGGATGGAGTAGTGACCTTTGGATTTGGCGAGGAATAGGTCATTGCAGACTTTAGATAGTGCCGTTTCTGTTGAGTGTAGGGGGCGAAAGCCGGATTGGAGCGGATCGAGGATGCCATGAGAGGAGAGAAAATCAATACTGCGGCTGTGAACGGCGCGTTCAAGTATCTTGGAGAGGAAGGGTAGGAGGGAAATGGGGCGGTAATTGGAGGGACAGGTAGGGTCAAGTGATGGTTTTTTGAGGAGTGGAGTGACCACAGCATGTTTGAAGGTGTCCGGGACAGATGCAGTGGAGAGAGAGAGGTTAAGTATATGACAGATGGTGGGGGTGATGGTAGGTGTGATGGTGTTAAGTAGGTTGGTGGGGATGGGGTCAGAGGAACAGGTGGTGGGTTTCGAGGAGGAGAGGAGATGGACGATTTCCTCTTCGGTGATAGCAGGAAAGGAGGAGAAGGAGGGCTGGGTAGGTTGGATGAGAGAGTGAGATATAGGCTGAAGAGGAGGAGAAGGAGTGGTGGTGAATTTGAGGTTGATCTTCTGGACCTTGTCACGGAAGTAGTGGGCCAGAGATTGAGGAGAGAGTGAAGGGGGGCTGGGAGCAGAGGGCACTTTGAGGAGGGAGTTGAGGGTGGCGAATAGACGACGAGGGTTAGAGCTAAGGGAATTGGTCAATTGGATATAATAGTCCTGCTTAGCGAGGAATAGGGAGGATTGGAAGGAGGATAGCATGAATTTGAAGTGAATGAAGTCAGTAAGGGTGCGAGATTTCCTCCAGAGGCGTTCAGCCGAACGGGCACAGGAGCGAAGGTATCGGGTGCAAGGGGTCAGCCAGGGCTGGGGATTGGTACGTCTTGTGGGCCGGGAGGTGGACGGTGCAAGGGTGTCTAGAGCAGAGGAAAGAGTGGCATTGTAAGTGGAGACAGCTTTGTCAACAGATGTGGAGGACAAGATGGAAGGGAGGAGATCAGAGATAGTAGAGGATAAGGTGGAGGGGTCAACAGCCTGGAGATTTCTGGACGTAGTAGTTAGTGTTGGGCGAGAGTGAGGGGGGGAGGGTGCTGAAGTGTGAATGTGATAAGGTGGTGGTCGGAGAGAGGAAGAGGTGAAACGCAGAAAGTGGAGGGTGAGCAAGAAGAAGAGAGGACGCGATCAAGACAGTGGCCAGATTTGTGAGTAGGGGTGGTGGGGCTCAGTTGGAGGTTGAAGGAGGAGGTAAGAGTGAGGAACTGAGCAACATATGAATCGGAAGGGTTATCAGTGTGGATGTTGAAGTCACCGAGAATGAGGGATGGGGATGAGGGCTCAAGAAAGACGGAGAGCCAGGCATTGAAGTCGGTAAGGAAGGATGGGAGGGATTTATCAGGGGGGCGGTAAATGACTGCAACTCTGAGTGGCAGTGGGTGGAATAGACGGATGGAGTGAACTTCAAAGGATGAGAAGCTGTGAGACTGAGGTAGGTGGAGAGGTTGGAAGCTGCAGGCGGGCGAAAGTAGTAGTCCGACGCCGCCACCGCGGCCGACTGGGTGGGGCGAATGGGAGAAAAGATAACCTCCGTGGCATAGGGCTGTGATTGAGGCAGAATTGTCCGGGGTGAGCCAGGTTTCAGTTAGGGCGAGCAGAAGAAGGGAATGGGAGATGAAGAGATCGTGGGTGAAGGGATTCAAGATCACCCAAAGAAATTCATCCTGGGTCTCACTTGTCATCTGTCAATAGGATGTCTTCACAGTCTATGTTATGTTATCCCCCAGAAACAGTGAAGTTTCTTATGGGCCAAAACAGAAAGCTACTACAGGCTGCAGCATGTGGTTAATGAGCTTGTTAATGGCCATCTACATCCTTCTGTTCTAGTTCCTTGCTTTTATTTTAATGTTAGGCCCATTTGTAATAAGACAGTTATTGAGGGGCTTGATTGGTGAATCTGATGAGGGTTGTGCTTTTGTAGTATAAATTTGACTCTCTGATAAATATAGCCCTTTATTATTATGACCCCATGGTTATAGTATTCATTCATGTTCCAAGGTCTGACAAGGGGTGGGGGGAGGAGGTTAGGCATTGTTTATAAAGATTTTCTTCCTATACTGTTGAAAAATTCTTTGATGTCTCCTGGTTTGGAGATGCTGCTATATCAAATATCTGATCGTTGTGCTTCTGGCCCTCTGGGTCTATTTCTTATATACAGAGATTTAATTTCTATTATTTGAATTTGTTTTACAAGGTTCGCTTATGTTTTCTCATGTTTTAATTCTGGCTGCGACAAACCTTCATCATGAAGATGATTTAAATCTTAATGTACTTAAGTTTAAAGCTTTTTTGAGCTCTTTGCATTTATCTTGATTGATATTATTCATACTCATGAGCAAGAGCATGCTTTAGATATAATTGTCTTTACTTCTTCTAATTCATCCAATAAGTAGTTCCCTCTCGTATTTGGAAGCTTGTTCTATGATCAGATCATTTTTATCTGAATTTCTTTTAAATATCTGTTTATCAAAATCATTGTATAAGCCACATCGTTTAAATTCTGCAATACAGTATACAATCGTACATTTTCTAGTTTTCTCCAGACTTGATTATTGTAACATTATACTGGCCGGATTACCTCAAGTTACCATTAAGCAGTTCCAGACTGTACAGAATACAGCAATAAAGATCCTTTGCCATGCCCACAAATATGATCACATAACTCCCCTACTTATTTGTCCTCATTGGCTTCTTTTGCAGTTTCATTACAAGTTCAAGATTCTTACCATTATTCATAAATTACTTTATTCATTTACTCCACATTATCTTGTTTTGCATAAACCATTTTGTCACTTACACTCTTTTCTGCTGTGCCCATCTAGAAAGCACCTGCCACTCAGCTTTCTATGTGATATTAGGGCTGAATCAACATTTGATAACTTTAAGTTCAGACTGAAATCATATTTATTTACTCAGTTGTTTCCAATTTGACTGTAGATATTATGAACAGGAATCTACCTGCAACTTGACTTGTCAGAATGAGAGGCTCATTTTCAAAGCACATAGACCTACAAAGTTACATATATTACTATCAGGCTTATTTTCAAAAGAGAAAGACGCCCATATTTCGACCCAAATCGGGAGATGGGCGCCTTTCTCCTGTGGGCGCCCAAATCGATATAATCGAAAGCCGATTTTGGGCGCCTCCAACTGCAGTCTGTCGCGGGAATGAACAAACTTGACGTGGGTGTGTCGGAAGTGTGGTGAAGGCGGGACTGAGGATTGTTTATCGGCCAAGGAGAGATGGGCGCGCTCGGCCGATAATGGAAAAAAGAAGGGTGGCAGAAGCGAGAATTAGGGCCGCTTTTTGGACCCTTTTTTTTTCACGAACAAGTCCCCAAAAAGTGCCCTAACTGCCCAGATGACCACCGGAGGGAATCGGGGATGACCTCCCCTGACTCCCCCAGTGGTCACTAACCCCCTCCCACCAAAAAAAAAGAACTTTTTTGCCAGCCTGTATGCCAGCCTCAAATGTCATACCCAGCTCCATCACAGCAGTATGCAGGTCCCTGGAGCAGTTGTTAGTGGGTGCAGTGGACTTCAGGCAGGTGGACCCAGGCCCATCCCCCCCACCTGTTACACTTGTGCTGGTAAATGGGAGCCCTCCAAACTGCCCCCAAAACCCACTGTACCCATATCTAGGTGCTCCCCTTCACCCAAAAGTGCTTTGGTAATGGTGTAGAGTTGTGGGGAGTGAGTTTTGGGGGGATTTGGGGGGCTCAGCACCCAAGGTAAGGGAGCTATGGACTTGGGAGGTATTTAAATTAAAAAAACTTTTTTACAAGTGCCCCCTAGGGTGCCCGGTTGGTGTCCTGGCATGTGAGGGGGACCAGTGCACAATGAATCCTGGCCCCTCCCATGACCAAATGCCTTGGAGTTGTTCATTTTTGAGCTGGGCGCCTTCGGTTTCCATTATTGCTGAAAACCGATACCGCCCAGCTCAAATCCGCCCAAATCTGATGCATTTGCCCGGCACCAACCGTATTATCGAAACAAAAGATGGATGCCCATCTTTTTTGAAAATACGGTCTGTCCCGCCCCTTCGTGTACCCGTCCTCAGAGATAGTCGTCCATGTAGATGGGCGTTCGCGTTCGATTATGCCCCTCTATGTAACTTTGTAAGTCTATGTGCTTCGAAAATGAGCACCTGAGTGTTATTTTAATTGTTTGTTTTATTTTGACTCTGTGTGACACTAACCCTATGCTTTTTGGGTCAATTCTTCTCTATCAATTAATGGTGTTCCTTTTCCGTGCCATATTTTGTGATTTGATTGTACACCACTTTGCTTTATGATTGTATTAAGAGCAGTATGACAAATATTGAATAAACCATAAACCATATTAAATCATTCAAGACTAGAGGAAAAATCGATAAAGATAATTTTTGGTCTTGAGTTGTTCCTTTACTTAACCCATGGAAAACTGATTTAGATGCAATACTATCTAACTGGAATAATTCTTTATTAAATAACAAGAAGCAGGAAAGTGTCAAAGCAAATGCAAGGCGCAGATAAAGAAGGCCAAGAGGGATTACGAAAAAAAGATAGCATTAGATGCAAAAAAGCATAGTAAAATTTTTTCGGTATATTAAAAGCAGGAAGCCGGCAAAAGAATCGGTTGGGCCGCTGGATGACCGAGGGGTAAATGGGGCGATCAAGGAAAACAAAGACGTAGCGGAGAGATTGAATGAATTCTTTGGTTCAGTCTTCACCGAGGAAGATTTGGGTGGGATACCGGTGTCGGAAATGATATTTCAAGCGGATGAGTCGGAGAAACTTACTGACTTCACGGTAAACCTGGAGGATGTAATGGGGCAGTTCAGCAAACTGAAGAGTAGCAAATCTCCTGGACCGGATGGTATTCATCCTAGAGTACTGATAGAACTGAAAAATGAGCTTGCGGAGCTACTGATAGTGATGTGCAATTTATCCTTAAAATCGAGCATGATACCGGAAGATTGGAGGGTGGCCAATGTAACGCCCATTTTTTAAAAAGGTTCCAGGGGAGATCCGGGAAATTATAGACCGGTGAGTCTGACGTTGGTGCCGGGGAAAATGGTAGAGGCTATTATTAAAAACAAAATTACAGAGCACATCCGAGGACATGGATTACTGAGACCAAGTCAGCACGGCTTTTGTGTGGGGAAATCTTGCCTGACCAATTTACTTCAATTCTTTGAAGGAGTAAACAAACATGTGGACAAAGGGGAGTCGGTTGATATTGTATATCTGGATTTTCAAAAGGCGTTTGACAAGGTACCTCATGAAAGGCTACAGAGGAAATTGGAGGGTCATGGGATAGGAGGAAAAGTCCTATTGTGGATTAAAAACTGGTTGAAGGATAGGAAACAGAGAGTGGGGTTAACAATGGAGAAGGGTAGTTAGTGGGGTTCCTCAGGGGTCTGTGCTAGGACCACTGCTTTTTAATATATTTATAAATGATTTAGAGATGGGAGTAACTAGCGAGGTAATTAAATTTGCTGATGACACAAAGTTATTCAAAATCGTTAACTCGCGACAGGATTGTGAAAAATTACAGAAGGACCTTACGAGACTGGGAGACTGGGCGGCTAAATGGCAGATGACGTTTAATGTGAGCAAGTGCAAGGTGATGCATGTGGGGGAAAAAAAAAGAAAGAACCCGAATTATAGCTACGTCATGCAAGGTTCCACGTTAGGAGTTATGGACCAAGAAAGGGAACTGGGTGTCGTCGTCGATAATACACTGAAACCTTCTGCTCAGTGTGCTGCGGCGGCTCGGAAAGCGAATAGAATGTTGGGTATTATTAGGAAAGGTATGGAAAACAGGTGTGAGGATATTATAATGCCGTTATATCACTCCATGGTGCAACCGCACCTTGAGTATTGTGTTCAATTCTGGTCGCCGCATTTCAAGAAAGATATAATGGAATTGGAAAAGGTGCAACGAAGGCCAACTAAAATGATAGCGGGGATGGGACGACTTCCCTATGAAGAAAGACTAAGGAGGCTAGGGCTTTTCAGCTTGGAGAAGAGACGGCTGAGGGGAGACACGATAGAGGTATATAAAATAATGAGTGGAGTGGAACAGGTGGATGTGAAGCGTCTGTTCATGTTTTCCAAAAATACTAGGATTAGGGGGCATGCGATGAAACTACAGTGTAGTAAATTTAAAACAAATCAGAGAATATTTTTCTTCACCCAACGCGTAATTAAACTTTGGAATTCGTTGCCGGAGAACATGGTGAAGGCGGTTAGCTTGGCAGAGTTTAAAAAGGGGTTAGACGGTTTCCTAAAGGACAAGTCCATAAACCGCTACTAAATGGACTTGGGAAAAATCCTCAATTCCAGGAATAACATGTATAGAATGTTTGTACGTTTGGGAAGCTTGCCAGGTGCCCTTGGCCTGGATTGGCTGCTGTCATGGACAGGATGCTGGGCTCGATGGACCCTTGGTCTTTTCCCAGTGTGGCATTACTTATGTACTTAAACACACTGCATGTTTTTGTGCCTTTGACCATTAGAAAATTGCCTGGGATTAAAATTGCCTGGGATTAAGAAGTCCCTCACAAGTTCGAACGTGCATGGCATCAAGTGATGTTTCTATTAAACTGTCATAGAAAAGCCAGTTAAGATTGTATAAACAAGAAGTTATTACTTCTGAAAGGAAATACTATTCAGCCTTAGTTGGCTATTCTCAGCCAAACCATAATAGGCTGTTCTGACT
Organism: Microcaecilia unicolor; assembly: GCF_901765095.1. NCBI lineage: Eukaryota > Metazoa > Chordata > Amphibia > Gymnophiona > Siphonopidae > Microcaecilia > Microcaecilia unicolor. The sequence continues at coordinate 326,355,632 of NC_044032.1, read as the reverse complement.
TCTGCAAAGTCTTACCAAGACATCAGTTCTTGGTGCTAATGTACAGATTTAGCAACCAACAGCAAATGAACTAAGGGAGTGATAGGGAGAGTAGATGGCATTGATGGGCAGACTGGGTAGGCCATATGGTCTTTATCTGCCTACATTTTTCCATGATCTTGATATTTATTTCTCAGAGAAAGTTCTTTTGATACATCAATCATTCTCCAACATAAATCTGGATTTTTAGTGGCCCCAGATGGCCCAGTTGGCCCATGGAATTACTTGGGGAATTCTATGGGCCAACTTTGAACCAGTGCCAGAAAAGAAAATAAAGTTATCACTTAGTAAACTCCTCATCCATTTGCATCTTGGATAGTTGTCCTTCTTTCTTATTAAAGGACCCTTTGCCATGAAACGCCTAGCCACCCACTTGGGGCTACCCCACGGCCACTTAGAGGGTCTGTCCCCAGCACAGCTCAAGTCCACCTACATCTGCCGCTTGTGCTCCTCACTAACACCCTCTTCCCATCGACTGGGTCACAACCACCTCTGGATGACTCTCCTGCTCTCAAATTATCCCCGATGATTTCTAGGTTACTGGGATCACACTCCCAGTGGTCCCACAGTTCCCAGAAAGCACATACAGACCCAACAAACAAACCACCAGGATTCTTTATCAGTCCAGACAGAAGAAGCAATAAACTGAATAGTGTTTATTGTCTTAAAAACATTGAACAATTGGGAGAGTGGTAAGATTGTGACCTGAAGTTTGTATGCCCAACGGCCCAGCTGCCCTCTGAAGTTTTGTCTTCTTTACGTAAACTTCCTCTCTGCAATTGCAGTTACCTTAACTGAGAGGAAGGGGACAACCGGCGGTCAGCCGCCGATGGCCAGCGTTTTATCCCCTGAGCAGCAAGTGCGGGACCGCTGCGCGACGAACTGCCTACAGATGAAAGGATTGGCGAGTCCTTTGATTAGTGCCGGCAAAGGAGCGTCGACGCTCTTGGACCTGGAAAACAACTCCATCGCTCCTGAATTATTCAACCACCATGCCCAAGGGAGTGGAGGAGTGAGTTAGAGGTATATGCTGAAACGGAGGACGTTTACAGCAGAACCCGAATCGGCGGAACCACTCCTAAACACCTATGAGAAATAAACTTGGAGTTTTTGGCTCCCATGGAGGTTACATTGAATACCATCTGGAAGGCGCTTCGGGACCTAACGGTGGCAGTAAATAATTTTGTTTCAGATATAATTTTATTAGAGAGTTACATGGACAATTCAACTGAACCCTTTGAGAGAAAAAAATTGATATAACAAATGATTCTACATGAGCAAGAAGTGGTTATGATTTTGAAAATGATAATAGACCAGAAATTTTGAATAATAAAATGAATATTATTATAGATGATTAATATCGAGATTATTGTTTTTCCCAGAGTTCCGGGTATGACTCCTAAAGTTTTCCTCAGAAATATTTCCTCAAATTATTACTTTAAAAGGAGTGAAGCCTGTGAAAACTGGGATTACTTTAATCAGTGGGATTTGAATTAGAGACTTAAGTATAAGTATTGTTAAATAACTTCTGGTTTTTAAAAGAGAGAGAATGTAATCAGATGTATTATTTCTAACTAATTGTCACGTTCTCAAAGCAGGAACTAGGTTTGTGAGCCCTTGAGCCACTGCCGAGGAGCGGCAGCAGCAGGCAAATCACCCAAGCAGAAAGCAGTGCTGAACACAACAGGCAGGAACCACAGAATATAACTAGAAGAGGCTTTAATAGTAGACAGTAAACATTATCCAGTAGCACAGCAAGGGCAAAGGGCAGGCAGCAAACACGGGTAATCCATAAACTAACCAGAGTCTTTAGGCAGGCAGAAAGCAAAGTCAAAGTCCAGGTCCAGGAACAGGCAGGGTCAAACACACAGGAAACTTTCAGAGCAGGAACACCAACAAACCAACAGGAACTCATGGATGACCTTTGATACCAAGGCAAAGCAAGCAAGGCTCACAGAAGCTAATAAGCCCATCAGCAGCTGACCCACAGCTGCAATCATCACCAGCCAAGTAAGGTTGCTGTTCAAGGACAAACCAGCAGAGCAAGTCTGGCAACCTGGAAAATCCGGACCGGACTCACTGAAGTCTGGAACATGAAAGACAGCAGAAAACAGTCCATAGCAGCCACCAGTTCTGGCCACCAGAGGGCAAGGAGAGCACCCACATGGAAAGCAGTCACAAACGTGACACTAATATTGGACAATAAGTATGTTTTCAATGAAATGATTTGACTATACACCGTATTGGCCTTGAAGAAGCCAACCAGATGATCAATGTGGAATAATGAATTGGACGAGTAATATCTGGGGATAATCAGGTTAATACCACAGGTTTTTTTCTGTTTACTGTTTCGTTGATCTCCTTATCTTGTTTCACTCTCCCTATTTAGTGGTCTAAGGAAGAGAATAGAATTACCTGACTGAAATAATTCCTCCATATTACTTTCTCTGTATTTCCAGCAAGTTGTTTTATCACTTGTAAAAATGTAAATGGTTATAAATAAAAATTTTTAAAAAAAATTGAACAATGAACATAAAAAGCGCAATCAGCAAACAATAACAGGTAACTGAAATGTGGATCAATTATTTATTTGTTACACTTATACCCCGTGCTTTCCCACTCATACCAGGTTCTATCTAAGCATTTGTTTACTTTCTAAAAAGTACCTGGGAAGATCAGGACATATAATTGTTCACAGAGCTGCAGCAAAGAGATCCTACTCTCTTTTTTTCACTGGGGCAAAAGTGTAAATTTTAAAGGCCCTCATTGCGCCCCCGGAATACCGTTCTCCAGGGACAAAGGGTCTGCGCTTCCACTATGTGTTGGGCTGCCTGCCTAAATCCTTTTGATATTCCATCCCAGTGATATCTGTGTTGTGTAGATACTAGAAGGCGTAAGTATAGGATAATGTCCATGACCATGGCCTTCTGTCTATCAGGATCTAAGTGAATCCTTGGTCATCTATGTAGTTGCATGTATTCTATTAAAATGCCACAGTAATTTATATAGACATAGAGTGTTAGTTATGTGTGTGGCTTAGTTTGTAGTATCAATGAAAGATGAAGAATACTTGAAAATAAAGACAGAGATAGATTTCAGAGAGAAAGCTTTATTCTTACCAAGTTTTTCAAAGTACAGACATCAAACAGATGCTGGGTTCAACAGCACAGGGCCCTGCCGTCCGAGAAGAAGCGTTGGGGAGGACTCCAACTTTCTCTCAAAATCTTATCCCTTTTATAGCCCCAAGTCCCAATACAAGTCTATTGTGAGGTACATTTTTTTCCTAATATTTCTCAATTTCTGAGATCATACTTTCGTATCCGGCCAGATGTACATCTGTACCCAACTCTCTTCCGTTCTATCTATTTCTAGAGTTTCCACACTTCCGTAGATGTCAACATGTTTTTCGAACATTTTGTTTTTCTCGTTTACTAAAATATCTTTATCAGTTTCACATCTTCCTCTTGTAATACCTTTCATAACATCTCATGATCTGTGTGCCATCTTATGGAAAATAAGTCCCATTTTAAGAACCTCATTTTATTCCCTTTTACCCATTATTATTTCATTATAGGTGCTATATTCAATTACAAAGTTGTACCTGGTTGTGTGAAGACCCATTGTTCAGACCTGCTTTTTGCAGATTCTCAAATATGATATCATTAGCTTGTTATTTGGCCTAGTCAGTACTTTTCCAGTTGCCCTAGCCTGTGTAGTTTAGCCCACCACTATTCCAGTGGTAGATCTGAAGCCAGGCCACATATTAACATTCCCCTCTTCACCCTATCCCATAGGGTGACACCAGGGTAAATACACCATGGTACCATCCATTCCAGAAGGTATCCTATCAGGCCATCAAATTTTCTGAGTCTTACGGTTAACTGGTACAGTCAAATTTGTTTTTTTTTTTTTTTTTGGTTTGAAATTACCACGGCACCACTTCAATTATTTCAATACCTCTTATCTATATCTGTGGTTATACAAAAACTTATAATTACTATAATAATATTTTTAATTCAACCCTTTAATATGCAGGTTCTAACTTATTCATACCTATGTGAGTATATATTGTTATCAATCATAAATTCTTTGGTTATATACTGATTATCTCTTGAGTATACATTTGCATTGATTTGCATAGCTTATGTAGACATTTTGCTCATGTATCACATCATCTTATAAAGCTTTATATGGTTATATTGTATCCCTGTGTGCCATTACCTGATTATACAGTTGCAGACATCTCTCTAGTGTCTCTAACATTTGCATAGCGATTGGTCCTTCTCAGAGGGAGATAGTCCAATGTGTTATCTCCTGTGGTGTTGGGAAGGAGATTTTCGTACAGGACATATTGTCCTGCTGTTGTCTTTTTCATTATTGCAGTTTCAATTAAGCGTTCTACTAAGCCTCTAGCACAAGGGATTATGCAACATCCTACTAATACAAAAATTGCTACCACTATAATTATAGTAGTGGCTGCTGAAATGATAAATGTCTTCCATTTACCAAAAGCTCTATCCATCCAACCAGTCCAGGATGTGTCAACACCAGAGTTCTCTGCCAATTCTTGTGACAGTGAGGTTAAGCCTTCCAAAGCTCTGGTGATTGATCCATCTGGAGCAGTATTGTTGGGGATAAAGGTGCAACACTGTGTACCTATCTTCCGGCACACTCCGCCCTCTGCTGCCAAAATCTGGTCAAGAACTAATCTATTTTCCAACGTCATCCTGCTGGTGGCGTCTAATTGTGTTGCAATTCCTTGAACTGCATCTCTGGTGTAGTTCACAAATCTCTGCTGGTTGTAATATATATAGTTGATCCAGTCTAAATTTTTATTTATAGTAGCCCACCAAAAGAAAGCTGATTCGAATCCTGCAGCTATTTGGTTTCTGGCTTTGAATTCATCAGGAACCCCTCTTGGAACTCCAATTGCATCTATATATACCCGATCATCAAAAGATCCAGGCATTGCATTTCTCTTCACTCGTGAGGAAGAGCTGCTATGAGGAGGGAGCAAAGATGCAATAATAATTGGAATTACCAATTTGACTGAGGCACATCTGCCTGTCCAACTTCTGTGAAGTGTATGGTGGATAGTACGGGTTCCACAATACCACCATATGTCTGCTCTAGCTTGTGAAAAGTCTGTGAGATTTAGATTTCGTAGAGTCCCTTTTTCTAGGGTTGTGTTACAATTGGTCAAATTTCCTAGAAACCGTGTATTTTTCACCCCATATCGTTCCAGACATGTATGATATCTGGTAGCAGGATCTGGAATCCTGAATGCGGGTGGAACCCTCAGCCGAGGGGGTAAGTAGGGGTGGTGCTCGTTAAGATGTTGACAAGTCTGGTTGATATCATCTTTCATTTGTAATAACTCTAACATACACCAAAAACCATCTGGATCATTGTTCAGATCTAAAGGAAAGGGAACTACAGTTGGTTCTGCTCTTGCATGGGAACAAAAATAACAATTAGAGACATTCAAACTCTTTGTAGTATAATGCGCCCATTCAAGCCACAGGTTTGTTTCTCCAAATCCTGTTTCTAGTGCCACTAAGTCTTTAGAATTATTAATTGGCACGATCTGGTAAGGAATCTTTACTTCTGGGATCTTTGTTGGCATCAAAGGATTCTTTTCTGGTTGTGTTGGGGGTGGAACAATCTTAAATTTGCCAATGGGGTCTCTACCTGTGGCATCAATTCCTAAGGAATAAGTTCTGTAAGTAACAGCCATTACTCCTCTGAAAGTGATAGCCACTTGATTACATTTGGTCATTGGACAAAGGCCATTCACTCGCAATTTCATGATGGAAATGCTCTTTTTGAGATCCGGAATCTCACTACCTGAGTAGGGAATCCATGAACCTGTGTACCACCATACTTGTGCCCAACTTCCGCAATTAGAGAAGGGACACAGGTATACCTCAAATGCTGACAAATATTGCTGTACAGGATGTTCCCCACACATTGTGTAAGCACACACATCAAGGGTGATTGTGGTCGTGTTCTCAGTTGTGGGTAATGTAATTTCAGGGGTGGTAATAAACTGTTGCAGAAAACTTTCTAGGTGCTTTGTTCCTTGCACCATAGGCATGGTGAGCACACACAACAGCAGGGCTAGGCACTTCATGTTGGTAGTTTTCATGTTAAATGTAAGATGTGGACTGTACCAAAGGCAATTGGCGGTTAATGAAAATGAGTAACAAAATTAATCCTAGGGTCTTAACCAGAACTGCAATTGCTATAGTTAGTATTCCAAGGTATACCAATGCTTGATATATCATGAGGAATAATTTGGGTAGGGTGGGTAAATTCTAATAGCTCCTCTTTCAGTAGGGTCGGGGATTTCGAAAAGGCTATATACTTCCAAAGGTCCCAATCCAACCTCTCTAATGAACAGGAAGGGTATCCAGTCAGTGCCCAGTACAGCGTAGGTGATTAACCAAAAATCTACAACGTCACCAGTTTCTGGTCTTATTAGGAGGTTGTCGGTTTGTTCAACTTGTAAACCTAAGGTTCCTCCAAACAGTACCAGAGTGTGTGTGACCGTTCGACTAGGACCTAGTGTCCAACTGTCAAACAAGGGTTCACACAATGTTTGATATCGTGTGAAGGGGTCCCAATTGGGATCGTCTTCTGGAGCTGGGTCCCAATGGGGATGTATTAATTCTCTTGGATCAAAAAGGTACTCTGGGGGTTCAGGGATTAAGTGTTCACCTAAATTTAAAGGCGACGGTGGGGGAGAATCAGGTGGAGAAGGCTGGTTATCTGGTCTGTTCTGGGACATATATTGATAGCTACTTTGGGGTGGTGAGCTATCTGGGAGGACGAGTAGCTGGGACGGTGATATTTGGAGTGGCTAAGGTAGTATTATTCGTGGAAGGAGGAACGTCACTAGTAGGAACCAGAGGATAAGGAGGAGGGGTGGGTCGTGATTCAAGCAAGGTAATATTATCCCCAAAAGCAGTTGTAAGATTGGGGACAATATGGGCCGAGCTACTGATATTATTGGGAGCACTTGTAGAATGCAAAACAGGAGAATCAGTGAGGACAGGAGTAGTCGCAGCGTTTTCAATAGGCACAGTAGGATTGCCAGTTGAAAAGTCTGTTGTGGCCGATGTGTCTGACCAAGGGGTGGGATTACTGGTGGCAAAGGGACTGATCTGTTTTATGGTTTGGGGGAATGTGTGTCCAAACAGGCGTGTGATTGTGGTGTACTGTGGGGGCTCTGTGTAGGCTGCTGTAGTAGGTGGAGAAGTAGTTGCAAGTACAGAAGTTGTTGCAAGTACTGCTGGGGTAGTTGCAAGTACCGAAGTAGTCGCAAGTACCGCTGGGGTAGTTGCAAGAACCGAAGTAGTTGCAAGTACCGTGGCGTTTCCAACGGGCAAAGTAACGTTGCCAGTGGGAAAGGTAGTGAGTGTGATCCAAAGATCAAAGAGGTCACTGTCAGCAGTATAGGTAAACAGGGTAGTGAAAAACAAAACCAAACCTATACAAAGTAGGATCATGCACACGAGTCCAACAGCAAACAATCGAGCAGATGGGAAGCAGAAGAAGAGGGTGTACTGATGTAACACCGTTACTGCTGCTGAGACAACACTTGGGCGGGTGCTGGTTCCGTCCGTGTCGTCAGGAATGGTGTCGCCTTCCAAATAAGTGCCGTCAAAGTCGTTGGACCAATGGGAATTGGTTTCAGATAACTGCTCAGAGTCACACTTATCAACAGGGTAAAGTCCAGTGTTCTGTAGGTCTGGTGGATCTGGTTCCTTGATATCGTCAAGGGCTGCAAGGTTCTCAGCAGTTGGGTCCCTGCGGAGAACTTTGCCAGTGGGGGAGGGTGGTGGTATTAAAACTTTCACAGGAGTGGTTGGGAAAGGTGGTATTGGAATAGGAACTTTATGTAGAGAAATAGTCTGTAAGGGAATGAGCTCTTCTGGAGTGAACAGCGGCGGAACTTGCTGTGGCATTTATCTGGCTTGATTCGGGAAGTACAAATGTAGAATGTCGAGCAGCTCACTGATGTTGCTGTGCAAATTCTGTACTGTTGAAAACGCAACAGACTCTTGTTCTTCCAGATTCAACTGTCCTGCTAAGTTGCGGATTTGGGTGAGATCGTCTGCAAGGTTACGGATTCGGATGAGACGGATGTGAAGATCTACGTATGGAAGTGGGAGTGCTGGAACAGTTGGAGGTGGAGGTGAGGATGGCAACTCAAAAGCTGGTTCAAATACAGGTGGTTGTTCAGATGGTGACTCTGGAGATTCTGCGAAGGTTTGGATGACTATCTCAGCCAGATCAAGGAGGTGCGATTCAGGAGATGGATGGTGAAATGAAAATGAGCTCCTGGGCCAATCAGAGCCCAGAACAACAAGTTTTAAAAGTATAATGTAGACTGCCTTTCCAAAAGGTTTAAACTAAGAATCAGCCTTGGTTCTTCGAAATATAAAAATGCACCACCTGCTGGCCAAACTAGAGAAATACACTTCAGGAAATAAGGCAGTTTTACAGACTTAAAACACACTTGTGTCACACACCCCCTTGTGCTATTATTTCCTGGATTTTGATGTTTATGAATTATGTACTGAGTCCTGGTGTCCCGTCCGTGGCCGTGACAACCCTCAGACTTACCCTGTTTCTGGGAGTCAGTGTCTGTGCTGGCTTCTGCTTGTCTCTGTGTCTGTCTTAGGTTCTCTCTGGCTCTGTGTGCTGATTGCCTTACTGAACCTCACCTGTGTGGGCTTTGCCTCTTCGAAGATGGCTGCCGCCTCCTCCTCTTTGCCAGTATCCAAGATGGCTCCCGCTGTTCCTTCCTATGGGCTGACTGCTCTGAGTGTCAAGCCTCTGTTTGGTCACAAGGTGATTGCTGCAGCTGTGGCTCTGGTGTTGATGGGCTTTATTAGTCACTTGGAGACTACAGTCCTGGCCTTTGCATCTCATCTAAAGGTCCTGGTGTATAGAGTGCTCTGTACACGGTTTCAGTGTTTGCTCTGTGTGAGTTTCTATGTTTGTTTAAACTAGCTAGCTTAGGCACCGTCTGGCCTGTAGCCTGTGCATAGCTCTGCTAGTTCTCTGTGTTTGTTTCCAGTGCATGACTAGTTAGCTTAGGCACCGTGTGGCTTGTAGCCTGTGCATAGCTCTGCTAGTTCTCTGTGTTTGTTTCCAGTGCATGACTAGCTAGCTTAGGCACCGTGTGGCTTGTAGCCTGTGCATAGCTCTGCTAGTTCTCTGTGTTTGTTTCCAGAGCATGACTAGTTAGCTTAGGCACCGTCTGGCTTGTAGCCTGTGCATAGCTCTGCTAGTTCTCTGCGTTTGTTCCTAGTGTTAGACTAGCCGCCCTTGCTAGCCACTATCCCAAGACTGTGTTTGTTCCTAGTGTTAGACTAGCCGCCCTTGCTAGCCACTATCCCAAGACTGTGTTTGTTCCTAGTGTAGACTAGCCAGCTTAGGCACCGTCTGGCTTGTAGCCTGTGCATAGCTCTGCTAGTTCTCTGTGTTTGTTCCTGGTGCAGACTAGCCAGCTTAGGCACCGTCTGGCTTGTAGCCTGTGCATAGCTCTGCTAGTTCTCTGTGTTGGTTCCTAGTGACAGACTAGCCAGCTTAGGCACCGTCTGGCTTGTAGCCTGTGTAAAGCTTTGCTAGTGTTCTGCGTTTGTTTCCAGTGCATGACTTGTTAGCTTGGGCACAGCTTAGTTGTTAGCTGGTGTATAGCCTTCCAAGCCTCCTGAGTTTGCTCTGTGTATGTTCCTGTGTATGACTGGTTTGCCTGGGCATAGCGTTCCTATTAGCCTGGGTACAGTTTACTAGTCATTGTGTTGAATCCTGCCGACTGCCAGAACCCGGACAGTCCCTGCTTGTCTGCCTTGCCTTCGCCTAGGTGCCAGGGGGCACTCCTGGATCTTCATTCCTGCTGTTCCTGTAAGTCCTACCGGCTGCCAGAACCTGAGGGCTCAACCCTCGGGGAAAGGCAGTCAAGTGTAGGTGAAGCCTAGGTCCAGGGTGTTCCAGTCCAGTGGGGCCACTCCAGTGTGTCCAGTCCAGCGGGCCCCACTCCAGTGCGCACCCGTCCGGTGCGTTCCAGTTCCGAGTGTTCCGGTGTAGCACTCCAGTCCGGAGTTCCGGTCCAGTCTTGTTTCCTCTCTACCTGGAAGGTGATTTTGCCTGCCACTGCCGCTCCACGGTAGTGGCCTATGGACTCACAAACCCCGCGCTCCCGGGGAAGAAGCCTGAAGGTATGCCAAGGTCCTCGAGAGCGCGTCAAGCGCGAGAGACGCGACACTGGTCATCTCCCATTATGAATGAGAAATATCATATTAACTCCAATCCCAATTCCACTATTCACTAAACTTAATAGCAGCAAATGGATCACAACTTTCTAGATAGCTAACCAGCTTATTTTTGAAGGAGAAGGGCGCCCCATCTTCTGACACAAATCGGGAGATGGGCGTCCTTCTCCTAAGGGTGCCCAAATCGGCATAATTGAAAGCCGATTTTGCCTGTCCTCAACTGCTTTCTGTCGCAGGGACGGCCAAAGTTCAAGAGGGCGTGTTGGTAGTGTAGCGAAGGTGGAACAGGGGCATGGTTAACAGATGGGCGTCCTTGGCCGATAATGTTAAAAAGAAGGGCGTCCCTGATGAGCATTTGGCCGACTTTACTTGGTCTCTTTTTGTTTACAACCAAGCTTCGAAAAGGTGCCCGAACTGACCAGATGACCACCGGAGGGAATCGGGGATCACCTCCCCTTACTCCTCCAGTGGTCACCAACCCCCTCCCACCCAAAAAAACTAATTAAGAAACATTTTTTCCAGCCTCTATGCCAGCCTCAGATGTCATACCCAGCTCCATCACAGCAGTATGCAGGTCCCTGGAGCAGTTTTTAGTGGGTACTGCAGTGCACTTCAGGCAGGCGGACCCAGGCCCATCCCCCCCTACCTGTTACACTTGTGGTGGTAAATGGGAGCCCTCCAAAACCCACCCGAAACCCACTGTACCCACATCTAGGTGCCCCCCCCATTACCCTTTAAGTGGTAGTGGTAGTGTTGTACAGTTGTGGGTAGTGAGTTTTGGGGGGCTTAGCACCCAAGGTAAGGGAGCTATGCACCTGGGATCAGTTTGTGAAGTCCACTGCAGTGCCCCCTAGGGTGCCCGGTTGGTGTCCTGGCATATGAGAGGGGACCAGTGCACTACGAATGCTGGCTCCTCCCACGACCAAATGGCTTGGATTTGGCTGTTTTTGAGATGGCCGTCCTCGGTTTCCATTATCCGCAAAAACCGAGGTCGGCCATCTCTAAGGTCGGCGATCTCAACATTTCAGTTGACCTAAATGTTGAGATTTGGGTGTCCCTGGCCATATTATAGAAACGAAAGATGGACGCCCATCTTGTTTCAATAATACGGGATGCCCCGCCCCTTCGCTGGGGCACCCTTAAAGATGGGCGCCCAGTTTGATTATGCCCCTCTAAGTGATCATAACAGTCTGCATCCCTCTTAATTTGGTTTCAGACCTTTAGACAGTAGAGAGGCTGTGTGGAATCTCATGTCAAAGGAGCACCGTCAAGGATGTCAAATGATTCTTCAATTTGATATTTCAGCTGTCTTTGATACAGTGGAACACGGATTATTGCTGTTAAAGTTGAGTGAACTAGGACTTTCTAAGACTGTTTTTCTTTTTTTTTAATTTAAGATTGTTTTTATTCAACATTTCAATAAAGAAAATCATACAATACACTTAACTACAGCCACAAGGCTACCAACTCTCCAAAATTCCTCAACTCATCTGTAATACATAATCAACATTGTATTTTCCCCCTACCCAACCCTTCCACCTCCCCCTCCCACCCCTCCCGTTCATGGCTGCCCCCCCCCCCCCCCCCGGTGTACCAGTAGTGGTGTTCCATATTCTTTCTAAGTTTGTCCATTCTTGTGCATCATGTCTGTATCTGCCAGCTCTTCGATCTGTCAATTTCTCAAGATCCGTTATGACCCGGAGTCTTAATTTCCAGTCTAAGATAGTGGGCCCTACTCGTTGCTTCCAATGGGCCACAATTTACAACTTAGCTGCTGCCAGACATAATCTCTTAATCCACCTCTGCCATTTCTGGCCTCTTTTATTTCCCCATCCCAGCAGGCACCACTTCAGTTCTGTCGGAAACTGTGTGTCCAAAGTTCGTGTGAGTTGTGCAACAACCCCCGCCCAGAAAGTCTGGATGAGAGAGCAGGTCCACCACATGTGCAGAAAAGTGCCGGTCTCTTCTTTGCATCTCCAGCACCGGTCAGATGCTGTCGGGTACATACGCTTCCCTCTGTCCAGCGTATAATACCACCTACTAAAATCTTCATAGGCATTCTCTTTTATTAATACACACACAGATGCTTTTTTCACTTCATGACACATCCGTTCCCATTCTCCCACACTCATTTCGATCTTGAAATCCTGTTCCCAGACCTTCATGTATGGTAACTTAATGAATGTATCTCCTCTAATATACCGGTAGAGTCTGGAGATGCCCCTTCTCCCACCCTCCAAAGTGCCCCAGATATTTTCCAGTTTTTCACATTCTCTCGGGTCTGTCTGTAACCATCCCTGCCTTCCCATATAGTGCCTAATTTGCATGTATGCATAGTAATCCGTCTCCGGCAATTCAAACTTCCTCTGCAACTTCCCAAAGTCTCTCAATTTCCCCTCAGAGAAAAGATCCCTGAATTTCCGCAGGCCCTTTCTATACCATTCCCGAAAAATTCCTCCCTCTTGACCCGCAGGGAACTCAGCTTCTTGTATAATGTGTGCTAGGGTTGAAGTTTTCGCCCCCCTCCTAAATTTATATTTCAGTGTATCCCATACACTCTCTAAGTGAACTATAAAGGGATTATCATTCCCTCTTTTAGGGGCAGACATTAAGCTAGATCCCCACAGGCCTCTCTCTAGATTGCACAGTGATTCAAGATGTTGTTCTAAGATTGCCACCTGTGACTGCTGTCCCTTGCTCCATTCTGCCACCTGCTTTAATTGTGCTGCTTGGTAGTACCAGATTATATTCGGCAGCCCCCTCCCCGCTTCTTCCACTCCGCCCCACATAATTCATTTTGACAATCTAGCTCTTTTTCCTTCCCATGCAAATTGTGATATGTCTGTTTGTAATTTCTTCAATGCCACACTAGGGACGCCCAGCGACAGTGTTTGAAAAAGGAACAACAGCCGATGGACCAAATTCATTTTAACCACCGCAATTCTCCCCCACCATGATAGCAATCCATTTTTCCATCGGCTCATATCATTTCTAAGCTCTCTAAACAGTGGCTCGTAGTTGAGCCCATATAGCTATGCCAGGGCCCACGGGAGCTGTATGCCTAGATACCTGAAACTAACCCTCGCTCTTTTAAACGAGAAGTTTTGCAGCACTCCCTCAAAATGTGATGTGGGCGCCGTTATTCCCAGAACTTCCAATTTATCATAATTGACTTTAAAGCCGGACACCCTCCCGAATATTTTAATCTCCCTGCAAATGTGGGCTAATGTCTCCTCCGGGGGCTGCACATAAAAGAGTATGTCATCCGCGAACAGCGCTATTTTATGCTCCCTTTCTCCTATGTGGAGCCCCTTTATGTATGCAGATGCTCTAATTTTTTGTGCTAATAGTTCAATCACCAAAGCAAACAGAAGGGGTGAGAGTGGACAGCCCTGCCGGGTGCCTCTCTGTATATTGACTGGATCCGAGTACCCCCCATTTACTTTTATCCTGGCCACTGGTGCCTCATATAACCCCCTGAGCTACATCAAGATCCTTGAACCAAACCCCATTGCCTCCAAGACTTCCCACAGGTAATTCCACTCCACCCGATCAAATTATTATTATTATTTATTGCATTTGTATCCCACATTTTCCCACCTCTTTGCAGGCGCAATGTGGCTTACAATTCATCATGAATAGTGGAATTACATAGAGAATAGACATTTAGTGTTACAGAAAGATCATTTGGCAAAATGATAATGAAGAAACATGATAGTAGTATAACAATCAGATATTATAAGACAATGGAGTGGAGGAGTGGCCTAGTGGTTAGGGTGGTGGACGCTGGTCCTGGGGAACTGAGGAACTGAGTTCAATTCCCACTTCAGGCACAGCTCCTTGTGACTCTGGGCAAGTCACTTAACCCTCCATTGCCCCAGGTACAAATAAATACCTGTATATGTAAGCCACATTGAGCCTGCCATGAGTGGGAAAGCGCGGGGTACAAATGTAACTAAAATAAAATAAAAAATAAAATACTGAATATATGTGGAGGAGTTGTGTATGTTTACATTGGTTGATCTTTGTGGTATGCCTTGTTAAAGAGATAGGTCTGCAGAAGTTCATTAGTTCATCAATCATTTTTAAGTTGCACGGTAGTGCATTCCATAACTGTGTGCTCAAGTAGGTAAAGTTTGACGCGTGCATTAGTTTGTATTTTAGACCTTTGCAGTTAGGGAAGTGTAGATTGAGGAATGTGCGGGATGATCTTTTGGCATTCCTGGGTGGTAGGTCTATTAATTCTGATGTAGGCTGGTGCTTCTCCGTGAATAATTTTGTGGACTAGGGAGCATATTTTGAACGTGATACATTCTTTAACCGGGAGCCAATGCAGCTTTTCTCGTAGAGGTTTTGCACTTTCATATTTTGTTTTGCCAAATATGAGTCTAGCTGCAGTGTTCTGGGCTGTTTGAAGTTTCTTGATTATTTGCTCTTTGCAGCCTGCGTATAGCGCATTGCAGTAGTCTAGGTGACTGAGCACCATTGATTGTACTAGATTACGGAAAACAGTCCTTGGGAAGAAAGGTCTTACTCTTTTTAATTTCCACATTGAATGGAACATCTTCTTGGTTGTGTTTTTCGCGTGGCTCTCGAGTGTTAGGTGTCGATCGATGGTAACTCCAAGAATTTTTAGGGTGTCCGAAATAGGAAGGTTCAGATTTGGTGTGTTGATGGCGGCGAATTTGTTCTTGTTATTTTGAGAGGTGAGTATTAGGCATTGGGTGTTTTCTGCATTAAGTTAAAGCCGAAATGCGTCCGCCCATGAATGCATGATCTGGAGACTTTGGTTGATGTAATTGGAGATTTCCGTTAGGTCTTGTTTAAATGGGATGTAAATCGTTACGTCGTCCGCGTATATGTATGGGTTAAGGTTTTGTTTTGATAGTAGTTTGGCTAAGGGTATCATCATTAGGTTGAACAGAGTTGGCGAGAGGGGGGATCCTTGTGGGACTCCACATTCAGGTATCCATGTGACTGAGGTAATCGAGTTAGATGTCACTTGGTATGATCGTGTGATTATGAATCCCTTGAACCAATTGAGAACATTGCCTCCAATTCCGAAGTACTCAAGGATATGTAGTAATATTCCGTGATCGACCATGTCAAAGGCGCTTGACATATCAAATTGTAGGAGTAGTATGTTCTTTCCCGTTGCGATCATTTGTTTGAGTTTGGTCATGAGAGTGACTAGTGCTGTTTCAGTACTGTGGTTAGACCGGAATCCTGACTGGGAGTCGTGGAGTATTGAGTGTTTAATTAAATAATTTGTGAGTTGTTTGGTCACTAGTCCTTCCGTTATTTTGGTTATTAAGGGAATGGATGCTACTGGTCTGTAGTTGGTTAGTTCACTGGCACTTTTCTTTGCGTCTTTGGGTATGGGGGTGAGTAGGATGTTTCCTTTCTCCCTCGGGAAGAGTCCATTTTGTAACATATAATTCAAGTGGTTCGTAAAGTCTGTTATAAATTGTTGGGGAGCAAATGTCATAAGGTTGTTTGGGCATATGTCTAGTTTGCAGTGAGATTTGGCAAATTTTTTAAGCGTTTGTGAGATGATATCCTCTGATAGTGTCTCGAAGTTGGTCCAAGTTCTGTCTGCTGGGTAGATGCCAGGGTCAGGGTCAAGACAGTCAAGGATTTCATCATAGTCGATGGTACTGACAGGAATCTTACGTCGCAGTTAACAGTACAAAGGTCTCCTCCCTGTTTTGGGCCTCCCAAATGATATTCAGTGTCCTCCTAATATTATCGGCCACTTGCCGCTGAGGTATAAAACCCGCTTGGTCCTCATGAATTAACTGGGGCAGGAACTTATTAAACCTTACCGCCATTACCTTAGCCAGGATTTTAGTGTCTACATTTATAAGTGATATTGGTCTATAGGACCCGCACACGTTTGGGTCTCGCCCTGGTTTAAGAATCACTGAAATCCCTGCGTAATGCATTCTCTTTGGCAACTTCCCTGTTGTAAAGCATTCATTACCTACCCGTGTCAAAAGGGGACCCAGCACCTTTCCCAATACCTTATAAAACTTTGCAGTATACCCATCCAATCCTTGTGCCTTACCCCCCTTCAAACTCTTTATGACCCCCTCTACCTCCTCCAGTATAATAGGCTTATCCAAACTCACCCTTTGCCCCTCTGTCAACCTGTGGAGACCCAACCCTGATATATAACCCTGGATCTCCACTGCAGATGCCGTGGTTTCCTTAGAGTACAAAGCCGCATAATATTCGGCAAATCGTTCTCTTATATCTCTGTCCTGGTGGAGCAGCTTCTCTCCTGTTCCCTTTAGTTTAGTGATGGTGTTGCCCACTTTCCACTGGCGCAAACTACGTGCCAACATCCTACTTGCTTTATTGCTGTATTCAAAAAACTTTTGTTAGACCAGCTTTCTATGAAATTCCATCTGCCTAATTTGTATTTGTTGCATCTCTGCCCTGCATTCCTTCAGCTCTCGGAAAACCCTAGGATCATTCCCTTCCTGATGTTGGGCCTCCAAAGTAGCTAATCTGGCCCTCACTCCCAATTCATGTTTTTGTCTCTCTCGCTTCCTTTGGCACCCCTTCTTAATCAGATGTCCTCTAAGCACTGCTTTGAGCGCATCCCAGAGTGTCCCGTCCGTCACATCCCCTCTATCATTATGAAGCAAGTACTCCTGTACCACTGATTTAAGTTCCTCACAAGCTTCTACCTCATCAAGTAGGGATTCATTCAACCTCCAAAATGTATTGCTTTTTTCTCTCCCTAATCCTCTCCACAAGACCCAGACCGGGGCATGGTCGGATGCATGTATATTTCCTATATTAGACTCTCATACCTCCCCCCATAGATTGCGGGAGCCCCAAATTACATCAATCCTCGTGTATGTTTGTTGTGCATGTGAGTAAAAGGAATAGGTCTTTTGCCCGGGGTGCTGCAACCTTATCAATCAAATCCAGCTCTTTAACCAATCTCAGTAGCTTAGTTGTATTACCCTGCCCTCCGCCCTTCTTCCCTTTAGAATGATCAAGTTCCGTCATCGTCAGATTAAAGTCGCCCCCGAGAATTACTTCCCCTTCTACAAACTGAGTGAGCTCCAACCTCAAAGCCTCGAAGAAGGCTCCCTGCCCTTCATTGGGCGCGTAAATATTCACAAATGTAATTGATTGGTTATTTATTCATCCTTTAACAGCAATACATCTGCCCTGACTCTCCAGGTACGTTTGCTCATGGACAAAATGGACCCTCTCTTTTATGTACATAAGTACATAAGTAATGCCATACTGGGAAAAGACCAAGGGTCCATCGAACCCAGCATCCTGTCCACGACAGCGGCCAATCCAGGCCAAGGGCACCTGGCAAGCTTCCCAAACGTACAAACATTCTATACATGTTATTCCTGGAATTTTGGATTTTTCCAAGTCCGTTTAGTAGCGGTTTAGGGACTTGTCCTTTAGGAAACCGTCCAACCCCTTTTTAAACTCTGCTAAGCTAACCGCCTTCACCACTTTCTCCGGCAACGAATTCCAGAGTTTAATTACACGTTGGGTGAAGAAAAATTTTCTCCGATTTGTTTTAAATTTACTACACTGTAGTTTCATCGCATGCCCCCTCTCTTTTTCCCTCCTCTAGGATCAGCTAAAATGTAATTGCTGCCCAATTTTTTATATTGTATTAACCGTTCATCTTTCTTTTGGACATGCTTCTCTTGTAACATAATTATGTCCCACTGCATTTTATAAATCTCCCGATATATTATGCTTCTTTTCTCCGGGCTGTTTAAGCCATTCACATTCCAAGATCCCACGGTGATCCCACCCGCCTTCCCTCCCTCCAAACCCCCCCCCCCCCCCCCCATTTGTCCCCACAACTGGCTACTAGTACTTGCTGCCAGTTATTACCCTAAGGAAATGTCGTTCCAATGGGGCTGCTCTCTCTAATGTATTCCCAGTGACCCCCCTCTAACACCCTCATACACACTCCACATACTCCCATTCAGCCATTCAAGTATAAAGAACTAACATTATTAAAACAAAATCACCTTTGAAGTTACAGTTTTAACCAGATGAAAAAAACGGGCTATCGCCCTGCGGCACATGTTCTTTCAGGTTGCCCCTTCCTGCTCGCCTCCATTTCCCGCCGCCACTTGGCTCATGTTGCGCTGTTCTTTCCGCGGACTTATCCATTCGCTATGGTTCTTGGAGGTCCCTTCCTTACTGGCAGTCAGGTGTGTTCCTGCCACTGCAGGCAAATCTGTACACCCTAGTGTTGCCAATGTTTTCCACGCTCTCTCTGGCTGTTGTAATTTCTTCGTTTGGCTGCCCACAGTGACTAGCAAGCCTCTCGGATAAATCCAGCGGTACCGTAACCCCGACTTTTGCAGGTACCGCGTTACTTCTTTGAACTCTCTTATCTTCTGCAAAGTAGTCTTTGCCAAGTCCTGAAATATCTGCAACTTGGCATTCCGCCACTTAATTTCTCCCATTGCACGTGCTGCCTTCCACACCGCCTCTTTCACCTGGAAATCATGGAAACAGGCAACAATATCCCTGGGGCTGTCTCCTCGTTGCAGTCCCAGACATTGATGCGCTCTGTCAATCTTTATGGCAATCTGTTCCTGGGCCTCTTGAAGGTTCCCTTCTTGATTAAGAATAAATGTGCTGATCTCCTACACAGGTTTAATTATATCCTTAGATTGTGCCTCCTCTGGGAGTCCTTTAATCCTCAGGTTACACCGCCTGGAGCGGTTCTCGAGATCCTCTACCTGTTGTTCCAGGTCCTCTCTCAGTTGTTTATCTGCATTTACTCTTACTCAGGCTCTGCAACTCTCCTGCCACCGTCTCCACCCGCTCCTCGGTCTCAGCCACTCTGTTGCCAATTTCCTTAACCTCCTCGCGGAGCTCCATTACTACTGCCTGTATGCTTTTTCTGGTGGTTATCATCTCCGACTTAAGCTCTTAGAACCATCGCTTAATTTCATTCTTTTCCACCTCCACCTCTCCAGTGCCTTGCTCCTCGGCGTCCTGCTCCGACTCGAGTCTTCTGGGCCATTTTGGTGCCTCGTGAGGGTAGTGCTGAATGCGCCTTGCTCGCCATTCGCGCCGGTTCAGCCGAGAATTTATACTTCGCGAATTTCTTCCTGGCTGCCATCAACTTTAGCAGGTAGATCCGCTGAGCAATCAAAATCGTTTGTGCGCTATTTCGGGGGTCACCACGCTTTTTTTCTTCGCGTTCCCGCGGAACTCTAAAATTATGCTGCCTGCTGCATCGGTGACGTCTAGCAATCCGTTTTTTTAATCCAAACAAAATTATCCTGCTGTTATGACTGGAGATGTGTGAGCCCTTGTGCCCGACTGAGCACGGCGAAGATGGAGTGACACCACACTCGGTCAGGCAGCCAGACAACCCCTAGCTTCACCTGGGGAGCGACCGCCGTTCCCTGGGAGTTCAGCCCCCAGGTTCGGGCAGCCACCAGGACTTCTGGAACAGGCGGGGTTGCACGACCACTGACCAGACAGGTGGGCAAACAAGCACAGTCCAGAGCCCGTAAATGGCAGAGCAAAGAATAGTCAGTAAACAGTCCAAGGTCAAGGCAGGCAGCACCACAACGCGTGGTCAGTAAGCAATCCAAGGTCAGGAACACAGGAAAACACTGGAACAGGTGAAGACCACAATCTCTACGCGAATAGAAGCTGAAGCATGGAAGGACTGGAAACAGGGCTTAAAATAGAGCAGAAATTAGGCTCAACCATGTGCAGCTGCTCCAAGATGGCTGCCCCCATCAGAGGAGATGCCCTTCACCCAAATATGGGCTTCCTTCCTGTTCTTGTAGACAAGATGGCTGCCCCCTCCTGAGCTAGCCAAGATGGCTGCTGTCCTTGCTCCAAGCCAGATGACGGCTGCCAGGTTAGGAAACAAAAACCGACCCATCCTGGAGAAGTGTAGCAGAGCGTAACAGTACCCCCTCCGGAAAGATCTCCCCCTCACCGGTTTGGTCTGGGCTTAGCAGGATGATGAGCGTGGAACTCCCGGATCAGATCTGGAGCATGCACATTGGCCGCCGGCTCCCAGGAGTTATCCTCTGGTCCAAAATG
The DNA here is from genome assembly GCF_901765095.1 of Microcaecilia unicolor. Classification (NCBI taxonomy): domain Eukaryota; kingdom Metazoa; phylum Chordata; class Amphibia; order Gymnophiona; family Siphonopidae; genus Microcaecilia; species Microcaecilia unicolor. The sequence continues at coordinate 326,335,230 of NC_044032.1, read as the reverse complement.
CTTCCAGGCGAGGAGATAGCATCCTTCCACGATGCTTGGAATCCAGGATGCGATCCACCTTATACTCTGGATCTGGTTCACTCTCAGGCACGGCCACCTTCTTGGGTTCAGGATGCCACTTGGACCTGCGGAAAGGTTTCAGGAGGGACACATGAAAGGCATTGTGCACCCGGAGTTGGCTTGGTAGGTGCAACCGGTAAGTCACTGCTCCTATCCTGGATCATACAGCAAAAGGTCCAATGAACCGGGGAGCAAACTTCAGAGATGGGAGCCGCAGTTTCAGGTATTGGGTGCTCAACCATACTTTTTCTCCTGGCAGGAATGTGGGAGCTGCTTGTCTTCTACGGTCATAGGTCTCCTTGGCCTTGACCGCTGCCCGTTGTAGCTGTTCCTGGACCTTCTTCCAAGCTTCCTGAAAGGAACGGGCTGTGGACTGCACCTGAGGTGGAACTTCTGCGGGGGAAATTGGCGGAGGTAGACGCGGGTGGCGTCCATTGATGGTGCTGAAAGGTGTCGTCCGGGAGGCTGAATGCAGACTGTTATTATAGGCAAACTCAGCCCAGGGTAGCAGAGTAGACCAGTCATCCTGGCGCTGGTTAGAGTATGCCCGGAGGAACGCCTTCACAGTCTGGTTGACCATTGGTCTGGGGGTGATATGCAGACGAGAATAAAGTGGTAACCCCAAAAGCTGAACACAAAGCTTTCCAGAAGCGCGAGGTAACTGCGAGCCTCGGTCACTAATGATTCTCTGTGGCAGTCCATGGAGCCGGAAGATGTGTGTGATGAAGTTTGCGGCAAGGGTAGCGGCAGTGGGTAAAGCCTTCATAGGAATGAAGTGGGCCATCTTGGAGAACCGGTCGATCAGTACCCAGATGACCGTATTGCCCTGCGAGGGTGGCAGGTCAGTGATGAAATCCATGGACAGGTCCTCCCATAGCTGCTGTGGTATTGGCATGGGCTGCATCAGCCCCCACTGCTTCTGATGTGAAGACTTAGTTCGGGCGCACACCGGACAGGTAGACACGTATTGGAGAACATCCTGCGCCATCCGGAGCCACCAATACGATCGGGAGATCAAATGTAAGGTCTTGTGGAAACCAAAGTGTCCGGCAAATTCAGAAGCGTGCCCCCAGTGCAGCACCTTCCTACGGAGACCCACCGGAACGGCCTTCTGGCAAGTGGCACTGGCCCCGGGCATGGAGGGAATACATGCCGGATTCAGCATTGGGTAGGGCTCCTCCTGGTCCTCCGGAGCCTCGAAGCTGCGAGACAGGGCATCCGCCTGGACATTCTTCTCGCCCGGCCTGAAGATCAGACGGAAGTCAAACCGGGCGAAAAACAAAGACCACTGGGCCTGGCGAGGGTTCAGTCTGGTGGTGTTCTGCAAGTACAAGAGGTTCTTGTGATCCGTTATTACCGTGACTGGGTGTGCTGCTCCCTCCAACAAGTAACGCCACTCCTCAAAAGCCAACGTAAGTGCCAGGAGCTCCCGGTCCCCTACCGTGTAGTTCCGCTCCGCTGGGGTGAACTTGCAGGAGAAAAAGAAGCAGGGATGTTTCTTCCCGGATGTGGATGTCTGGGAGAGTACAGCCCCCGTTCCCAGGGATGAGGCGTCCACCTCTACCAGGAACGGCTTGGTTGGGTCCGGACTGCGGAGTACCGGGGCAGAGAGGAAGGCGTCCTTCAAGGTGGTGAAAGCAGCGAGAGCGTCCGGCATCCAGTTCTTCACATCAGCCCCCTTCCTAGTGAGGGCCGTCAGAGCTCAGAGGAGCCGTGATCAGGGAGAAGTCCCGGATAAACTGCCTGTAGTAATTGGCAAACCCCAGGAATCTCTGTAAAGCCCGAAGACCCTGGGGTACCGGCCAGTTGCGGATCGCCTTCAGCTTACCTGGATCCATCTGCAGCCCGGTGGATGAGACAATGTATCTCAGGAAAGGAAGTCTCTGCTGGTGGAAAGAGCACTTTTCCAACTTGGCGTATAGCCGGTGCTCCCTGAGTCGCTGTAACACTGTGCAGACGTGTGTGATGTGTTGCGGCAATGAGGGCGAGAAAATAAAGATATCGTCAAGGTACACTATGACGGAGAAGTATAGCAGATCCTGGAAGATGTAGTTCACAAAATTCTGAAACATTGCAGGGGCATTACAGAGACCGAATGGCATCACTAGGTATTCAAAATGCCCCTCGTGGGTGTTAAACGCCGTCTTCCACTCGTCACCCTCCCTGATCCGCACCAGGTTATAAGCCCCTCGCAAGTCCAACTTCGTGAAAATCTTGGCCCCTTGTAACCGGTCAAACAGCTCTGGGATGAGCGGGAGCGGGTACCGGTTCTTAATGGTGATCTTGTTTAGGCCCCGGTAAGATGCAGGGCCGAAGAGACCCGTCCTTCTTGGACGCGAAGAAGAAGCCGACCCGTGCTGGCGAGGTAGAGGGCCGAATGAACCCCTTTAGTAGGTTCTCATGGATGTAAACTCGCATGGCCTGAGATTCCTCCCGGGACAAGGTGTAAAGGCGTCCCCTGGGCGGATTGGCTCCTGGAAGCAGGTCAATCGCACAATTGAAAGTCCGATGGGGAGGAAGCGTGTCTGCAGCCTGTGCGCTGAATACATCCCGGAAATCCTGGTATTCTTCTGGCAGCCCAGGCGATCTCCCCTGCGGAGTCTGGAGCTGGGTGGAGCAGAGAGGAACAGGTAGCTTGACCTGCTGAAGACAGTGCTGGAAGCAACGGGAACCCCATTGTCCGATCTCCCCGGTGGACCAATCAATAACCGGGGCGTGGAGGCGAAGCCAGGGTAGACCGAGGATTACCGGGTGAATAGCTCGGGAGAGCACCAGAAACTGGATCTCCTCCTGATGAAGCGCCCCCACCTGCATACCCAGGGGTGAGGTAATTCGGGTGATCGTCCGGGGAAGACTGTCCCCCTGGATGGAGGTAACCCTGAGAGCTGCTTGACAGGGCACCAAAGAGCCCCCCAACTGGGACAGGAACTTGGCGTCTATGAAGTTTCCCCCTGCCCCGGAATCCAGCAAGGCCATCGTCTGGCCCTAGAACCCCTCTCCACGGAGCAGTACAGGGACCGAGAGCAGATTGTCTGGAAGGGAAGATAACCGGCCCAGAGCCACCCCCTTCACAGGGCTTGGGCCGTAGTGTTTCCCGACTTCCCAGGCTTATTCGGGCAGGTGCCTGTGAAATGCCTGGCCTGCCCACAGTACAGGCATAGCTAATTCTGGAGACGATGGGCCCTCTCCTTCTTGGACAGGCGATGACGGCCCATCACCATGGGTACCTCCTCGGTTCCTTCCGAACCCTCTTCGAGGACCCTAGGTGTCTCCGAGCAGCGGGTGCGGACTCTGGTTCTCTGAACAGCCGGCTGCGGGGCCCTCTCCTGGGCTCGCTCCCGGAACCGGAGATTGATCCTTGTGCAGAGTACAATGAGAGCGTCCAGAGTGGCGGGGATCTCTCTTCCAGTCAATTCATCTTTTATCTGGCAGTTCAAACCTTGCCAGAAAATAGCCATCAGGGCCTCCTGGTTCCACCTGAGTTCTGCGGCCAAGGTACGGAACCGGACAGCATACGCCCCGACCGACCCGGAGCCCTGCTAGATCCGCAGCAGCTCCCCAGCAGCAGAGGAAGGTCGGCCAGGCACGTCGAATACCATCCGGAACTGCTGCAGAAACTCCTCTAGGTCTACCAGAACCGGACTCCGCTGTTCCCACAGTGGAGACTTCCAGGCCAGGGCGTCACCAGACAGCAGAGAGATGATGTAGGTCACTTTTATCTTGTCGGAGGGGAAGACCTCCGGTTGTAGCTCAAACAGGATTTGGCACTGATTGAGAAAATCACGGTATGCTGCAGGGGTACCATCATACCACGGAGGCTCTGGAAGTCGCAACCGTGCGGTGGAGGCCTCTGCCCCAGAGCCCAGCGGAGCCGCGGCGACCTGTTCCTGGAGTGCCGGCAGCTGGTTGCAGACCTCCTGTAAAACACTGGACAAGCGGGTTAGTTGAACCTGCTGCTGTTGTAGGACCTGAGCCAGATTGGAACACTCGATCTTGTCTGGCGAGCTCATGGCTTCGGCTTACTGTTATGACTGGAGATGTGTGAGACCTTGTGCCCCGACTGAGCACGGCGAAGATGGAGTGACACCGCACTTGGTCAGGCAGCCAGACAACCCCTAGCTTCACCTGGGGAGCGACCGCCGTTCCCCGGGAGTTGAGCCCCCAGGTTCGGGCAGCCACCAGGACTTCTGGAACAGGCGGGGTTGCGCGACCACTGACCAGACAGGTGGGCAAACAAACACAGTCCAGAGCCCGTAAATTGCAGAGCAAAGAATAGTCAGAAAACAGTCCAAGGTCAAGGCAGGCAAGAACACAACGCGTGGTCAGTAAGCAATCCAAGGTCAGGAACACAGGAAAACACTGGAACAGGTGAAGACTACAATCTCTACGCGAATAGAAGCCGAAGCATGGAAGGACTGGAAACAGGGCTTAAAATAGAGCAGGAATTAGGCTCAACCATGTGCAGCTGCTCCAAGATGGCCGCCCCCATCAGAGGAGATGCCCTTCACCCAAATATGGGCTTCCTTCCTGTTCTTGTAGACAAGATGGCTGCACCCTCCTGAGCTAGCCAAGATGGCTGCTGTCCTTGCTCCAAGCCAGATGACGGCTGCCAGGTTAGGAAACAAAAACCGACCCATCCTGGAGAAGTGTAGCAGAGCGTAACACCTGCAGATACCGGGTCAGGAGTTAGCTTCCAATGTCATATGTCACCCCTCTCCCAACTCACTTTCTTCCTTAAAGATGTATTATATGCTGCAGGCTAGCAGTTAATTATCACAGCTTGAGCTCAATCACAGTACATAAACTGCTTTTATTCTCCAAGTCCGCCGCATTGAGCCTGCCATGAGTGGGAAAGCGCGGGGTACAAATGTAACAAAAAAAAAAAAAAAAAAAAGTCTGTCTGTCACATTCTCCAAATGTGCTGAAATCTTCACACGAGCCCTCGATCTCTCCACAGCCCAGGAATTCCTCGTAACACGGATGTCCTGGCTCAGTGTTAGCTCACACTGCTTCCCGCCTTCTCCTCAAGCAGAGCCTGTCCGACCCCCACCAGGTAGGAGAGAAGGAACTTTCAGCTGCTGCTCTCTCCGCTCTCCTCCCTTCTTCACAGCTCATTTATCCTCAGCTGCACAGTCTCACACCTTCTCACCCTCCAATCCACACTTAATAGCCTGTCAGTGCCTCGGGAATCTCTCGATACCACATAGCCCCAATGGAGCCTCGTGTTTAAGCCTCCATTTTAGATGGTGACGTCACTTCCTCCTCTAAGACTGTTTTTCATTGGTTTAAGGATTTTCTAATAAATAGATCATACTGTGTCTTAAAGGATATTATTTCTTTTTTATTTTTATTTTTTTTAAATAACTTTGTGGAGATCCTCAAGGTTCCTCTCTCTCACCATTCACCATATGAGTTCCTTGAGATCATTGTTACTACAAACGGGTGAAGTTTTTCTCTGTTTTGCAGGTGACATTTTTGTCTTGGTTCCGTTTTCACATACACTGGATCAAATTTAAATAACTGCATAGGAGAGGTAAATAGGTGGGCTTCTTCTCCTTTATTAAAGTTGAATACTAAAAAAAACTAAAGACCTGTGTTTAGCAACTCACCTGGTAGCATATCAGTGTCTCTTCCAATGGGACAGGCTGAGGAATTGCCACTCATGGGTGCCCCATATAAGAGGCTTGGGGAGGCTAATCATCCCCAGCCCCAACCACAACCTTTCCTGCCCACCTGACCTCTGCCTTCCTGATATTGCAGGGCCCCTCCTCCCTCACTCTCACTCCTCTACCCCGGTGCCAGAAACATGGGACTGCAGCTCTTCATGCACCGCTACTACTTCCTCTGCCTGTCCTGGAAGTTTACATCAGATGAGGCAGGACCAGCAGAGGAAGCAATAGTGGTGCATGGAGAGCCACAGTCCATGCATCTTATTTGCTAGCATGGGCCTGGCAGAGGTAGAAACAAGGAATGGAGCCAAAATGAGCAGCACAGTGACAATAGGGTAGGTGAGTAAGCGAGAGAGAGGGGGTACAATGCTAGGGATCATGGTTGGGGAGGGGAAAAAGAAATGGGGCAAGACTGGATGGGAGGGGAGGCAGAGAGAAAGAGAATACAGGGACAATGTTAGATGGGGTGGCACGAAGATAGGACAGTACTAGATGGGAGTGGGCAGAGAGAGGCAGAGGCAATGCTGGATGGGATGAAGACAGTGACAGCAGAGAATAGAAATAGGGGGAGGCAGAGCTAGAGTGAAGCAGTGCTGAATGCCAAGGGGAGAGCTAGATGGACAGACAAGGAATGTTGGATGCTGGAGGGAGTGGAGAAGAGATGGAGAGGAAATGTTGGATGGTGGGGGGGGGGGGAGTAGAGAGAGTGGAGATGCTGGATAGTGGGAGGAGAAGGAGACAGGGCAATACTACATGAGAGAGAGATGGGACAATGCTCAGTGGCGGAGGGGAGGGGAAGGGACACAGAAAGACAGGGACAGTGCTACATGGTGGAGCAAGAGAGAAAGACAGAGGAGATTCTGGATGGTGGAGACAGGAGAGAGAGACAAACAAGAGAGGAGGTGCTGCATGACAGGAGAGAGAGAGAGAGAGAGAGAAAAAAGAGGAGATGCTGAATAGCAGGGAGAGAGAGAAGAGGAAATGCTAGACAGCAGGGGGAGAGAGACACACAGAGAAGAGGATATGCTGGATAGCAGGGAGAGAGAGAGACATACACAGAGGAGATGTTGGATGGTAGAGGGAAGTAGAGATAGAGAAGATGCCATGGAGAGGAAAAATTTAATTAAAGACTGGAGAATAAGAGGAAGGAGAATGGGAGGATCAGGGTGAGGGAAAGAGATAGAAAGCTGCAAGTAGACACAGTAAAAAGAGAGAGTGTGAGGACCAGTTAATTGAAAACTGAAAGGATAAAGAGACAGAAAAAATGGAAGAAAGCTGAAAGTAACAGAGCAGTGTTAGATGTAGTGGAGGAAGTGAGAAGGAGAAGGAAGAAGTCAAAAAGAGAAAAAAATGACAAATGCACAGGAGACCCTTGGAAAGAGAGTTTAAAAGAAGACAGAAAAGCAGTAACAAGAGACTGGGGCCAACACAAAAAAATGAAATGGTCAGACAGCAAAGGTAGAAAAAATAATTTTATTTTTAATTTAGGATGAAGTAATGTGGTAGCCATGTTAGTTAACTTTAAAAGTTAATCAATATAAATAAAGAAAATACAGAAAAGAACTGATACCTTTTTATTGGATTAAATACTTTTTAAAACTAGGTTTTGGAGGCCAGACCTCGTTCAGGTCAGGACAGTATACTGCTCTTGTAGTGTGTTTGTCCTGACTTCATGAAGTTAGTTCAATATAAAGATATCACTTTAATTTCAGTTTTATTTTATTTGTTAATTTTAAATGTAACAATTGGAATATGTCAGTTTTTGAAATTTACATCTACTGTCTTTAATATTTTGCACTGTACAGAGGGATATGTGTCACTATTTATGTTTCTCTGATGTTGCAATGTTTGCAGAATCTGGCTTCTTGGAAGTTCAGTTTAATTTTTGTCTACATATTTCTATTTTTAGTTTGTGGTTATTTATTCTATACTTCATAAGGGTCTACCTGTGTTCATGTGTGAAAAATTATGAGTTTTCTGGTAAGCATTGAATGCCTGTGCAGGATTGATCTGTACTAATAGAAACATGACTGCAGATAAAGGCCAAATAGCCCATCTAGTCTGCCCATCCTCTGTAACCCCTAACTCTTCCTTTTCCTAAGCGATCCCATGTGCTTATCTGACACAGTCCTTGACTCCACAGCCTCCACTGGGAGGCCATTCCACGCTTCCACCACCCTTTCTGTGAAACAATACTTTCTCTTTTTTTTTTTTTTTTTAAATATTTATTTTATTGGTTTTCAATACAATCATAAGCAAGAGCTCACAACATAACAACAAGCAATATTTTACAAAGTATGGCAACACTGGAGCATACTTTCTTAGATTACTCCTAAGCCTATTCCCTCTTAACTTCATCGTATGCCCCCTCATTCCAGAGCTTTCCTTCAGTTGAAAAAGACTCACTTCCTGTACATTAATACCCTTGAGATATTTAAAAGTCTCTATCATATCTCCTCTCTCCCTCCTCTCTTCCAGCATATACGTGTTGAGGTTCATAAGCCTGTCCCTATATTTTTTGTGTTCAAAACCGCTTACTAATTTTGTAGCCACCCTTTTTATATCTTTTCGTAGGTGCGGTCTCCAGAACTGCACACAGTACTCTAAATGGGGCCTCACCAGAGACTTCTACAATGGCACTATCACCTCCTTTTTGCTGCTGGTCATCCCTCTTTTTATGCATCCAAGCATCCTTCTGGCTTTCACAGTCGCTTTTTCTACCTGTTTGGAAGCTTTAAGGTGATCAGACACAATCACCCCCAAATCCCGCTCGTCCTTCATACACTGAAGCACTTCACCCCCTATACTGTACCATTCCCTTGGATTCTTGTGACCCAAGTGCATGACCCTGCATTTTCTAGCATTAAATCTTAGTTGCCAAATATCGGTCCATTCCTCCAGCTTCGCTAGGTCCTTCCTCATGTCATTCACACCCTCCAGAGTGTCCACCCTGTTGCAGAGTTTGGTATCATCCGCAAAGAGACAAACCTTACCAGACAGCCCTTCCGCAATATCGCTCACAAAGATGTTAAAAAGAGCCGGCCCAAGGACCGATCCCTGCAGTACTCCACTGACAACATCCCTTTCTTCAGAGCAAGCTCCATTTACCACTACCCTCTGTCTCCTTCCAATCAACTAATTTTTTACCCAATCAGTTACTCTAGGTCCCATACTGAGGGCACTCAATTTATTTATCAGTCGCCTGTGCAGAACCATGTCAAAGGCTTTGCTGAAATCCAAGTATACCACATCAAGTGCCCCTCCCACGTCCAACTGTTTGGTCACACAGTCGAAGAAGTCAGTCAGATTCATCTAACACGACCTGCCACTAGAGAAGCCATGCTGCTTTAGTAGCATTTCCATTAGCTTATTGTCACGGTCTCAGGCTCTCGGACACTGGCACCATGTGAGCCCCTGGACCACTGCTGACAAGCAGCAGCAGTAGGCAAGACCCTCAACCAGGACTGGGTAAGCAAGCAAGGCAGGAGAAGCTGTAGACAGGCCAAGCTGGAACAACCGAACTGGAACCACAGGACTGGAACTACAGCAGTAGACAAGCAGGGAATAAGCAGGACAGAGCAACCAGTCTTCACCTGCGCTTGACCACCATTCCCCAGGGGTTGAGCCCCCAGGTGCAGGCGGCCGGCAGGACTTACTGGACCTAGCTTGCAGACAGACTAGACCAACAGGATTCTAAACAAGCTTGACTAACACAGGGTTCAGGACTACTAAGGATTCTGGATTCTCAGACAGGGAATAAGATACAGAACAAGCTTGACAGAAACAGGGTTAGGGTTCAAAACAGGAGTGCCCACAGGCACCTAGACAAGAACAAGGCATACAGGTAAGACACAAGACAAGGCAGAAGTGCTCCTAACAGCACCAAAAGGGTAAGGAGGGAAGCTCAAAAGGGTAAAGCAGGGGAGCTCAAACACGCAAGGCAGAAGTGCTCCTACAGCACAGCAAGACAGAAGTGCTCCTAACAGCACCAGAAGGGTAAAGTAGGGAAGCCGCAAGGGTAAAGCAGGGAAGCTCAAACAGGCAGACAGAAGTGCTCCTAACAGCACAACAAGACAGAAGTGCTCCTATCAGCACCAAACACTAACCTGGACCTTTGGCGTTTGCAAAGGCAAAGCAGAAAGTTTCCAGGTGGCTAATAAGCCCATCAGCAGCTGAGGCTCAGCTGCAGGAATCTCAAGGCAGCTTAGGGTGAAGCTAGCTGCCAAACTTCCAAGCAAGACTGGAGGACTAAAATATCTGGACTGGACTGAAAAGAGAGTCTGGAAAGTCTATGACAGCCACCGGTTCTGGCCACCAGAGGGCGAGAGGAGCACATACCAAGAAAAAGTCACAATCGTGACACTTATTCACCACCGAGGTTAGACTGACAGATCTGTAATTCCCTACCACCTCCTTATTTCCACTCTTGTGCAAAGGAACCACATTTGCCCTTCTCCAGTCCTTCGGAACACTCCAGTTTCTAAGGAAGCATTGACGAGGTCAGTTAGCGGAGCCACAAGAACTTCCGAGTTTCTTGCGCACCCTCGGGTGTATCCCGTCCGGCCCCATCACTCTGTCTACTTTTAGTTTAGCTAGCTCCTCTCAAACACAGTCCTCTGTAAACGGGTCTTGGTCTACCATATATCCAACCCCTTTAGCCTTTGTTTTCTGCAGCCCTACTCCCGGCTTTTCATCCATGAACACAGAGCAGAAATAATTGTTAAGCAGTTCAGCTTTATCCTTATCTTCCACATATTTCTCTCCCTCAGCTTAGAGCCGCACAATGCTATTATGGCACTTCCTCCTGTCACTTACATATCTGAAAAAGGTTTTATCCCCCAATTTTACCGTATTTGCTGTCTTTTCTTCCATTTGCCTCTTTGCTTTTCTGACAGCTTTTCCAGCTTCTCTTTGCTTATCCAGGTATTCTCGCCTGTCTTCATCTTTCTGAGTCAACGTGTGAAGGCTAACCTCCTTTCCCTTATCTTTTGACCTACTGCGTTCGAGTACCAGAGCGGCCTTCTTTTCCTCTTACTTTTGTGTAATTTTCTAACATAAAGGTTAGTTGCCTTTAGTATAGCTCATCTCAGTCTTTGTCCATTGCTGTTCTACATCCTTCAGCTGTTCCCATCCTACCAACTGTTCCTTGAGAAATTCCCCGATCTCAACAAAGTTCCTTTGAAATCCAGGGCCTTCAATCTCGAATGAGCCCTCTCCCGGTTTTAAAATTGAACCACACCATTCGATGATCACTAGATACTAAATGGTCTCCCACCTTGACGTCAGAAACATTCTCTTCATTCGCAAGTACCATGTCTAGAATAGCTCCATCGAGCTTGTTTAGTTTTTCAATAGATATATTGATGTTCTAGTTCCCACTGCCATGTTTACAGTGCTGTCTTTTCCTTGTGTGTCCGTTGGAAGTTAATACTGTTATGGTATGGTAGAATTGATTTATACTGTAGATCCTGAGTGATTTTGTAGGATTTTGTATTACTTCACAGTATGCCTGGTACTGGATTTGGATTTAGCTCATGCTGCTTTCAGTTGTAGCTGAATGTGAGTTACATTCAGGTATAGTAGGTATTTTCCTGTCTCTGGATGGCTTACATTCTGTTTGTACCTGAGGCAATAGAAGGCTAAGTGACTACTTAACCTTCCATTGCCTCAGGTACAAGAGGCAGTATTAGGATGTGAACCCTGGCTCCCCCCTGACTCTCAGACTACTGCTCTAAGAATTAGGTACAGCTAATACATACCAAACATTCCAAACATGTTTGGTAACAATAAACTAAAGGCCAGCATATCTGAAGCCTAGTGGCTATTTAGCAACCTACCAAAAAAAAAAAACTGATAGGCAAATCATTTTATAGTTGACATTAACCACAAGATTTCAGTGCTGCTGAATGCCACTGTTCACATGGCCAACAGGAAGATGCTGGACAAGGGAGTTAGGGCTGACTGGGAACCAAGTTTTAAAATACTTGCATATATTTCTAGAATATTGCAAATAATACAACATCCTTCAGCTGTTCCCATCCTACCAAATGTTCCTTGAGAAATTCCCCCATCTCGGCAAAGTTAGTTCTTTTGAAATCCAGGACCTTCAATCTTGAATGAGCCCTCTCCCTGTTTTAATATTGAACCACTGCAAAGCAAAGGGGTTTACAATATCCACAAAATTCAACAGCACAAAAGAAAGTGGAAAAGAAACCAACTTCAAGAGATCAGTCCAAACTCAGGGTAAGATGCTCCAATAAGCAATTTTATTTGGACTGATCTCTTGAAGTTGGTTTCTTTTCCACTTTCTTTTGTGCTCTTTAATATTGAACCACACCATAACAATATTTTTGGTGTATTATTTTAACTTTTTTGGCATATAATTCCTAGAGTGTATTCAGTATGCACATAACCATCAGTAACAGTGGACCTGGGAACAGTGGTGTAGCCAGAAGTCAATTTTTGGGTGGGTCAACAGGTTGGATGGGTGGGCACTAGACAGTGGTATGCTGGTAAATGTTTAACAACAGGCTTTCTCCCCCGGTCCACCTCTGCGCCCCCCCCCCCCCCCCCCCCCATCCACCTCCCCTCAAAATTGCAGAGCTGGCTATAGCCGGGGAGAGAGCCTGGGGGAGGGGAGGCAATGCATTACTCTCTCCAGGAAAAAAAAAACATTAAATGATCCCAGGTTCCAATCTAATTCATGTTTAATGTGGGATAAAATGCCATAAATAAGTAAATAAATATAAACTTTTAATGTTGAGCACCTGATTCTCAAAGTGGACATATTCCAAACACTATAATGAAAATAAAATGATTTTTTTTCTACCTTTGTTGTCTGGTGACTTTGTTTTTCTGATCATGCTGGCCCAGTGTCCGATTCTGCTGCTATCTGTCCTCTTAACTCTGTTTCCAGGGCTTCCTTTCCATTTATTTCTTTACTTTCCGCCTTTCTTCTTCATTTCTTGCTCTATATCCGTAAGTAAAAGCTGGGTCCTCCGCAGACTTGACTGTCCAGTGGATCCAGCTTCTGCCTATTTTCTTCATCCATGTGCAGTTTTTCTCCTCTCTTCCATTCCCCTCATCTCATCTCCTTCCTCACTCTTCCATCCCCTCCATCCATGTCCAGCATTTCTTCTTTCTCCCTTCCCTCTCCTCCATCCATGTCCAGCAACCCTCCTCTCTCCTGCCCTTCCCTCCATCCATGTCCAGCAACCCTCCTCTCCCCTGCCCTCCCCTCCATCCACCCATGTCCAGCAACCTTCCTCTCTCCTCTTCCCTCCCCTCCATCCACCCATGTCCAGCAACTCTCCTCTCCCCTCCATCCATACCCAGCAATTCTCTTCTCTCCCGTCCCCACCATCCATCCATACCCAGCAATTCTCTTCTGTCCCCTATCCCCTCCATCCATCCATACCCAGCAATTCTCTTCTCTCCCCTGTCCCCTCCATCCATCCATACCCAGCAATTCTCTTCTCTCCCCTGCCCCCCTCCATTCATCCATACCCAGCAATTCTCCTCTCTCCCCTGCCCTTCCCTCCATTCATCCATACCCAGCAATTCTCTCTCCCTTACCCTTCCCTCTGTGTCCAGCAATTTCTCCTCTCTCCCTGGGCCCTGCCCTCCCATCCATCTCCTGCTCCTTCCCTCTGCTGTGCCCCATTTCTCCCAGTCCTATCCACCCTCTACTCATCACCCCTCCCAGTCCCATCCTTCCCTCTGCTCACCACCCCTCCCAGTCCCATCCATCTCCTGCTCCTTCCCTCACTCTGCTCACCACCCCTCCCTCTGCTGTGCCCTACCTCTCCCAGATCAAGTTGCGCCCCGCCCGCCCGCGAGGTCCAGGATCGCCGATTCCGTGACCGTCTACCCCTCTCTTCCTCCCTCCGGCGCATCTACCTGGGATCCCGGCAGCATTGGCTATGTATCCACGCTGCCTTCGCATTGCCCCGGAAGCCCTCTCTTTAAGAGAAGGCTTCCGGGGCAGTGCAAAGGCGCCCGGCCGCGAGGTCCAGAATCGCGTGATTCCGACTCTACCCCTCTCTTCCTCCCTCCCTCCCTCGGCGCTGCAGTAATGTACCTGGGATCCCGGCAGCATTAGCGATGTATCCACGCTGCCTTCGCACTGCCCCGGAAGCGGCTTCCGGGGCAGTGCGAAGGCAGCGTGGATACATCGCTAATGCTGCCGGGATCCCAGGTACATTACTGCAGCGCCGAGGGAGGGAGGAAGAGAGGGGTGGAGTCGGAATCGCGATCGGCGGTGGCAAACTGTTTGGGGTCCGGGAGCTGACAGACTCTGCTTCTGGGTGGGGCGGGCCTGAGGCAAAACTGGGTGGGCCTGGGCCCACCCAGGTCCACCCGTAGCTGTGCCCCTGCCTGGGAAGACAGCTTATACAACTGCACCAGTGCTACAAATTGAAAGGCTCCCTCCTTACTCTCTTCAAAAGTGTCCTACTGTTCTTTTACTACTGACATTACCAAATGTAAACATAAATACAATGAATGAGGTAAATTTGAAAATAGCAAATACCATGAAACAGTATAAAAAAATTTAGGGGCCCTTTTACTAAGCTGTGTTATGAAATCTATCGCAGACATGCACAAGGCGGATTTTGGCGAACTCTAGTGCCGAAAGTAGCGTAGCTGGGACCAGCTCGTCTAGGGGGGCGTATTGGTGCTACCTCAGATGCACACTATATATGGGTTGCACTACTGACATTAGCGCATTAATCAGCCTCATGACTGCGCACCAAGGTCATAAGGCAGGGAAGTCTCCTCTTAAAGGAAATGGTGTACTGGAAAGGCTGTGTAATGGGAGTAATTGCTTTTGGGGGGAGGGGCCTGTCACCAAACTGTGGGAGAAAGTGGCCTGGGTGTGTGTGAATGTCACATGCCCAGGGCGGGTATGCCTCAGTTGTCAAAAGCTGATATTAACACTGCTATCAGCAATGGCTGTGCACAATGTCCACATTAGCTCCTAGGTCCTGCCACCCGATCAACATATGGTAAAGGCTCATATGTCAGTATGTCACAATGGCTGTGTGCAGGATGTTAGCACTGTCCACACCTCCTCCCCAGCTTGAGAAATGTTGACCATTTGGCAACATGGCAAATGACATGTGCAAACAGCAGCCATACTGCACTGTGCCTGGTTTGGCCTTGCAGTAGTGTTGTGGTGGATTCTCCCCCCCCCCCCCCCACCCCCCACTCTCTCAGCCTTTGTTAAAATGGTTCCCATTAGTTGGTCATATGTAGGGTTACCATATGTCCAGATTTACCCGGACATATCCTCTTTTTGAGAACATGTCCGGGCGTCCAGACGGGTTTTGCCAGTCTGCCCGTTTGTCCAGATTTCTGGACAAATGGGCGGGCGGCAGGCCTATCCTAGCCTCCCCTTCCCTTACTTACTATCTACTGCCCTGGTGGTCTTGTGACCTCTTCGGGGCAGGAAAGAGCCCCCTCTTTCCTGCCCGGAGCACTGCCCTTGCTCTGCATCCTGTTGCTGTGATGGTCTCAGGATTCAAAATGGCCGCCGAGAGTTGAAAAGGCAGATTTCAACTTTCGGCGGCCATTTTGAATCCCGAGACCGTCACAGCAACAGGATGCAGGGCAAGGACAGAGCTCCAGGCAGGAAAGAGGGGGCTCTTTCCTGCCCGGAAGAGGTCACTACACCACCAGGCAGTAGATAGTAAGTAAGGGGAGGGGGCAGGGGAGGGGAATATGTGACCTGGGGGGAGGGGAGGGGATGGGGCGGGGTGAGGATGTGAAAGGGGGTGGGACATGTGCCCTCTTTTTGAGGTAACCCTAGTCATATGTAGTGGCCACCACAGAGACACAGCTGCAGGGGTCACCTTAGCCATAGAAGAGAAGATACATAAGTACATAAGTAATGCCACACTGGGAAAAGACCAAGGGTCCATTGAGCCCTGCATCTTGTCCATGACAGCAGCCAATCCAGGCCAAGGGCACCTGGCGAGCTTCCCAAACAGTGAACAGAAAGGAGCTGCCAATGTGCACGGTAGCTCACATCAAAGCCTGCAATGTAATGTAGGAATGCAGTACATGGGGGGGGGGGGGGGGGGGGGGGGGTTGAATGCTTAAATTGTTCCCCCTGCCCAGGGCCAGGGAGTGATATATCCACATCGTTGTGCACTGTGAGATCTGTAACCGGTTACTGCCTAACCCAGGCCATCACCAGTCAGGGAGGGTCACTGGGTATGTGCAACCAGTAAGAAACAATGTGTCTGAAATCACAGCTATGAATCATAGTAATACACCGCAGAGTTTTTCTCACACCACTCCAATTGTCACCAGAACTGTCACCCTCACTTTAATCACTGTCACAGCACATCACTATTGTAAAGGGTGTTCAATGCAAATCTCACTTTGGAGTCATATGTGTCTCAGAGCTTGTACATGTGTTGTGACTGTGCAAGGCACACAGCTTTGTGCACATTCTACCATGTTTCTCAATCTAACTGGTGAATATATTAAGGGCTATAAAAAGGCTTTGGGCAGGGGAAGCAATAGGATTTCTACTACCCAGAAGAGGATTGCATATTCCCTTAAAATGATTAATTGTTCTGACCTTGTATCCACTCAGACTGCTTTACACAGTCTGGGCACTAACAAGCTACATAATCAGAAAGACACCCGGGAGTCAGTGGATATAAGACTATCAATAGTTTATTAGCATCAGTATCTTACCCAAAGGCAGTACAGGCAATTAGGCATTCATATCTGGAACACAGTAGAGCAGCGCTTCGCAACACACAGCAAGTGCAGTCAGTCATCTTGTCTTCTCCCTCTTCTCCTACTATACCCTAGCAGACTTGCCTTTTTATACTTTGTCTACCAGTCTGTGCTATTAGCCCATACATTTGGCCACCTGCAATTTCATCATAATTGGCACATACATCCAATTATGACCAAGCTTCAACTTCAGTGAGTTTGCTTATCTCTCATCCAATTATGACCAAGTTTCAACATTAGTAAGTTTGCTTATCTCCAAGCTTCGCTCATCCCTAAATTTAACTTTTCTGAACCTGGCTTTATCTTTGCCCAATTATTTCTTATGAAGTTTCTCAGCATGCCTATGTCCAGCTGTACACAATTCTTGGCAACTTTGTAACTCTGCCAAGCTTCATTAGCTTAATCAGGCTGTCACATTTCTTCAGTGAAATATCAGGTCTGAGAGGTCCTATGATTTTACAGGCCTAGTTTGCTTAGAAAGCCTGAACCTGTTTTTCACTGTATTCAATTTGTGACGATTATTTACATTTCCCCTCTTGCCGGGCCCATTGGTGGGGCCAGCACCTGTGACCTCTAGTATGTGGCCATCCTTTTCAGAGGGCTCTTAGAGTCCAGTGAGGACTCTAAGATGTATATACCTGAGGTGACATGGGCGGTCTGGCATGGTGAGAAGCAAGGCAATAACAAGAGTCAGCATGTGGATACATTACTATATGCTACATGAAATGCAGCGTTGGGATTCCCCCTTTTACCATAACCAACCCAAGGGGCCTAACTACTACTACTACTACTACTATTTAACATTTCTAGAGCGCTACAAAGTGTACGCAGCGCTGTACAAACACAGAAGAAAGACAGTCCCTGCTCAAAGAGCTTACAATCTAATAGACAAAAAGTAAAGCATTTAAATTTAAAATATTTAAGCAGTCAAGCACAAGAGAACAGTCACAGAAGGACAGAAGATGTTGAAGGGTGGTCAGTGTGATTAGGTGTAACTCTGGTTGGAGTAGTGGGAGAAGGTGATAGAAGAATAGAAATGGGTGAGGTAAAGTAATGAGTGGGTTGATAGGGAGGTTATATAAGACATGTCACTCTAGGGGTGGGTGGGTAGAGGGGTAGGGTGGGTGGAAGCAGGAGAAGGTATTCTCTGCAGCCTATCTGTGAGATGGAAAATGCTCTCTGAAGCTGCTGCTATAAGTTGTTAGTTTTCTCTCCCTGAAAGAGATCCAAGCCACACCCACGAAGTTCAAACTGTCAGTGGGGAGGGTGAGGGGAGGAAATGGCAGTGCTTGATGAAAAAGAGAGCTCAGTTTGATAGGAGATATACTATAGGATGTCATTCTGAGGCCAGGCTAAGTCTAAAGCAGGAGAAGGTATTCTCTGCAGCCTATCTGTGAGATGGAAAATGCTCTCTGAAGCTGCTGCTATAAGTTGTTAGTTTTCTCTCCCTGAAAGAGATCCAAGCCACACCCACGAAGTTCAAACTGTCAGTGGGGAGGGTGAGGGGAGGAAATGGCAGTGCTTGATGAAAAAGAGAGCTCAGTTTGATAGGAGATATACTATAGGATGTCATTCTGAGGCCAGGCTAAGTCTAAAGCAGGAGAAGGTATTCTCTGCAGCCTATCTGTGAGATGGAAAATGCTCTCTGAAGCTGCTGCTATAAGTTGTTAGTTTTCTCTCCCTGAAAGAGATCCAAGCCACACCCACGAAGTTCAAACTGTCAGTGGGGAGGGTGAGGGGAGGAAATGGCAGTGCTACAATTACCCCACTAGGGCAGAGTGAAACTTGGAAACAATTAAGTCTATTTGTCATACAATAGAATCAACAAAGTTGAGTACATATGATTGCAGTCTACTAATATATCATTATTACAAAGCCAATCAGTCAAATTATGATTGTGTAAATATAGCTAAAAACTAGTATTATTAGGGAAGAAATATTTCATTGTAGCATTTAAAAAGGGTTAATATTGGCCAAATACAAACTTACTAGAGTAAATGTAATGAATAACTACTGCAGGTTAAACAGCAGTCTTATAATTATGAGCAAGATAATGGCAAAACTCTGAGTGTAATATATCTAGATTGTATATGAAGGCACTGTTGAGTTATAGCATTTTTGGAAAATACATAGGAACATAATCTTCTTCTTCTTTTGTTCCAGCAATAACTCGGTATCAGCCGTTAAGGCATTCTTACAGGACATAGTGGCCTGTAGGTTCTTTCTTGCTTAAAGCAATTGCAATTAACTGTTGTACTAAACTTTTGATATAGGGTGTTATACAGCAACTGAGAAGTATAAAGCTTCTCCCTAACATGGTGAACATTTGTATAACATTAGCAGTGCATAAAACAGCTTGTGATATAAAGGGATAATTCAGTAAAAACAATAGAATCTTTTGGAAATGTCCATAATGTGTAATTTTAAAATGTAAGCAGCTAGAAATCAGGTAATTCAAAGTCACTTAAAATTTAATTGATCTGATAAGTAGACAATTTTGGCATCAGAGGATTTTATAAGTCAGTGTAGGTGGTTCTGGTATTGTGAAACAACAGTCTGTATACTGTTGAAAGATTATCTCAGGCAGGCAAGGGTTCACATGGAAGACATCATTTTGCATCTAGGAGACTTCTACTGAAAGCTTCTCATGGTTTCCAGCCAGTTAAACAGTCCATATAACAGTTGTCCACTTCATTAGGAACATGTCATCAACTTAAGGGAGTTCTTCAGATTTCATTCTTTACACAGTTCAAATGTAAAAATCTGATTATGTAAGCAGAAGCATTATCAAACATGAAACAATATCCTTCTATGACAATGCAACTGTAGGGGTCACTGTTCAGAAACTATACAATCCTTATACAATTCTGTTAAAAAAAAAACTTCCATATATATTCACATCTCTTATTCCTTCTAGCTAACTTGCAATATATTCTCTATACATGCTGTTCTACTAGCCTACACTCCTTCCATGTGACCATTCACAGTATGTGTTAAACAGTTCACATAACTTAGCTCATTACAAGCAGACCTTTTCAAAAAGAAAATAGTTTAACAGGACAGCTGTTTGTTTTTCTTTGCTTAAATCTGGAATACATCCTTCTGACATAGGTATCAGGTCAGGAAGTGGTGGCTGAGGGTTTAGGAGGAGTGGCAATCGTTGGACTGGTGGGGGTGGCTGGTGTAGTACTTCCGGTGCACCAAGTCTCTTGTGAGAGCTTGTGGATAACTGGAGGCAGAGGCAAGGCTATCATTACCCTCCCCTCTTGATGATTGAGAAATCATCACCTGAACAGATAATAATTAACAGGGTGCAATTGATGAAGGGTATAACAGTTTGAAATGAAGGAACCCAAACTAAACCTAGTTATGCTTGGGGAGCTGAAATAAAAGGTCATAGTGGTCACATAAGAAAATACTTGACCTAAGTGCTGACCTGTAGAGGAAAAGGAAATATATAATAAAGATTACAGTACAGTTAACCAGAAGAAGAGTTAACCAGTATAGCAGTAGACAGCATACAATACTATGTAAACGAGGCAACAGAAATAGGAGAAATATAATTTCATTAGTATATTTCATTATGGCAAGAGTCCAAAATTTTACAGGAAGAATGTCCTTGAAAGAAAGACGATGTAGAGTAAGAATGCAAATGCAAATGTGTCCAGATTAGACAGGAGCAGGCCAAACTGGTGTCCACACTGTTGTGTCAGTCAATTGTTCACGTGGGTCATCTGGTATCAGATATCAAGGCCTCCATTAGGACCCTAAATTCTTGCTTGGGTTATTATGTTCTTCACCGGTTTTTGAGACGAGGGTTCCTATTGAAGCACCTCCCCTTTGTAGCCAGGCTTACCCTTGCAAGAAGGTGGTCTGCTCAGGTTGTCTTTGACCTCTTGATGGCCTTGATCAGGACTCAGTCTCTTGCTTAGATCTTACCAAGCTCAATAGGTTGAGGATATGTGGACACTAGTGACCAACAACAGAAAATGAAAAACAGAATGGAAGTAAAGGGACAGCCCCCCCAGTGGGTTTGTGTGTGAACAATTTCAAAACAGCTCAAAACAAAAGAAAGTTAAATGTTATTTCTTTCACAAATGTTAGAGCAATACAGAATGTAAATTCTCTTTTTATGAACAAAAGGGTTGCAAACAAGGCAGTGAGAATAATGACAAACAATGAAATACATGAAAAATCTAGAACCATAAGTCCCCAATCATACAGTATGAAGTATGGCTGAGTCAAGTTTTGTAGCAGACTTCACATATTTGAATCAGGAAGTATGATATTGGCAGCTTTACAGCAGCGGCAGACAGTCCCTGATCCAGGAAGGGTACTTTGTAAAGAGACAGTTATTGCAGAGTCTCTGACCATTGTATCTGCAAAGGCATTTATGAAAGAAATGTGATGTGGTAGCTACTTACAAATGGTGATCTGCCTAAGAAAGCAGCTAGTAGTGGAATGATAAGAGGGCATATACAGAAAAACAGAAACAAAGACATTTGGCTATGAAATGGGCAGAACACTGCATATTGGGTGACCAAAAACATTATGAAACATGAATCAAACCGTAAACATATGCTTGCACATCTAATAAGCAGACAGAAAGCATGGAGCAGAATTTGCATAAAAGCAAAAATGGATAGAGTTTAACAGTTTATCCACTAAATGGAGTAGGTCTTAATAATTCTCCTTCCAATAATGCAGCCGTAGGTGGCACTGTTGGGAGACAACAGTGTCGCAGCATGCTTCAAAAGGATGTCAACTCAGAGTAAATAAGGGTGCTTTGAAGAAAGACAATAATACAAGTAAACAGAAAGAGTATACTAGAAAGAGGATACCATATACATTTCCTTATTCAAACATTTCAACATAGCTCTGCTCCTTCAAACACATTCTCTCACCATCTCGACATACAGTATACTCTCTAAATGTTTTGCCATGTGACTATCCAACATCATGCACTTGTAACAAGTACATTCAAATTACACATAAGCAACTAAAAAAACTTTGAAACATCTCTGGAACCTTCCATATCAAATTACCATTTCTGTAACCGTTCATTAGTATTACCCAAAAAAGAATGGGAATTTTTCAAACATCCATTTGCTTTCTTATGAAAATCTCTACAAATCAAAACATCACTGAAAATCTGTATTATGGTAGCCCTCTCTAGTGGCTAAAATAAGGAGGAAAACAGTTTTCAAATTCAGAAAATAAAAAAAGTTGAAAAGTATGTCACCGGAACAAGTGATCTCTTATGTAATTAAAGAGAATACAATTCCACAATAGGGCAGAAAAACAATGGTAGGCATGCAGGAGTAAAGAGGCCAGATGTACTGAGAAGCACAAAAAAGTGTCAGGGAAAACAAATACTATGCTTACCACTTTGCAGAATAATTTTTTTTTTTTTTAGAACAAGTAATGGCAAGCTTGGAACCCAAGCTAATAAAATGTAGCTGTAAAAAAGTTCAAATTGTAATAGAATAAACAAAGTGGCACTGCATTTTAAATATACCTCCATCCTGTGAATCAGCAAGCTTTGAAACAGAAAGCAGTTGGGAGCCGTAAAACTTAAGTAAGATAAACAGGACATAATTTATGGGCAGACGAATGTGCACAGGCTAAAGACGAATGTGCACAAGCTAAAATAAAGTACAGTCTATGTCAAGGGAAAGATCGCTGCACAAGAAAGTTCAGAAATCTCTACCCACACACAGTAATGCAGGAGAGCAAACGGAAGTGAAAAAAACCTTTAATTTCTCCTATACCAGAAAAAGAAAATACAGCTGTTGTGAATCAAAAGAGGCTGGACAGAAAGCAGTGAACAGTGAGCAATTTATTATTCAGACAGTTGCATTTCAGTATAAAGTG
This sequence comes from Microcaecilia unicolor, assembly GCF_901765095.1. Lineage (NCBI taxonomy): Eukaryota > Metazoa > Chordata > Amphibia > Gymnophiona > Siphonopidae > Microcaecilia > Microcaecilia unicolor. Next base: position 326,312,875 of record NC_044032.1, on the reverse strand, counting down.
ATGTCACAAAAAATACCGGACAGTCTGCACTGTAAAGGGAGAAATAATGAGTTTTATCTTGTTAACAGTATTGCTTATCTTCAAAGGTTTAAAGGAATCCTTGCTGTGCTACAGGCAAAATGTTATCTGAAAATCCATTAGAGACGGGATGAACAGCATTCAATACTGGGCATATTTTCTAAAATAGGCATGGTGTTATATCAAACATATAAATGGCAAGTGACCGACTCACCTGCAAATGCGCAGTAGAGACTTCCCTCTCTGTCCCGCCCTCACGTCAAGACGTGATGACGTCAGAGGGCGGAACAGAGAGGGAAACGGAGTCGGACGCTGTCGCTGGAGCCTGGAAACGAACATCGCGCACGACCTCCACCCCCCCCATCCCCGCCGCCACTTCAACCCCCCTCAGTATCGGGCCCCCTGCACTGACCTGACAGCGCCTCTCACCTCCGTGTGGAAGCGCTGCAGGCAGCAGCAGAGCGATCTGCTGCTGCCTGCAGCGCTTTCACACGGAGGTGAGAGGCGCTGTCAGGTCAGTGCAGGGGGCCGGCACGGAGGGGGGAGAGAGCGGCGGCGAGGAGGGATGCTGGAAATCTCGCCCGTTTTAACGGGCTTAACGGCTAGTACAAGTATATAGGATGAATTACCAAAATGGTTTCTTAGAACCAGAAGTACTTCTTGTGTGCATAGCTATTCTAGGGGCAACAAAAAATCATTCAAAGTCTCCATCAGAATTAAACTGCAGCTGAAACCCCGATGGAGTGCATTGAAATAACATTTTCTTTTTTTTTTTTAAGGAAGATCAATATACTTCTATATATTCCACTGGTATAGCTAATTGTTAATGATTCAAAAAGCAAGAAAAAAGAAGCACAGTAAACAGCCAGACAAAAAGAAAGATGCAAACAGAATTTTACAACTTGTGTCCTGTGAAAGAAGAGATAAATCGACAAAACAAAAAGCAAACTGCTATTACACTAGGAAAGTAAAATACAGTTATCTTAAGGCAAAGGTACTAGTACACAAACAGTTCTGGGTGAGCAAATAATTGCCCAGACTGTGTGTAGATAAAAAATTGAATAATATATTTAACCTTCCACAAGTTGGTAGTCTTTGAGCAGCTTTGTAAAGAACAAAAAAGTTGAGTATTCAAATTCTGCTCAGAAAATATTCAGCAAAAAAAAAAGGAAGGCATCCTCTAGTATTCCCTTAAAAACTGATTTACAATGCATTGTTTTTCTCCTGAACGTTTAGACCTATGCTATCAAAAATTTCTCTAGCAAGGAAGCATAACAAACAAAGTCAGACATAAATGCAATGTTTGTGAAATAAGAGACAGACATGGTGGGTAAAGGTGATCAGGCTTTATCCACTGGCTGTACATAGATACAGACAAACATAGTAACTTGTAGAAAATTTTTGAGCACACACAGATACAGCTTTTGGAGAAAAAAAACTGAAAATAAAGATGTTTCCTGCAATTATACATTCAAGACATTACATTTACATTTATGTAATGGCATGTGTGTGGGCAGGGGTACGGGTTAAGGGATGGTAGGGATAGTAGCACCTGGAACAGCAGGTTCCAGACCGGAAGGAACAGGTGACTGGTGTACCTTACCAGAAATCTGCACTGAGGTAGGTTGGTCAAGAGTGATGGGAGGAGGAGTAGGGAACGTCGTGAGTGGAGGTGTGGGATTCAGGAGACGCAAGGGTATGGGTGTATAACCAACAGCAATGCCACAGGTTAAAAGTTCGTTGGCGAATCCTGGCTCATATGGAGGCGGAGTCCCCTCATATGGAGGTAGAGCTGTAGGTGCGGTTGCATCCAAAGGTGGATGTGCCGGGCTTTGGGAGGTGAACAGGGAGTTGGAATTGTCTTCTTGCTCCCCAATAGGGATAAATTTATCGCATCAAAAGGGGAAAACTCTAGAACAGTCTCTAGGGATGTGGCCATGGTCAGAAAAGTATATGGCACAAAGGGTGGCACAAATAGTGTTGTGTAATTATGTGCTTAACTATATTACAGTGTGAAAGGAGTCTAACAGACTAAGTAGTACTAAATGAAAATACAACTAGGCAGGCACTGTACCTAAATCTGCATTAAAAAAAATTGATCCAAAAAAATAAAGTGAATTATATACTTACCTCTTTTCAGAACTCAGAACTCTCCACTGTTCAGGGGTACTCCTACAAGGCTTGTGTCACACACTAACTTAAACTTCAAATCACACACTGCAATCACGGGAGGGCTCACAAACAGAGCTACTGAAATACCCCACGTTTACCCAGGCGACCTGCGACTGCGTCTGAGTAAGAAAAGTGGGTTGCCCACAGTAATTTGCAGAGCCACTTCAACTTTGGCTTACCGGGACAAGACACAGTAATATCGTAAGATCTATACTTAGTAGTCAAGGGACTGAGCGAACCCCGCATTCTAAACCTGAGACTAATTAGTGAGTCCACTAATTAAATCCTTTTTTACCAGGATCCATTACAAGAGACTTAAGACAGGGCCACCCAAGAATACCCTTACCACACACAGTTTGATCACGTCAAACCTCTAAAAAAAAAAGTAATCTTCAGCTAAATTTATAGTACCCTACTGGGGGCACTCAAAAACCACTCCTGGCCATAGGGCCGTAACACTCCTCTAAAAAGAGGGACAACCGGACCCAAAAAAACCACTGCTTTGTACAGGGATAGTAGGTTCCCAGTACCCGTGTGCACAAGGGACATAAGGCCGCAACTCTCCTCAGTAAAGGGGACACCCAGCGCTTACATGGGTTGCCACATTTTACCCGTAGGTAGGAAACCAATCCCAAACACTCCTTTGCAGCGGGTAATAGGACGCACCACGTAGAATTGCAACGCTCCACCTGTGGTGGGAAACCAATTCTAAACACTCCTATGTAAAGTGTATAACCCTAAAAAACACCTTGGTAGAGGTTAAGTAGGCGCGTAATGCGCCCTCTTTTTTTTTTCATTAACTTTGAATTTTTATTGAAATAACATCTCAAACAAAAACGAGCCAACACGCCCTGTTTGAGGGGAAACAGCAGCCACAAAAGACTTCAGCACTCCACCTGGTGGTGGGAAAACAAGTCCTGAACCTCTACAAAGGGGGAAGGGGTCAGTCTCCACTGAAGGGAAACTGTCTTAACAAAAAAAATGCAGATTTGAGCCAGAAAAGCAAGTCTTGCTGGTGATTTAAATAGCAAGGGGTAGGTAGAAGTGAGAGCAAACCAGTATGCTCATAGTTAAAAATATGGAAGGCTGGATGACGGAAAAAACTGAGCTCTCAGTACAGAGCCTGTCTATGGAAAAGGGCTTCCGCTGTCAGTAGAGAGCAGAAAACTAACAGGAAAGTAAGCCGAACATTTCCAGGTCTGTTAGGACAGAGCAGAAAGCACACAAAAAAATTACTTTTAAACTCAGTGTGGCAATTCTGCTCCAGCATGGCATGTTATTTCCGTGTATGGAACATGCAGGGCTGAGTATATAAATAATCTAGTGTTGGCAGCATTCCCAGAAGAAAGAACCTTGAGCACCGAGCGGAGCTCAGGTTTACTAAAATTAAGAGAGGAAAGAAAATAGATTTAATGGTGGCAAACCCATAAATTAATTTAATCCAGAGAAATAAGCAAAACACAGCCTCTGCTACCTTAATGAATATATTAAGGGCTATAAAAAGGCTTTGGGCAGGGGATGCAATAGGATTTCTACTACCCAGAAGAGGATTGCATATTCCCTTAAAATGATTAATTGTTCTGACCTTGTATCCACTCAGACTGCTTTACACAGTCTGGGCACTAACAAGCTACATAATCAGAAAGACACCCGGGAGTCAGTGGATATAAGACTATCAATAGTTTATTAGCATCAGTATCTTACCCAAAGGCAGTACAGGCAATTAGGCATTCATATCTGGAACACGGTAGAGCAGCGCTTCGCGACACACAGCAAGTGCAGTCAGTCATCTTGTCTTCTCCCTCTTCTCCCACTATACCCTAGCAGACTTGCCTTTTTATACTTTGTCTACCAGTCTGTGCTATTAGCCCATACATTTGGCCACCTGCAATTTCATCATAATTGGCACATACATCCAATTATGACCAAGCTTCAACTTCAGTGAGTTTGCTTATCTCTCATCCAATTATGACAAAGTTTCAACCTTAGTAAGTTTGCTTATCTCCAAGCTTCGCTCATCCCTAAATTTAACTTTCTGTATCTGGCTTTATCTTTGCCCAATTATTTCTTATGAAGTTTCTCAGCATGCCTATGTCTAGTGAATTTTATGAGGGGAGACTACCCCATAGAGCCCCCCTGGTATGCAGGTTAACTACCCACATATCAGGGAGGCTTCCTAGAAGGCTGATCCTAACCATCTGAAGGCTATCAATGACCATCTGACTCTTGTGTTAGTGGGGGAAAATATAAGCACCTGCCTATACCCTTTTCTACCCCAGGGATTAATTACCACTTTAAATATTGTATAAGAAAGAGATAGGAAAGATAGAGTGCAAAGATATATTTTTATTTCTTACCAAGGCAATACAAGGCAATCAGGAACATCAATCTGACTTCAGATCTGGCTGGCAGCATCTCTGGATGGCATCTGGAACTTCTCCGGCCCCACCCAGATTTGCTGCTCCTTTTATACCCTCTTCCTTCCATTCAACTTAATGGGTCTACATTGGCTCCCATATTAAAGTTGTTTATCACTTTTCTTAGCTAAGCACTAGACGCTCGCAAGAAAGACTCCCTCCCCTCTTGGACAGGTACTTCCCCTTTTTACTTCCCTATTTTCTTGCACCTGGTAATATTTCAGATAAACAAGTTTTTTCTTTCTAACTCAGATACAGAACTAAGGGAATCCATTTTGTAGCTACAGGCTCCATTTTGTTTCCAAATTCCTTGACCAAACTTTTCCAATTTAGATTATTTAGGCCTCAATCCGGGCTAAAAACTAGGCCATGTTTTTCTAGCAAGCTCCTAGCCATACTAGCCATTAAAGTTTTGACTTGGCCAGAGTTTCTAACAGCCTTCCACCCTTCCGGTGGGGGCTCCTGGCTATATCACATTTCTACATTCCCCTCTTGTCACCCCATCAGCTGGGGTGACACCAAGTTTGTCACCATCTGTTCCAGAAGGTGCCAAACTATCAAATGAGAGGGCGTGTTTTGGCCTTAGGAATTGTCGGTACAAAATAGGAAACTTCAGTCTCAGGTATTGATATATCTTCTAGGGCGTATGGAATTCCCTTTTCATTACCCAACCCCTTGGGCCCTAATCCTGATGTCACCCCTCTTGAGACTTGCGCAAACCTGTGGTAAGAAAGGTTTTATGGGTGAGAAAGATTTATGGGTCCATCTACAAAATCTATCAGGCTTATCCTATTGATTTTGCAAGCATAGTTTCATGTAACAAAAATATGTATCCTGTCAGACGCTCCTCCCGGCTGTGTAATTGTCTCTCTCACTTATCCGTGCTGTCTGCTTCCGACTCCACACTCGTCCGTGCAGTTCGCTCTCACTGCCACACAGTTCCACTAGCACGGCGATGCAACACAGTTCAGCTGGCCGGTCTTTTAAACAAAGTTCAGCTAGTTAGACTTTAAACACAGTTCTGCTAGCCAGGCTTCAAACACAGCTCGGCTAGCCCATCCTTCCCACAAAGTTCAGCTAGTCAGGCTTTAAACACAGTTCTGCTAGCCAGGCTTCAAACACAGCTCGGCTAGCCCATCCTTCCCACAAAGTTCAGCTAGTCAGGCTTTAAACACAGTTCCGCTAGCCAGGCTTCAAACACAGCTCGGCTAGCCAGACTTCCCACAAAGTTCAGCTAGTCAGGCTTTAAACACAGTTCCGCTAGCCCGGCTTCAAACACAGCTCGGCTATCCCAGCCTTCCCACAAAGTTCAGCTAGTCAGGCTTTAAACACAGTTCCGCTAGCTCGGCTTCAAACACAGCTCGGCTATCCCAGCCTTCCCACAAAGTTCAGCTAGTCAGGCTTTAAACACAGTTCCGCTAGCCCGGCTTCAAACACAGCTCGGCTATCCCAGCCTTCCCACAAAGTTCAGCTAGTCAGGCTTTAAACACAGTTCCGCTAGCCCGGCTTCAAACACAGCTCGGCTATCCCAGCCTTCCCACAAAGTTCAGCTAGTCAGGCTTTAAACACAGTTCTGCTAGCCAGGCTTCCCAACAACGCCCTCTTCAGCAAGGCCTCAAAACCGTTCAGCTTAGCTAGGCTTTTTTCCCCAGCACAGCTTAGCCAGGCTTTTAAAGATCCACCACCCTCACTTGTCAACACTTTACCTCTTGACAACCACCCGCCGGATCTCTCCTGACTATTACTCTTTTCTGATACTTTTGGACTCTTCTTCTCCAGCCATTTCCTCTTCCACACCTTCTCCTCCTACCTGCTCCAACTCCTCCCATTCCATCCCCCCATTCTCCACCCCCCTCCCTCAGGTGTTCCACCCTCTCCTCAGCTGATTCCATCTCCCAATCAGCCCCCTCTCCTTTCCTCTCCTGTGGCTCCGGTACTCGTTTGTCCTCCTCTCTCCTATTCTTCCAGGCAGTCTGAAATCTGTGTTCTCTACGCTCCTGCCTCCGCCCCTCCTGCAATGCATTCTGGGATCTGTAGTTTTTCCACTCTGGCTTTTCTCTCTTCCCCCCTGCATTCTGGGCTCTGTGGCTTCTCTGATTCTCACATACCCCCCTGCTCAAAATATTGCTAGTCCTTTCCCTTTTACCATTTTCTCCATCCAGACTAGCAATCCTGGACAACACATCCACATGTTGCAATAACTTCCCCGCCCGATGCTCAATATAATACTGAAAGGGCTGTAATGCCAAATACCACCTCATGAGTCTCGCATTATTGTTCTTCATTTGCACTAACCATTTTAAAGGAGCGTGGTCAGTAATCAGTTTAAAAGGGCGTCCCTCCAAATAATACTGACACTCTTGAATAGCCCACTTAATGGCCAGACACTCCCTCTCAATGGTGGTATACCGAGTTTCATGAGGCAGCAGCTTCCGGCTTAAATATAAAATTGGGTGTTCCTCCCCCTCATGTACCTGGGATAATACAGCACCTAACCCCACACCTGAAGCATCTGTATGCAACACAAAAGGTTTCTCAAAGTCCACCGTTCTAAGCAGGGGTTCCTCACACAATGCTAACCGTAAAGCCGAAAAGGCTTGCTTCTCTCTCTCTCCCCATCTAAGCTGATTAGGTCTATTCCCTTTCAACATGTCTGTCAATGGAGCTGCCAGAGAGGCAAAGTGAGGAATGAACCTTCTGTAGTATCCTATTAACCCCAGAAACCCTCTCAAACCTTTCTTGGTGGTGGGCAAGAGAAATTGACGGATACTCTTCACCTTGTCACACAATGGTCTCACCTGTCCATTCCCCACTTTATATCCAAGATACTTAACCTCCCTTTTTGCAAAATGACATTTTTGTGGATTCAGAGTTAGTCCTGCTTCCCTAAAAGACTGTAATACCTTCCTCAGCTGTACTAGATGAGTTTCCCAATCAGTACTATGAATGATAACATCATCTAAGTATGCAGCCGCATACTCCTGATGCGGCCTCAAAACCCTATCCAGCAGACGCTGGCAGGATGCTGCCGCCGAATTCAATCCAAAAGGCATCCTCTTGAACTGAAACAGCCCAACCGGTGTACAAAATGCTGTCTTTTGCCGAGACTCCAATGAAAGGGGAATCTGCCAATATCCCTTTGTTAGATCTAAGGTAGACAAGAACTGCGCAGGCCCCAGCCTGTCTATCAGCTCCTCAATACGGGGCATAGGATAAGCATCAGGATGGGACAGGGCATTAACTTGACGAAAGTCAATACAAAAGCGCCACGTCCCATCCGATTTCGGCACCAGCACCACCGGACTAGACCACAGACTCCCTGACTCCTCTATCACCCCAAAATCCAGCATTTCCCCCACCTGCTTGATTATTTCCTGCTGTTTAACTGGTGATAACCTATATGGTTTCTGTCGCACCACCCTCCCTTTTTCTGTAATAACATTATGAGTTATCAGATGTGTCTCACCAGGGCAAGACGTAAGCACATCTTGAAATTCTCTCAAAAGAGTCTGAATCTGTTCCTTCTGCTGCTTCTCTAACCCTTCCCCCACCACTGGCTCTTTGGGGCTTAAGATTTCCGAGATTTGAGGCCCTAAGTCTTCCTCCTCTTCCTCCCATACCTTCCCCACAAAGACCTTCCTCTCCATCCAAGGTTTCAACAAATTAACATGATAGGTTTGATTTCTCCCCCGTTCATTCCTCACTTCATATGTCACGGGCCCCAACTGCCTCTTCACTGTGCAAGGTCCCCTCCATCTACTAGTAAATTTATGAGGACCATCCGGGATCCTGACCAGAACTTTATCCCCTTCTTCAAATGACCTTTCCTGAGTCCCTTTATCAAACCTCTCTTTCTGATACTCCTGGGCTCTCCTGAGATTTTCCCTGGATAAACGCCCCTAATCTCCGTAACCGCCCCTTTAAGTCATACAGATATGAGACCACTGTCTTATCTTCCTGCCCCGGTGGAACCCACTGTTCTTTTACCATGTCAAACACCCCCCTCGGAGCTCGCCCATACATCAACTCAAAGGGCGAAACCCCAAGGGAGGACTGAACACATTCTCGGCTCACATATAGAGCAAACAGCAGTAGTTGGTCCCAATTTTCATAGTGAGAGCCTAATCCTTTCCTCAACAAGGTCTTCAAGGTTTTATTAAACCTTTCCACTAGCCCATTAGTTTGGGGATGGTATGCCGAGGTGTTAATATGAACAATACCAAAAGCTTCCCATACTTGGGTAAGTGTGCCCGACCGGAAATTCGTTCCTCGGTCAGTCAATACTTCCCTAGGAAACCCCACCTCACAAAACAGCCTAATAAGCTCTGCTGCAATAACCTTGGCTGATAGGGTACGCAGAGGAACTGCCCATGGGAACCGCGTAGCCATATCCATGATCACCAGAATATACATAAACCCCCTTGTGGACCTAATAAGTGGGCCTATAATATCCATAGCAATTCGCCCTAATGGAACCCCAATCCGAGGAAGCGGATGTAATGGTACTGGCCCTGGCCCTCTCTCCGCCACCTTCTGACATAACCCACAGGAATCACAGTAAGTCTGCACCTCCTTATACACCCCAGGCCAATAAAACCGACCTAGCAGTTGTTTTAAGGTGTTCTGGGTCCCTTTATGTCCTCCCAATGGGTGATCATGGGCTACTCGTAGTATCACCTCCCGAAACCCACGAGGGACTAATAATTGTTTCACCAGAGGCTCCCCTTCTCTGGCTTTTGTTACCCTAAACAATAAGCCCTTCTCAATAATAAAAGCTGGTCCCTGTGTCCTGCTCCCTTCTTCCCTGGCCCTCTCCCATGCATACTGCAGCGTAGGGTCCGATTCCTGTTCCTTAAGAAAAGAAGGAAACTGCTCCAACAACTCCCCTGGCCTTTTTGGGAAGTCCTCCGTGTGCCTCATTCCTTCCAACATCTGCGCTCTCCCCCGACGCGCTAGTTTTTTTACCCTTCCTTCCCCCCGAGTCCTCCCTGGCCTCCCTAACACATCATCATGAAAGGGAAATATCTGTGCTAATGCCTTCCCTCTATCCTTCTGCTCTCTCTCCTGAGCCCTCGTAACCACCAACCCCTCCTTCTCCCTTAAACAGTGAGAAAAAGAAGGCCAATCTCTTCCTAAAATAAGCTCCTGAGGAAGACGCGGTAAGATAGCCACCCAGACCCAGTGTCTACCCAAAGGCCCTGTTATACTAACTCGCTGCAAAGGGTACTTAGTTACTTCTCCATGCACACACTGAATGCCTACCTCTTGCCTCTTCTTGTTCAAACACCCGTTCCCCTTTCCTTTTATTCTCTCCCACAAACCCTGAGACAGCATCGTTTGATCAGCTCCTGAATCTAACAAACCAGTGACCTTGACCCCCAAGATCTCTACCGTCTGTTTAAGCTGCTCAGCCACTGAACCCTGAGAATAAGAGGTGAGCCCTAACTTCGAAGCACAGTCCCTTCTCAAGTGCCCTTTGCATCCACACCTATAACACACCCTCTCCCCAATAGATGAAGGCTTAGACCCCAAGCTTGACTGCCTCCTTTCACCTAATTGACCTCCCTTTTCACCACAATGCTGGGACTCTAAGAAATTCTCTATACTCCTGACTGCTTCATCCAGAGTCCCACATCCCTTCCTCACGAGGTCCACCCTAAGAGCATTGGGCAAAGCTTCTAAAAATTGCTCCAATACTACATCCTGGAACTGATCTCTTCTCTGGTTCCAGCCACTTGCCCGCTAAATCTAAAAGTTTTTGCAGCAGTGCTCTAGGTGTCTCCCCCTCTGTCCACCTCCACTCCCGAAATCGTCTCCTATAAGTCTGACGATTTAGCCCATACCTATCCAGAATAGCTTCTTTCAGTTTCGCATAATCAGCTATTTCCAGGGTAGGGAGAGCCCGAAAAGCAGCCAGAGCCCTCCCAGATAGGGCTGGTGCCAACCGAATGGTCCATTGCTCTTGGGGCCAGCCGGCTGCCGTAGCCACCCTTTCAAACGCTCCCAAATAATCCTCAATATTATCTAAGTCAGTTAGCTTACCCCAAGGCAGCCAGTTTACCCCAGGAAGAACAGCAGTCCCCGCTCCTTCCTCCACACGGATGGGCCTCAAGTTCAATCCGGCTCCCTGCAGTCCGCCTCCCCTACGCAGCAATTCTTGAAATAAATCCAAAAGTGGCTGTTGCTGGGCTCGGGAAGCAGCTAATGACTCCTCCAAAAGTTGATGAGCCATTTCCTGCTGCTTCTAAAATTGGTGTGTCATAAACGCAAACAGTTCTTTGGGATCCATCTTGTCCACCGGCTCCACGGTATCTGAGGGGAAACAGAAAAAAACAGCTACCCAAGTGCGGACTTTCACAAAAATCTTTTTATAATTCCCAGGCACTGTGCCTCCCCGTTTATTATATCCTCCCTCACCTCCTCCCTAGGTACCCTTTACCTGGGTAGGCGAGTAGTGTGCCTTTGTCAGCGTTGGCCCCCTCGACGGGCTTCAGGAATCTCCCGGACACCACCACCTCGCTCTGGTTACTTGACGGGTCAGGTCTGGAACTCCCTCGGCCTTCCAGAGGCCTCTCCTCCTCCACGTGAAGGTTCACTGTAATCCCACCACTGCCACCATATGTCAGCCGCTCCTCCCGGCCGCGTAATTGTCTCTCTCACTTATCCGTGCTGTCTGCTTCCGACTCCACACTCGTCCGTGCAGTTCGCTCTCACTGCCACACAGTTCTGCTAGCACGGCGATGCAACACAGTTCAGCTGGCCGGTCTTTTAAACAAAGTTCAGCTAGTTAGACTTTAAACACAGTTCTGCTAGCCAGGCTTCAAACACAGCTCGGCTAGCCCATCCTTCCCACAAAGTTCTGCTAGCCAGGCTTCAAACACAGCTCGGCTAGCCAGACTTCCCACAAAGTTCAGCTAGTCAGGCTTTAAACACAGTTCTGCTAGCCAGGCTTCAAACACAGCTCGGCTAGCCAGACTTCCCACAAAGTTCAGCTAGTCAGGCTTTAAACACAGTTCCGCTAGCCCGGCTTCAAACACAGCTCGGCTATCCCAGCCTTCCCACAAAGTTCAGCTAGTCAGGCTTTAAACACAGTTCTGCTAGCCAGGCTTCCCAACAACGCCCTCTTCAGCAAGGCCTCAAAACCGTCCAGCTTAGCTAGGCTTTTTTCCCCAGCACAGCTTAGCCAGGCTTTTAAAGATCCACCACCCTCACTTGTCAACACTTTACCTCTTGACAACCACCCGCCGGATCTCTCCTGACTATTACTCTTTTCTGATACTTTTGGCCTCCTCTAGAAGTCACTCTTCTTCTCCAGCCACTTCCTCTCCCACCTCCATTTCCTCTTCCACACCTTCTCCTCCTACCTGCTCCAACTCCTCCCATTCCATCCCCCCATTCTCCACCCCCTCCCTCAGGTGTTCCACCCTCTCCTCAGCTGATTCCATCTCCCAATCAGCCCCCTCTCCTTTCCTCTCCTGTGGCTCCGGTACTCGTTTGTCCTCCTCTCTCCTATTCTTCCAGGCAGTCTGAAATCTGTGTTCTCTACGCTCCTGCCTCCGCCCCTCCTGCAATGCATTCTGGGATCTGTAGTTTTTCCACTCTGGCTTTTCTCTCTTCCCCCCTGCATTCTGGGCTCTGTGGCTTCTCTGATTCTCACAATCCTTATAAAATTTTACCATTGAATGATATTTTTCCTGCTGTAAGCGGATTATACATATCATTGCAGGTTATATACTGATTGGCATTATTTGACATTGTCTAATATTCAGCATTACTTTGTAAATAGTAGCAATCTCAGGTGTATCATACTACTAAATAGTTGCAGGTCTTTCTGTGGCTTCTATTGCATCCGTTGCTTAATCTAATGTGTTCTCTTCAGTGGTCTTGGGAAAGAGTAGCAGTTTCGATTAAGCATTCTATTAATCCTTTAGGGCTAACTCCTTATTGTTATGAGCTCAATGAACATATAATTAGTACCCTGATTGCGGGCTGTCATAAGTTGTAGGTATCCAGAATCCTTAAGCTGGTTGGGATTCTTGGGCCTTACTATTACCGGTCATGGCCATCCAATCATGAGCACTAAAAGGCTGATAGCAACTATGAGATCGCATTATCCAGCAAAATGGTAATGGCAATTTCTATGGGTCAATCCCATATATCTTTATAATTCATAGGAAGAGGAAAATCATACTAAAATGGGCCATGCATAGGTCTTGACAGAGCTCAACCTAAGGTTTTATATATCCCTTACCATTACCCCACTTGGAGCTTAGTCAAACCTACAGAGAGACATGCAACCGGGGTAAGCCTATAAACATCTACACGGTTATACCATAGTATTACGGTTTGGTGTTATCCTTATATAAGCAATATCAAAGTGAATTACATAAACAGGAATAACAGGGAAAATTTTCAAGCTAAAAAGGAAATAATAAGAAAATAAAAATAAAATTGAACCTGTCCAATATATAAGCAGGATTATTGCTAAACTGTAAATTAAACAAAACATGAGTCCATAATGTCAATAGATAGCAACTGTGAACCTCAAATAAATTATTTCTTGATTTTGCTTGACTGTATTTTGCTCGAGGTCCTGGTTCTGAAATGTCTACCGCTGTGAATCCAAGTTCTGGACTTTACTGAAGGCTGTAGTATCTTTCAGGTGAACCCAAGATGTTTGGTTCTCAAACTTGGCTGTAATTTAGGGTCAGGCACTTAGATTTTCACAAAGGTGGGGAGGTCAGCAACAGTAGGTTGAACAGTAGGTTGACGGACAGCAGGTGCTTATGCTATGCTGATCTCTTGCTAAGGAATGTCCTCAGTGACTGGTTGCATTTGGTTAGTCTTGGGGGGGGGGGGAAGAAAAGGTGCCAATTGTCAAGCAGGTCTGAAACTTCAATGTGGATGTTCTGGAGGACAAAGAAATCTGGAGATTCAGGAGCCATTAATTGTTCGATTGCAACCCGTATACTTTCAATACAGGCACGTTGCTCGGTAGGTGGAAGTGGAAGCTGGAAAAGCAGAGGTAACAACTCTTGAACCGCCTTTGCCACTTGTGGTTGGAGTTGTGGTGGTGATGATTGCTGCTGGTCTGATGATGGAAGTGGCTGGTTCTGAGGTGGTTGGACTGGTAACATCTGGTTCCGTGGCTGGGCAAACCCGTATACTTTTCAAATGGACCCAAGACTTGTGGTCCTGAAGCTTGCAAGTCGTAAAGGATATTGCTACGACCTGGAAGGGTCTAACATAATTTGAGCCTGGATAGATCTTGAGGACGTAATACTTGCAGCGTACAAAATTGGGTCTTTCCATGTCTTTATCCTAGGCATGCACAATCATAATTAGTCCATCAGGAGTCAGAGGTTGACAGAGGAACAAGTTAGTCTCAAGGCATTCTATGGTTGAATAAGATAAGTTTGGTTATACAATAGCTAAATAATATTTCTACACTAGCTGTACACAATCCTTGGCAACTTTGTAACTCTGCCAAGCCTCATTAGCTTAATCAAGCTGTCACATTTCTTCAGTGAAATATCAGGTCTGAGAGGTCCTATGATTTTACAGGCCTAGTTTGCTTAGAAAGCCTGAACCTGTTTTTCACTGTATTCAATTTGTGATGATTATTTACACTGGACAGCTCCATAACTCCTGAACTTTCGACTAGGTGAGATCCCATGTGTTGGGATCAAAAATGTTTGAGAACACAGCCTGAACATAGAGGTTTTGAACCCACAACCATCATCATCAAACTACCAGCACATTGGCTATAAACCAATTCTGTAATCAGAACAGAAGACATAGCACAGCCTTCCCTGTAGCCACTGTTTGTACTTTTTGAGATGCATTGCCTCTCCCCCCTCCTCCCTTCTAGGTGTGAAGGTAGACCCTTTAATGTTTCTGTGAGGGTTGGCTCACCAAACATGTCAACTTACAGCCTAGCAGTTAAGGCATCTGGATTCTCATCTCGCCTCCATGGGTTTGAATCCCAAGCCAGCATCTGTTGAGGCAGGCATCATTTTCCCTGCATCAAGAACAAAAAGGAATATTTATTTATTTATTTATTTATTGCATTTGTATCCCACGTTTTCCCACCTCTTTGCAGGCTCAATGTGGCTTACAATAAATCATGGATAGTGGAAATAAGAAGAGAATATACATTTGGTGTTACAGAAGGATATTGGGTTGCATGGTAATGGAATACGTGATAATAGTATAGCAGAATACATTATAAGACATTTCTGGATATATGTGGAGAATATTACATGTGTTGATCTTTGTGGTATATCTTGTCAAAGAGATGGGTCTTCAGTAATTTGCGGAAGCTGGTCAATTCATAGATCGCTTTTAGGTTGCGTGGTAACGCGTTCCAGAGTTGCGTGCTCATATAGGAAAAGGTAGATATGTGCATTTAGTTTGTATTTTAGACCTTTACAGTTGGGAAAGTGAAGATTAAGGAATGTGTGAGAAGATTTTTTTGCATTCCTGGGTGGTAGGTCTATTAGGTCTGACATGTAGGCAAGGTGTGGAGAAAACTGAGCTGTAATGGACTTTGTCACACAAAATAACTTGCCACAAAAACATTTTCACAGCATCTTCTCTTGCAGATCCTTTGGAAGGAGGTACCCCTCTGCTATGTGCATGCCCTAAAGTTTAGCATATCTATAGCAGAGGCATACACAATAGTAGTGCACCTGCACAATTTCTCCCCTGTTCTTTATCCCAGCTCAGGATGTCTGCACCCATTGTATATGTCACACTACCTGTTTACCTTTTCTTTCCATCATCACTCACCTAAATTGAAGAAGTACATCAGATGAAGCAGGCAAGATGTGGCTAAAACCACACATGTGAAGGTCCCACAGCTGCAGGAGGTTTCCCACACTCTCTGACACCACCTCAGCCACTTTCTCTTTCAAAAGATGTGAACTTTGCACCTACCCAACATGCATTGTGTGCAGCTGTGAAACTTATACACTCCCCTCTTTTTCTCTTACATGTTTCTCCTATCATGCAATATTTTAAGTCTCACCACACCACCATGTCACCATTACTGACACAAGTAGAGCACAACTGTGTTGACATAGTCTTAGGGTCTGTGAAATGCAACCAACATACCTTTATTGCTGTCACCCCAGCGATTTCTATGTCATGTGGAGGGTCAATTGCTATGATGTACTAAAAAATCCACCCTTCTTATGTGTTCATGCTGATGTTAACCTACCCAAGTAGTCTGGGGGGGGGGGGGGGGGGGTGAGGGTCTCTGTATTGTGTCTGTGTTACCTTTAGTCTGTGTCAAAAAAAAAAAAAAAATATATATATATATATATATATATATATATATGTATATGTCTTGTTTAGCCAATATTACACACTCACAATCAGGGAAAATGTTCTTCTACCACAAACTGCTCTATTCACATTTCATGATTGAAGAGTGCATGGCATGTTGCTAAGTTGGTCGTTCCCCTTTCAACATCCACTATATGTTGGTACAGATGTGGACAGGGGATGACTACAGACAATGTGGCCCAGGGGAATTGATGCCAATGTGAAACATCCCACATCATCTAATGGATAATTACCTGAGGTTTGGTATGTTCACATGTAGCTTTATTCATTTGAGATGAGCTCATGAGAGGTTGTATATGTTTGCGAAGCGAATCTCACAGTAGTCAGTGCCAGGTGACAGCAGTGTCATGGAGCAGATGCACTCAAGAGAAGATTGTGATCCTTTAGGCCTTCCCCCCCCCCCCCCCCCCCCACTTAGATCTGCTCATTACCACTATCTCTGGCATACTTTGTTAGGATACAAAGGAACATGTGTTGTTTAATGTAAGATTCCTGATTTGCCACATCACACTGTGTACCGATTGCTCTGTATTGCATTCTACAGAATTCAGTGACTGGTGACTAGCTAGTACATGTACTTACATAGTAACATAGTAAATGATGGCAGATAAAGACCTGGATGGTCCATCCAGTATACCCGTTTGATTTGTCCTTGCTATTCTCAGTGCACAGAACATAGAACTCTGCCCAGCACTGTTCTTGTACTAATAGTTCTGAAGCTAACGTCGAAGCCCCTTAAAATTTACACTCCAGCCCACCAGTATTTATTCTGTTACAATCAGGGCATAGACCGTAGAAGTCTGCCCAGCACTGGTTTTGCTTCCCAATTACTGGCATTGCCACCCAATCTCTACTAATATTCTGTGGATCCATTCCTTCTAATCAGGATTCCTTTGTGTTTATCCATGCATGTTTGAATTCCACTACCATTTTCATATCCACCACCTCCTACGAGAGGGCATTCCATGTGTCTACCACCTTTTCCATGAAAAAAATACTTCCTGACATTACTCCTGAGTCTGCCCCCCTTCAACCTCAGTTCATTGTGTCTACAAGAATTCCTGCTCCATAATTGGATGCTACCTGTCTCTGTGGGGTAATGAGTGTCGCCTTCCCTCCTCTGTGTGTACTAATGGCTGTTTTGTGGAGGATTACCATGAATTGTGAGATGTTTTATCAGGGTGTATGTTGTAACATACACACCCCATATTTGCTTGCAACCTGACACCTATCTTGTCCTGTATATACCAGCTGTCATATCACAGGTCTCCTCCTATGTAAGGAAACATTTGTACAGCAGCCTAAGTTGGATCTAATACTGATTCTGGGTCATGTGATGAAACAGATAAAGGTGAAAAGAGTGATGTGCTTTTTGATTAATATGTAGGTTGGTGACCTATCTACTCCAATGGCAGCACTCTGTTAGGAAGCATGCTAAATGGGTGTTCAGTTCATGAGTGAATAGCTTGTTGGTGTTACCAAGTCTCTCTCCAGTCCAGAATACTGTTACGCATTCAGTAGGGAAAGTCAACTAGAGTGAGGAGGGAAACACATGAACATAGCTCTCTGCTGTGTTCCTCAAGCATGTGTATGCTTGCGCTCACTGCTATAGGAGTCTGTTCTGCTTTAGGTTCTTTCGGTTATATCTCTGTCAGACATACAGTGGGGGAAATAAGTATTTGATCCCTTGCTGATTTTGTAAGTTTGCCCACTGACAAAGACATGAGCAGCCCATAATTGAAGGGTAGGTTATTGGTAACAGTGAGAGATAGCACATCACAAATTAAATCCGGAAAATCACATTGTGGAAAGTATATGAATTTATTTGCATTCTGCAGAGGGAAATAAGTATTTGATCCCTCTGGCAAACAAGACCTAATACTTGGTGGCAAAACCCTTGTTGGCAAGCACAGCGGTCATACGTCTTGTGTAGTTGATGATGAGGTTTGCACACATGTCAGGAGGAATTTTGGTCCACTCCTCTTTGCAGATCATCTCTAAATCATTAAGAGTTCTGGGCTGTCGCTTGGCAACTCGCAGCTTCAGCTCCCTCCATACGTTTTCAATGGGATTAAGGTCTGGTGACTGGCTAGGCCACTCCATGACCCTAATGTGCTTCTTCCTGAGCCACTCCTTTGTTGCCTTGGCTGTATGTTTTGGGTCATTGTCGTGCTGGAAGACCCAGCCACGACCCATTTTTAAGGCCCTGGCGGAGGGAAGGAGGTTGTCACTCAGAATTGTACGGTACATGGCCCCATCCATTCTCCCATTGATGCGGTGAAGTAGTCCTGTGCCCTTAGCAGAGAAACACCCCCAAAACATAACATTTCCGCCTCCATGCTTGACAGTGGGGACGGTGTTCTTTGGGTCATAGGCAGCATTTCTCTTCCTCCAAACACGGCGAGTTGAGTTCATGCCAAAGAGCTCAATTTTTGTCTCATCTGACCACAGCACCTTCTCCCAATCACTCTCGGCATCATCCAGGTGTTCACTGGCAAACTTCAGACGGGCCGTCACATGTGCCTTCCGGAGCAGGGGGACCTTGCGGGCACTGCAGGATTGCAATCCGTTATGTCGTAATGTGTTACCAATGGTTTTCGTGGTGACAGTGGTCCCAGCTGCCTTGAGATCATTGACAAGTTCCCCCCTTGTAGTTGTAGGCTGATTTCTAACCTTCCTCATGATCAAGGATACCCCACGAGGTGAGATTTTGCGTGGAGCCCCAGATCTTTGTCGATTGACAGTCATTTTGTACTTCTTCCATTTTCTTACTATGGCACCAACAGTTGTCTCCTTCTTGCCCAGCGTCTTACTGATGGTTTTGTAGCCCATTCCAGCCTTGTGCAGGTGTATGATCTTGTCCCTGACATCCTTAGACAGCTCCTTGCTCTTGGCCATTTTGTAGAGGTTAGAGTCTGACTGATTCACTGAGTCTGTGGACAGGTGTCTTTCATACAGGTGACCATTGCCGACAGCTGTCTGTCATGCAGGTAACGAGTTGATTTGGAGCATCTACCTGGTCTGTAGGGGCCAGATCTCTTACTGGTTGGTGGGGGATCAAATACTTATTTCCCTCTGCAGAATGCAAATAAATTCATATACTTTCCACAATGTGATTTTCCGGATTTAATTTGTGATGTGCTATCTCTCACTGTTACCAATAACCTACCCTTCAATTATGGGCTGCTCATGTCTTTGTCAGTGGGCAAACTTACAAAATCAGCAAGGGATCAAATACTTATTTCCCCCACTGTATACTATAGAGGCGGTCAAAAGTTATTACATAAACTTTATTCAAAT
Source organism: Microcaecilia unicolor (assembly GCF_901765095.1). Lineage (NCBI taxonomy): Eukaryota > Metazoa > Chordata > Amphibia > Gymnophiona > Siphonopidae > Microcaecilia > Microcaecilia unicolor. The sequence continues at coordinate 326,293,619 of NC_044032.1, read as the reverse complement.
AAGTAAATCATAAATCATACATCACTGCTTGAGTTGCAGACAACATCTTTGCCAGCGACTGAGAGGTTTGGGTTGCTGCCAGGCAGACAGTCTCAACGGGCACAATGGGCCTTGGTAGCACGTCTGCTCCCGATATGAAACCTCTATCTGTTTGCCCTTAACTCTCATGTTTTATGCTGACCAATAAACATGATCTCATCATTTAATTGAATAAGGCTGATGTGTATTTAAGGATATGACAGTTTCTTAATGCATCCCCAGGAACTGGCCAGGTTTCCATAGATTCATGTGAAACATCACCCTTAGCCCTAAGCATGTTGTCATTCCATTTAGTACAAATTACTGCATCATTTAATATGATAATGCTATCGATTCCTGTCCTGGGAGTCCATTATATACTTTCAAGAGAGCATTAACTATGCTAACAATCATTATGTACTTTCAAGAAACCCTAAATATGATAGGCAGAACTCATTATGTACTTTCAAGGAAACATTAAATATGATAACAATACTTAGGCAGAACTCAATGCCAAGTACAAACTTTTCCATTACAGAGTCTCAACATGATGTTCACATTCTCTCCAACTTACTTCTAATATCTGTTTCTAGCAGACTCTAACATATCTCACACCAATTACCGATTGCAGCCAGTTCTATGATTCCACTGGCTGAGGGATTGTGTCAGAAACATGACTGGTCCATTCTGTAAAACCTGTAAATCTGTGCCAATACTCATGTGCACATTGTGTATAGATACTGAAAAGTGTCCCTTAACATTACTTTCTTTTTTCTTACAAATACCGATCATGTTCCGCTCCCCCCCCCCCCCCCCAAGTCTTTAGCAGTTTCTGAAATACAGCGTAATTAGGTTGAGGTCTGATTTCTATAGGTAGACCGTTCCAGTTACTAGTTGCCTGATATGCAAATAAATTAGATAAAAATTTCTTATACACTATCCTTGTTGGATCTGGATTTAAAAAGGAGGAAGGAAAACCAAATGACAGCCAGCATAGTTAAAAAGCGAGGTGAAGGAAGCTGTTGCAGCTAAAAGAAAATCCTTCAGAAAATGGAAGAAGGATCCAACTGAAAATAATAAGAAACAGCATAAGGAATGGCAAGTCAAATGCAAAGTGCTGATAAGGAAGGCAAAGAGGGACATTGAAAAAAAGATTGCATTGGAGGCAAGAAAACATAGTAAAAAAATTTTTTAGGTGTATTAAAAGCAAGAAGCCGGCAAAAGAATCAGTTGGACAACTAGATGACCAAGGGGTAAAAGAGGCACTCAGAGAAGACAAAGCCATAGCGGAGAGATTAAATGAATTCTTCGCTTCAGTCTTCACCGAGGAAGATTTGGGACAGATACCAGTGCCAGAAATGGTATTCAATGCTGACGAGTCAGAGAAACTGAATGAAATCTCTATAAACCTGGAGGATGTAATGGCGCAGTTTGACAAATTGAAGAATAGCAGATCTCCTCGCCCGGATGGTATTTATCCCCGAGTACTGATAGAATTGAAAAATGAACTTGCGGAACTGTTGTTAATAACATGTAATTTATCTTTAAAATCAAGCATGGTACTGGAATATTGGAGGGTTGCAAATGTAACGCCAATTTTTAAAAAAAGGTTCCAGAGGAGATCCAGGAAATTATAGACCGGTGAGCCTTATGTCGGTGCCGGGCAAAATGGAAAAGACTATTATAAAGAACAAAATTACAAAGTATATTCAAAAGCATGGTTTAATGAGACAAAGCCAACATGTATTTAGTGAAGAGCAATTTTGCCTCGCCAATCTATTACATTTCTTTGAAGGGGTGACCAAACATGTGGATAAAGGTGAGCCGGTTGATATTGTGTATCTGGATTTTCAGAAGGCGTATGACAAAGTACCTCATGAAAACCTCCACAGGAAATTGGAGAGTCATGGGATAGGAGGTAGTGTCCTATTGTGGATTAAAAACTGGTTAAAAGATAGAAAACAGAAAGTGGGGTTAAATGGTCAGTATTCTCAATGGAGAAGGGTAGATAGTGGGGTTCTCCAGGGGTCTGTGCTGGGACCGCTGCTTTTTAACATATTTATAAATGATCTAGAGATGGGCGTAACTAGTGAGGTAATTAAATTTGCTGATGACACAAAGTTATTCAAAGTCGTTAAATCACGAGAGGTTTGTGAAAAATTACAAGCGGACCTTACGAGACTGGGAGACTGGGCATCTAAATGGCAGATGATGATTAATGTGAGCAAGTGCAAAGTGATGCATGTGGGAAAGAGGAACCTGAATTGTAGCTACATAATGCAAGGTTCCACGTTAGGAGTCACCAACCAGGAAAGGGATATGGGTGTCATCGTTGATGAAATGTTGAAACCCTCTGCTCTGTGTGCCGCGGTGGCTAAGAAAGCAAATAGAATGATAGGTATTATTTTATTTTTATTTGTTACATTTGTATCCCACATTTTCCCACCTTTTTGCAGGCTCAATGTGGCTTACATAGTACTGTAAACGGTGTTAGCCGATTCTGGAATGAACAAGATGATATTGAGGTACATGTATGGTAAAGACCATTGGGGGGGAATAGAGAGGGAGAGGAAGGATTAAGATATGTCCAGTTACGGTCTTTGGTTACGTTATGTCGCTGGTATCCCTTGCTAGTCAGGATTTCAGGACATCCAAAATGGAGTATGCATGAAAGAGATCTGCATATAATAGAGGCAGTGTATGCAAATCAAGATCATGCATATTCACTGTGGATATCCTGAAAATCTGACTATTATTAGGAAAGGAATGGAAAGCACAAAGGCATTATAGTGTCCTCATTTTTATCGCTCCATGGTGCGACCACACCTCGAATATTGTGTTCAATTCTGGTCACCGCATCTCAAAAAAGACAGTGGAATTAGAACTACTACTACTACTTATCATTTCTATAGTGCTACTAGACGTACGCAGCACTGTACTCTTGAACATGAAGAGACAGTCCCTGCTCGGCAAAGTTTACAATCTAATTAAGACAGACAAACAGGACAAACAAGTGATAAGGGAATATTAAAGTGAGGATGATAAAATAAGGGTTCTGAACAAATGAATAAGGGTTAGGAGTTAAAAGCAGCATCAAAAAGGTGGGCTTTTAGCTTAGATTTGAAGACGGCCAGAGATGGAGCTTGACGTACCGGCAAAGGAAGTCTATTCCAGGCATATGGTGCAGCAAGATAAAAGGAACGGACTCTGGAGTTAGCGGTGGAGGAGAAGGGTGTAGATAAGAGAGATTTACCCAGTGAACGGAGTTCCTGGGGAGGAATATAGGGAGAGATGAGAGTGGAGAGGTACTGAGGAGCTGCAGAGTGAATGCACTTATAGGTCAATAAGAGGAGTTTGAAATGTATTAAGAAACAGATAGGAAGCCAGTGAAGTGACTTGAGGAGAGGGCTAATATGAGCATAACGACACTGGCGGAATATTAATCGTGCAGCAGAATTTTGAACAAATTGAAGAGGAGAGAGATGGCTAAGTGGGTGACCTGTGAGAAGCAAGTTGCACTAGTCTAAGCAAGAGGTGATAAAAGTGTGGCTGAGGGTTCTGGTAGTGTGCTCAGAAAGGAAAGGGTGAATTTTGCTGATATTATAGAGAAAGAAATGACAGGTTTTAGCAGTCTGCTGAATATGTGCAGAGAAGGAGAGGGAGGAGTCGAAGATGACCCCAAGGTTACGAGCTGATGAGACAGGAAGGATGAGAGTGTTATCCACAGAAATAGAGAATAGGGGAAGAGGAGAGGTTGGTTTAGGGGGAAAGATAAGAAGCTCAGTCTTGGTCATGTTTAGTTTCAGATGATGCTGAGACATCCAGGCAGCAATGTCAGACAGGCAGGCTGATACTTTGGCCTGGATTTCGGCTGAGATTTCTAGTGTAGAGAGGTAGATCTAGGAGTCATCAGCGTAAAGATGATATTGTAAACCATGGGATGAGATCAGAGTACCAAGGGAAGGCCGACAGTCGCTCAAAAGCGCATGGTTCGGGAAAAGGTATCTTGCAAAGATACCTCACAAACAGGGAAGATAGGGTTTCTGGATAGTGAGGTTGCACAACAGACCGTGGTAGACCAGGTGCCGTTAAATACAACTAAAGATCAGACAAAAGATGTCAAATCAATAGTGTCAGGTACTAAGCATCATGCAAATAAGAACAACAAACATACTCTGAAATGTCTATATGCAAATGCTAGGAGTCTAAGAAATAAGATGGGAGAGTTGGAATATATTGCACTAAACAAAAAATTGGATATAATGGGCATTACTGAGACCTGGTGGAAGGAGGATAACCAGTGGGACACTGTCATACCGGGGTACAAAGTATATCGTAGTGATAGGGTGGAACGGACTGGTGGAGGGGTTGCATTGTATATTAACGAGAGCCTTGACTCAGATAGATTACAAATTCAGCAGGGCACAAATCACACCTTTGAATCATTGTGGGTTGAAATTCCATGTATAAAAGGGAAAAAAAACGGTGATAGGAGTGTACTACCGTTCGCCTCGCCAGGATGAGCAGGTAGACGCAGAAATGATAAAAGAAATCAGAGACGCGAACAAAATGGGCAATGTGATAATAATGGGTGACTTCAATTATCCAAATATAGACTGGGTAAATGTAACATCGGGACACGCTACAGAGATACAATTCCTTGATAAAATCAAGGACAGCTTTATGGAGCAACTGGTGCAGGAGCCGACGAGAGAAGGAAAAATTCTAGACTTGGTCCTTAGTGGAGCGCATGATCTGGTGAGGGATGTTATGGTACTGGGGCCGCTTGATAACAGTGACCATAATATGATCAGTTTTGATATCGACCTTGAAGTAACTGTACACAGAAAGTCAAATACGTTAGCGTTTAACTTTAAAAAAGGAGACTATGATAAAATGAGAAGAACGGTAAAAAAAAAACTTAGGGGGGCAACTGAGAGAGTAAAAACTGTACAACAGGCGTGGACACTGTTCAAAAATACCATCCTGGAGGCCCAGGCCATACATATTCCGCGAATTAGAAAAGAAAGACGGAAGTCCAAAAGACAGCCGGCCTGGTTGAAAAGTGAGGTGAAGGAAGCTATTAGGGCTAAAAGAAACGCCTTCAGAAAATGGAAGAAGGAACCGTCTGAAAATAACAAGAAGCAGCATAAGGAGTGTCAAAGCAAATGCAAGGCACAGATAAAGAAGGCCAAGAGGGATTACAAAAAAAAAGATAGCATTAGAGGCAAAAAAACATAGTAAAACATTTTTTCGGTATATTACTACTACTACTACTATTTAGCATTTCTATAGCGCTACAAGGCATACGCAGAGCTGCACAAACATGGGCCACTGGATGACCGAGGGGTAAAAGGGGCGATCAAGGAAGACAAAGACGTAGCGGAGAGACTGAATGAATTCTTTGCTTCGGTCTTCACCGAGGAAGATTTGGGTGGGATACCGGTGTCGGAAATAGTATTTCAAGCGGACGAGTCAGAGAAACTTACTAACTTCACGGTAAACCTGGAGGACGTAATGGGGCAGTTCGGCAAACTGAAGAATAGCAAATCTCCTGGACCAGATGGTATTCATCCTAGAGTACTGATAGAACTGAAAAATGAGCTTGCGGAGCTACTGTTAGTGATATGCAACTTATCCTTAAAATCGAGCGTGGTACCGGAAGATTGGAGGGTGGCCAATGTAACGCCCATTTTTAAAAAAGGCTCCAGGGGAGATCCGGGAAATTATAGACCGGTGAGTCTGACGTCGGTGCCGGGGAAAATGGTAGAGGCTATTATTAAAAACAAAATTACAGAGCACATCTGAGGACATGGATTACTGAGACCGAGTCAGCACGGCTTTTGTGTGGGGAAATCTTGCCTGACCAATTTACTTCAATTCTTTGAAGGAGTAAACAAACATGTGGACAAAGGGGAGCCGGTTGATATTGTGTATCTGGATTTTCAAAAGGCGTTTGACAAGGTACCTCATGAAAGGCTACAGAGGAAACTGGAGGGTCATGGGATAGGAGGAAATGTCCTATTGTGGATTAAAAACTGGTTGAAGGATAGGAAACAGAGAGTGGGGTTAAATGGGCAGTATTCACAATGGAGAAGGGTAGTTAGTGGGGTTCCTCAGGGGTCTGTGCTAGGACCGCTGCTTTTTAATATATTTATAAATGATTTAGAGATGGGAGTAACTAGCGAGGTAATTAAATTTGCTGATGACACAAAGTTATTCAAAGTCGTTAACTCACGACAGGATTGTGAAAAATTACAAGAGGACCTTACGAGACTGGGCGGCTAAATGGCAGATGACGTTTAATGTGAGCAAGTGCAAGGTGATGCATGTGGGAAAAAAGAACCAGAATTATAGCTATGTCATGCAAGGTTCCACGTTAGGAGTTACGGACCAAGAAAGGGATCTTGGTGTCGTCGTCGATAACACACTGAAACCTTCTGCTCAGTGTGCTGCTGTGGCTAGGAAAGCGAATAGAATGTTGGGTATTATTAAGAAAGGTATGGAAAACAGGTGTGAGGATGTTATAATGCCGTTGTATCGCTCCATGGTGCGACCGCACCTTGAGTATTGTGTTCAATTCTGGTCGCCGCATCTCAAGAAAGATATAGTACAATTGGAAAAGGTGCAGCGAAGGGCGACTAAAATGATAGCGGGGATGGGACGACTTCCCTATGAAGAAAGACTAAGGAGGCTAGGGCTATTCAGCTTGGAGAAGAGACGGCTGAGGGGAGACATGATAGAGGTATATAAAATAATGAGTGGAGTGGAACAGGTGGATGTGAAGCATCTGTTCACGCTTTCCAAAAATACTAGGACTAGGGGGCATGCGATGAAACTACAGTGTAGTAAATTTAAAACAAATCGGAGAAAATTTTTCTTCACGCAACGTGTAATTAAACTCTGGAATTCATTGCCGGAAAATGTGGTGAAGGCGGTTAGCTTAGCAGAGTTTAAAAAGGGGTTGGACGGTTTCCTAAAGGACAAGTCCATAAACCGCTACTAAACGGACTTGGAAAAATCCAAAATCCCAGGAATAACATGTATAGAATGTTTGTACGTTTGGGAAGCTTGCCAGGTGCCCTTGGCCTGGATTGGCCGCTGTCGTGGACAAGATGCTGGGCTCGATGGACCCTTGGTCTTTTCCCAGTATGGCATTACTTATGTACTTATGTACTTATGTACTTAAGTATAGATGGAGAAAAGAAGAGGTCCCAGGACAGATCCCTGAGGTACACTAACTGACAGTGGGATAGAAGTAGAGGAGGATCCACTAGAGTATACAATAAAGGTACGCTGGGAGAGATAAGAAGAAAATCAGGAAAGAACAGAGCCCTGAAATCCAAGTGAGTACAGCATATCAAGGAGTAGGCTGTGATCAACAGTGTCAAAAGCAGCAGATAGATCGAGAAGGATGAGGATAGAATAGAGACCTTTGTTTCTGGCCAGGAACAGATCATTGCAGACTTTAGCAAGTGCTGTTTCAGTTGAATGAAGGGGGCGAAAGCCAGATTGAAGTGGCTCACGAATAGCTTGAGATGAAAGAAAGTCAAGGCAATGGCGGTGAACACGTTCAAGTATCTTGGATAGGAAAGGGAGGAGGGAGAATGGGCGATAGTTGGAAGGACAGGTAGGGTCCAATGAAAGTTTTGTAAGGAGTGGTGTGACTACGGCATGTTTGAAGACATCAAGAACAGTTGCAGTGGAAAGTGAAAGATTGAGGATATGACAGATAAAAGGGATGACAGTAGGAGAGATAGTGTTAAGTAGATGGGTTGGAATAGGATCAGAGGAACAGGTAGTTAGTTTTGAGGAGGAAAGAAGATGTGTAGTTTCCTCTTCAGTGATTTCAGAAAAGGAGGCATGGGTTGGAGGGTTGAGAGAATGGACTAAGGGAAGGAGAGGTGGAGGTGACCTGGTTGAGAATTCAAGTTTAATCTTGTGAACCTTATCATGAAATTACTCAGCCAGAGTCTGGGGGGAAAGTGAAGGGGGAGTTGGAGGTGAAGGCACTTTGAGGAGAGAGTTCAGTGTGGCAAAGAGACGTCGAGGGTTTGAGCCAAGAGAATTTGTCAACTGGATGTAATAGTCCTGTTTGGCATGTAAAAGAGCAGACTGGAAGGAGGTCAGCAATAATTTGAAATGTATGAAGTCAGCATGGGCACGGGATTTCAACCAAAGACGTTCGGCAGATCGGGCACAGGAACATAGGTAGCGGATTCTAGAGGTCAGCCAAGGCTGGGATTTGGTACGTTTTACAGAACGGGGAATGGGAGGAGCGAGAGTATCCAGAGCAGAGGAGAGAATAGTATTATAAGAAAAGACAGCCTCATTGACAGACTTGGATAACATAGTGGTAGAGAAGATATTTGAAACACTGGATGGAGGACAGAGTAGAAGGGTCAATAGCCTAAAGATTCCTAAATGTATTTGTTAAGATTGGACAGGACTGGGGAGGAGGGTGTTTAAATGTGAAAGTTATCAGATGATGGTCAGAGAGGGGAAGAGTTGAGGCACAGAAACTGGAGAGTGAGCAGTTTGAGAAGAGGATAAGATCAAGACAGTGGCCATTCTGGTGAGTGGGGGCAGTGGAGCACAGTTGAAGATTGAAAGAGGATGTTAAAGCAAGAACCTGAGAAGCATAAGAGTCAGAGGGATCATTAGCATGAATGTTAAAATCCCCAAGAATGAGGGAAGGAGATGAAGGTTCAAGAAAGAAGGAAAGTCAGGCATCAAAGTCAGTAAGAAAGGGACTTTTCAGGGGGTCGATAAATGACTGCTACTCAGAGAGGCAGAGGAGCAAATAGACAGATGGAGTGGACTTCAAAGGAAGAAAAACAGTGAGACTGAGGTGGAAGAAGATGTTGAAATCTACAAGAGGGTGAAAGTAGTAGCCCGACACCATCTCCGCGGCCAACCGAGCGAGGAGTATGGGAGAAAAGATAACCTCCTTGGCATAGGGCTGCGACTGAAGCAGAATCTTCAGGGTAAAGCCAAGTTGATTCAGCAACCTATGCAAATATTCTACTTCCCCATACCTTAATTATCACTTAATTGAGGTCGCTGGATGAGCTAACTCTCCAGCAGCCAAGGAACAGAAAATAACTGCCTTTTAGAACAAAGGAGTTTTGGGCTGTTTAGTTTCTACCTCTAGAAAAGGTTTCAGTTTAAAACTATGGGGAAAATGCCAATTTCTAGAGAAAAGTTCAGTTTAAAACTATGGGAAAAGGGTTTATACACTATCCTGCTTGTAATCGAAAGAGAAACACGCCTATATTGCGACCCAAATCGGGAGATGGGCGTCTTTCTACCGTTGGCGCCCAAATCGGTATAACCGAAAGCCGATTTTGGGCGTTTCCAACTGCAATCCGTCGCGGAAACGGGTAAAGTTGACGGGGGCGTGTCGGAGGCGTGGTGAAGGCGGGACTGGGGCGTGGTTATCGGCCGAGGAAAGATGGGCGTCTTTAGCTGATAATCGAAAAAAAAAAAGGCGTTTTTACCACGATTTTGGGTCACTTTTTTTGGACCCTTTTTTTCACGAACAAGTCCCAAAAAAGTGCCCCAACTGCCCAGATGACCACCGGAGGAAATCGGGGATGACCTCCCCAGATTCCCCCAGTGGTCTCTAACCTCCTCCCACCAAAAAAACCCCACTTTAATAACTTTTTTTCCAGCCTCTATGCCAGCCTCAAATGCTGTACCCACCTCTATGACAGCAGAATGTGTTCTATCCTGTGACAGCCTTTCCCTGGTTCTCATGTGGCTCTCAGGTGAGTGTGACACCTTTTCTGTTATGCGCACTGCAGAGTCACATCAGCAATGCATTGTGGTGGGTGTAGGGTATTGGGCTCCGTGATTCCACTAGCTTGTGGCAAATGCTCATGATGTTGGTAGTTGGTAGTCTCTACTCCCATGGTGCTTTTCCCCCTGCTTACTGGGTCAGAGTGTGCCCTGTTTTGTTTCCGGTAGTCCATGAGGTAGTGGCCATTTTTGTAAGCCAGTTTTAGATTACTTTCATGTGTTAGCCACGTTACAGAACTTAGTTCTTACCTTGAATGTGGCTGAAAGAGGGCATTGTACACCATTCTGCCAGCTCTGACCTACTGCTCATCTCAGTACCAGGGAGACTCTTTGCCAGTGGGGCACAACCTCTGATCTGCAGTTAACTGTGAGTAAGCGTGCTTATTCCAATAAAGGACGTTTTCGGAGAGATTAGTCTTCAGGTGTCAACTGGTGTGCCAAGGTTATATAGCAGCAACAAGTCCTAGAAGCCTGCGTGTATGCAGGTCCTTGGAGCACTTTTAGTGGGTACTGCAGTGCACTTCAGCCAGGTGGACCCAGGCCCATCCCCCCCTACCTGTAACACTTGTGCTGGTAAATGGGAGGTCTCCAAAACCCACTGTACCCACATGTAGGTGCCCCCTTCACCCCTAAGAGCTATGGTAGTGTTGTACATTTGTGGGTAGTGGGTTTTGGGGGGGAGGGGTTGGGTGCTCAGCACCCGTGGTAAGGGAGCTATGCATGTGGGAGCGTTGTCTGAAGTCCACCGCACTGACCTCTAGGGTGCCCAGTTGGTGTCCTGGTATGTCAGGGGGGCGAATGTACTACGAATCATGGCCCCTCCCATGACCAAATGGCTCGGATTAGGACGTTTTTGAGCTGGGCGTTTGTAGTTTCCATTATCGCTAAAAAAAACAAACGCCCAGCTGAAAAACGTCCATTTTTTTGAAAATATGGTCTGTCCCGCCTCTTCACGTACCCGTTTTCGGACATAGACGCCGATGGAGATAGGCGTTCGCGTTCGATTATGCCCCTTCACGGCAACTAGTTAATGATGCTTGCTTTTCTCTCTCTCTCTCTCGCTCTCTCTCTCTCTCTTTATTCCCTCCTTAATACTAAACTAGGTCCTGCTTGCTTTTCCCTCTCTCTCTCTTTTATTCGCCCTTAATACTAAATTAGATCCTGCAGTGGCTGTTAGATTCTATCTGTTAATGCTGTGGTACAAAGCTTTTAAAACTAAGTGGAAAAGACCATGGACATTAGTTGTTAAAAATTGCTTTTTATATTTTTACTAGTAAAAAAGGCCCGTTACGTAACGCAATGAAACGGGCGCTAGCAATGTAATGATTTCCTGCCATTAATGTTTCCACAGTTGTATTCTGAATATAATTGTTGTTTACATGTGTAAGATTTCTTTATATACAATATTTTTTGTGTAAACTGTGTTACAATGTGATAAAAGTTTTCCTTGTTCAGGCCCTTCAATCAGTTTAACAATCACATCAGAAGAGCTCCTTACTCATGCGAATGCAACATACAGTTGCCCATGTGAGAGACTGAGAGTGACAATGTGTTTTGCAGACAGTGTAAGAGAGAGATACACAGAGTGATTGAGTGTGTGTGTGTGTGTGTGTGATGTGTGTGAGTGACAAAGTGATTAAATGTTTGTCTTCCCTTCCGTTCTTTGCACTTGCCTCCACTGATGTTTGTACCTCCCTGTATATGATTGTTTGTTAGAGATTCAATCCACTCCACTTCCCTCCTCCAAGTTCCGTTCTGTGTGATTAGTGAGGGCGGGGACAGTGAGAGCCAATGAAACGCTGAACTACAGACTTACGAACCCTACACTGCCACAGTGCCACAGAGTCAGCTTCAGAATGTTGGAGATGCTTTTTATTATATAGGATTTTTGCCTAACACTAACCTACAATTCCTCCTTTAAACCCCAATCTTTAAGTTCCCAAAGCACAAAGCAAAGTAGCGTTCACTTACCAGAGAAATGTCCTCTTCTCTCAGAACTTCTCAGAAACACAACTGCAAGAAGATCTACACAGACACTATCCAGCTTATTTTAGAAACAATGGTATTATCCCATGTTGATTATTGCAATACCATATATGCGGGATGCAAAGATCAAATCTTAAGGAAACTTCAGATCGCTCAGAACACGACAGCCAGGCTTATCTTCAGAAAGACAAGATTTGAAAGCGCTAAACCATTTCGCAAAAAACTGCACTGACTACCAATCAAAGAACGCATAGCCTTCAAGATTTGTACTATGGTCCACAAAATAATCCACAGCCTAGCTCCGGCCTACATGATCAAACTAATCGACTTACCAACTAGAAACACCATCGAATCAGCAAGAACATACCTAAACCTTCACTTCCCAAGATGCAAGGGACTGAAATTTAAATCAACATATGTGTCCAGTTTTTCCTACATATGCACCCAGCTCTGGAATGCTCTACCAAAAAACATTAAAAACATGTACACCCATCTAAACTTCTGAAAAACCTTAAGACTCACCTCTTCAGAAAGGCAAACCCTGCAAAACCAACATAAACATTGAATAATGAAACACAATGATTAAACTAAGAAATGGACAACACTCAATCCATTTCTACACGATCTCTTTCTTGCAGACTGCATGGGATAATCCACACCAATTCTAATTAATTGTACTTCTACTCTGTATTTGTCCACCGGAGTCTGTACCCACCTGTCTGGAACTTTGTAAGCCACACTGAGCCTACTAATATGCTCGCTGGAGATGTTGCTGGACCTTGGCCCAGATATCCTGAATGTCAGTGAGAGTCCAGTGGAGCAGAGGCGAGGCTTGTGTCTGAGGGATTGGAAGTGGCAGATGAGGATGGCGTCCATACACTGTAAATAAATAGCGAGGTAGGAGAGGCAGTATGAAAACTGTTGTTATAGGTGAATTCTGCCCAGGGAAGCAATGCGGACCAGTCATCCTGTCGACTGTTAGTGTACATCCGTAGGAAGGCATTGAGAGTTTGATTGGTTCGTTCGAGGAGGCCATTGGTCTGTGGGTGATAGGCGGACGAGAAGTGAGTGGCAATCTTAAAGGTAGAGCACAGTGCTCTCCAGAACCTTGAAGTGAATTGAGCGCTCCGATCACTAATGATCCACAGAGGGAGACCATGTAAGCGGAAAATGTGTTGGATAAAGGCCATGGCAAGGGTGGCAGCAGAAGGAAGGGCCTTCATGGGGATAAAATGGGCCATCCGGGAAAATCGGTCCACCACTACCCAAATAACTGTGTGCCCTTGGGATTCAGGGAGCTCAGTAACAAAATCCATTGATATTTCCTGCCATGGGAGTTGCGGAACTGGTAAAGGCTGCAGGAGTCTCCACGGCTTGCCAGGAGGAAACTTGTTCCGGGCACAAGTGGGACAAGTAGAAACAAAATGTAAGATATTTTGAGCCATGCTAGGCCACCAATAATACTGATATATTAAATGAAAAGTCTTATGGAAACTGGGGTGACCAGCAAAAGTGGAGGATTGTCCCCATTTGAGGACCTTCTTAGTGGATTGAGGTGGCACGGAAGTTCTCGTAGATTTGGGCAAGACCAAGGTCATGGAGGCAATGCAGGCAGGATTGAGCATGGGGTTCTTCAGAATAGGATAGGGCATCAGCTTGCGTATTTTTCTTGGCCGGCCGGAACACCAGGCGGAAGTTAAAAAGGGCAAAAAATAATGACCAGCGTGCCTGCCGTGGGTTATACCTTTTGGCTTCCTGAAGGTATTGGAGATTCTTGTGATCTGTGATTACCGTGATGGGGTGCAGGACACCTTCCAGGAGGTAGCGCCATTCTTGAAAGGCCAATTTAAGGGCCAACAGTTCACGGTCTCCGATGGTATAATTATGTTCAGCTGGAGAAAATTTTTTAGAAAAGAAAAACCAGGGATGACGTTTTCCAGACTCTGAGGCTTGAGAAAGAAGAGCCCCTGCCCCAAGGGAAGAGGCATCAACCTCCATAACGAACGGTCTTTTGACATCAGGACTTCGAAGTACAGGGGCAGACAGAAAGGCTTGTTTAAGGGTGGTGAAGGCGTCTTGGGCTTCCGGTGTCCAGTTCTTCACATCTGCCCCCTTCCTGGTCAGTACGGTGAGAGGGGCAGTGATGATGGAATATCGATGGATGAACTGCCAGTAGTAGTTAGCAAAGCCCAAAAATCGTTGCAAGGCCCGGAGACCCTGGGGCACAGGCCAATCACGGATGGCTCGGAGTTTAGCAGGGTCCATTTGGAGGCCATTCGAGGAGACAATATATTCCAAGAATGGGATAGACCGTTGATGAAACGAGCACTTCTCCAGCTTGGCGAATAGGCGGTGGCTGCGGAGGCACTGAAGGACCATACGCACATGATGGACATGGTCCTTAACAGAAGTAGAGAAAACCAGGATGTCATCCAAGTAAACTATGACCGAGGAGTACAGAAGATCTTGAAAAATAAAATTGATGAATTCCTAAAACACCACAGGTGTATTGCAAAGGCCAAACGGCATAACTAAATACTCAAAATGTCCCTCATGGGTATTAAAAGAAGTCTTCCATTCGTCCTCATGGCAAATTCGGACTAGGTTGTATGCCCATCAGAGATCTAACTTGGTGAAGATAGATGCCCCTTGCAGACGATCAAAAAGTTCTGGAATGAGGGGAAGCGGATACCGATTTTTTATGGTTATTTCGTTCAGACCTCGGTAGTCAATGCAGGGTCAAAATGTGCCATCTTTCTTGGAAACAAAAAAGAACCCTGCCCCCGCCGGGGATGAAGAGGGTCTGATGAAGCCCTTACGGAGGTTTTCTTGAATATATTCCCGCATGGTATTAGATTCCTCCCGAGAAAAGGTGTAGAGCCGGCCCCGAGGGGGCATTTTGCCTGGGAGTAGTTCATTAGGGCAGTCAAAAGGGCGATGTGGATTAAGGGAGTCCGCCTCCTGCGCATTAAAGATGTCTTGGAAATCACGGTATTCCTTGGGGAGAGAAGCATCACACGGGCACAAGACACCTGGGGAGGCAGCAATAGTCCTTGGGGATGGCACCAGCGTGAGACATGTAGCGAAACACTGAGAACCCCAACTGCCAATATCACCAGAAGTCCAGTTGATACTTGGTGCTTGTTGTCGTAACCAGGGCAGGTCCAAAATAATGGGATGAATGGCCCGGGGAAGCACCAGAAATTGAATCTCCTCCTTATGTAAAATTCCAACTTGCATCTGCAAGGGCTGGGCAACGTGAGTGATGGAGTAGGGAAGAGTTAAACCTTGAATGGAGGTCACTTGAAGCATAGGTTTGCAAGGAATTGAAGGAGCTCCTAGTTGGTTCAGGAGACTAGCGTCAATAAAATTTCCTCCTGCTCCTGAATCAGTCAAAGCCTTGGTGCTAACACAAACTTCTTTCCAATGCAAAGAGATTGGAACAGAGACAAGGTTATCTGGAAGAGGCGAAAAACGACCCAGAGCCACCCCCTTCAGTGACCCTGCATCTAGGCATTTCCCGGTTTATTCGGACAATGTCTTAGGAAGTGGCCAGCCTGCCCATAGTAGAGGCAAAGTTGATTGTCCCGACGGTGAGCCCTCTCCTTCTCAGAGAGGTGATGCCGTCCAATAACCATTGGCTCTTCAGGTACTCCAGAAGTAGAGCTTGCTGCACCTTTGGAAGAAGAAGAGCGCGGCATCTGAGGAGATGGTCTCTAAGAGTGGCCCTAAGTAGAGTGTTCCAGTGACCTTTCTTGAAATCGTACGTTGATACGGACGCAGAGGTGATCAGAGCATCCAAAGCATTCGGAAGTTCCCGTCTGGCCAGTTCATCTTTGAACCGGTCGTTGAGTCCTTGCCAAAAAATGGCCTTAAGGGCCTCTTGGTTCCATCTTATCTCTGAAGCTAGGGTTCGAAAGCGAACGGCGTGGAGGGGCATAATCGAACAGCGCCGGCCATCTACATGGGCGGCCATCTATATGGCTGGCACCGCAAAGAGAGGTCCCAAACCGTATTATCGAAAAAGATGTCTGGCCATCTTTCGTTTCGATAATACGGTTGGGGCTGGCCAAATGTCAGAGATGGCCGGATTTGAGATGGCCGGCATTGGTTTTCGCCAATAATGGAAACCGAGGCTGGCCATCTCAAACATGGCCAAATCAAAGGCATTTGGTCATGGGAGGGGCTAGCATTTGTAGTGCACTGGTCCCCCTGACATGCCAGGACACCAACCGGGCACCCTAGGGGGCACTGCAGTGGACTTCAAAAATTGCTCCCAGATGCATACCTCCCTTACCTTGGGTGCTGAGCCCCCCAAATCCCCCCCAACACCCACTCCCCACAACTGTACACCACTACAATAGCCATTAGGGGTGAAGGGGGGCACCTACATTTGGGTACAGTGGGTTTGGGGGGGGGGGGGTTAGAGGGCTCAACAGGTAGGGAGGGGATGAACCTGGGTCCGCCTGGCTGAAGTTCACTGCACCCACTAAAACTGCTCCACGGACCTGCACACTGCTGCATGGAGCTGGGTATGACATTTGAGACTGGCATAGAGGCTGGGGGATAGTCGAGTTCGTCTATGCAGGTTTCGAGGGTGGTGTCTTCCTGTGGTAGGGTTTTTTGTAGTTTGATGATCTTCTCTTCAAAGTATGGCAGATAGCGCACTGCACTCCACACCTTCATGACTGTGCACCATCTCTATCCAACTAAAGTAGAGTTTTTACTACACCAGCTCTTTTAACATGGGTTACGTGTTAGCACAGGTCTGTGCAAACATCTAATATGTGGTAAAAACACACACTAATTGCTTGATGCAGTTTAGTAAATATGTCCCAATCTTAGCTTTTGTTTTTGCATTGATCACAGGTATGATGCAGTTTGATCAGAAATGTATTAGACTTTATTACATTTTCACTAAATCAAACCAAAAATTTGAATCAAGATGAATTTGGGAATTGAGCATTTCCTATTTTTTATATAAATATATGTACACATTTTTTGATTGATGTTTGATTGATGTTTGCCTATTTGCGGATGATACTAAGATTTGTAACACAGTGGACACCCCAGAGGGAGTGGAAAACATGAAAAAGGATCTGAAAAAGCTAGAAGAATGGTCTAAGGTTTGGCAATTAAAATTCAATGCAAAGTGATGCACTTAGGGAGTAGAAATCCAAGAGAGGCGTATGTGTTAGGCGGTGAGAGTCTGCTAGGTACGGATGGGGAGAGGAATCTTGGGGTGATAGTATCTGAGGATCTGAAGGCGATGAAACAGTGTGACAAGGCGGTGGCCGTAGCTAGAAAGTTACTAGGCTGTATAGAGAGAGGTGTGACCAGCAGAAGAAAAGAGGTGTTGATGCCCCTGTACAAGTCGTTGGTGAGGCCCCACCTGGAGTATTGTGTTCAGTTTTGGAGGCTGTTTCTTGCTAAGAATGTAAAAAGAATTGAAGCGGTGCAAAGAAAAGCTACGAGGATGGTATGGGATTTGCGTTACAAGACGTATGAGGAGAGACTTGGGGACCTGAACATGTATACCCTGGAGGAAAGGAGGAACAAGGGTGATATGATACAGACGTTCAAATATTTGAAAGGTATTAATCCGCAAACGAACCTTTTCCGGAGATGGGAAGGCGGTAGAACGAGAGGGCATGAAATGAGATTGAAGGGGGGCAGACTCAAGAAGAATGTCAGGAAGTATTTTTTCACGGAGAGGGTGGTGGATGCTTGGAATGCCCTCCCGCGGGAGGTGGTGGAGATGAAAACGGTAACGGAATTTAAACATGCGTGGGATAAACATAAAGGAATCCTGTGCAGAAGGAAGGGATCCTCAGGAGCTTAGCCTAGAGTGGGTGGCAGAGCTGGTGGTTGGGAGGCGGGGCTAGTGCTGGGCAGACTTATACGGTCTGTGCCAGGGCTGGTGGTTGGGAGGCGGGACTAGTGCTGGGCAGACTTATACGGTCTGTGCCGGGGCTGGTGGTTGGGCGGCGGGGATAGTGCTGGGCAGACTTATACGGTCTGTGCCAGAGCTGGTGGTGGGAGGCGGGACTGGTAGTTGGGAGGCGCGGATAGTGCTGGGCAGACTTATACAGTCTGTGCCAGAGCAGGTGGTGGGAGGTGGGGTTGGTGGTTGGGAGGCGGGGATCGGGCTGGCCAGACTTATACGGTATGTGCCCTGAAGAGAACAGTACAAATAAAAAAGTAGCACATATGAATTTATCTTCTTGGGCAGACTGGATGGACCGTGCAGGTCTTTTTCTGCCGTCATCTACTATGTTTACTATGTAATTGTTTTTAAATTATTTTTGTTATGAACTATAAAGTTAACCTTTTTAAATATTATTTCCTAATGTGCAGGTTCGCCGTGTTGTTAAAGAAGACGAAGCAATAGCAAAAGTAAAGGCTGAAGAGACCCAAGCAATTGCTGATGATGCCCAGCGGGATCTAGATGAGGCTCTCCCAGCTCTTGATGCTGCAAACAAAGCTCTTGACTCATTGGACAAGGCAGATATTTCTGAAATACGAGTTTTTACTAAGCCTCCAGATCTGGTCATGACTGTTATGGAAGCTATCTGTATTCTTTTAAATTCAAAGTGAGTTACATGGAATAATGAATATTGTTTGTCAAATTGAAAGATGACTGGAGGTTTGAATTTCAATCTCCTGATCATCTAACAGGTTTTTCTACATTGTAATACAGGAAAACCAAAACCCTACATTCATAACCATTTCTGCAGCAATGAAAAAAATTCCTTCTTTTCCCCAATATTGGTGATAAGTTAAAATTTATACCTGTTTCCTACTCTAAAATTTTTTTTAAAAAAATCAAAAATAACAAAACAGAAAAGACTTTGTCCAGTTAACTTTTCAAATGAACATAACATAAAAGTAAGAACATAAGAAAAACCATAATGGGTCTTATTATTTACTGTTAACAATATTGTTTCTTCAGGATTTGTATTTTGTATTTCTAATGATGGCCAGCTAAGATCTCAGGTACCTGGCAGATCCCTAACAGCAAATCTGTATCTCATAACTAATTTCTAGGGATGATCGATGGCTCTCCAAAGTCTAACTGGTGAATAATTTTTTATGGGCATTTCCTAAGGAAACTTGTCCAAACCTCTTTTGAATCCTGCTATCTTATATTTATTATTATTTATTTGTAATACTTATACCCCGTGCTTTCCCACTCATAGCAGGTTCAATGCGGCTTACATAGTATAACAGGCTTACAAAGTAATAAAGAATGGATAACAACTCTAATATAGTGTATAAAGAGGTGGCTAATTAAACGTGGGTAAGTAATATAGGTAAAGGGAGGAGGGTAGTAAAGGTAGGGGAATGGGGGGAATCCTGCTATCTTATTTGTCTTAATCACATCCTCCTGCATCAGATTCTACAACTTAAGGATGTGCTGCATGAAAATACAAAACAAAACATTTTCCATGATGTTTTCAATCTAATTGATTTCTGTGGTTTTTTTAGAAGTCTCATTCATGATTTGCACATATAAATACTAGTATTTACACATGTATATTGAATACATTTGTTAAACCTGATTTTATAAGATTGATATCAACATATGCAAATCCACACTGGCTGATATTCAGCCTACGGGAGGCAGGCTGACTAAGCCTTGCAATCAGCGCCGAGCCTCGATATTCAGTGTTGAGCCGTTTCCAGTGACCGACAGTGAATATCCAGGGTTTTTGGCCGGTTTAAACTTAACTGGTCAAGTTAATATTCAGCGCTGGCCAGTTAAGTTTTTAGTGGCCAAAGATAGGACTGCTATTTAGGTGGTCCTGTTTGATTGTTAAACTTAGCTGGCGATGCGCTGAATATTTGTGGTTAGTCAATTATATAACACAATATAGCTGGTCAGCCGCTAAGCGCTAATATTAAGTGGAGATAACCGGCTACCTCACGCTGAATATTAGCGCTTAGCTGGTTAAGTATTATTTAACCGTCCAGGAGTCATTCCTGGCCGGTTAAATAGTGCTGAATATTGGCCAGATAGTGCATATAGATTTCAAAGGAGTGGTGTGGCTTAGTTGTGATAACAAAGCAAATCATAGAGAAATAACACAAAGTGAGTGTATAAGACCACAGATGGAACAACAAGGCGGACTCAGGAAACCAAGGGTGCAGATGTTTTATTCATAACCCGACAATGGCTACTGCCTACATCAGAGGTCAGTGACAGTTAAAACATTGATTGGAAAATCCTTCTTATCAATGACACATATAGGAAAATACACAAGGAATTCTCTTCTCAACTCATGAAAATAGCAGTGGCGGTTAGCAAACGTCGCTGCTTTTTTCATGAGTTGAGAAGAGAATTCCTTGTGTATTTTCCTGTGTCTGGTTCTGAATAAAACATCTGCTTCCTTTGATTCCTGAGCCCACCTTGTTTCATCTGTGGCCTTATACACTCTACTTAGTTGTGATAGGGCAGGGCTTGGGCAGGACTAAAATCTGGCCATGTATTCCTTATTTCAGAGAGGGAATATAGATGCGTGTAGGAAACTTTGCATTTATTTATTCATCTCACCAAATGTACTGCTATGAATTTACTGCCTGTCTCACTGACACAGACTACTCAATAATTTCTGTGGATTCTTTTGGATTCGTATTAGATAAATGAAACCTTTATTAGAGGTGCTAAATTCTACAATGATTAAGGCATATACAATGGTTAGCTATATACACAAAGATGATTAGCTATATAAACAATCATTACATCACCGGTCTCTACATCTAAGAGTTCTTAGACCAGGAAAAGAAGCAATAATACACTATACATACAATCATCACTGGTCCATACATCATCCAGGCTCTTATCAGCAGCTGGGGGGGCCCATTATAGCGAAAGCCAGGAGCTTTTTAGACCAGGAACAAGTCGTCTGCGCAGTATGTACGTTACTCATAGATAAGCTCCCGATTTCACTGAAAGAAACTACTACTACTATTTAGCATTTATATAGCGCTACAAAGCGTACGCAGCGCTGTACAAACATAGAAGAAAGACAGTCCCTGCTCAAAGAGTTTACAATCTAATAGACAAAAAATAAAGCAAGCAAATCAATTAATATGTAGAGGAAGAGGAGAGGAGGGTAGGTAGAAGCGAGAGGTTACAAGTCAAAAGCAATGTTAAAGATGTGTAACATAGTAGATGACGGCAGAAAAAGACCTGCACGGTCCATCCAGTGTGCCCAACAAGATAACTCATATGTGCTACTTTTTGTGTATATCCTACTTTGATTTGTACCTGTGCTCTTCAGGGCACAGATCGTATAAGTCTGCCCAGCACTATCCCCGCCTCCCAACCACCAGCCCTGCTTCCCAACCACCGGCTCTGGCACAGACCGTATAAGTCTGCCCAGCACTATCCCCGCCTCCCAACCACCAGCCCCGCCTCCCAACCACCGGCTCTGGCACAGACCATATAAGTCTGCCCAGCACTATCCCTGCCTCCCAACCACCAGTCCCGCTTCCCACCACCAGCTCTGGCACAGACCGTATAAGTCTGCCCAGCACTATCCCCGCCTCCCAACCACCAGCCCTGCCTCCCGATCTTGACTAAGCTCCTGAGGATCCATTCCTTCTGCACAGGATTCCTTTATGCTTATCCCATGCATGTTTGAATTCCGTTACCGTTTTCATTTCCACCACCTCCCGCGGGAGGGAATTCCAAGCATCCACTACTCTCTCCGTGAAAAAATACTTCCTCACATTTTTCTTGAGTCTGCCCCCCTTCAATCTCATTTCATGTCCTCTCGTTCTACCATCTTCCCATCTCCGGAAAAGGTTCGTTTGCGGATTAATACTTTTCAAATATTTGAACGTCTGCATCATATCACCCCTGTTTCTCCTTTCCTCCAGAGTATACATGTTTAGTTCAGCAAGTCTCTCCTCATATGTCTTGTAACGCAAATCCCATACCATTCTCATAGCTTTTCTTTGCACAGCTTCAATTCTTTTTACATCCTTAACAAGATACGGCCTCCAAAACTGAACACAATACTCCAGGTGGGGCCTCACCAACGACTTATACAGGGGCATCAACACCCCCTTTCTTCTGCTGGTCACACCTCTCTCTATACAGCCTAACAACCCTCTATCTATGGCCACCGCCTTGTCACACTGTTTCGTCGCCTTCAAATCCTCAGATTCTATCACCCCACGATCCCTTTCTCCGCCCGTACCTATGAGACTCTCCCCGCCTAACACATGCGTCTCCCGTGGATTTCTATTCCCTAAGTGCATCAGTTTGCATTTCTTCGCATTGAATTTTAATTGCCAAACCTTAGACCTAGCTTCCTCAGATCCTTTTTCATGTTTTCCACTCCCTCCCGGGTGTCCACTCTGTTACAGATCTTAGTATCATCCGCAAATAGGCAAACTTTACCTTTTAACCCTTCGGCAATGTCACTCACAAATATATTGAACAGAATCGGCCCCAGCACCGATACCTGAGGCACTCCACTACTCACCTTTCCCTCCGAGCGAATTCCATTCACCACCACCCTCTGGCGTCTGTCCGTCAACCAGTTCCTAATCCAGTTCACCACTTCAGGTCCTATCTTCAGCCCATCCAGTTTATTTAAGAGCCTCCTGTGGGGAACCGTTTCAAAAGCTTTGCTGAAATCTAAGTAGATTACGTCCATAGGTGGGCTTTCAATCTAGATTTAAAGATGGTTAAGGATGGGCCAAGACGTAGGGGCTCAGGAAGTTTATTCCAGGCATAGGGTGCAGCGAGACAGAAGGAGCGAAGTCTGGAGTTGGCAGAAGTGGAGTAGGGAACAGATAAGAAGGATTTATCCATGGATCGGAGTGCACGGGAAGGGGAGTAGGGAAGGACGAGTGTGGAGAGATACTGGGGAGCAGCAGAGTTCAGAGCTAAGGAAAATTACAGAATGCTTCTCTGTTTAGGTAAACAAGCCATACTGTGGGAACGTGGTCACATGCTTTCCAAGTCCAGGTGGCCAGGCTGACCCTCCGAAAACAAGAACCATCCTCCCCTTTGCATACCAAATTAATTAAAGCTGTGTCTTATCTTCCACATTCCAACTTGTTTTTGTATTTACAAGGAAAGTTACTTTCGGTCAAAGAAAGAAGATTTCAGAGTTCATTATCGATCAAAGCATGGTTCAAAAGCAATCCTTTACGTCTTCCATTATACCAATTTAAAACTAAACTATATTGCAGCCTCTATGTCCAATTAGTAGTAGTTCCCAAAAAGTGAACTTATTAATTAGAGATGGACTCAACTAGTTTAATCATTGTGTGGTGGCGGCTAAGAAATCAAATAGAAAGGTATTATTAGGAAAGGAATGAAAAACAAAAATGAGGACATTATAATGCCTTTGTATCGCTCCATGGTGCGACCGCACCTCAAATATTCTGTGCAATTCTGGTCGCTGCATCTCAAAAAAGATATAGTTGAATTAGAAAAGGTACAGAGAAAGGCAACAAAAATGATAAAGGGGATGGGACGACTTTCCTACGAGGAAAGGCTAAAGCGGCTAGGACTCTTCAGCTTGGAGTAAAGACGGCTGAGGGGAGATATGATAGAGGTCTATAAAATAGTGAGTGGAGTGGAACGGGTAGATGTGAATCACTTGTTTACTCTTTCTAAAAATACTAGGTCTAGGGGGCACACAATGAAGCTACAATGTAATAAATTTAAAACAAGTCTGAGAAAATATTTCTTCACTTAACATGCAATTAAACTCTGGAATTCTTTTCCAGAGAATGTAGTAAAAGCAGTTAGCTTAGCGGCATTTAAAAAAGGTTTGGATAGTAACATAGTAACATAGTAGATGACGGAAGAAAAAGACCTGCATGGTCCATCCAGTCTGCCCAACAAGATAAACTCATATGTGTATACCTTACCTTGATTTGTACCTGCCTTTTTCAGGGCACAGACTGTACAAGTCTGCCCAGCAGTATTTCCTGCCTCCCAACCACCAGTCCCGCCTCCCATCACTGGCTCTGGCACAGACCGTATAAGTCTGCCCTCCACTATCCTCGCCTCCCAACCACCAACCTCTCTTCCCCCACCTGCTCCGCCACCCAATTTCCAAGCATCCACCACCCTCTCCGTGAAAAAATACTTCCTGACATCTTTTTTGAGTCTGCCCCCCTTCAATCTCATTTCATGTCCTCTCGTTCTATCGCCTTCCCATCTCCGGAAAAGACTTTTTTGCGGATTAATACCTTTCAAGTATTTGAATGTCTGTATCATATCACCCCTGTTCCTCCTTTCCTCCAGGGTATACATGTTCAGGTCAGCAAGTCTCTGCTCATAAGTCTTGGAATGCAAATCCCATACCATTCTCGTAGCTTTTCTTTGCACTGCTTCCATTTTTTTAACATCCTTCGCAAGGTACGGCCTCCAAAACTGAACACAATACTCATGGTGGGGCCTCACCAACGACTTGTACAGAGGCATCAACACTTCCTTTCTTCTGCTGATCACACCTCTCTCTATACAGCCTAGCAACCGTCTCACTACGGCCACCGCCTTGTCACACTGTTTCGTCGCCTTCAGATCCTCGGATACTATCACCCCAAGATCCCTCTCCCCCTCAGTACCTATCAGACTCTCACCGCCTAACACATAGTCTCTCGTGGGTTTCTACTCCCTAAATGCATCACTTTGCATTTCTTCGCATTGAATTTTAATTGCCAAACCTTAGACCATTCTTCTAGCTTCCTCAGATCCCTTTTCATGCTTTCCACTCCCTCCCGGGTGTCCACTCTGTTGCAAATCTTACTATCATCCGCAAATAGGCAAACTTTACCTTCTAACTCTTCAGCAATGTCACTCACAAATATATTGAACAAAATAGGCCCTAGCACCGATCCCTGAGGCACTCCACTACTCACCTTTCCCTCCTCCGAGCGAACTCCATTTACCACCACCCTCTGTCGTCTGTCCGTCAACCAGTTCCTAATCCAGTTCACCACTTCGGGACCTATCTTCAGCCCATCTAGTTTATTTAAGAGCCTCCTGTGGGGAACCGTGTCAAAAGCTTTGCTAAAATCTAAGTAGATTACATCTATAGCACGTCGATGATTCAATTCTCCAGTTACCCAATCAAAGAATTCAATGAGATTCGTTTGGCACGATTTCCCTCTGGTAAAACCATGTTGTCTCGGATCTTGGAACTTATTGGCTTCCAGGAAATTCACTATCCTTTCCTTCATCATCGCTTCCATTACTTTTCCAATAACCGAAGTGAGGCTTACCGGCCTGTAGTTTCCAGCTTCTTCCCTATCACCACTTTTGTGACGAGGGACCACCTCTGCCGTTCTCCAGTCCCTCGGAACCTCTCCCGTCTCCAAGGATTTATTAAATCTTTAAGAGGACCCGCCAGAACCTCTCTGAGCTCCCTCAATATTCTGGGGTGGATCCCGTCTGGTCCCATGGCTTTGTCCACCTTTAGCTTTCCAAGTTGTTGATACACACTCTCTTCCGTGAACGGTGCTATATCCACTCCATTCTCAGGTGTACTTTTGGCAGTCCCTCGCGGTCCTTCTCCAGGATTTTCTTCAGTGAAAACAGAACAAAAGTATCTATTTAGCAAATTGGCTTTTTCTTCATCATTATCTACATAGCGGTTCGCTGTATCTTTTAGTCTCACAATTCCCTTTTTAGTCATTCTTCTTTCACTAATATACCTGAAGAAATTTTTGTCGCCCCTCCTTACATTTCTAGCCATTTGTTCTTCCGCTTGCGCCTTCGCCAGACGTACCTCTCTCTTGGCTTCTTTCAGTTTCATCTGGTATTCCTCCCCGTGTTCCTCTTCTTGAGATTTATTATATTTCTGGAACACCAACTCTTTAGCCTTTATTTTCTCAGCCACTTGCTTGGAGAACCATATCGGTTTCCTTTTTCTCTTGCTTTATTTAAATGGGGAAAATCCACTGCTTATTTCTAGGATAAGTAGATTAAAGTATATTGTACTGTTTTCGGATCTTGCCAGGTACTTGTAACCTGGATTGACCACTGTTGGAAACAGGATGCTGGACTTGATGGACCTTCAGTCTGTCCCAGTATGGCAATATTTATGTTCTTAATTCATTTAGCAGGAGAAAAAGACTTCAGACAACTTTCAGCGATTGATGTAATCATAGGCTAGAAAAAAATCCTTGCTAAACTGTGAGCGATGAATTCCTTATTTTCTATGTTTTTATTTTTTATATTATTTATATTCTCTGGTAATATTTTCTGTATACTTTCAAATCAAATGTACCTAACATTCTGCAGCAATGATCATATGAAACACTGCTAATTCAGTGATGCTTATCTCAGAACTAAGGTCCCGACAGGCACCTGTTTCGCCAGAGCTGCTTCTAGGGATCCATAGTATAAGTCACTGGCAGTATACAATCAACTCTTCCGAGCTGCAGAAATTGTTGTGTGAACAGTCACATTTTTGTATTTAGAGTGTTGTGCAATTAGTAGTAGTAGTCACACATGTAGATTTGCAAAATAGCTGATGTACACGTGTTAGTGCTGACACATGTATAAGTCAGTATTTCACAGCTTACACTTGGAAGTGTTGGTGCTCACACATCTAAGTTGCTGCATTTCCACTATTGTTGTAGTCATAACTGCTACTGGCAAAATGTTCCATAATTTTATCCCTCTTTATTGAGGAATAAATACTGTTTAGTGTGTGCAAACTCTAGTGAGGTCAATTTTCAGCCATACAGACACCATATAATTTAATACAATATTTTTCTGCACGTAAAATATGTTTTACATGCTGGAAAGGATTCTATAATAATTGGCAGCCATATGAGCATTTAAAAATAGATACATGGAAAGACTGTACCTATTTCTATGTGATCTGCACACAGGCATCCCAAGAGGTGTTAGTTTGGGTGGAGCAGAGGTGTGATGTGTATGTGGTTATTTTAATAAAATATGCAGGTTCACAAATAGGGGATAATTTTATAAGGGGACACCTAGTTTAAGAAAACAAGTAGGCTTCTACTTAGGTGCTATTTTATACAGAAACGGTGGGGGGGGGGGGGGGGGGGGAAGCATTTTCAAAAGGATGTCCAACTAGGGACATCCAGGTTATAATGTCCAAAATAAATATACATCTCACAGGTATTTTCAAACAGAAATACATCACAATTTCCTGTTACTAAGATGGGACTTCTGCATGCTAGAGATTTCCAGCATGATCAGCCATTTTACAAACTGGAACATCCAAATTATGAATGATGGGAAACAAGGAACATGGACGTCAGTATACTTAGCAAATAGCCACACAGACATCCATGCAGAGCAGAAGGGCACCCTGGTGGATAGTGCAGTGGACTGTGAACCAAGGGACTCAGGTTTCAATCCCACTTTAATTTTTTTTTATTTTCTAATTGTGAGCTCTCCAGAAACAAAACCTACTGTATCTGACCAAGACTTGAGCTTCTTATCTTTCGCCCTAAACCAACCTCTTCTCCTCCCCCATTCTCTGTTTCTGAGGATAACACTCCCATCCTTCCTGTCTCATCAGCTCGTAACCTTGGGGTCATCTTCCACTCCGCCCTCTCCTTCTCTGCACATATTGAACAGACTGCTAAAACCTGTCATTTCTTTCTCTATAATATCAGCAAAATTTGCTGTTTCCTTTCTGAGCACACTACCAGAACCCTCATCCACACTCTTATCACCTCTCACTTAGACTATTGCAACTTGCTTCTCACAGGTCTCCCACTTAGCCATCTCTCTCCTCTTCAATCTGTTCAAAATTCTACTGCACAACCAGGGGCGTATCTGGAATCCGGCGGTAGGGGGGGCCAGAGCCAGAGAGGGGGGGCACATTTTTGCCTCCCTTCCCCCCCCCCCGCCGCCGCCGCCTCTCTCCACTCCCCTCCCCACCGTCAACCCTCCCCCGCTGCTTACTTTTGCTGGCGGGGGGCCCCAACCCCCGCCAGCCGAGGTCCGACCCGCAGTCTTCATATTTCATCTTCCTCCGTGCCATGCTGCAAGGAAGTAACGCTGCAGTGCTGCTTCGTTGAGTCCAGTTCGGAGTCTGACGTCGCAGCACGTTGTACGCGCGTACACGGAGGAAGACAAAATATGAAGACTGCGGGTCGGACCTCGGCTGGCGGGGGTTGGGGCCCCCCGCCAGCAAAAGTAAGCAGCGGGGGAGGGTTGACGGCGGGGAGGGGGGCCAGGGCGAAATCTGCGGGGGCCCAGGCCCCTGTGGCCCCACGCAGATACGCCCCTTTGCACAACTAATATTCCGCCAGTGTCATTATGCTCATATTAGCCCTCTCCTGAAGTCACTTCACTGGCTTCCTATCCGTTTCCGCATACAGTTCAAACTCCTCTTATTGACCTATAAGTACATTCACTCTGCAGCTCCTCAGTACCTATCCACTCTCATCTCTCCCTACATTCCTCCCCGGGAACTCCGTTCACTGGGGAAATCTCTCTTATCGGCACCCTTCTCCTCCACTGCTAACTCCAGACTCCGTTCCTTTTATCTTGCTGCACCTTATGCCTGGAATAGACTTCCTGAGCCAGTATGTCAAGCTCCATCTTTGGCCATCTACAAATCTAAGCTAAAAGCCCACCTTTTTGATGCTGCTTTTAACTCCTAACTCTTGTTCACTTGTTCAGAACCTTCATTTTATCATCCTCACTTTAATATTCCCTTATCTCTTGTTTGTCCTGTTTGTCTGTCCTAATTAGATTGTAAGCTCTGTCGAGCAGGGGCTGTCTCTTCATGTTCAAGTGTACAGCGCTGCATACGTCTAGTAGCGCTATAGAAATGATAAGTAGTAGTAGTAGATATACACCTCTTTTATAGCCTTTAGGCTTGCAGGTGGCTTATATATAGGTACAGTAAGTATTTTTCTGTTCCTGAAAGGGCTTACAATAATAAAAGAGTTAAAGTAAGATTTGAACCTGAGTCATGTTCAAATTGTGAGTTCAATTGGATAAAATAATAATAAGCATACAAAAGATACAGTAAAAATTTTTCTTTTTATTCAACTGTCACTATTATGACAGTGCTATGTAATCATGTTACATAGGAAGCAAGTATGCATCAAGCACAGAGATGAAGTTGCTTGCAAACACTGTTTTCTATCTTTCTTATATACACAACATGTCTCTAACTTAAGCTATTCTCAGCTATTTATCTTTCCCTTGCCCTTTGCTCTATCTACAAATCAGCAGACCCCAGACATTATCTGTTCTTAAGGGAAGGTCTTTTTCTTTCTGTTTTTGCACTGTTCAGCATTCCACTGATCAATCATGTGCACATTCCTTTGCAAGGTCTCAGCTTTTTACAAGCCTCCTGTAATTTTCCATTCTTTTTCTATACAGTCACTAGGTTCATGGTCAACTGCACTAACCACTGTGCTACTCCTCAGACTTGCTGCCTGCTTTGTTGATAATGCCCATAATACCTGAAGCTGTCATGGAGCCTGGTATCCCCTATCATTTTTACTTTCAGGGGAGAGGGAAGGAGTCAGCAACCTCTGGGAAATTAAGGAGGTGTCATGCCTTTATCCCTCCAGTGGTCAACTGCTCAATTGGAGCACTTTTTTGTATCCTGGATGTGACTGAAACAGGTCTAACTTAGGATGTCCTTCTTTTTAGGCTTGCACATTTCTTCCTATTTGGTAATTACTGTTGGACATCAACATGCCCATGTGATTTTGACATATTGTAGTGTTGGATTGCCCTTTGCAAAATCAAGATTTGGACATTTCAAGCACACGGACATCCATTTGGGTATTTTGAGACGTCCAAATGCTTAGAAAATAAGCACCAATGGAGCTCATTTCCTAAGCACTCAGACTTACAAAGTTCCATACGTTACTATGGGATTGTGTAAGAACACAAGAATAGCTATACTGGGTCAGGCCAATAGTCCATCTAGCCCAGTATCCTGCTTCCAGCAGTGGCCAATCCAGGTCACAAGTACCTGGTAGAAACCCAATTAGTAGCAACATTCCATGCTACCAATCCCAGGGCAAGCAGACTATGGACATTTCCTCCAGGAACCTGTGCAAACATTTTTTAAACCCAGATACCCTAACCGCCGTTACCACATACTACTTCTATTACTACTACTACTACTTATCATTACTATAATGCTACTAGACGTACTCAACATTTTACAGTTGAACAGGAAAAGAGAGTCCCTGCTTGAAAGAGCTTACAATCTAGTCAGCAACAAGTTTTTTAAAAGTATTTCCAATCAGTTTCATTGAGTGTCCCCTGGTCTTTCTACTTTTTTGAATGAGTGAAAAATCGATTCACCTCCACACCACTTAGGATTTTGTAGACCTCAATCATATCCCCACTCATCCTCTGTGTCTTTATTTAAGTTCACTAGTCCATATCATGGGGAAAATATAGCTTCCAGAAAAATTGTATTACCTATCAAGCAGGCAAAATATTCTAATAGCCCTAGTTATACTACCTACAACACAAAGGATCCAATTTCAACTGCCAATAAATATTTATAAAATACTAAAATATTAATATATGTGTGAGAGGTACCCTCAGATAATGTTCTCACCCAACAAATGACCCACTTTTACCAGGATCTCAGGGTGACTGAACATTTTTCTTTAATAGGGTACCCCTCTTATCACTATCTTACAGTGTATATAAACTGTGCCCAAATTAATAGTGATAACAAACTCTATTTGCAAACAGTCTAAACATCAACTGCTTCACAAGACTTGGGTAGTGACTTGAGCACTGACACTTCAACTATAGATGTTAAGAACATAAGAATAGCCATACTGGGTCAGAGCAATGGTCCATCTAGACCAGTATCCTGCTTCCAACAGTGGCCAATCCATGTCACAAGTGCCTGGGCAAAAACCATATAATAGCAACATTCAATGCTACCAATCCCAGGACAAGCAGTGGTTTCCCCCATGTCTATATGAATAGCATACTATGGACTTTTCCTTCAGAAATTTATCTAAACCTTTTTTAAACCTAGATATGCTAACCACTGTTACCACTCCAGCAATGAGTTCCAGAGCTTAACTATTCATTGAGTGAATAAATATTTCTTCCTATTTGTTTTAAAAGTACAGTATCTCCATATAATTTCATTGAGTGTCCCACTGGTCTTTGTACTTTTTGAAAGAGTGAAAAATCGATTCACTTTTGCTCATTCTACACCACTCTAGATTTTGTAGACCTCAATCATATCAGCCATCTCTTTTCCAAGCTGAAGAAACCTAACCTCTTCAGCCTTTCCTGATATGAGAGGTGTTCCATCCCCTTTATCATTTTGGTTGCTCTTCTTTGAACCTTTTCGAATTCCACTATATCTTTTTTTATATACGGTGGCAAGCATTGAATTAGACACTCAAGGTGCTGTTGCATCATGGAGAGATACAGAGGCATTATTCTCGGTCTTATTTTGTCTCACTTTGCTAATAATTCCTAGCATCCTGTTTGCTGTTTTGGCCACTGCCACCACACACTGAACAGAAGATTTCGGTATATTGTCTACAATGACACCTAGAGCTTTTTCTAGGGTGCTTACTCCTAAGGTGTACTCTAGCAACAGGTAACTATGATTCGGATCATTCTTCCCAATGTGCATTACTTTACATTTGTCCATATTAAATTTCATCTGCCATTTGGATGCCCAGTCTTCCAGTTTCCTAAGGTCTTCATGCAATTTTTCATAGTCCGTATGTGTTTTGACAACTTTGAATAGTTTTCTGTCGTCTGCAAATTTAATCACCTCATGTGTCATTCCAATTTACAGATCATTTTTAATTATGTTAAATAGCACTGGTCCTAGTACAGATTTTAATGACTGGTTACAGATTGTTACGTTTGGTAGTGAACCCCTGGACAAAGGCTGAGGCCTATGTCAGACTGGACCCAGGCTAACAAAAGGAAACTAAAAGGCCGCAAGGCCCAGCATGCACAATCAGACCAGAAAGCAGGACACAGAAGGAAAAGGTACAACACTCATACAGGCCGCATGCCCAATCTGGAACCCATGCATAACAGAATCCAGGCACATGGGCTGCAAAGCCGAACCGGAACCCAAACAACAAGCAAGAAAAAGAAGAAAAGTGTACAAGAAGCGGACAGAAGCAAGCACTAGGCTAAAGGCAAGCCCACACAGAGCCAGACCGCAACATGCTGCATAGGTTCACTCACAAAGCACAAAACTAAGGGTAAGCCCACTCAGACACAAACAGTGACACGCTGTGTAGGTCTCACTCACAAGCAGAATACCACAGGCAAGCCCAATCAAACACAAGCAGCCACACACTTCCTATGAATACTCAGTGAACACAGGGGTAAAGGCGCACCTACACTGACACAAGCAGCACACATCTCAAGACCTGCAGTGACTGACAAACCAAGGCTGGGGCAGCTTTGACGCTAGAGTGTCTGATTCAAATATCGGCGGGGTTAAATCAGGTCTGGCATCTGACATCATCCAAAACAGACGCCGGCATGTCCAATCTACAGAATGGTTCGATGTGTGCCAGCAAAGTACTGGTGGGTGCAGCTTCATACTCCTCCTCCTAGGAAATTGCCAAGTCATGGTAAGACTGTGACACAGATCAC
The DNA here is from genome assembly GCF_901765095.1 of Microcaecilia unicolor. NCBI lineage: Eukaryota > Metazoa > Chordata > Amphibia > Gymnophiona > Siphonopidae > Microcaecilia > Microcaecilia unicolor. The sequence continues at coordinate 326,261,212 of NC_044032.1, read as the reverse complement.
TAACATAATTTCAGCAATTTTATGTTTGAGTTCTTTCAGTACTCTAGGGTGTATACCATCTGGTTCAGGTGATTTATCACATTTTAATTTGTCATGTTGGCTCAGTATATCTTCCAGGTTCACTAAGATTTCTTTCAGTTCCGCAGTATCATCAGCATTGAAAACTATTTCTGGCACAAGTAGATCTCTTACATCTTATTCCGTAAAGAACAAAGCAAAGAATTAATTCAGTCTCTTCACTATGGCCTTGTCCTCTAAGTGCCCCTTTTGCTCCTTCATGATTTTTGTGTTCAAATGGTCTTTATTGAAAATTTTGTAACAAATATGAGAGCAAAAAGAACAGTTAAATTAAAATAAAAAGAACAGTTAAATTAAAATAAAAGGAACAAACAATCCTCACATCGTGATACACATTAGCAAAACATATTTATGTCACCATTATCATTCAATAATCATCAGCAAAACAACCTATGTAGGCATAGCTAAAAATTACATGATAAGGGCATAATACAAAATAAATGGTTAGATGCATGAGGTGTATGAGTACATAATGTTTCAATCTGAACAGAACAGAGCTACTGGACTCCATATCTTGGCATGTTTTAAATTAATTATTGTATGTTTAGCCAGTATTTCTATATTGATTCTACCAAAATGGAACACTCACATTAGTATTGTTTTTCCAGTCTGCCAACACTGTTTTCAAGGCAATTGCTAACAAAATATTTAATAATTTAGCTTCTTCCGTGGTTAGTGTGTGTGTAAAACCCAATGAATGAAAAATTACTATCTTGTAAGAAATAAGGACTTGGAACAAGCACATAAAAAATTCCTCAATATGTTCTATATTAGACCAAAAGACTGAAGTTGAGGACAAGAGAAGATTAAATGATCCAGTGTCCCAAAAGCCTTCTCACATGATCAACATTTATTGGATAAGATCAACATTTATTGGATAAAGAAGCATTAATTCTATTTTGGCGTATTGGAGTACATATGGCCCTATCCATTAGGAAAAACAAGGACTGTGAAATAGCTGCAGAAGAGAGAGGCCTATTTATAACCATCCAAAACATTATCCATTGTTTGTCAGAGAGTGATACATTGGTATCTTTGGACCAGGAGAACTGTAGTCCATTGCACCCCACTGGGTGCAATGGACTAGTGTAAGGCCTTTATAAATCCTAGAACCGGGTTTCTCCAATATCAACATCTCAGCCAGGTTTTGAAAAATATCAGGGACATTATTTAAGGATGGAAGTGACATTATACAAGATTTGAGTTGTACATATTTAAAAAATTGGATGACTCCAAATAAAATTTACTTTGTAGATGCTGACATGGAGCAAGCTGGCAATCAATAAATACACTTCGTAGAACAAAAATACCTCTGTTAATCTAATCTGATTGTGAGGGAGTAAGTGGCATAGGGTCAGGCATCTTTGGAGACACTCTGTCATTGAGGTTGCAGCTCAGCCACTAAACCTGGTGCTAAACCTGCTGAATCAGAGCCTGAACTGCAGAACCAAAGTAGTACAGAAAGGGTAAGCTGCCTGGCCAGGAGGTCGGGGCTCAACAGCAAGCAGGAGGTAAGCCTTGGACAGTACAGAACAGGGAGGCCCTGATACAGAGGTTTCCAGGAGGAAGCTCCAGGAGAGAAGAGGACTCCACTTTAAGCTAAGCTCTAGTACCGTAGGAGAGGATCAGGGAAGCAGTGTGGCTCAAGCTTAATCCTTCATAGAGTATGTGGGAAGACTATCAAGATAGAAGAGAACCTTGAATTCTATGCAGACAGTACATGTTTTAGACATTTGTCTACTTGTTTACATCACACACTATTGTCTAGAACAGGACAATGTGACCATAGATTTTCTAATCTGTTCGGGTTTGGGATCATTGTATACTTGATTGTATCTGATAAAATGATAAATTTAAAAAAAAGCCTTGATTATCAGTCCTGCAATGACATCACCCATGTTGTGAGGATTTGTATCCTGCTGTTTTCAGTGAATACCTAAATAAAAGTAAATAATTCCATTTTATTTATAGTATGGTAAATATAAGGAGGGGCATTTTTGAAAGACTATGCAAGTCCAAATTGGGATGTCCTGCTCATAATGTTCAAAAAAATGTCTGATCTCACAGCTGTTTTCAAAGAGGAAAATCATCAGGGTTTCCTGTTCAAAAATATGTGAGAAGAACATTCTTGCATTGAAAACATCCGAAATGGACAGCCATTTTCCCAAAATGAAATATCTAAAATATGAATGCCAAAAAAGCAGGCACAAAAAATGTGTGTCTGGCATCATTTGTACAAAAATGGCCACACAGACATCCCTGGAGAGCAGAGGGGCAGCCTAGTGGCCAGTGCACTGATTTTAAACAATGGGATTCAGGTACAAATCCCACTTTAATTCTGTTACAGTGGGGGAAATAAGTATTTGATCCCTTGCTGATTTTGTAAGTGTGCCCACTGACAAAGACATGAGCAGCCCATAATTGAAGGGTAGGTTATTGGTAACAGTGAGAGATAGCACATCACAAATTAAATCCGGAAAATCACATTGTGGAAAGTATATGAATTTATTTGCATTCTGCAGAGGGAAATAAGTATTTAATCCCTCTGGCAAACAAGACCTAATACTTGGTGGCAAAACCCTTGTTGGCAAGCACAGCGGTCAGACGTCTTCTGTAGTTGATGATGAGGTTTGCACACATGTCAGGAGGAATTTTGGTCCACTCCTCTTTGCAGATCATCTCTAAATCATTAAGAGTTCTGGGCTGTCGCTTGGCAACTCGCAGCTTCAGCTCCCTCCATAAGTTTTCAATGGGATTAAGGTCTGGTGACTGGCTAGGCCACTCCATGACCCTAATGTGCTTCTTCCTGAGCCACTCCTTTGTTGCCTTGGCTGTATGTTTTGGGTCATTGTCGTGCTGGAAGACCCAGCCACGACCCATTTTTAAGGCCCTGGCGGAGGGAAGGAGGTTGTCACTCAGAATTGTACGGTACATGGCCCCATCCATTCTCCCATTGATGCGGTGAAGTAGTCCTGTGCCCTTAGCAGAGAAACACCCCCAAAACATAACATTTCCACCTCCATGCTTGACAGTGGGGACGGTGTTCTTTGGGTCATAGGCAGCATTTCTCTTCCTCCAAACACGGCGAGTTGAGTTCATGCCAAAGAGCTCAATTTTTGTCTCATCTGACCACAGCACCTTCTCCCAATCACTCTCGGCATCATCCAGGTGTTCACTGGCAAACTTCAGACGGGCCGTCACATGTGCCTTCCGGAGCAGGGGGACCTTGCGGGCACTGCAGGATTGCAATCCGTTATGTCGTAATGTGTTACCAATGGTTTTCGTGGTGACAGTGGTCCCAGCTGCCTTGAGATCATTGACAAGTTCCCCCCTTGTAGTTGTAGGCTGATTTCTAACCTTCCTCATGATCAAGGATACCCCACGAGGTGAGATTTTGCGTGGAGCCCCAGATCTTTGTCGATTGACAGTCATTTTGTACTTCTTCCATTTTCTTACTATGGCACCAACAGTTGTCTCCTTCTCGCCCAGCGTCTTACTGATGGTTTTGTAGCCCATTCCAGCCTTGTGCAGGTGTATGATCTTGTCCCTGACATCCTTAGACAGCTCCTTGCTCTTGGCCATTTTGTAGAGGTTAGAGTCTGACTGATTCACTGAGTCTGTGGACAGGTGTCTTTCATACAGGTGACCATTGCCGACAGCTGTCTGTCATGCAGGTAACGAGTTGATTTGGAGCATCTACCTGGTCTGTAGGGGCCAGATCTCTTACTGGTTGGTGGGGGATCAAATACTTATTTCCCTCTGCAGAATGCAAATAAATTCATATACTTTTCACAATGTGATTTTCCGGATTTAATTTGTGATGTGCTATCTCTCACTGTTACCAATAACCTACCCTTCAATTATGGGCTGCTCATGTCTTTGTCAGTGGGCACACTTACAAAATCAGCAAGGGATCAAATACTTATTTCCCCCACTGTATATATTGTTGTGAGACCTTCAGGAACAGATAAAAACCTACAGTACCTAAAGGTATACCAATGCAATAGCCATCATGCTTGCAAGTATCTTATAGATTCAGGTACGGTAGGTATTTCTCTGTTCCAGGAGAGCTTACATATTTGTTTAGAAATAAAGGGTTATGTTTACTAAAGTGCGTTATCATTTTAAACATGCCTGTAAATTTAAGGCACATTAAACACTAACGCAACTATACATTTCTATGTGTGCATTAGCATTTAACGCGTGTTGAAAACACTAACGCACCCATAGTGCCACTTAGTAAACATAGGCGAAAGAGTTAAAGTGGGAGCTACACCTGTGACCCAACGTCCACTGCACTGACCACTAGATTACTCCTTACGTTTGCTTGCTGCTGTATTCCATTAAGAATCAACATATGCATCCAGCTTTTCCTACATAAGCACATAACTATGGAACGCATTAGCATCAGCTGTAAAAATAACGTATGACCACTGTAAAAGGGGGTCCGCTTCTTCCTCTTGGGTGGAGCCGGCAAGCCTGCGGGGCTCCCAGGGTTCCTGGACAGAATACTGCTGATACTGGGACTCAGGGCCAAAGTATTTTATTGTCAAGGCAATTTCATACCAAAAATAATAATTAATTCTTCATAACAAAAGGTACAGCCCTCTTAATATAGTCTTCAAAAGAAAAAGGTACAGTCCTGGTCCCAAAACCCCTCAGCAAATGCTCAGCTCCTCAAGACCTCAGGTCTTCTATTAGGGCATTAGCTTTCCCTTCCCCCTCCTTCAAAAGGGTTGTGAGAGTTCAGCACACTTCCAATATAACAAGACAGTTCAGAACAAATCTTCATGGACAGCCTTTGCACATCAAGCCAATCCACAAATCACCTGCCTTTTCACAGCACAGAGGGAACCCTGTAAGGAGCAGGGTTGGCAGTTTCTCCCACCTCTCAGCACCACGCCCGGTGTGGCCTCCTCCAGTGCCTTCAAGTGCTGGGCAGGGCAACCTTTGAATTGTCCCACTCCATGGTAGCTGGCTCCTCTCCCTTAGGCAGCTCTAGTGGCAGGCTACTTCCTTCCTCCACATACTCCATGGAATCTCTCTCTCCATTCGTCTCCCCTCTCTCCTGGTGACTGAGAGCCTCCAGGAAATCTGCTTGCCCCTTCTCACAGCTGGGGGGAATTATATACTGATGGCGAAGCCAGGGAAACTGAGCTTCATCCTTCCCTCGCCCTCTAGTGGGGAAGGGAGTAACAGGCTCACCCTGCCTCAAGCCATTGCTCCCCCTGCTGGGACTGGGAATCCATTCCATCTTTTAGGACTACTCTCCTCACTCATTCTTGCAAGGACTTGTGGGACCTGTAGTTCTGAACTCAACTGCTTCACTGGGGAGTCTCTGGGGCTTGCCTTGTTACACCACCTAAACTTCCAGAAATCACTAAAAACTAACCTGTTCAAAAAGGCATACCCTACTGACCCAACTTAAATGCCTGAACCCTACAACACAATGAAACCAAAGCTCGTAATGGACATAAAATAACTCTTCCTCTCTACGATTCCCTAACGCATCTGTCACACATGAACATTATTCTACCACAAATCGCTTTGTATTTGTTCATACCAGAATTGGTGAATGCCTTATGGTATACTATCCACCTTATAATTGAAAGAGAAAAACACCTAGATTTCGACCCAAATCGGGAGATAGACGTTTATCTCACAAAAACTAATAAATCGGTATAATGGAAAGCCGATTTTGGACGTTTTCAACTGCACTCCATCGCGGAAGCGTACAAAGTTGACGGGGGCGTGTCGGAGGCGTGGTGAAGGTGGAACTGGGGCGTGGTTATCGGCCGAGGAGAGATGGGCGCCTTTCGGTGATAATGGAAAAAAAGTATGCGTTTGTAGCTAGAATTTAGGGCACTTTTCCTGGACCCTGTTTTTTCACGAATAAGGCCCCAAAAAGTGCCCTAAATGACCAGATTACCACCAGAGGGAATCGGGGATGACCTCCCCTGACTCCCCCAGTGGTCACTAACCCCCTCCCACCACAAAAAATTATGTTTCACAACTTTTTATTTTCACCCTCAAATGTCATACCCACCTCCCTGGCAGCAGTATGCAGGTCCCTGGAGCAGTTGTTAGGGGGTGCAGTGGACTTCAGGCAGGTGGACCCAGGCCCATCCCCCTTCTGCCTGTTACAATTGTGCTACTTAATGCTTAGTCATCCAACCCCCCCAAACCCACTGTACCCACATGTAGGTGCCCCCCTTCACCCCTTAGGGCTATAATAATTGTGTAGACTTGTGGGCAGTGGGGTTTGAGGGGGATTTGGGGGGCTCAACACACAAGGGCAGGGTGCTATGCACCTGGGAGCTCTTTTACCTTTTTTTTTGTTTTTGTAAAAGTGCCCCCTAGGGTGCCCGGTTGGTGTCCTGGCATGTGAGGGGGACCAGTGCACTACGATTCCTGGCCCCTCCCATGAACAAATGCCTTGGATTTATTCGTTTTTGAGCTGGGCGCTTTCATTTTCCAAAAACGCCCAGCTCACAAATTGTCGAATAGAACATGGACGTCTATTTTTTTTGAAAATACGGTTCGGTCCGCCCCTTCAGGGACCCGTTCTCGGAGATAAACGCCCATGGAGATAGACGTTTTCCTTCAATTATGCCCCTCTATGTAAGCCACATTGAGCCTGCAAATAGGTGGGAAAATGTGGGATACAAATGTAACAAAAATAAATAAATAATACCTGGTATCCACTGTCACTTTCACATCTTAGGGGGTGGGAGGTGGTTAGTAACCACTGGGGGATTAATGAGAGGTCATGCCTTCATCCTTCCAGTGGTCAGCTGCTCAATTAGGGCACCTTTTTGTACCCTGGATATAATTGAAACAGGTCTAGATAAAAATGCCCTTCTTTTTTTATCTTGGACATTACTTCCCATTCCATTTTGCTGAAACACATCCTAATTTTGGGCCTGCCCTACTCCAATCCAAAACATACCTCCAACACATCCCCTTGCTATTTGGCAAACTACAGTGTAAAACGTCCATATTCTGCCTTTCAAAAATTGCGATATGGACCTTTTTATGGCCATTTTGAGATGTCTACGTGCTTCAAAAATGAGCATCATAATAGAAAAGTAAATGATATATATTCTGTCACGTAGAATTTTATTTTGTCTTTTTAGTAAGTGGAAGTTAACCAATATTTCATTATTTTCATATGAAATATTTGAAAATGTATTCTGTTTGTTTTGGTTTTTTTTTATTATATAGGCCTGACTGGACCACAGCAAAACAACTTCTTTCAGATTCCAATTTCCTCAAAAGATTATTAGAATATGACAAAGAAAATATAAAGACTCAACTTTTGCAGAAGCTTCAAAAATACGTCAATAATCCAGATTTCGTACCAGAGAAAGTAGAAAAAGTGTCTAAGGCCTGCAAGTCAATGTGTATGTGGGTGAGAGCTATGGATTTGTATTCTCGTGTAGTCAAAGAAGTTGAGCCAAAAAGACAAAAGCTTGCTGCTGCACAGGTATCTCTCTTAGTTCTTCTGTGGCAATAATTTCAAGATACATAAAGTATGTAGGGCTCCTTTTACAAAGCCATGCTAGCGATTAGCTGCACGCACCAAATGTGACAAAGCCTATTCAGTTCCTATTGGCTTTATCATAAGTACATAAGTATTGCCACACTGGGATAGACCAAAAGGTCCATCAAGCCCAGCATCCTGTTTCCAACAGTAGCCAATCCAGGTCACAAATACCTGGCAAGATCCCAAAAAAGCTCAGTCCATTTTAATAATGGTCTATGGACTTTTTCTTTAGGAAGCCATCCAAACCTTTTTAAAACCCCGCTAACCTAACCGTCTTTACCACATTCTTTGGCAACGAATTCCAGAGTTTAATTACATGTTGAGTAAAGAAACATTTTCTCCAATTCGTTTTAAATTTACTACTTCGTAGCTTCATTGCATGCCCCTTAGTCCTAGTATTTTTGGAAAGAGTAAACAAAAGATTCACATCTACCCATTCCACTCCACTCATTATTTTATAGAACTCAATCATATCTCCCCTCAGCCGTCTTTTCTCCAAGCTGAAGAGCTGTCTTTTCTGTTTTCTTATCAGGTATGGTGCATGGAAATCACTACCATGGCTTTGTAAAGCTGCCCATAGGGTTTTTTTTTTCATATATAATAGAATGTATCATTTTGCTGTACAAAGTTGCAGTAAGCACTAACTTGTGCTTACCAGAGCAAAAAATGGCATACCTTAGGGCACGCTGAGGCATCCCTCAGTAATTTGGGAATGTATGTGCACTATCCACACACTAAAAAATAAATTTTATTTTTGGGCTCGGGGGGTGTGTCTGGAGGCAGAGAGTGGATGTGTTCTGCGCTAATCAATTAGCGCCACTATATTGCCACAAGATAACCGATTAGCATTTGCGTAGCGCATGAGCCCTTACTGCCAACATAATGGTTGGCAGTAGGGGCTTAATAAAAATATTGAAAATTTGCCCATTTTACAATGCCTTACCATGCAGGAAAGACTGCTTTTTACCATTTAAACTGGATAATGCAGATTTATTATGATAACATGTCATGTAATGAGGGAAGTATTAAATAAATCTGTCTATGCTTTATCACATATGTATGCAATAGTGCTGCCACTGCTCTCCATATGCACTTTTTGTTAAAGCTGTGTGCTCTAGACTTGAGTAGATTGCATCTTTTTGGAGTTCTGAGTGCTGTATCTTCTATTTCATTGTTTTCTATGAGAATTGTTCTCTATACGTTTGTTTTTTTTTGTCTTTCTGTGAAAATGTGGGTGCAAGGTGTTTGTTCCTCAGAGTCTGAATTTGCATCTTAGAATCAAGAGAGGACTATCTCAACATGATTGGTATGTGGAGGAAAAGTGCTAGAGAGCAACAGAGTGAGCACTTAAGCAGCATGGAAGCTGAGGAAGACAGTAGGAAAAGGATGAGAAGAGTATAGGAGAAGGCAAAAAAAGGGGAGGAGGGGTGCAGGAGTTATCTGTACCAGCTGCATAGTTATACAGAGCCCCTGCAAGATCAGAGGGATGACGAACAGTGACAGTCAAGCAATTGAAGTAGATGTATAGGAGCAACAGGCATTCAGTCTAAAGGGTGGTATGTGGGAAACTGTAAGAAAATAAGAACATAGATTTTGCACTTGTTTTTTACTGATATTTTTAAGATTGCAGAAAATATCAGTCAGCAGCCAAACAGTGGAGATGACAAAGGACCAGTGCCCTGATGGCGAACCTATGACACGCGTGTTAGTACTGACACGCGTAGCCATTTTTGATGACACGCGGCCACATGTGGCCGCATACAGAGAAGCAGCGGCGTTCCTTGCTGACACCCGGGCGGATCGCCGATGTGCCCCCCCCCCCCAAGGTGCAGCGCGACCTCCCCCCCCCCCGGTGCATGTTTACCCGTGTGCGCTCCTATTGGCTCCCTCCGAGTCCTCTGCTAGTTCCCTCCCTGCTGCTCCCTCTGCCCCGGCTCCTGCACGGCCGTTTGACCTCACTTCCGGCCGGCGGAGCAGAGAGCAGCGGAATGCCGTGGGGGACGCATCTCTGAGGGCCCTGTGATCGCCATTACCAGCAACCACATAACCACAGCAACCATAATCCAATCTACTGTTCTGGGGTGTTGTGGATTTCTAATTGACCATCATTACTGAGATAGGTGAGGGGGAGGCTGGGAGAGGCGAGGGCATGTGCTATGGGTGCCGTTTCCCGCCATTAGAAATAGCGGCAGCCATCTTAATTTACATAAGGTGGTCAGTTAGGCTAGTTAACCCCTAATTGCCTGCAGGGCTAACAGGCTATCTATAATTCTATCTTCTGTCACTGCCCCCCTGATGGAGAACCCAAAAAATAAAAAACCAAGGTTAAGTAGTAGCAGTAGCCGACCCTTTCAAGAGACATGGACCGAGATGTATGGCATTATAGAAAAAAATGGCAGATCATTTTGCGTTCTATGTACTGAAACGGTAGTAAGCAGAACGTGGAATATAAATAGACATTTTAAAACTAATCATTCCCAGCTCTTGAAAAAAAGTGAGGATGAAAGGAAGGAATACATTTCCAGGCAGCTACACTTTTATAAGAGCCAATCTAATTCCATCCTTACATTTGTAAAAGGTTCTACAAATTTAACATCTGCAAGTTTGAGCATTGCTCACTCCATAGCTCAGCATGGAAAAGCACTCAGTGAGGGAGGATTTATTAAAGAAACTCTCCTAAGATGTGCACCAGTTCTATTTCACGATATGCAGAATAAAGATGCAATTATTAAGAGAATATCTGAGTTACCAGGAAATTTGGAGTGCCTGGATCCGATTACCAGACACTTTTAGCACCCTGAAAAATATAGCAATGGCTTTACTCACAATTTTTCCCTCTACGTACTTTTGTGAAACCTTATTCTCAGCGTTAAATAATATCAAAACCAACAAAAAAACAGATTGAAAGATGAAGTTAGTAGCGCTTGCTTGGGCTTGAAGTGTACAAAATACCAACCTTCAATTGAAGATTTAGCCAATGAAATTCAGCAACAAAAAAGTCACTAATAGGCAGATTAGTTAAAGAATTCCCCCTCCCCCTCACTTATCTTAGTTCACGGCACCCCACACAAGTTAAATAATATCAAGACCAACAAAAGAAACCGACTGACAGATGAACAAAGAAGTCACTAAGCAGGTAAGTTAAATAATTAGGTTTCGGTTTATTAAATACAGTTATATATTACAATTATACATTTTTGTTATTTAAACTATAAATATCGCGAAATTATGGTTTTTTTCTCGAAGTGACACACCACCCGAGTTATGCTCGGTTTTTTGGCGAATTTTGACACACCAAGCTCAAAAGGTTGCCCATCACTAGACCAGTGTGTAGCCAAAAGAGTCTCTTAGAACTCTTTTATTACAAGCAATTCACATAAATATATATGGAGATGATACAACCATAAATGGACTCGACACAGGCCGTGTTTCAGTTATAGCACCTGCATCAGGAGGCCACAATACATTGAAAACAAAAAATAAAATTTAAAAGATTATAAATTGATGATGTGAAAATATAAGGTAGAAGTAATTTACATAAGTATATTTACAAATAAAAAACCAAGCTAGAAAAGTAGAATACAGATTGATGCAACGTAGAAAGAATTCAGAAAGGAGGAAAGGACCTATCCAGGGGTGCAGCTTTGAAGTGCACAGAATAAAAAGTGATTAGCAAAAAGAAAAAAATGTAACAGTAAAGCATAAGTATATGAGCAAGTGATGTGTGAGCCCTGGTGCACGTGAATCCAGATATAGTAAACAAAGATAATCAAGTTCAATGTGAAATCAATGTGATCCAAGTAGGTCTGAAAAGAGTTAAAAGAAAGTGAATATCCAGAAAACTGACAGAGCAACATGCATAGAATAATATATGCCTGACCATGTTAAATGAGATTAACTTGGAAAAATACAGCTACAGCAATGTATAGTTTTGAATATCCAGGTACTTGGCACTGATATTCAGTAATACTAATTGATAGGGACACAATAGATCTACTGGAGCAAACCTAAATATTAAATGCAAACTCGCCCCAGTCTATTATTACAAATATCTTTATTAAAGAAATGTGCTCAAATATTAAGCACATATCATATTTAAAAACAATAATAACAACAATACTCATTCACTCATTCCACATTCATTCATAATACCTGTGTAACAGCGCTTCATTTTATGTGCTAGTAATATTTATATACACACAAATACTCATATTATTCTCACTATATAATAAACTTTATCAGACTATTAGTATCCTTTTAGATATCATGTCCCAACTTTTCACATGGGTATTTAATACTTCACAATTCCAAGATTGTCTCCATAAAGTTGTTATAGGAGTCTCTAATACAGTTCTCAATGTGAGTGAAACAGCTTTCGATTATCCCCAGGTACTCGATGAGCGGAATGAGTGTTTCACTCCCACGTTTGATGTCAGCTTGTTCCTTACGCAAACACCGGTTCCCCTATGCAGGACCGCATGTCGCTCACTTCGTCAGGAGGAACCACCGCCACATTTTATTCAATTCAAATCAGCTACATGTCTGAATGAGACTTCTCAGCTCAGGAGCCAACTGCCGTATCGCTGGAGCTCTCCTGCATAGGGGAACCGGTGTTTGCGTAAGGAACAAGCTGACATCAAACGTGGGAGTGAAACACTCATTCCGCTCATCGAGTACCTGGGGATAATCGAAAGCTGTTTCACTCACATTGAGAACTGTATTAGAGACTCCTATAACAACTTTATGGAGACAATCTTGGAATTGTGAAGTATTAAATACCCATGTGAAAAGTTGGGACATGATATCTAAAAGGATACTAATAGTCTGATAAAGTTTATTATATAGTGAGAATAATATGAGTATTTGTGTGTATATAAATATTACTAGCACATAAAATGAAGCGCTGTTACACAGGTATTATGAATGAATGTGGAATGAGTGAATGAGTATTGTTGTTATTATTGTTTTTAAATATGATATGTGCTTAATATTGGAGCACATTTCTTTAATAAAGATATTTGTAATAATAGACTGGGGCGAGTTTGCATTTAACTGATATTCAGTGCCATAATTGGACATAGTTAGGACCATCTTTGTGGTCCAACATGCCTAGTTAACTATTTAGGATTGGATAACTGCAACCCCCCTCCCCACAATTGCCCTGGCTCTAATCAGATAATGCCATAGCAGTCTGCCTGGATATACAGCAGTACTATTTGGGTAAGTGCTGCTGAATAACCAGGTTTGGCCCTGTGACTGCAATTTAACCAGGAGCAGTGGGTGCAGCCTTTTTAAAAATGTACTGTTTATTAGGCATGGTAATGCACATACAGAACACCATAACAGACTGTGCAAGAACACATTTTGGTTTCTTATTTGTGTGTCCTAATCTTTTGTTCATTGGATTGGATTGGATTTATTGACTTGATATACCACTTAGTATCAAAGTTTAAAGCGATGTACAATAGAATATCAAAACAATCACAAATTTACAATAAAAATATTTCTCAGAGGACAAGCAGGCCTATAATTCTCACATGTAGGTAACATGGTCCGGAGGTTGTAGACCACAGGAGAGAGGATCCGAAGCACTCCCAAACGAGCAGAAGACCACAAAGAGTACAAGGAGCCTTCAAGAGTGGGGGCATCAACTCAATTTTTATTAATCAGACCCGACATGGTCTGTGTTTTGGTGAACCATGAAACCACCTGTGTCAGGGGTCTAACAGTTGATAGAAACTCCTAGTGTATCAATCAGCCAATAGGAAATGAATTCTTGCTGAATCTTTGAAACAAAAAAGACGCCAGTGAACTGCATGGGTTCTCATGTGACGGTACAGAGAAACTACCTGCTCATTTCTGTCTCCTGTGAAAGGAGTGTTCAAGGAGGATGGTACATTGACAACATAGGGCCCTCGCAGCATCAGTTGGCCTCCAAATGGAAGCTCTCTCATGCCCCCAACCCACATTCATTGGCTGTACCAGTGTCAGTTCCAAAGGTCCAGATGCTGCCCTGTGAGACATCCCTCAAGGTTCAAGCTGGGGGATCCTGACATATCCACATGATGGTGCATCCACAACCTGTGCTATGGGAACTCCAGCCAATGTGTATGTTTCCCTTACCCCCCCCCCCCCCCCCCCCGGCCAACCCCAAAGTATGGTCATGAGTTATGGGCTCATGTGCAGCCACCGCTATCAGTCAGCCCTTGAAAATAACTACTGTAACTACCCCACAGATAGAAAAGGCCCCAAACTTAGGTTTCCCACCTTGATGCAAAGAACCACCATTCCTCTGGGTTTACCAGCAGAGGTGGCCTGAAGGATCGGTGGCTAAGACAGGTCCCCTGCCATCTCCCACCCAGCCTTAGGAGACATACACATGGGATGCATACGCACCCACATTCCTGTCAACACTGGAAACAATGGTCCCATCTGTCCAACGGTGCAGTGCCATACTACCTCCCAGCCAGTGCCTGCTCACCCAGGGCCAAAGAGCCAGAGCCCATCCTGCATACCAATAACCAGACCGCCCTCTCAGGGGGACCACCACCTCTCAAATCATTGCCTCCAAGGTTCTCATTGATGCCACATCGCATACATGCCCCCCAGGTAACTACAACTCATAGTTGTCCCTGGCCCTGGTCCTGCCTCCTGACAGCCAGCTGCACCACTATGCAAGCCATATAGGATGACTTGATCTCAATTGTGAACTTTTTACATACACAGGGCAACCACCAGTGGATCACTAGCCTTCCGAGGACCAGCACAGCTTTGCTCAACTTCTGAAGGACCAGGCCAGCCCTGCTTAGCCTCCCAAGGACCAGCCCGCCCCTGAAGGGACATTAGAGGAGGTCAATGAGGACCCTGAGCAGTGAGACATGCCAGGACAACCCTCAGCTGGAGGAGGAAGAGGGGGAGGTCATGTGGAGGGACATGCCCCCATTGGAGGAACAAGACAAGGAGGAGGAAACTCAGCATCCTTTCTATGCTGGGAGGTACAGCTGGGAAGGCCAAGGCTCCAACATATGCCCTTAGACAGGCAGACCCCCCCCCCCCCCCCCAACTGCAGCTTCTGTATCAAGTCACTTCCACACAGACAGGCTTACTCCAGGAGCTGCAGGCACAATACCAGATCCTGGGATAAATTTTGGACCTTGTAGAAATGGGACATGCTGGGTATGTACCTAAACGACAGGCCTGCTATGGCAGCCTGACAGTTGTGAGCAAAAGCTAGATCTCACAGTACAGGTCAAGAGGGCAAGTAACTGAGAAGCTGGTAAACAAGGGTGACACAGAATCTCATGTCCTTTTCTGCTTATGAAAGGGAAAAATGAGCTGGCATGGAGATATGGTAGAAATATGCTTCGTAGAAGAAAATGATTTATAACTTTGCTAATCTAAGGGGAATTTTCTGCTAACCACAGAAGCAGCCAAAATATAGTTGCAGGGAATATGATTTTGCAAACCGGAATGACTTTGCTGATGTTAAGAAAAATGCTTTAACTTTAACTTGTAATTTGATTGACATGCATGTCCTTATGAAATATGCTTTGACTGATGATTATGTACTTTCAATGATAAGTAAATGGAGAACGAGATTATAAAAGTTAGAACCATGGATCAGAGTTGCCAGAGAACTAATGTCAGTGGTCACACTTGTGTCACGGTTAGTCTCTCATATGAGAATTGATTGTACTATTCAGCTTATCTGATTATATCCTGTATTATCGATTGGTAAGTGAAATAAATGTATTATTCTCATATATCTATAGCCTTCTGTATCTTTTTGTCTCCTCATTTGGTGAATGGTAAAGTCTTTATTGTCTGGAGTGGTGGACACTCCAGGCCATGGGTTTTTAGTAGTTTATACCTGTGGAGGGCAAAAAGACATACAACCTGCTCCAGAGGCACCACGAGGAGCGCAGGCACCGTCAGTGAGGGCCATGGACTTTACCCATTCCCCCCAGTTAGTTGGTTTGTTTGTTTAATATAATAATTTTTGAATATTTTGACATGCAAAGGTCTGTGTCTCCACTTTGTATAAAATGTGCTAATATTCTGATATGCAAGGCTGATAGGTGCTGTGGTTCCACCACTACTAGACTACTAGACAAGCCCTGGAAAATGGAGACTGCAGAACATAGAAAGCTGTAGGGCATCGGGGAATGGAGCCTTTCCTGAGCTGAGTCCAGGAGGCTAGATATTAGCCTGCCAGGTCCTGGGGGCAAGCCAGCCAGTCAGCTGGCAAGTAGATGGATGAGACAACTGTCTTGAGAGATATGTGCAAGGAATTTTGCCATTGCAGGCATATGTATCTCCAGACAGAATACTGGTCCAGCTGTTTACCAACTGTCTTCCACTTCCAGATATTCTACACCCGTCAGCTTAGCCAGGCCCCTCTGGGGATCAAGGCATTGTGTTAAAGGTAGAAGCACTAAAGGAGATGATCCCAAAATGTGGCTACAATGACCTGCACATAGCAATACAAAGCAGGTCACAGTATGGGGCAGACTGTCCACCTACCTCACCATTGAACTCTGTAGCCATCTGCCCCCGGGGGGGGGGGGATATCTGCTCCTTCTACACTACCAGTGTTGCCACAATATATGTGGTGTGAGGGAACACTGGGGTGAAAGAAGCATTGGTGGACACCTGGCATGCTGGTCCCCAAGTCCCAACTCCATGCTGGAAGCTGGAACCTGGGTCATCTCACAGGTGTCGCTTGCCAAAGATAGAGAGCCACATGTACTGATGTGGGCCACAGCCTACTCAAATCATTTCCCTGTCTATTCTTTAGAGCTTGCATCGAGACCAGGCTTATAACCCCTCCCCCTCCCCTGCACCCTCACACCCTTTTGACACTAGCAACTTTCCTGGTACCAACCAGCAGATATGCATAGGTAGTGCCTAGACTCTAGTTTACTCTCTGTTCTGCATGCTTCCTTATCCACAGCCAGCATGGCTGATGGTTGGCAAGATGCGCAAACAGCTTCTTCCTATATACACATATATACAGCAACGTTGGAGGGAAGGGAAAGCAACTATATACAACTATGAAGGATATATACATTGTGATGAGGTGGGAGAATCCAGGTCTGGTAAGATAAGGTGTGGGGCCAAACTACACGTCCCAGAAGGTATTAGGAAGGGGAAGCAGGAAGGTGCACTCAAAGACCTGCCAGGGACTGCACATTGGGGAGGTGGAAGGGAAGAGTGGAGGGAGCAGCCGCTATGGCGATCAATGTCCAGAAGGGGGAGCAGTGATGAGAAGACTCAATTTCCGTGGGTCAGAAATCAATACAAGATACCTTCCACCTGCGAGGGGGTGGGGCGAACTAACCGGCAGGCTGTGAGGGAGCCAGAGTTAATGGAGTTTTTGGAGGAAGGAGAAGGAGGGAGTAGAGGATTGCCAGGTTTGGAGGAGCAGTTGGATATGGACTGTGATTGTACTCTGGTGGAGGGTTGCAGAGGTTTGAGGGCAGTGGGTGGTCACAGGAGTCATGTAGCTGTGTAGTGGTTGCCATCCTGCAACCACTCAAAAGACTTTCAAAAGACTTTAAAAAACCGAAACCAGGAGGACTGAACTCTGGACTGGGATTTATTGGGGGGGGGGGGGGGGGGGGTTGCTTTTGCTGTGGTTTCTTTTTCTTTTTGAAACTGCCTAGGATATTGCCTAAGTGAATGGAGTTGTGATAGGGAAGGAGAAGAGCAGAATAAACAAACTTGAACTAAAAACTGTGTTGCCTGGAAAGACTGAATGCATGGACTACTGGAGGGAGGATTGGGAAACTCAGAAAGGAGGATTACTGGTGAGCCGGCCATCACCCCCGAGGGATTGCGACCAGGCTATTACAACATGAGCAGAAAAAGGAACCATTACACACATTATCTGTTTTATAACAATAGCAGCCAATCAGGTCGGAACCAGTAGGTGAGCTTGTTCATAGGACAGACTAGCCTTAAATATGTGTTCAGCAGGCCAGAGAGCAGGGGAATAGTGTAGCCACCAGGCAGAAGCCACCTGCAGGGGATGTAGAGCAGGAACTGTTACTGGAGGAACCCTCATCCCCACCTCTGGGCCTACTGAACATGAGGAGCAGGACAGAGAGAAGGTTACAAATGCAGGAACCTTGATGATTATGGTGATGAGTGAACTATTTAAGAAATGACAATCAATACATACAATGGTCCCCCTCAAAACTGGGAATGGGTGGGCACAAGCACCAAGTTGAATGGAGTTTAGCAGAGAAATGGAGATGTGGAGGATTGCCACTCACCAAGAGAAGACAGCTAAAGAGAGGCCTGAAAGCCAAGACTGGAGAGAAGGCACCAGATGTGGACCCCATGAACCTCACACCTGTGGAGACAATGGTGCACAGACCTATTCCCAGAGCATCATCCCTCCACTCCCGCTAGTCAGGCATCCAGCCACAAATAGATGTCTTCAGGACATTCACATATCCCTATAGTCCCATTGCTTCAGGTTAAAAAACAGTTTGTATCACAGTCCACTGCTGTTCCTTGTGTTCCTGCTCTATCTTGTCCAGTAGCCAGGTCCTGCAAAAAGCAAGGAGTCCTTGGTTAGCAGAGAGATAAGGCAGACCAAGTCTCAGGTCATCTCCCTAGCAGAAGGGGAAGGGTAGGATAATCTAGCTGACTTATGGCTGGCTCCTAGGCTCATCTGCCTGATGCTGGGGAGACAAAATGGAGAAGCAGTTAGTTTCCCAACTGTGGAAGATTCCCAACTGATAATAAGCCACCTCCCCTCTTCAAAAATGGCATCTAAATTAGTGGATGTAGACAACATTCTCCTTAAAATGTTTCCATGTGTGGGTCATAATCAAACAAAAACATCCATCTTCCTCACAATCTCCCCAAGATGTTTTCATATGTGAGTCATAATCAGAAAATAAGTCTATCTCTCAATCTGTGGCCTATATAATGGTCCAAGTTGGGAGCTATGGCACCTAAGAAGAGGACTCCAAGTTGAAAGCTCAACTTTTGTGATGGGGAGACTGAACTCATCAAAGAGATCACAGCACAGCACAGCACAAGAATCTCTTTGCTCCAAAGGAGCATGCCATATGTGCCTACACTAAAGAAAAAGAATGGGTCACCATATGTGATCGGCTGAACACTGTGTACCATGCACATAGATCTATAAAGGACATCACATGCAAATGGAGGTAACTCAAGAAAGACATGAAGCAAACGGCTGGGGAGAATGCACCTGGTGCTGACACTATGACCCTCACACCAGTGAAATGCATTGTCCACTGCCTCCTATCCCAGGAGGACATCTGTTGACTGGGCACCCAGGACAACTCAGCACAGACTATGAAGTCAATTAAGTTTGGGCAAATCAAGCTGTGCTGGCTGTTCTCTTTGTGTCACCCTCTCTAAATCAAACAGAGAAAATGTGGGGTGCCTTATTGATACCACTCCCATGTACATTCCACATTCTGAGGTAGGTGAGGGAGTGGGTAAGAAGCAGTGGTGTGCTGGAGCATGCTCTCACAGGCTCGCAAGAGCCGGTTGTTAACTTTTTAAGAATTTTGGGAGCCGGTTGTTAAAGTAGGGCCCTCCATGGCTACTTTAACAACTGGCTCCCAAAATGTGGGCCTGGGCCCCCTGCTGAATTCTCTTTTACTTTGCTGGTGGGGATGCTGAGCCCTGCCAGCCAAGTAAATAGACTGCTGCTGCTCCCCACTCCTTGTTTCCAGCTCTGAGCAGCAGGCTGGGACTTCTCCAGCATGTGTGAGAAGTTTCAGCATGCTGCTCAGAGCAAGACGTTGGGAGTGATGGCAGTCCATTTATTGGCTGCTAGCAAAGGTATGCCTAGTGTGCCCGCATGAAGGGAGGGAGGAGAGAGAGGCAAGTGTTGCTCCCCCCCCCCCCCCCCCTGGCCACCCCTGGCCCTTCCAACTGCAGAGCTGGCTACGTCCGAAGAAAGAGCCTGTTGTTAAAAATTTACCAGCACACCCCTGGTAAGAAGGCACACCAGATGACTTGCTGAAAGGCTGTTTATCAGGGGCCATGTCCCAAAAATTGCACAGGGACTAATGGTTAGTGGGCAGGTCTAGGGCTACTGGGCTTGCCAGGTGGAGGGCTCCTGTATCTATCATGTTTAGGTGCCTTCTTGCCTCCCCCCCCTCCCCCCCCACACACACACTGGACCCATCACCAACCCATATCAATTTCAGCTTTCCACACCTCTGTGTTACTCTCACTATGCCCTCCATACCCCTTCTACATTCCTACCTTCTGTACCCACCTGGCTGAATGGCACCCTGGCCTCTGAGGTTCACAGATCACCATACCCCTTGGCTTCTGCAGAGGTATACATCTTTGGGTTGCCTGACAGTGCCATTCCTCATCAGCTGTGTTTTCCTCTACTTAACCTATGCAGGTGAGGACACGGACTCAGATGCCCAGCTGGGAACCAGCAACCAGTAAGCAGGGCAGCCACATGTGGAGCAGGAAAGTGCATCAGTGGTGACTGCATCGGTGGCACTTAAAGGTTTAGTGGAGGGCACTGGCGGAGAGGAAAAGCACCCGGAAGGCACCGGCCAAAAGCAACCTGCAGGGGAAGAACATCCAGACCTATTAGGCATTGAGCCGCCCACCCGCCACCCCCCCCCCCCCCCCCCCCCCCGCATTTGTGATGGGCCAGAGAGGTGGAAGAGGCTGACAGGGAGCCCCAGCCGGCCTGGAGGGGGCTCCAACAACACAGGTCCCAGGTGCTGTGCCTAGCAAACAAGCAGCTGGTACAGAATGTCCAGATGGGGTACTACTGCCAGCAAAAACTGCAACTGCTGTGGAAGAAGGTCAGTGTTGTCAACAGTTCCTAAGGCTGCACAGGGATCTACAAAATTATACAACTGCCCTGTCAGCCACCCTGCTATCACAGGAGGCAGCAGAGCCTACAGCTTGTACCAGTGGAGTGACAGGGCATGGACCAGTGGACTGGTCATGACCTATCAGTCGCCACACAAGCCCTGAGTGCCACCAGATGCGCCTCAGCTGGAGAGCCACAACCAGCAGCAAAACATCCCAAAGCACCCCAGGCCAGTGCAACAACTGAGAGAACAGGCAGCTCAAAGCCAGCACCTGCTCTCTTCCTGGGTCCTGTGCCTAGGGCCAGAGAAGACACCCAGCCAATTAGCTGGCCCAATTTCCAGGGGGCAGCACAGGCAGGAGGATTAAGTGACAGAGGAGAGAGAGAGCCTCACAGGGGAAGACACTGATGAGACACTGTCTGCTGCAGCTAGACCTGGGCCATCACCAGGAGCTCAGGGAGGGGGGGAGGGGTGGATCCCAGAGGGGATTGGGGGGGGGAGGGCGAGGAGAAGTAAAACTGTACCATGCTGTTGTGGTGTGTACTGGGGAAGGGATGGGATGTGTGGAGGGGTGTGTGCTTGGGGAAGGGTAGGGATATGTGTGGAGGGGTGTGTTCTGGGGAGGGGGGTTTGTGTGGAGGTAGTGAATGTTGGTGGAGGTGGGGTGTTGGGGAGGAGTGGGGTGTGTGGGTAGGGGAGGAGGTGGGAGTGCTGAGGGAGGGGTCAGGATGTGTGCTAGAGGAGGGGGGTAGGGTGCTGGGGGAGGGGAGTGTGTGCAAGGTAAGGGTGGGTGAGGTTTGAGATACTGGAAACTTGTCTGAATCAGTCTTTCCATATCATCATGCTGATCAATCCATAGACTGGTGGGTTGTGTCCATCTACCAGCAGGTGAAGATAGAGAGCAATCCTTTTGCCTCCCTATATGTGGTCATGTGCTGCCGGAAACTCCTCCTGTATGTTCTCTATCTCAGCAGGTGGTGGTCACACACAGCAGCAGCTCTGGCTAGGTCTCCAAGCCTAATCTTTAGGTTTTGTTGAGTACCTGGGGTTGAGGGCTCTTCTTGAGCAAGTGCAAACCTGGTGGTGCCAGGTCCCTCCTTTTCTCCCCACTCCTGCTGGCTCCGTTTAAAAAAAAAAAAAAATTGACGTCCTTTAAGGGCGTTTATTTCATCGTTTATATCAGCGTTTATTGCAGCTGCTCACTGGGACACCAGTTCGTTACAGCTCGGAGCGAGAAGCAGGTAATTTTACCTTTTTATAGCGGGCAGGGGGTTCCCCGTTCGGTCTCCACATGGCTTATGGCATCGGAGGGCAAGGGCGCGAAGATTCGCTTCCCGGACCGCATGTGTGCGTCTAGCTGGGATGCGGGGGTTTTCAAAGCCTGAATCGCCTTTGTTGGGCATCAGTTTGGAGTCCGGTCAGTGTCCCGGTTCTTCCTCCGGTGAGGCGTTTTTTCCCGCCATAAGCGCCCATCCCCCGCTGCTCGCCCACTCCATGTTGGCCGGCCACTCTGCTTGGACAGCTTCTTCTTGGGCCACCCTCGAGCTGGGAGACGTTAATGCTATGGTCGCCCTTGATTCGGGCGACGGCAAGAAAGCGGCAAAAGTTAAGCGCCGTTCTTCCCACGCGGCTCTTCTCGGAGTTTCGTGCTGGACACCATTTTGGATGCGCAGCATGTTTCTCCCTCGCTCTTGTGAGTGCCGGTTGAGGGTGCGTCTAGGGCCGTGGCCCAGGCGACAGAAGTGCACAGTCTAGGGGGTTTCTCCCCTGAGTTCTTTTTGCTGCTGCATCAGGCTTTTCTTATGATAAACGCTGCCCCGGCTCCCCCCTCTGATCAAGGGGCTGAGGCCTCCGGAAGCAAACGCCCTCGGGTGGACTTCCAGGCCCTAGAGGACTCGGTCTCCTCTGATGTAGATGAGGGCAGCGTATCTGAGTTCTCCCAACGGTCCTTTGGGGATTCCTTGGAGGAGACGGATTCCCGCTCGGATGGAGCGGATGAACCCTCTGCAACACGGATCTTTCGCTCAGAGGATTTGCCCAACCTGTTAGTGCAGGCCATGAGCATTTTGAAGAGTTCCTCTCCGGAGGACGTCTCTCCCTCAGCCTCTGTTGGCTCTGCCATTACGCAGGGGACTAAGCGCCCGCCTAGAACCTTCCACGTGCACGATTGCACACCTTGATTTCGGCTCAGTGGGATTTCCCAGAAGCGAGCCTTAAAGTGGCTAGGGCTATGTCCCGCCTCTATCCTCTGCCTGAAGGTGAACGGGAGGCCTTTCTTGGGCCTACCGTAGATTCTTTAATCACTGCGGTGACTAAGAAAACGGCGTTGCCGGTGGAAGGTGGCACGGCCCTAAAGGATGCCCAAGACAGGAGTTTAGAGGCGGCTTTAAAGTCGTCCTTCGAGGCAGCTGCTTTAAGTTTACAGGCCTCAGTTTGTGGCTCCTATGTGGCCAGGGCGTGCCGGAAGCTTGCGCAGCGGGCTTCCCCCTCGGATCCTTCCTTGAGGGCTGATTGGCCAGCCCTGGAATCGGGCTTGGCCTACTTGGCAGGCTGGCTGTATGATGTCTTGAGAGCCTCGGCTAAAGGTATGGCTCAGACAGTCTCTGCATGGCGGTGGCTTTGGCTGACGCATTGGTCTGCTGACCACGCCTCTAAGCCTCGCCTGGCTAAGTTGCCTTTTAAAGGCAAGCTGCTCTTTGGGGTCGAGCTGGACAAGATTGTGACCGATCTCGGCACGTCTAAGGGCAAGAGGTTACCGGAGGTCAGGGCTCGGGCCAATGGTGCCCACCCCGGTTCCTCCAAAGGACGGTTTCAGGAAGCCCGTCGGTATTGCCCGGGCAAGTCGAGCTCCTCTGCCCCCTCTTCCATCAAAAGGAATTTCTCCCTCAAGCAGCATTCCTTTCGCAGAGACCGCCGTCCCGGAGGTGCCTCCTCCGGTCCTCCCCCAGGGTCTCGTACCCAATGACGGGGCGCTGGTCCATGGCCCAGAGCAGATTGGAGGACGCCTATCCTCGTTTCTGGGCGAGTGGACCAGGGTAACTTCGGACGCTTGAGTGCTGGAAGTCATCAGAGGCGGCTACAAGCTAGAGTTCTGCCGACCCTTAAGAATCAGGTTTGTGCACTCTCCCTGCAAGTCTCCGGTCAAGCTGTGGCAGTGCAGCAGACTTTGGACAATCTGATCCACCTGGGTGCGGTCGTTCCGGTGCCAGAAGATCCTCTGACAAGGGACGTTCCTCCATTTCTTTGTGGTACCTAAGAAAGGAGGTTTTGTCCGGCCTATCCTCGACCTCAAGGGGTCAGTCGGGCTTTGGAAGTTCGGCACTTCCGAATGGAGACTCTCCACTCTGTTATAGCGGCAGTACAGGCAGGGGAGTTCCTGGCATTCTTGGACATCAAGGAAGCTTACTTGCATATTCCCATCTGGCCTCCTCATCAACGCTTTCCACGTTTTGCAGTTCTGAGGACACTCCCAGTTCAGAGCCCTCCCTTTCGGGTTGGCTACTGCTCCGCGGACCTTCTCCAAGTTATGGTGGTCATCGCGGCCTTCCTACGCAAGAAAGGAGTACAAGTCCATCCTTATCTGGACGACTGGTTGATCTGAGCCCCCTCTTATGCAGAGTGCGGCAGAGCTTCAGACCGGGTGATTGCTCTTTTGAGCTCCCTGAGGTGGATCATCAACTGGGAGAAATGCCAGCTGCGCCCGACTCAGTCCCTGGAGTATCTGGGAGTTCGATTCGACCCCCAAGTGGGCAGAGTGTTCCTGCCAGACAATCGGATTGTCAAGCTTCAGGCTCAGGTGGACAAGTTCCTAGCAGCCTCTTCTCTTCGGGCTCGGGACTATGGGCAGCTGTTGGGCTCCATGACGGCCACGATGGAAGTAGTGCCCTGGGTCAGGGCCCATATGAGACCTATACAGCTCTCTCTGCTGCAGCGATAGACTCCAGCTTCGGAGGATTACGCTGTGCGCCTTCCCTTGGATCCAGCGGTGCGCAAGGCGCTGAGCTGGTGGCTGAGGCCAGACAAGCCGTCCGCAGGAATGCCTCTTGTGACCCCGGAGTGGGTTTTTCGTCACGGCGGATGCCTCTTTGTGGGGCTGGGGAGCCCACTGCTTGGGAAGGACAGCGCAGGGGCTCTGGTCCCGTGCAGAGGCAGAGTGGTCTATCAACCTCCCGGAACTCAGAGCCATTCGGTTGGCGCCTTTGGAGTTTCTCCCGGGCCTGGCGCTGAAGCCAGTACGGGTCCTGTCAGACAATGCCACGGCTGTGGCCTAAGTCAATCACCGGGGAGGTACCAGGAGCGCCCCTTTAGCCAAGGAGACCATGAAGCTATGCCTGTGGGCGGAAGCAAACCTGGAACAGCTGTCGGCGGCCCACATTGCGGGAGTCATGAATATTGCTCAGGCGTTCTTGGACATCACGAAGCGCTGGGGCCAGCCGAGCCTAGATTTGATGGCGTCTTCAGCCAATTGCCAAGTGCCGCGCTTTTTCAGCAGAGGACGGGACCCTCGATCTCTGGGAGTAGATGCTCTTCTCCCACATTGGCTGACACAGGAGCTCCTCTTTGTGTTCCCGCCTTGGCCCATGTTGGGCAGGGTGCTAGGCCGGGTGGCAAAGCATCCGGGCCGGATAATCCTGGTGAGTCCGAATTGGCCCAGACGTCCCTGGTATGCGGACTTGATCAGGCTCTCAGTGGACGGACCTCTGCAGATGTCAGCGGAGCGGGGCCTGTTGCATCAGGGTCCCGTGGTGATGGAGGATCCCTCCCCCTTTGGTCTTACGGCCTGGCTATTGAGCGGCAGCGTTGGAGCAAGCAGAGTTTCTCAGACAAGGTCATCGCCACTATGCTCAGAGCGAGGAAGCGCTCTACTTCTACTGATTATGCCAGGGTTTGGCGTACCTTTGCATCGTGGTGTGAGGCAGGCTCACTTTCTCCCTTCACTGCTCCAATTTCATCAGTGTTGGCGTTCCTGCAAGAAGGTCTGGAAAAAGGCCTGTCGCTCAGTTCCCTTAAGGTCCAGGTAGCGGCTCTTGCTTGCTTCAGGAGTCACCTGAAGGGTGTTTCCCTGGCATTGCAGCCAGATATGGTGCGCTTTCTCAAGAGAGTTATTCACCTGCGCCCTCCTCTGCACGCAGTGGTACCTGCGTGGAATCTCAATCTGGTGTTAAGAGCCTTGCAGAAGCCGCCTTGTGAACCCTTGTCGAGGGCATCTCTGAAAGAATTGACATTGAAAGCAGTCTTTTGGTGGCTATCGCTTCAGCCAGAAGAGTTTCCGAGGTCCAGGCGCTATCATGTCGAGAGCCCTTTCTGCAGTTCACTGAAGCAGGAGTGTCTATTCGCACAGTGCCTTCCTTCCTGCCCAAGATTGGGCCTCGCTTCCATGTGAATCAGCAGCTCTGTCTGCCCTCCTTTCGTAGGGAGGACTACCCAGAGGAGTACTCTGCTCTCAAATATTTAGATGTGAGACGAGTCATCATCAGATACTTGGAAGTGACCAATGATTCCAGAAGTTGGATCATCTGTTTGTGCTGTTCGCAGGTCCTCGTAAGGGTCTGCAGGCTGCCAAGCCTACAGTGGCACGATGGGTCAAGGAACCCATTGCAGCTGCTTATGTGGCCGCAGGGAAGGTGCCGCCTATCCAGCTGAAGGCTCACTCCACTAGAGCACAGGCGGCCTCGATGGCAGAGGCCGAGTCCGTCTCCTTGGAAGAGATTTGTAGGGCGGCAACTTGGGCATCGGCTCATACCTTCTCCAGACATTACCGCTTGACTGTGGCTGCTCGGGCGGAGGCCCGGTTTGGAGCTTCAGTGTTGAGGTCAGGGATTTCTGTGTCCTGCCCTGGGTGAGTACTGCTTCGGTACATCCCACCAGTCTATGGATTGATCAGCATGATGATATGGAAGGTAATTTTATGTATCATACCTGATAATTTTCTTTTCATTAATCATAGCTGATCAATCCATAGCCCCTCCCAGATATCTGTACTGTTTATATTCTGGTTGCATTTCAGGTTCAAGTTTAGTCTTCAGTTCCTGTTCAGGAGGACTTCGTGTTCAAGTTTTTTCAATTGGATTCTTCAGGAGTTGAGACGATTTTGTGTTACAGTGAGCTGCTGCATTCCTCTCCCTCCCGTTTTACGGGACTGGATTGATACCTAAATTCTGCCGGCGCTCCCTCCTGCTTCGTGCGGCTGTAGGGCAGCTTTGTACCCCTCCCACTTCGGCGGTGTTAGGGTCAGTCAGCTCCTCCCGCGGTTGCGTTGCAGGATAAGCCAGATCCCCCCGCATCGGCGGGTGTGGTGTCCCTCCCCCGCTCCGCGGGGATGAGCTGGATGGATTCCCCTCCCCCACTTGTGTGGGGATGAGCTGGGTTAATTCCCCTCCCCCGTTTCGGCGGTGGTGAGCTGGGCAGAGTGTCCCTTTGTGGGTGTAATTCTCTAAGTGCTGAGTCCTGCGGATGGAGCTTTGATATCGACATACTGAGGAGTTTCCGGCAGCACATGACCACATATAGGGAGGCAAAAGGATTGCTTTCTATCTCCACCTGCTGGTAGATGGACACAACCCACCAGTCTATGGATTGATCAGCTATGATTAATGGAAAGAAAATTATCAGGTATGATACATAATTTTACCTTGTCCAGCATGGACTCCCAGCTGGTGTGCACCCTGGTTAGCTCTGTAGGCATGGGGGCAGAGGTTCCTCATCCTCAGGCTCTGGTGGTTGCTGCTGTGGTTGTTGGGCCTCCTGCAGAAAGAGCTGTCTTCTGCAAAGAGCCAGGTTGTACAGCATTCAGCATGCCATGAAGATTTTGGCCACCTTTTCAGGGCTGTAGAGGAGCCCCCCTCTGGAATGGTCAAGTAATCTGAAGCAATTCTTCAGCTGTCTAAAGGTGTGTTCAATGATGTTGTGGGTGCTCTTATGCCTCTTGTTGTATTCCTCCTCAGCCTCATTTTGGGGGTAGACTATGGGAGTCATGGGCCAGCTTTGCACGGGTAGCCTCTGTTACCTGTGGGGGGAAGCAGAATCACAGACATGGGTGTATATTGGCTGGTGTGATAAACCTGTGGAGGTGGGGTAATGGTTATAGGTTGTAGGGGCATGTAGAGGGAGTGTGTTGAAGGTTGGGAGGGGGAGGGGTATGGGTTTTGAGAATTCCTGTCCTGTTTACCTAGGAGCCAGCCACCAGTTATCTCCCCTTGGTCAAACCTGCAGTAGATTCCTCAATGCTGGAGGTTGTAGGCATTGTGGGTAGAGCCTGGGTAGCAGGCACGCACATCCACAGTCTCCCCCTGGGCATCACACACAACCTGCACATTAATTGAGTAAAAGGATTTTCTATTCCTATAAGTCTCATTGTATGCATGATGGGCGGGGGGGGGGGGGGGGGGAGGGGGGTCTGTGCAATGTATTTGCAGTTGATGGCACCTATGACCAAGGGAAAATTGGTCTATGGTGTACAACTGAGCCATGCTTTGGAGTGCCTGGGTGATAGTGGGGAAGGTCATATAGTCAGAGATGTGGGTGAGGAGGGCATCAAGGAGCTAGGCCAAACAGTTGGAGATGGCATGTTGGGTGAGGCCTACGTTGACTGCTATCACTGACTAGAAGGTGCCAGTGGCCAGAAAGGCGAAGGAGGCAGTGATCTTCAGGTATACTGGCAGAGGATTATTCCTGCACGTCTTGGCCTGGAGGGACAGTGGCGTAGCTAGGGCGGCGCAGGGGGAGTGGTTGCTCCCCCAAATGGATTTCTAAAAAAAATGGCGCCTATGCGCATGCACTACTGCCTTCTTGCTTGCATGTGCGGTGGTGCCACAACAAACAACATGTGCTGGTCCGGATCTTCTTGTCGCTTGCCAGACGCCAGTGCCTGCTCTAAACAGCAGCAGAGCAGATCCGGGCGAGACCGAGAACTGACTGCACTGCTCGGCTGCCGTTTTACACAAGAAAGGGAGCTGGCTGGCTGCTGCAGTGCTGACTGTGTGCGTGGAATAGACAACCCACTCTCGACGACATTCTCCTCATCTCCCAGACCAGTCCTCTCCGCTTCAGCACTGTGGGGGTGGAGCCAGGCCCAGGGGTCCTCCACGGGCACGACTGCGGTGCCGGGCCGCAGTGTGGTTTAGGCTAGGCGCTGTAGCCCATCTGTTTGGTGTTTGGACTCTGTGTGAGCTGAGCTCTTCTCTGAGTGCTGCTGGCTGGGGTAAGGGACCACTCGCACAGTGCTGGCCGGGAATATGTGGGCCGGGGATGGAAATTGGAAGGGTTCCACATCCGCAGCACTAGCTGTTTCAGTTCAACTACTATATCTGAGGGCCGGGGAGGGGGGGGGTATACAGAAGGCGATCTATGGACAGTCTTCTTAATCTTAGCCCATGCGGCAGGAAAACGGAGGGGGGGGGAGGAGAGATACATATACTCATACACGCACACACATACAGCCTTCTTTTGCAGCCCATAAAATAAAAAATGGGAGGGGTGGACTGGACTGGAGAGAAAAACACACACACACCCTTCTTTTTTGTTTCCCAGCCCATAAATTTTTTAAAAAGGGGGAGAGAGGGTGAGGGAGGTACACACAGAGCCCTTTTGTTTTCAGCCAATAAAATAAATTTAAAAAGGGGACATGCTGGAAATAAAATACACTCTGTGTGTTGGGGGGGCATCAAGGGAAAAGAGGGAGATTTCAGTAGGGGGAGAGAAGCAAGAGAGACCCAGAGAGGAGCACTGGGAAGGCAGGGGAAAGACCTGCACGGGAACGGGGTTCGCGGGAATCCCATGGAACCTGCGGGATTCCCGCAGGGACAGAAGCAGTTCTGCGGGGATCCCGTGGGGACGGAAGCAGTTCCTGTGGGGTTCCCATGGGGATGGTAACAGTTCCTGTGGGGTTCTCGTGGAAGAGTATGCTGCACTTGTGCCAGCCTCTCATTTACCGAGTACCAAGTTGTTTGAGTGCTGTCTCCTCCTCCTTGCTTTAACAGCACAGATGTGGAAAGTCTCCATTAAGGAGGTGATACAGATACAAATGGTGATGAAATTCAAAAAGGCATGGGATGAGCACAGAGAATTTCTAATTAGAAAATGGAAGTTATAAAAAACCTAAACTTAAATGGCTGTATGTGTGTGGATGTGTCGCATGATACTAGATGGTGACTCTGGCTGTGATGAACTAGGGCTGATACAGGGAGACCTGTACAGTCTGTGTCTCATATATGGCAATCTGGTTTAGGATGGGCTGGAAAGGGTTTAGACAGCAACTTTAGTGGCTGGAAGTATGAGGACAGTGCTGGACAGACTTTTACGGTCTGTGTCCCGCAAATGAGAAGATGAATAGGCTGGAGTGGGCTTTGAGAGCAACTCCAGAAGTTGGAACATAAGGATAGGGCCAGGTGGACTTCTATGGTCTGTGTCCCAGAAACACCGCAGAAAGACCATAATCAAGTATATAATATCACATTATTTGTTGATTTAATCATGAATTGATAATGATTGTGACTATTGGGCAGACTGGATGGACCGATCCAGTTTTTATCTGCTATCATTTACAATGTTACTATTAATCCTGTCTGCTCCTGGGCTGGGCTGATGCGCAGACCTCAGCTCTGACATAGGCACGAGCATCAGATGTCACCTGACTTACTGGCACGTGCATGTGGTGATCTCTTAGCACACAGTGCCAATGAATCAGAGAAGTTTTACATGTGCGCACCAGAGTGTTCCAACTTCCGATCCTTTCTTGCCTGCAGTGCTGCGGCTCAAACCCAGAGACTGAGAGAGCCGACAGGAATTTATTATTATGTACCATTAAATTCTTGTGGGACTGGGTGAGTACAGGTTAAATTCTTGTGGGGACGGGCAAGATTCTCCGTGGGGATGGCCGGGGATGGGTTCGATTCCCTACGGGGATGAATGGGGATGTGTTGGATTCCAGTGGGGACGGGTTGGATTTCTGTCCCGTGCAACTCTCTAGGGGAGATGTCCAAGGAGGTTGAAGAAAACAGGAGATGAGGTGTTCCTATCTAGTCCATTACACAGACTTCAATTCACTCAATACAATAGCATAAGCAATAGCAAAAGATTATTTAAAAAATAAATGAGTGGTCTAAAGTTGTTCCAGTTGGATAGGCAGTGTCTTAAAAGGTGCAGGACAAAAGATTTTGTTTCCTTTTTTACTTATGTAATACCTTTTTAATGTATTTGAAAGCTTCCCATATGTAGATATAAATATCATAACTCTCTAAAAGGAGTTTGTTATATGTAATTAGTTTGTGAGTGTCCCTTTAATTGTGGAAAAAAACCCCACTTATATTATATTACAAACACTTGAAACCTCAAATCTCCAAACAGGAAGGAATACAAAAGTATTTATACTATCCTTGTTATATCAGGAGTAAGTTAATATCACTGGTTTCTTGAGAAGGACAAAGAGAAAAAAACCCCAGAAGCAAAAAACTCACAATTAGTGAGAAAAAGCAAATGAGGTGAAAAACTCTCTTACCTTCAAATATTAACCAATAAAGGGGCACTCACCCAAACTAAACCATAACAGACCAATCCCAGCCCTAAACTTGCAAAAAGGCTAACTACGGAAAACCACCCCAATCGGATGACACGGCAATCTAAACAGTTCATTAAGCAGGCATTGACTTAAAGTTCCTCATGCTGGCTTTTACTAACAATCAACAAACTATCTCCTCTAGAGTTTGGTACTTAGCTTTAATTAGGCAGACAGTCTCAAGTCCCGAGATCCTGATGGTATCTGATGCTGCTGTATATTGTATATTAACTTACTCCTGATATAACAAGGATAGTATAAATACTTTTGTATTCCTTCCTGTTTGGAGATTTGAGGTTTCAAGTGTTTGTAATATAATATAAGTGGGGTTTTTTTCCACAATTAAAGGGACACTCACAAACTAATTACATATAACAAACTCCTTTTAGAGAGTTAGAGTATTTCAATAGAGTTTGTTTTTCTCCTATTTAGTATTAGAGATATAAATATCATGAAATACAAATTGAACATCACTAAAACAGCTTAAAAAGTATTATAGCTTGTAGAAACTGCAGTTATAATCTCTGTATTTTGTTGCCATCTGTGAGAATATCCTGTTTCTTGATCTTAACTGTTTATCTTAACAGTTTCTGTAATCTGCCTTTGGGAAGCCTGGCGTTATAAAGATGGAATATACTAAAATTAAATGGAAGTAGGATTAAACTCTCCTTTCATTGGGACACATAGAATCACATGTGCATCTGATGTCTGGCTTGGTGACCCTTTACTAAGTGAAAACATCTCTGCACAAATATAGGGGGTGAGAGGGAGTCCAGTCCCAACTGATAATCATGCAGGTCTGCTATCCATAGATTCTGTTTGCTATATAGTTTGAGTAGCATATTTGCAGATTTTTGTGATGCTTCACACAGTATCTGGCAGTGGAGGGATTTTGTGTTGCTGTTAGTGAAGCCCATGCATTCTATTACAATTGTACTAAGGATAATGAAAAGAAAACTAGGCAAAAGGAAAAATGGAAGGGGAGAGCAAGGTAATCGAAATACCCAGATATGAGCATAACTATAAGTAAAGAGCATAAATCCTTTGAATATTGAGCTCATAATTGGTACTTTATGCTGAGTTTTCTGCATTTATTTGAATTCAACTTTGTTTATTGAACTTTGTTTTTTCTCTCTGTTTTAAGAGGCATAATACATAGTAACATAGTAACATAGTAGATGACGGCAGAAAAAGACCTGCATGGTCCATCCAGTCTGCCCAACAAGATAAACTCATATGTGTATACCTTACCTTGATTTGTATCTGTCATTTTCAGGGCACAGACCGTATAAGTCTGCCCAGTACTATCCCTGCCTCCCAACCACCGGCTCTGGGACAGACCGTATAAGTCTGCCCAGCACTATCCTCGCCTCCCAACCATCAGCCCCGCCTCCCACCACTGGCTCTGCCACCTAATCTCAGCTAAGCTTCTGAGGATCCATTCCCTTGGAACAGGATTCCTTTATGTTTATCCCACGCATGTTTGAATTCCGTTACCGTTTTCCTCTCCACCACCTCCCGCGGGAGAGCATTCCAAAACTTACAAAACTTGTACGTTGATTAAAGTGTCTTAAGTTGCAGTAAAAAGGTATCAGCATATACATTTGCTTTATATTATTAACCTGTATTTCTGTGCATTCAGTTTCAGTACTGTACCAGCACTGTCACTAAATCCACCTCAGCATTTTTCTAACTGCAGCCTATTGTATGAAATTCCACTTCACAGTACACAAATTCCAACGTCTTGCCATGCTAATATAGGCTACAAGTCTAAAAAATATTTGTTCGGTCTATGTTTGTATTTGTGGTTGTGTCACGGTTGTGGATTAAAAACTGGTTGAAAGATAGGAAACAGAGAGTAGGGTTAAAAGGTCAATATTCGCAATGGAGAAGGGTAGTTAGTGGGGTCCCTCAAGGATCTGTGCTGGGACCTCTGCTTTTTAACTTATTCATAAATGACCTAGAGATGGGGGTAACTAGTGAGGTAATCAAATTTGCTGATGACACAAAGTTATTCAAAGTCGTCAAATCGCGGGAAGATTGTGAAAAATTACAAGACGAACTTACAAGACTGGAAGACTGGGCGTCTAAATTTATTTATTTAGTTGTTACATTTGTATCCCACATTTTTCCACCTATTTGCAGACTCATTGTGGCTTACAATAATACATCCTGACAATACCCAATAAAACAATCGATTACATAAAGAGCAAGTGTAACATAATGGATATAATCTACTATAATAAAACTCACCCTCAACGTTCTGAAGACAACGTTCTGAAGTCACTCAGTCACTCACTGAAGGGTTCATGGATTCATGGTGGTGAAGCCACAACACTGACCATGTCTCTCTGCCCCGCCCTCGCATGACGGACCAATCAGAAAAAACACCCTCAACATTCTGAAACACAAAGGACCATCACAACCAGGGACATAGCCAGACAACAGATTTTGGGTGGGCCTAGGCAAGAAGTGGGTGGGCACCAAGTGTTCTCTCCCCCCCCTCCCAATCACCACCAAAAAAATATCTCAGCTGGCGGGAAAATGCTTCTTTCCACCTTGGCAGTCTGCAGCAGGCATGTGCTGAAAACTGAGCATGCACAGGCGCCGGTATCGTGGAGAGTTGTGTTTTCGTTACCATCAGGAGGAAGTCTTCAGCTGGCCGAGCTTGGTATCCCCACCAGCTACTACTAAATGTGTGCTACTGTTGGGTGGGCCTGAACCCTAAATGGGTGGGCCCTGGCCCACTCAGGCCCACCTGTGGCTACGCCACTGATCACAACACCGTTCCCAGGCAACACTAGGCAACGTAAGACGGACCAATCAGAGGAAACTACGTTACAATAAGGGAGGAGCATTCCCCAGCAGAATGGCTCATTATCTGTGCAGCACGGAGAGCACAGAACCACCGCTGGAACGAGAGAAGAATATTCCTGCTGTGGGTATGTGCAAAAATAGACCGGGGAGCGGGGGGAGAAATTTTTAAATGCCTAATGCCAGTACTGAAGAGTGCCAGAGGGCCTATAGCACAGACTATATTTGGGATCACTTGATATGGAGTCAGAGGAGCCGGAAAACAACGTGCCCGTCACCATCTGGGACGTGGGCGGACAGGACAAGCTGCGGCCCAGCTGGAAGGATTACCCACGACCCAGCCAGCAGCAAACAGCGACCAAGGAAGAGGGAGGAGTACTCCTTCCCTGCCTAGGAATCGCTGGAGACTGGCTGCCAAACTAACAAAACAACCGCACACCGACGCACCACCTCCATCATTCGAAAGGCATCCACTCTGTCTTCAACAGAAATGCAAACTAATAATACAAAACAAACAAAGAATACATGGTTTCTCAGGCGGCTGCAGGTAACTCCCCACCCCCTTCCTCTTCCCCTTTTGCCGAAGCGGCCAAGGACGTGCCCAACCATCCCCAGCCTCAGGCAAGCTGTCTCCCACCTCGGGGATTCCCCGAGCACCCGGAAAAAGACTGTGCTGATTCCTGCAGCGCATAAATGTTCCAGCATTCCCCTGCAGCCGGCCTGAAATGGACCAAACATACCGGATCACCCCCCGACGGCCCGAGACCGTGCTCTTCTCCCTTCCGCCAACTTAAAACAACCATCCCCGTCCTCAGGCAAGCCGTCACCCACCTCCAGGATGCCCAGAACCCCAGCCCAATGGAAAAAGATGGCGCTGCTTCCAACAGCACATTTCTCTTCCAGCATTCCCCTACAGCAGCCCTGAAATGGCCAAAAAATATCGACAGACAAAGAACGTGCTCCTCTACCTTCCACCCATCTAAAACAACACTGCTGCCTCAGCACAACACACAAAAAAAACATGGGAAAAAAAATACAACACTCAACAAAGGCTGACCCCCCTACAACCACATTTACATTTCACCAACAGAAAGACCCCCCTCCACAAACCTCCTTGACAGACAAAACCACACACACACAATACAACAGAAACACACCCTCAAAGCCACACACCAATCCAACCCACTTTGCCAGCACAGCACAGCACAGCACATCCCCCAACCCCCAAGCAAAAAACAAAACAAAAAAAGACACACATCAACAACCTGCACACACACCGCACACTCACACACACACACAC
Organism: Microcaecilia unicolor; assembly: GCF_901765095.1. Taxonomy (NCBI): domain Eukaryota; kingdom Metazoa; phylum Chordata; class Amphibia; order Gymnophiona; family Siphonopidae; genus Microcaecilia; species Microcaecilia unicolor. The sequence goes on along the minus strand of NC_044032.1, from coordinate 326,226,083 downwards.
ACAAAATAACTCTGTGACACATACACACACACACAAAAAAAACCACATGCTAGCGCCCGTTTCAATGGTTTTGGAAACAGGCCTTTTTTTACTAGTCAATTCAATAAATCAGAAACAGACTGATTAAACAATTTGATAAATCAAAAAACAGATAGATACTCTAGTAAGTAATGATGTGTAAATGGCAGATGACGTTTAATGTGAACAAGTGCAAAGTGATGCATGTGGGAAAGAGAAACCCAAACTACAACTAAGTCATGCAGGGTTCAGCGTTAGGAGTCACGGTCCGAGAAAGGGATCTAGGTGTCATCGTTGATGATACGTTGAAACCTTTTGCTCAATGTGCTGCTGCTAGGAAAGCAAATAGAATGTTGGGTATTATTAGGAAAGGGATGGAAAACAAAAATGAGGATATTATTCTGCCATTGTATCATGGTGCGACCGCACCTCGAGTATTGTGTTCAATTCTGGTCACCACACCTCAAAAAAGATATAGTGAAATTAGAAAAGGGCGACAAAGATGGTACAGGGGATGGGATGACTTCCCTATGAGGAAAGGCTGAAGAGGCTGGGGCTCTTCAGCTTGGAGAAAAGGTGGCTGAGGGGAGATATGATAGAGGTCTATAAGATAATGAGTGGAATGGAATGGGTCGATGTGGAGCTTCTGTTTACGCTTTCCAAAAATACTAGGACAAAGGAGCATGCAATGAAGTTGCAGTGTAGTAAATTTAAAACGAATCGGAGGAAAGTTTTCTTCACTCAACGCGTAGTTAGACTCTGGAATTCGTTGCCGGAAAAAGTGTTTAAGGCGGTTAACTTAGCGGACTTTAAAGGCCATAGAATGTTATTGAATGGACGTGGGAACAATCCAATATTTCTGGGATGGGCGGGACAAATTGTTCTTTTGGCTGCTGTCGGCGACAGGGTTTTGGGCTCGATGGACCCTTGGTCTGTCCCGGCATGGCGATGCTTATGTACTTATGAGTGCTGTATGGTACAGCCTAGAGTGCATTCCTATAGTTGGCTCCCCTTTTCCCTTGAGTGCTGTGTGGCACAGCCTAGTGTATTCCTATGAGTGGCTTCCCTTTTTTCCTTGAGTGCCTAGTGGCACACCCTTGAGTATTCCTTTGAGTGGCTTCCCTTTTCCCTGAGTGCTGTATGGTACAGCTTAGAGTGTTCTCTCATGAGTGGCTTCCCTTATCCTTGAGTTCTGTATGGCATAGCCACGAGTGTTCCTCTGTGTGGCCTTGTCTTGAGTTTTTCCTGTATGCTTTCTGTTTGAGTTCTCTTTGTGAGGTTTCTGGTTGTGTTTGAGTGGATTGCTTTTTCGTTTAGCTGTGGCTACTAGCGCAGCCTTGAGCTGCCTCTCTATGTGGCATGAGTGGACAGCTCTTCTGTTTAGCTGGGACTATTAGCTCAGCCTTGAGCTACCTGTGTGATTTCTGTTTGACTTGGTTAGGATTATTTGTTTATAGCTGTGGATCTAGCACAGCCCTGAGTGTCCTCTCTGTTTGGTTCTGTTTGCGCTTGAGTGGGTGGTTCTTCTGTTTAGCTGGGACTACTAGCCCAGCCCTGTGCTACCTGTTTGTGCGATGTCTGTTTGACCTGGTTAGGACCTTTCATTTATAGTTGTGATTCTAAGCCCAGTCCTTTGCTGCCTTCCTGTGTGGTTTTCTTACCTTTTACTTGTGGTTTCTACCATGTGAGTCTAAGTAGGGTTGTCTTTTCCCCTTCAGTTTCTTTGTGCCTATGTGTAGGGTCTTTTGACCCCTTGTTTGTGGCTCTGTTTAGTGTAGTGTGTGTGCACTGCTTGAGTAGTACTTGCTCAAAAGATTCCATTCTGTTACTTTTCCCTTCCCTCTGGTATGATTCAGTTCCAGTTCGGCCGTGAGGCCCATACGCTTGGACTCTGTATGAATGGGTTTCGGTTCAGCCGTGAGGCCCACCTGAGTGGTCTATCTCCCTTTTCTGGTGAAGCTTGTTGCTGGTCTTGAGTGTGCTGTCTATTTGCCATGTCTGGTATCCTGTGTGTATTCAGTGCCTGGTTCGCCTCTGCTCTGCGCCTCCCCAGAGGACTTGTCTGCTGTAGCCCAAGGGCTCACCATCCTGGGTTCCGTGACAGATTGCACTTGGCTGCCACTTGGCAGTACAGTGTAAAAGGTCAGATAAGTTTATGTTTGGTTGTTACTGTTTTAATTACCCCTCTCTAGACCTCCGCAGGACCCTTGCCCACGGAGGTGGAGAGAGGGTTTCAGAAGGCGCAGAATAAGTCTCTTAAATATGTTTTCTGGCTCCTAATTTCTAAGAGCATCTTAGTGCATCTATTCTCCCACATACTGTGTTAATGAGTGGGAGTTTTTTTTGCCTATGTGGGTATTATAGAGGATAATTTATCTGTGTAGGTGTATTAGGAGAAAGAAGGTACGTAGCCAAGAAATAGACACAAACAAGGGAGATAGGTGATAACATTTATTTCAATCTTAACCAATTACAATTTCGATCAGTCTGGTACTCTCATCAGTCAAAGTGTCAGAACAACCGACCTTAGTTCTGCCCTCTGGGTAGAGTTGGGGAAAAATCCAAACTCCTCCCAGATTGGCAGCTCTTATATACCTTTTTTCACTCATTAAGACAGTATATTCCACCATGCAAATCCCATCCGCCTTTAGTCACTGACCACAAGCTAACCACAAGCTAGATCGGAAGCCCAAATCTCCCCCTTCTTACAATTTCTCAATACCTGTAACATCCTTTTTGGTAAACAACTCTCTGACTAATGCAGGGATAGGTATCCATTTTATGAAAAGGACTCCATTTTAAATTCAATTGCTTGACCTAAGTTTTAGTTATTCAAGTCATTTAATCCTTCATTTAACCTTTAAAACTGTATCTGGATGTTACCCCAGATCCTGATAAGGCTTGTCAGCTGGGCCCTGCTTCAGCAAGTACTCAGCTGCAAAGCCATCACCAGACTTTCTGGCCTAATCAGTGGTTCTTAGCAGCCTAGGCTATAGAGCTCAGCCTACCACTATTCCAGTGGAGGGGTCTCTAGTTGTAACACATATTAACATTACCTTTATAGAAGAGTCAGAGCCTAGGTACATTCCCCTTGGAAAATGTGCTAATCCCAATGAGACTCCAAAGCAGCCACCAGTGTCCCCTATGCTTGGGTCATATTAGCAGTGCCTTGTCTTTTCCAAGAATGTCTAGTTGCACCTTCTCTGCTGTGGGATGCTATGGCCGGCCTACCCTTTTGGCGCCTATTTTACAAAAGTATGTTCCCTCAGACATCAAAACCTAGTTACGCCTCTGAGGAGGGGCTCTAGCTGTTCACTGAGGTGCTGTATGGAAGCCTTGTCAAACTGGTACCTAGTTAGGCATTCCTGATCAGTGAGGTCCAGGAAGTGGATGTGGGGCCTGAAGACTTTCTGATAGGGATATTTCCTGTGGGACCTCCCCTCCAAACTCTCTTCCACCTCCAGAAAAGCATGAGCCATCAATGTATTCAGCTCATCCATATTCTACCACCAGAGGTGCTACCTACTTACTTCAGATACACCACTGTGCACACCTCTACCTATTGGACCTAATGAGTCCTTCCACCAACAGACAGCACCCAGCACTCACTCTCACACACATAGAGCAATAGCAGAAATCACTCACTCCCCCACCATCACATAGTCTTGACACACACAGAGCAACAACACAAAGCACTCAGTCTCCCAGCCACAACACACTGTCACACACACACACACACACACACAGAACAGAGCAGAGACACAGAGCACAGTGACAAACTAGAGGTGGACAATGATAGACAGAAGACAAGCAGATAGGGTTGTAGAGGGTTTGGTGGGGGAAGGGTGAAATAGGGAGCTGGCAGATGTGGGCAAGAAGTTCAGGAGGTGAGACACAGAGGATACAGATCAGGAAAGGTAAGGGTGAAAAGATTCATACTGGGGCAAACAGACAAAGTACTCTGCAACTCTCCACTAATTCTCACAAACGCCCACTTCTAGATCTCCACTCTCCAACTCAGCAAAATCACAAATGGGTCTAAAGACAGGTTTTTCCTTACCCTAAACGCTTTTAAAGCTGGCCTATCACTGGACAGTTTTGTCCAGTCACTAGGAAGTAATTTTGCTATCTGTTATGGGCTGGAGCCATTCATCTTGTAAGACAGGCCATGTCACACCCACGAAACACCCCCTTTGAAGACATTTTATGATGAATGACTAGCGGGCTTGGCCATTTTTTCCCCTTTGTTTGATTTTATGCTTTGGGTGTTTTTCTTCTAGAAAAACGTCCATCTGCCTTTTATGCCATTTTTTGGATGTTTTTCTCTTTTGAAAATGAGCCCTGTTATGAAACGCCAGTTATCACTGCTGAATATTTGTGGTCAGTGCCAAAAGTTTAACCGGCTATATTGAACGATAACTGGCAATATTCAGTGCTGACCGGCTACATTTAGTGGGCAAACTGGACCACATAAATTGCAGTTCCTCTATATTAAATTATCGGCAAGTTCTGAATATTAGCTTAGCTGGTTAAGTTAGCGCAAGCCAAAAATACCCAGGATATTTAATGCCAGTCACTGGAAATGGCCTGGCATTGAATATCCGGGGTCAGCGCTGACCACAGCACTTGTGCAAGCTGCCTCCTGCTAGCTAAATATCGGCCCCTTGGTCTCCAATCCATTTCAGACCCTTAGCATGCCACTTTCAAAATTCATGAATAGCAAAAAAGGCAACACCTGACTGCTAAATTGTTTGTTGAACTGCAGTGATCTTGCATGCATTACATATGACCCTGACACTGGAGAAAGTAATTGGGTCTCCAAAGCCATGGATGTAAAATCTGGAGGTTTGTCTCAACTAATCCCATTCTGGTCTCAAGCCACTTTAAGGTCCATTAGGCCATAATATCCCTTTTACCTTGATAACATCAAGGCCTGCAGTGAAATTCTGGTCTTCTTACCAACCCATAGAAATTCTCTATGGACTGCATGGAGCCCTTAGAGGATTTCTATGGGTCTCTCTGCTTTATAGAAATCCTTCCCAATAAATATACTGGCAATGCACCCCAAGTTCAAGCCATTCAACCATGCTTTTTTAAGACTGGAGATATATTATCACAATAAATATGTCATGTCTATATTGATGCCAAAATACTGGATGGAAACTTTTGCATCTTTCAAAGGAAACTTTGCCCACTAGCAATCTATAGGCAAATTCTGATTTTAGACACATTACAATTTAGGCCCAAAAGAGCCCCAAAATCTGTAAAGACTTGTAAAACTCTCAGAAGGGCTTGTAAGATTTGTGAGGACCACCTGTTCACCCATTCTTGTCCCATTCTCACACTCAGAATCTCTGAATTACTTTCAGGTTAAAACAGAAGCGATTCCAAAAATATAAGATATAGCAGTGGTGTCAGTGGACAACCCTACCAAGTCCCCCTTTGTGGAGTTAAAACTGGCAAAGGTAACCCATTGACCAGGATCACCATGGTCAGATTACCATATAAGATCTTGATGGCATCTAGAAAGAACCCACCAATACTGTATCACAATAAAAGGGAAAAAATAAATGACCAATCAACACAGTAATATAGTAGATGACTGCAGAAAAAGACCTGCACGGTCCATCCAGTCTGCCCAACAAAATAAACTCATAAACTCATTGAGCCTGCAAATAGGTGGGAAAATGTGGGCTATAAATGCAGCAAAATAAAAAATAAAATAAAAATATGTGCTACTTTTTGTGTATACCTGACCTTGATTTGTATCTGCCATTTTCAGGGCACAGACCATAGAAGTCTGCCCAGCACTAGCCCTGTCTCCTAACCACTAGCCCCGCCTCCCACCACCGGCTCTGGTGGGAGGCGGGGCTAGCTTTATTGCTAACATCATTCCAAGACTAAAAGCAGCTTCCTCTCATTAACCAATGCCTATCTCCCTTTAACAAAACTGATCTGCTCATGTCCCACCAACTTTGGCATAACCTTTGCCAATCGTTCAGCTAATATCCAGGCAAGAAGTTTCAAATAGGCATTGATCAACAATATTAGCCTATAGAATTCTAGAAGTAGGGGGTCCTTTCCAGGCTTTAAGTTTGTAATTAAAACCTGACTAGAGTGGGACATCACCACCCTTTTGTAGACATAGTAGGCCTCCAAAGGGTCTATTACTTGCATTTGTAAAAGTTTTTAAAACTCACTACTGAATTTATCAGGGTTCGGTGTCTTATGCAATTTTAAATGTCTAATGGCTCTTCAGTTCTGACCAATAAAGTGCTCCTGTTCTGAAGTAGAAAGTTATGGCTGCAGTGGCATAGCGAGGGCGGCTGACACCCGGGGCAGGTCGCCGCTGCGCACCCCCCCTCAGGTGCAGCACAGCGCGCCCCCCTCGGCGCGTGCACCCCCCCTCGGAGTGCATTCTTACCACTGGCACTCCACCCTGAGTGCACGTCGTCGCTGGGAGCTGCGTCTGCTCCGATGGTTCCCTGCTCTCTCTGCCCCGGAACAGGAAGTAACCCCTTATATTGTATAGTGAGCCCTCTAAAACCTACCAAAAACCTACTAAACCCAACTGTACATCACTACATTAGTCCTTATGTCTGCAGGTGTCACCTATGTGGGTACAGTAGGTTTTTGGTGGATTTTGGAGGGCTTACAGTTTCCACCACAAGTGTACCAGTTAGAGTGGGATATAGGTCTGGGTTCCCTTCTCTACTATGCACTGCACCGACCACTAGGCTACTCCAGGAACCTGCTTGCTGCTCTTATAGGACTGGCCATAACATCTGAAGGGAAAGGGAAATGGGACTTGATATACCGCCTTTCTGAGGTTTTTGCAACTACATTCAAAGCGGTTTACATATATTCAGGTATATTCAGAAAGCTGTCATAGAGGCTGGTATGTACTGTTTCTTTCACATATTTGGGGGTAGGAGGGGGCAGTGACCACTGAGGGAGTGAGGGGGTCATGCCATAATCCCTCCAGTGGTCAGTTAGGACACCTTTTTATGACTTAGTTGTGATTGAAACAGGTCTAGACTGAAACATTTAACTTTTAGCCCCGGGCATTTTTGATTTGTTCTATTATGGCAGAAAAGCATCCAAGTTTTGGGAACGCCCAAATCCCACCCCCAACACGCCCCCTTGTGTTTTGGATGCACAGCATATGAACTGCATTAAAAAATATCTTAAAAATGGGTTTTGAAAATAGAGATTTGCACATTTTGGCAAACAAAACGTATGTCTGCCATTTTGTTCAGCTTTTTCAGTTTGAAACACGAGTCCCCTGGTCTCTTATTTATAAAATGCTCCATAGAATTCTATAAAAAAAAATTACATGTCTTGTCCCAGCCTTGGTAAGACTGACTAATGTTTTTTTAAACTTATTTCCAAATTTGTACACTCAAGCCTTTTCTGGATAATTTATTTTAATTATAGTTTGGATTTTTTCTTGTTTGTTTTTTAGTTTTTGTGTGATGGAGATTGTTTTTATAATTTTATGAATGTTATTTTGTAAACTGCCTAGAATATAGGATAGAGCAGTCTATAACTTGTATACCTTAGAGATATAGGTATAGTACTTCTCCAAATAATGAAGCAACCTCTATGGGTCAGTAAGGTCGACCATTATCAGATCTGCACCCAAGAATGACCAGTAGCAATATCCATCTACAAGTGAAAAACAGAATCACGGCAAAAAGGGGCAAGCACTGATAACACAGATCTATCTTTAAACCAATTTGTATTAATAATTTGGTAAAAAGGAATAATCAGATAAGATAATTAACAACATTTTCCACATTTGGTCAAACTCAGTGTAAATATCCCCATAGCAAACAATAGAAACCAAAGATCCCCCTTCACCCCTTCCCTGCCCCTTATGGTTATATTAACTAGGTGTTTTAAACAACAAACGTAATAAAACTATTGTAAAACATCAGTTAAAATAATTTGTATACAAATTATTACCTGTTGACCCCCCACCCCTTGTTCCTATCCCTTTGTAGTACTCTATCTAAAAACACAAAAACAAGGACCCTGTACTCTTATGGACTCCCTACCTTAAACCTATCTACCCATACCCACAAATTCCCGCTTCCCCCTCTTCTCCAGTGTTTCCCACAAAATTGCACTGTCAGACATTAACAGGAAAAACATTGTCAAGTTGTTTAATATCAAATTGTGTGCCTTGATATCTTTCCCATATCAAGAAGAATCTGTTTCCTCTTAGGTGTCCATGCTTTGCCATAACATCAAGGTATGAAAACTGCTGCATTGTTCCCAATATGAAGGAGACTCCTCCGATATTTAGGGAGTCTTTTACAAAGTGGCAGTAAGCCCATTCTCTGAGGACAAGCAGGTCTATTTATTCACACAAGTGGGTAGCACAGCACTGCGTTGTCTGGTCTGGAACTTATAACAAGCTTTAGAGAGCTTTGTGGAGCATGGGACATGCTCCACCTCGCATGCGCAAGTGCCTTCCCACCCACTGTGAGGGTGCAGTTACCACAGTTGATTTTCTACCGCGATGAGGAGAGGAACTATGTATGTGGTTTCTCCTCACTCCCGGTTCAGAAGAGCTTTTTTTTTTCGTTCCTTTTCAGGCCCTTTTTAGCGGTTTTTCGCTGTGCCTTCTCAGGCTTTTGTCCCTTCTCTTCCTGTGCTTTCTTAGTTTCTTTTTTACCAATTTTTAGGTTTCCTTTCTTTTTCCGTGACTTAGGCAGCATTTAGGCCTAGTCTGCAGTCGGGTCTTTCCCGTGATTTGTTCGTGGTGCCTTTCCCTTTTTTTCAGGGACCATTGCATCTGTCGATTTGGCTTTGGAAGTTTTTCCTTCCATGTCCACTAAAGTTTCTAGTGGCTTTAAACGCTGTTCCCAATGCAATCGGACAATCTCTGCCAAAGACACCCATTCTTGGCTTAACTGTTTAGGGCCCAACCAAAGCCTTGCCAACTATGTCCTTTATCTTCAGATGACGAAGAGGACTCAGGTTGCCAAAAAAGCTCAACGTGAGAGGACTTCTTGAAGCCAGTTCTGAGTCCTCAACATCAGCATCGAGGTTTGCGACATTGGCATCAACGCCGAAGACTGCATCGACGCCGAAGACTGCATCGACATCGGGATCGTCGGTCCATATGGCCACTTTAAGACCCATAGACACTGGGAGCAGCAGTGTGTCGGGTGGGTCTCCACCTGTCTCAACGCTGCTGCAGGACAGGGCCCCTGGGACCAACCTGGGTTTGACCCGATCCCAAGGCGACTTGATGATTCAACATCGTCCTCATCAGCACTGAGGAGTCTAGAAACCAAGCTTCAGGTGGCCAAGAAGCATCAGCATTAGATGTCCTCGACACATGGTATCTGGAGCTCCAGGGCATTGAGGGATTCGGCACCGGAGAAGTGTTGACGCTGGGAGGATCATTCCCCCTCTATCGAGGAGGTACAGAGGCATCTGTCTCCAGGCAGCCAGGACCCGACTCCCATCTCGGCCTCAGTTCTGTAGCCTGTCTCGGAGCTGGCACCCCAGTCTTTCCTGTTGTTGCCCGTCTTTGAGTGTATCCAGGTCTTGTTCCCTGAGCTGCTGGATGACCTTTTGCAATGGTCTGCATTGGTATCGGGGGTGATTGTGCCTAACTTTCCTCCAATTGTGGCTCTGCTTGGCCCTCAGCCTTTGGTTTGGCCTCTGATGCTGGCACTGCATGTGGCCCTGGTTCAATTACCACCCAAGCCGGTACCCCCTTGATGTCGGTAGAGGAAGCTTCACTGGAGCAGAGGTGGGAGCTGACTCCTCGATGTCCTCCTTGGTCTCAGCCCTCCCGCGAGAAATTTCTGTCCGACACTGATGAGGAATGCTCATAGGAGTCAGGGGAGGATCCAAGGTACTTTTCGGAGGATGAGTCCTATGACATCCCCTCTGAACCCTTCCCTCCACTTCAAAGGAAAAAGTATCCTCTGGAGGCCTTTCATTCCCTTCTTTTGTATAGGAAATGGCTGAGGCTATTCCATTTCATTTGGAAGTGGAGGACAAGCCCGGGGCTAAGATGTTCAAGGTCCTAGACTACGAATCCCCTCCTAGGGAGGCCTTGACTGTCCCTCTCCATGAGGTACTCAAGGAAGGAGCCAGGAGCCCCTTTGTCAGTCCCTGTCCTCCCTAAGCAGATCGACAGCACACCTGGTTTTGATAGGCCTCAGTTGGACAAGAGGTTCTAGATACTATGCCTCAGTGTGTACTTGAGGGACTCAGTGCATAAGGTGTTGGACTTGGCAAACTGTCTCCCACCAGAGCATGCTGAGTTGGTACACCAGTTGGCAAAGCAGCAGAAGGTATGTTGTAAGTTCTTGAAATGGGTCACCTATAACACCTTTGACATGGCATCCAGGATCTCTGCTCAAAGTATAGCAGTGTGCAGTCTCTCATGGCTGCGTGTTTCTGACTTGGAACAGTCAGTTCAGCAGAGGTTGGTGGATGCCCCATGCTGGGGCGATAACCTTTTTGAGGGAAGATTGATGAGGTCACTGACCAAATCAATATACACACGGATACCATCTCTTCTCTTTCCCGTCAGGCACCTTCTGCATCAGCCTCTTCATCTAGGAGGTCTTTTGGCAAGTCGAGGAAGGGTGCCTTCTACTCAAAGAGATGTAGGTATGCCACCACTTCTCACCAGCCTGTTCAGGCTCAACCCCAGTGCACTCGTTCTTGTCAACAGCATGCACCTAAGGCCCCTGCTGCTCCCCGGAAAAGGGACAAGCTTTTGACTGGCTCCAGCAGATTATAGCCACTGTAAAAGAGTCCGTCCCAGAAGATTTGTCAGTCAGGGGGAGGCTAAAGTTTTTCTACGAAAGATGGCCCCTTGTAACCTCTGACTCTTCAAATAGTCTGCCTCAGATATGCCCTCAGTTGGCTTCAAAAACCTCCAAATTGCCCACTGAGAGCTCTTTACTTCAGCTTTCAGGATGAGCAGAAACTTGCAGAGGAACTCTCTGCCCTTCTAAAGGCCCATGCGGTTGAACCCATTCTACCAGGGGGAGAAGGGCAGGGACTCTATTCCAGGTACTTCCTCGTGCAGAAGAAGACAGGGGGGATGCGTTCCATCATAGACCTAAAGGTCCTGATCAAATTCCTGATGAAAGAAAAGTTCAGGATTGTTTTCCTGGGCATCTTTCTGCCCATGATTCAGGAAAATGATTGGCTATGCTCTCTGGACTTAAAGGATGCATATACTCATATCCTGATACTTCCAGCCCACCAGAAGTATCTCCAGTTTTGACTGAGAATGCATCACCATCAGTACTGTGTGTTGCCTTTGGGCAAATGTCTATCGTTAGTAATAGCGTTGCTACGCAGACTGGGAGTCCATGTGTTAGCTTACCTTGATGATTGCCTGATGAAGAGCACATCGGAGGACAGTGCATGAGAGTCCATGCAGAGGACTATTCGGGTGCTAGAGCTACTAGGGTTCGTTATAAACTACCCCATGTCCCATCTTCACCCTCCTCAACAAATGGAATTCATTGGAGTCCTGCTCGATACACAGCAGGTTCGTGCCTTTCTCCCAGGACCAAGAGTAGACACTTTAGTCACTATGGCTTCTCAGGTTCAAGCTTTGCAGCAGGTCACAGCTCAGCAGATGTTGAGGTTGTTAGGCCATATGGCTTCTATAATTTATGTGACACCCATGACATACCTTCACAAGAGATCTGCCCAATGGGCCTCCCAGTGGTGTCAGGCTACGGGAGATCTAGCAGATGTCATTCGAGTGTCTCCAGAGCTTGTTCAATCTCTCCTTTGGTGGACCATTTTATCCAATTTGACTCTGGGACTTCCATTCCAAATTCCTCATCCTCAAAAGGTTCTGACAATGGATACATTCTCCAAAGGTGGGGAGCTCGTGTAGATGGGCTTCACACTTAAGGAGTCTAGTTCCTCCAGGAAACAGGTCTTTAGATCAATCTTCTCGAGCTCCTGGTGATCTGGAACACTCTGAAGGCTTTCAGAGATCAGATGTCCAACCAAATTGTACTCATTCAAACAGACATCCAGGTTGCAATGTATTACATCAACAAGCAGGGGGGCACCAGACCATGCCCTCTATGTCAGAAGACCATCCCGATGTGGCGTTGGGCTCGCCAACACTGCATGTTCCTGCGAGCCAGTTATCTGGCAGGCAAAAATAACAGATTGACCGACAGGCTGACAGGTTTATGCAACCACACGAGTGGTCTCTCAACATGGGCATTGTCCACGAGATCTTCTGGATGTGGGACACCCCTTCGGTGGATCTCTTTGTCACTCAACTGACTCACAAAGTCCCTCAGTTCTGTTCCAGACTTCAGGATTATGACAGACTAGCATCATATGCCTTCCTCTTTCATTAGGGGACAGGTCTTCTATATGCATATCCTCCCATTTCTCTTGTGGGGAAGACTTTGCTGAAACTCAAGCAAGACTACGGGACCATGATCTTGATCGCACCTTACTGCCCACAACAGATCTGGGTCCCTCTTCTTCTGGAGTTATCCTCCAAAGAACCATGGAGATTGAAGTATTTTCCAACCCTCATCATGCAGAATGATGGATCTCTTCTGTAACCCATTCTTCTGGTCCTCACAGCCTGGATGTTGAGATCCTAGAATTTACTTCTTTGGGTATGTCAGAGGGTGCCTCTCGGGTCTTGCTGGATTCCAGGAAAGATTTCATTAAGAGGTATTATTCTTTCAAATGGAGGAGGTTTGCCATCTGGTATGAGGGCAAGGCCCTAGATCCTGTTTCCTGCCCTACAGAGACCCTGCTTGAATACCTTCTACACCTCTCTGAGTCTGGTTTCAAGGCCAACTCCATAAGGGTTCACGTCAGTGCAGTTAGTGCTTATCAACATGTAGAGGGTAAGCCCATCTCTGGACAGCCTCTAGTTGTTCTCTTCATGAGAGGTTTGCTTTTGTCATAGCCCCCTGTCAAACCTCCTCCTGTGTCATGAGACCTCAATGTCATTCCCTCCCAGCTGATGAAAGCTCCTTTCAAGCTACTAAATTCCTGCCATCTGAAGTACTTGACCTGGAAGGTCATTTTCTTGATGGCTGTTACTCCGGCTCATAGGGTCAGTGAGCTACTAGGTAGCGGATACACCTTATACTTGGTTTCATCACAACAGAGTAGTTTTCCGCAAGCACTCTAATTTCCTACCAAAGGTTGTGTCGGAGTTCCAACTGAACCAGTCGATTGTCTTGCCAACATTCTTTACACGACCTCATGCCCATTCTGGCAAGAGCACCATGCACGCTTTGGACAGCAAGCGAGCACTGACCTATTATGTAGAGAGGACACGGTCCCACAGACAGTCCACCCAACTTTTTGTTTCTTTTGATCCCAACAGGATGGGGGTTGCCATTGGGAAACGCACAATCTCTAATTGGCTGGCAAATTACATTTCTTCCACTTATGTCCAAGCTGGGCTGACTCTGGAGGGTCATGTCAAGACTCACAATGTCAGAGCCATGGCTGTGTCGGTAGCCCACTTGCGGTCAGCCTCCATTGAAAAAATTTGCAAGGCTGCAACGTGATCTTCAGTCCTCACATTCACATCTCATTACTGCCTGGAGCAGGATACCCAATGCGACAGTTGGTTTGGACAGACAGTGTTGCAGAATCTGTTAGAGGTCTAGAATCCAACTCCGCCCTCCTAGGCCCATTTTATTCTGTTCCAGGCTGCACTCTCACTCAGTTTGTATATAGTTTTAGGTTGATCTGAGTTATGTCTTCAACTTTGCTAGTCCAAGTTGACCAATGCTTGTTGTATTCGGTGAACTTGGATGCTAGGGATTCCCCACATGAGAATAAAGAGGCCTGCTTGTCCTTGGAGAAAGCGAAGATACTTACCTGTAGCAGATATTCTCTAATTACAGCAGGCCTTATATTCTCACAATCCCTCCCACCTCCCCTAGGAGTTGTCTCCTATTATTTTATTTTTTCATGTTATAGTATTTAACTTCCAGTAACTGCATCCTCGCAGTGGGCAGGAAGGCACTTGCGCATGTGCGGTGGAGCATGTCTCACGCTCCACAAAGCTCTCTAAAGCTTGTTATAAGCTCCAAACCAGGCAACAAGACGCTGCGTTACTCACTTGTGAGAATATATGTCCTGTTCGGAGAATACGTGCTATAGGTAAGTATCTTTGCTACTCAGGCTTAACGCATGCTAAAATGGAACTACCACCGGCCCAACGCGGCCGCCAGTGGTAGTTCCAGCTGGAGCACGTGCCATTTCCTGCCCTCTTGGAAAGTTTTTTCTCTAGCGCGGCGCTAACCCGACGGTAATTGGGCATTGCTGTACACTGCCCGGTTCAGTTTACAGCAGGAGCCCTTACTGCCACCTCAGTGGATGGCAGTAAGTGCTTCTCGCCGCGTTGCCATGCAGTAAGGGTTATCTTACTGTGTGGCCATTTTTAGGGGGGGGGGGGGGGGGAATTTTACCCATTGTGGTAAATAGGGCCCTAGCGCATGGGGAAAACAGCCCCCGCTGCTATCGCAGGGCTCTTTTCCCTGCAGCTTAATAAAAAGATCCCTCAGTGTTGGAGAATACATTTCTTACCAACTATTGCCACCTTTAAACTTAATAAACGTTCCCCTTTCCCACAATTTCCTAAATGGCCTGCAAAATGTAAGAGCAATCCCATGGGGTAAAAGCAAACCCAACAGTTTAATAAAGTTTCCAAAATTGTTGTATTTTTACAATCCCAAAAAGCATGGAAAAAGGTATTGTCCACTCCATATTGGCTTAACCACCCTTCCCGATCTATGAGCCTATATCTGATTGAAATAAGCTTGATGGAGGGACCGATATTGACATTCTCATAGGTCTGCACTGTGAACTGCTTGTGAAAACTCAGTAACCAATATTGCTATATGTGTTCCTAGGACAGCCCATGTCCCTCGACCACCGTTCTTGAATTAATTCATAATCTTTACCTTTCTTCAACTTTTCTATGGCCTTATCAGGGCTGTGCCAAGGGTCTCTGGCGCCCCCGGTGAAAATGATCGCTCACCACTTGCCACACTGACAGGAATTGTCAGCAATATTCTTAGAAACAAATTGCTATACATTGCAAAATAAGATAGCAGATGTAAATTCTCAAAGTGGACATATTCCAAACACTAAAATGAAAATAAAATGATTTTTTTCTACCTTTGTTGTCTGGTGACTTTCTTTTTCTGATCATGCTGGCCCAGTATCTGATTCTGCTGCTATCTGTCCTCTTAACTCCGTTTCCAGGGCTTCCTTTCCATTTATTTCGTTCCTTTCCTCCTTTCTTCTTCATTTCTGGTCCTCAGCTTCTGCCTATTTTCTTCATCCATGTGCAGTTTTTCTCCTCTCTTCCTTTTCCCTCATTTCATCTCCTACATCTCTCTTCCCTCCCCTTTATGTCCAGCAATTTCTCCTTTCTCCCTGATCCCTGCCCTGCAATCTATATCCATCCATGCCCATCTGTCCCCTGCCCCCTCCATTCATCCCTATCCAGCAATTCCCCTCTCTCCCTGAGCCCTACCCTCCCATCAATCCATGCCCATGTGTCCCTTGCCCCCTCCATTCATCACTGACCCTATCCAGCAATTCCCCTCTCTCCCTTCCATGAACCCTGCCCTTGCATGCTCCTCTCTCCACTGCCCTCCTGCTCCCATGTCCCAACTGCCCGCCCTCTTCTCCCCCCCCCTCCACCTTCCAACATCCCTTTCCTTTTTTTTCTTTTAAATTTACCTCAATCCAGCAGCGCAGGCGCAGCCTCAGTGAAGGAGGCGGCGCTCCCGAAGTGTCTACTGTCTAGCCTTCGCTTCGCTCATGTTCCGCCTTCTTCTGACGTCAAGGAAATGACGTCAGAAGAAGGCGGAACATGAGCAAAGGGGAAGGCTAGACAGCAGACACGTCGGGAGCGCCGCCTCCTTCACTGACGCTGCGCTGCCGGATGGAAGTAAAATTAAAAGAAGAAAAAAAGGAAAGGGATCTTCTTGCTGCGGGAGCGGGAGGGCGAGGTAAGCATGGTGCGGCGGCGCCCCCCAAAGGACGGCGCCCCCCCTGCCATGCTTACCCCGCTTACTGTATTGGCACGGCCCTGGGCCTTATATAAGTCCAACATGGTCACTTGGCTGAGAACTGTTTTGTCAAATACTTTGCACAGTTTATTACCCAGCCTAAAGAGGGTAATCTCCAGTAACCGAGAAATATTCATTTGATAAAGACTTCTTGTGCTTGCCCAATATAGATTCCCTAATACTGAAAAGAGCGATCTGCCCACTTTAATGGAAAATCAGCACCCCAATGAGCTCTCAAGGTATCATCCATTGCTACAGGTTCATATTTAAGAAAATTCAACATAAAACCGTAGACATTACCATGCTCACAGTGCATATAGAGAATCTTGGGTTAGTAAGATACACCAATAAATTATGCGCAAAAGCTGTGATTTTAAATGTCTGATCCCTCAAATATACCCCCTTGTGAGAGAGTCTATAGGATGCTGCTACTTCCCCTTAAGGATATTCCCTCACAGTGTCAGAGCCACCTTAAAACCAATAGTCTAGGTACAACAGTAGTCCAATGTACTACTTAGATTGTGAGCCCACTAGGAACAGAGCCAGTACCTGTAAAATGAAACTGTAAACCACTTAGGTCTACGTAGTATATAAATACTTGAATGAATAAAGTTTTACATAAACATATAAATGTTCCTAATACTCTTTAAAAATATCACAAATATCTTGATCTTTAGTAGCAGTCAAACCCACAGATATCTTTACTTTCAAATTATTTGGGGAGGGGGAGGTGGCCTCTCTATCAGTTTACCACTTTTGTTCCCATTTTTGTAATCATTATTTATAAGAAGCTCATTTGTGTAGCAGTTCATTCTCCGAGGACAAGCAGGCTGCTTGTTCTCATAGCTGGGTGACGTCCATGGCAGCCCCCCCGAATGGAAATCTTCATAGCAACAAAGGTTGCTAGAGCCTTCGAGTGCGCGCGGCCATCTTCCCGCCCGTTGCGCGAGAGTCCTGACAGTTCTTTTCTTTCCGCTGTAAGGGAGAGACTGCCTGCAGTCTCTCTCCGTGTGCCCCTGAAAAGAGCCTTCGTTTCACGGTCTTTTTTCCACTTTTTTTCTTTCGTTTTTTGCTCTGTGGAGCTGTTTTCTTTTAAAATAAAATTTTTTTAAAAACCCTTATTTCTTAGGTTTTTCCCTCTTAAGTTTCCTTTCGTTCCTGTTGCGGCCCTCTTAGGCCGCACGTACGCGTTTCTCCTTTTTGTGCCCTTCTTTTGGCACCATCGAGAACTTTGACTTCGCCGCCGCTATTTTTCCGTCCATGACATCGAGGATTCCCAGCGGCTTCAAGAAGTGTGGTCGATGCAACCGGGCAATCTCAGGTACTGATCCCCACTCATGGTGTATCCAATGCCTTGGGCCCGTCCATCGCCCAGACGCATGTAAGTTGTGTCTTAGCCTTAAAAAGCGGACACAGGCGTCGAGACTAGCTCAGTGGGACCGTCTGTTTGGAGCTTTGCCCGGGACTTCGGCGTTGACGTCGATATCGGTATTGCGGTCGGCGGCATCGATGTCGGCACCGGAGATGGCTTCGACATCGGGAGCACAGGTAATGGCTGTCCGGAGACCACCACACGCTGGGAGCAGTGAGCCATCGAGTGGGTCTCCACCTGCCTCGAAGACTCCTGCTGTGTAGGCCCACCGGGACCAACCACTTTTGGACCCGACCCCGAGGAGGCGTGTGGATTCCACATCCTCCTCGTCGGTACCGAGGTGTACCGATGACGTGCGTCGAGCGAAGGCTAAGAAGCATCGCCATCGGTCTCCTTCTAGACACGGTACCGGGAGCTCTGGGACGTCGAAGGATTTGGCACCCAGGATGCGTCAATGCCGGAAGGACTGCTCACCCTCCATTCAAGAGGTGTCGGTGCGTCGATCTTCGGACAGCCTGGTACTGCCTCCTCACCCTTTGCAGATTCTGCCTCCAACTCCTGCACCGGCCCCACAGCTTTTCCCGGCAGAGACTCTGGACGAGCGCATCCGAGCCATTCTTCCAGGTCTTCTGGAAGGGCTGCTGCATCAGTTTGTTCCGGTACCGGGGGTGCTTGCGCCCTTGGTACCGTTGATGGAAGCGGCAGCTGGCTCTGTGCCTGTGGTGAGGTCTCCAACGCCGGTACCGCGTGCGGTATCTGCATCGGCTGCCACCCAGGTTGACTCCCTGTCGACATCGCTGGAGGGAGCTTCATCGCTGCCGGCACGGGAGTCGACTTCTCGACATCGTCATCAAGGACGTGATTCCTCGGCGTCGAGACGGGCCCGGTTTCGGACTGCAGTCAGAGAACTCTTGCCCATACTGAGGAGGATGCCTCATGGGAGGAAGAGGAGGATCCCAGATATTTCTCTTCTGAGGAGTCTTGTGGTCTTCCCTCTGATCCTACTCCTTCTCCAGAAAGAAAGCTTCCCCCCCCCCCCCCCCGGAGAGTCTTTCTTTCTCTTCATTTTTCCGGGAAATGTCTGTTGGCATTCCCTTCCCTGCGGTGTCTGTGGATGAGCCCAGGACTGAGATGCTCGAGGTCCTTGACTATCCTTCGCCACCTAAGGAGTCATCCACGGTCCCTTTGCATAATGTCAAAAGTACATAAGTATTGCCATACTGGGAAAGACCAAAGTCCATCGAGCCCAGCATCCTGTTTCCAATAGTTGCCAATCCAGGTCAGAAATACCTGACAAGATCCCAAAAATGTACAAAACATTTTATACTGCTTATCTCAGAAATAGTGGATTTTCCCCAAGTTCATTTAATAACTGTCTATGGACTTTTCCTTTAGGAAGCCGTCCAAACCTTTTTTAAATTCTGCTAAGCTAACTGCCTTTACCACATTCTCTGGCAATGAATTCCAGAGTTTAATTAAGCGTTGAGTGAAGAAAAATTTTCTCCGATTCGTTTTAAATTTACTACATTGTAGCTTAATCACATGCCCCCTAGTCCTAGTATTTTTGGAAAGCGTGAACATACGCTTCACATCTACCCGTTCTACTCCACTCATTATTTTATAGACCTCTATCATATCTCCCATGAGCCGCCTTTTCTCCAAGCTGAAGAGCCCTAGCCGCTTTAGCCTTTCCTCATAGGGAAGTTGTCCCATCCCCTTTATCATTTTCGTTGCCCTTCTCTGCACCTTTTCTAATTCCACTATATCTTTTTTGAGATGCGGCAACCAGAATTGAACACAATATTCAAGGTGCGGTCGCACCATGGAGTGATACAAAGGCATTATAACATCCTCATTTTTGTTTTCCATTCCTTTCCTAATAATAGCTAACATTCTAATTGCTTTCTTAGCCGCAGCAGCACACTGAGCAGAAGGTTTCAACGTATCATCAATGACAACACCTAGATCCCTTTCTTGGTCTGTGACTCCTAACTTGGAACCTTGCATGACGTAGCTATAATTCGGGTTCCTTTTTCTCACATGCATCACTTTGCACTTGCTCACATTAAATGTCATCTGCCATTTAGACGCCCAGTCTCCCAGTCTCGTAAGGTCCTCTTGTAATTTTTCACAATCCTCCCGCGATTTAATGACTTTAAATTTGCTGATGACACAAAGTTATTCAATTACCTCACTAGTTACTCCCATCTCTAGGTCATTTATAAATATGTTAAAAAGCAGCGGTCCCAGCACAGAGCCCTGGGGAACCCCACTAACTGCCCTTCTCCATTGAGAATACTGACCATTTAACCCTACTCTGTTTTCTATCTTTTAACCAGTTTTTAATCCACAATAGAACATTACCTCCTATCCCATGACTCTCCAATTTCCTCTGGAGTCTTTCATGAGGTACTTTGCCAAACGCCTTCTGAAAATCCAGATACACAATATCAACCGGCTCCCCTTTATCCACATGTTTGTTCATCCCTTCAAAGAAATGTAGTAGATTGGTGAGGCAAGATTTATATCCATGTTGACTTTGTCTCATTAATCCATGCTTTTGAATATGCTCTGTAATTTTGTTCTTAACAATAGTCTCTACCATTTTGCCCTGCACCGATGTCAGACTCACCTTAAGGAGACATTGCTTAGGAACTGGATGAAACCACTAACTAATCCCACTATTCCCAAAAAAGCTGAGTCCCAGTATCGGATTCATGGAGAACCTGAATTGATGAGGACGCAGTTACCTCACGACTCTATGGTTGTGGATTCCGCTCTCAAGAGAGCCAGGAGTTCTAGAGATTTTGCCTCGATGCCCCCAGGACGAGAATCTAGAACTCTGGACTCTTTGGGGAGGAAGGCCTATCAGTCCTCTATGTTCGTGTCCAAAATTCAGTCTTACCAGCTCTACATGAGCATTCACATGCGGAACAATGTGAAGCAACTGGTGGACTTGGTGGATAAGCTCCCTGTGGAGCACACCAGGCCTTTTCAGGAGGTGGTCAGGCAGCTGAAGGCGTGTCGCAAATTCTTGTCCAACTGTTGATGTTGCATCCAAATCCGCTGCTCAAGGTATAGTGATGCTGCGTGCCTTTGACCTGGGCAATCGAACCCAGCAGCGGCTTGCGGATGTTCCTTGCTGGGGGGATATTTTTGGCGAGAAAGTTGAACAGGTGGTAGAGCAGCTCCACCAGTGGGAAACCGCCCTCGACAAACTCTTCCACCGGACGCCTTCAGCATCTACCTCAACAGGTAGAAGGTTTTTCCGGGGAAGGAGGACTGGTCCCTTTGCTTACAATAAGCGTAGGTACAATCCACCTTCCCGACAGCCTTCTGAGGCTCAGCCCCAGCGCGCTTGTTCGCGTCAACAGCATGCACCCAGACAGGCCCCTGCAGCTCCCCAGCAAAAGCAAGGGACGGGCTTTTGACTGGCTCCAGCTGAGCATAGCCGCCGTAAAAGTACCTGTGCCGGACGATCTACCGGTCGGGGGGAGGTTAAAAGTTTTTCACCAAAGGTGGCTTCTCATAACCTCCGATCGGTGGGTTCTTCAAATAGTCCGGTTAGGGTACTCCCTCAATTTGATCCAGCAGAGGCAGGTACTTGTAGAGGAACTCTCCGCCCTTCTTAGCGCCAATGCGGTTAAGCCTGTTCCACCAGGGCAAGAAGGGCTGGGATTCTATTCCAGGTACTTCCTTGTGCAAAAGAAAATGGGGGGGATGCGTCCCATCCTAGACCTAAGGGCCCTGAACAAATATTTAGTCCGAGAAAAGTTCAGGATGGTTTCCCTGGGCTCCCTTCTTCCCATGATTCAGAAAAATGATTGGCTATGCTCTCTGGACTTAAAGGATGCTTATACACACATCCCGATACTTCCAGCTCACAGGCAGTATCTTTGATTTCGTCTGGGAACTCGACACTTCCAGTATTGTATGCTGCCCTTTGGGCTCGCCTCTGCGCCCAGGGTGTTTACAAAATGCCTAGCGGTGGTTGCAGTGTCGCTACACAGACTGGGAGTGCACGTGTTCCCTTATCTCGACAATTGGCTGGTGAAGAACACCTCGGAGACAGGAGCTCTACGGTCTATGCAGATGACTGTTCAACTCCTGGAGCTACTCGGGTTTGTCATAAATTACCCAAAGTCCCATCTCCTTCCAGTTCAGAAACTAGAATTCATAGGAGGTCTGCTGGACTCACAGACAGCTCATGCGTATCTCCCCAAGGCGAGGGCAGACAATCTTCTGTCTCTTGTCTCCATGGCCATAGCGTCTCAGCTTATCACAGCTCGGCAGATGTTGAGACTTCTAGGTCATATGGCCTCCACAGTTCATGTGACTCCCATGGCTCGTCTTCACATGAGATCAACTCAGTGGACCCTAGCTTCTCAGTGGTATCAAGCCATAGGGGATCTAGAGGATGCGATCCAGCTGTCCACTGCTTTTCACAATTCCTTGCAATGGTGGACGATTCGATCCAGTTTGGTCTTGGGATGTCCTTTTCAAATTCCTCAGCCACAAAAAGTGCTGACGACGGATGCATCCCTTCTTGGGTGGGGAGCCCATGTCGATGGGCTTCACACTCAAGGTGTTCAGTCCCTTCAGGAAAAAGGTCTTCAAATCAACCTCCTGGAGTTGCGAATGGTCTAAAGGCTTTCAGAGATCGGCTGACCTATCAAATCATTCAAATTTGGACAGACAATCAGGTTTCCATGTACTACATCAACAAGCAGGGGGGCACTGGATCTTGCCCCCTGTGTCAGGAAGCCGTCCAGATGTGGCTTTGGATACGCCAGCATGGCATGCTTCTCCAAGCCATGTATCTGGCAGGCGTAAACAACAGTCTGGCCGACAGATTGAGCAGGATAATGCAACCTCACGAGTGGTCGCTCAACTCGGGCATACTCCGCAAGATCTTCTGAGCATGGAGCACCCCCTCGGTGGATCTTTTTGCCACTCAGCTCAATCACAAGGTCCCTCAGTTCTGTTCCAGACTTCAGGCCCACGGCAGACTAGCGTTGGATGCCTTTCTCCTGCATTGGGGGAAGGGTCTTCTGTATGCATATCCTCCCATACCTCTGGTGGGGAAGACTTTGCTTAAACTCATGCAAGACGGCGGGACCATTATTCTGATTGTGCCCTTTTGGCCGCGTCAGATTTGGTTCCCTCTTCTTCTGGAGTTGTCCTCCGAAGAACCGTGGCGATTGGACTGTTTTCCAACCCTCATTACTCAGAACGAGGGGGCGCTTCTGCATCCCAACCTTCCAGTCTCTGGCTCTCACGGCCTGGATGTTGAGGGCATAGACTTCGCCTCCTTGGGTCTTTCTAAGGGTGTCTCCCGAGTCTTGCTTGCTTCCAGAAAAGATTCCATGAAGAGGTGTTATTCTTTCAAATGGAGGAGGTTTGCCCTCTGGTGTGACAGCAAGGCCCTAGATCCTTGCTCTTGTCCTACACAGACCCTGCTTGAATACCTTCTACACTTATCAGAGTCTGGTCTCAAGACCAACTCTGTAAGAGTTCATCTTAGTGCAATTAGTGCTTTTCATTATCGTGTAGAGGGTAAGCCTATCTCTGGACAGCCTTTAGTAGTTCGCTTCTTGAGAGGTTTGCTTTTGTCAAAGCCCCTTGTCAAACCTCCACCAGTGTCATGGGATCTCAACGTCGTTCTCACCCAGCTGATGAAGCCTCCTTTTGAACCACTGGATTCCTGCCATCTGAAGTATTTGACCTGGAAGGTCATTTCTTGGTGGCTGTTACTTCAGCTCGTAGAGTCAGTGAGCTTCAAGCCTTGGTAGCCCATGCTCCCTATACTAAATTTCATCATAACAGAGTAGTCCTCTGTACGCATCCTAAGTTCTTGCCGAAGGTGGTGTCGGAGTTCCATCTGAACCAGTCATTTGTCTTGTCAACATTCTTTCCCCGTCCTCATATCCGCCCTGCTGAACGTCAGTTGCATACATTGGACTGCAAGAGAGCATTGGCCTTCTATGTGGAGCAGACAAACCCCTTCAGACAGTCCACCCAAATGTTTGTTTCTTTCGATCCCAACAGAAGGGGAGTTGCTGTCGGGAAACGCACCATTTCCAGTTGGCTAGCAGATTGCATTTCCTTCACTTACGCCCAAGTTGGGCTGACTCTTGAGGGTCATGTCACGGCTCATAGTGTTCGAGCCATGGCAGCGTCAGTGGCCCACTTGAAGTCAGCCACTGTAGAAGAGATTTGCAAGGCTGCAACGTGGTCTTCAATCCACACATTCATATCTCATTACTGCCTTCAGCAGGATACCTGATGCGACAGTCGGTTCGGGCAGTCGGTGCTGCAGATTCTGTTCGGGGTTTAGAATCCAACTCCACCCCCCTAGGCCCATGTTTGTTCTGTTCCAGGCTGCACTCTCAGATGTTTCTTCATAGGTCAATCCTTGTTATGTCCTCGCTGTTGCGAGGCCCAATTGACCTTTCTTTGTTGTTTTGAGTGAGCCTGTGGGCTAGGGATACCCCAGTCGTAAGAACAAGCAGCCTGCTTGTCCTCGGAGAAAATGAAGATACATACCTGTAGCAGGTATTCTCCAAGGACAGCAGGCTGATTGTTCTCACATACCCACTCGCCTCCCCTTTGGAGTTGTCTTTGTCCTTGTTTGCTTTGATATCGAACTGTCGGGACTCTCACGCGATGGGCGGAAAGATGGCCACCCGCGCGCACTCGAAGACTCTAGCAAGCTTTGTTGCTAGGAAGATTTCCGTTCGGGGGGTGCTGCCGTGGAAGTCACCCAGTTGTGAGAACAATCAGCCTGCTGTCCTCGGAGAATACCTGCTACAGGTATGTATCTTAATTTTCAAGGAGACTTATGTGTTTAGTAACAGAATCTTATTCTGAGGAGTAGATTGTTTCCCATATTGCTGATGATCCAACTGAACTTGTTTTTCTAAAAGCAAAATGTAACTATCTCGAGTTCTTTTTGTTTTTGTGACTAATATAACATATGATATCTGTGCGAAGGACTGCCTTCGCTGCTGGCCAATGTAAGCACGCATCCCCGCCTTCTATTTCAAGAGAAGATATTCCCTAAAAATGTCATCCTGATGTAAGCCCAAGGGAAATTTCCATGAGCCCATTCATTGGATGCCCTGCTACACCTTCACATCAACCCAAACCATTGCATGATCAAAAATCTCATATGGTCCAATATCTATATGTTCCCTTAAGATCAAGTGATCTTGAGACACCAATATATAGTCAATGCGGTACATAGTGTAATTGTCTCATGGTAAATGCCTATAGAGGCTAATTTTCAAAGCACATAGACTTACAGAGTTACATAGATTACTATGGGGCTCATTTTCAAAACAGAAAAACGTCCAAGAAATGTCGTATAGCACCATTTGAACGGATTTCTTCTCAAAACATTCAAATCGGTATTTTTGAAACTTGTTTTGCAGACGTCTATCTATACATTTTGTTTGCAGTGTGTCCAAATCATGGAGGTATATTAGGGGAGCTTCAAAGGTAGGATTAGGGTGGGCTTAGGACGTGCCTAACACTTCGATGTTTTACAGCCAACAATGTTTTAGAATAGGCCTGTTTTCAGAATGAATAAGGCACAAAAAGTGCTCTAAATGGCCAGATGACCACTGGAGGGTATTAGAGATGACCCCCCCCCCCCCCCACACTCCCCCAATGGTTACTGATCCCCTCTCACCCCCCAACATTTAAATAAAAATAGTGCTCACCAGCATGTATGACAGCCTCAGATGTTATTTGCCAGGTCCATTAGAGCAGCATACAGGAGTAGTGTAGTGGTGGGTGCAGTGCATTGTAGACAGGTGGACCCAGGCCCATACCGCCCTCTACCAGTTACACTTGTGGTGGAAACTGTGAGCCCTCCAAAACTCACTAAAACCCACTGTACCCACATATAGGTGCCCCCTTCACTCATAACGGCTATTGTAGTGGTGTACAGTTGGGAGCAGAGGGTTTTTGAGGGCTCAGCAGACAAGATAAGGGAGTAACGGTGAGATGTGTACCTGGCAGCATTTTTATAAAGTGACAGAAGTGCTCTCTAGGTTGCCCCATTGCTCTCCTGGGATGTTTAGGGAACCAGTCTGCTAAAAATGTTGACCCTTCCTACAATCCAGTGGCTTGATTTTCTACGTTTTTTTTATTATTTATTTATTTATTCAATTTTAATTTTACAAGCATACCAATCTTGTAACAGGAAAAAATTGGTCAAAGAAGGAAATACATCAAAAGCAAAATCATATTTTACAAAAATAATTTCTTCATCCCAATCAAAAGTCCACTTTTAGGGAGTTCAAAATCTACAATATGTTGAAGTAAAAGCAAGCAAATCATCTCAATTAAATGAAAGGTCAGACGTATTTAAGACATTATATTACTATTTCAAATGCTATCACTAGGTGGAACAACTGTTCCATCAGTCTTTCTCGCTGTAATAAACAATTCCAATTGGGCTGGATCAGAAAAGATACATTTTTCAGTTTGGTAGGTAATTAGACATTTGCACGGAAATTTTAGGAAAAAAGTAGCTCCCAAATTAATCACTTCTTGCTTCTTCTGCAAAAACGTTTTTCGGCGTAGCTGTGTTTCTCTTGATACATCTGGAAAAATATTAATTTTTAACCCCTAAAATACTTTATTACAATTTTATAGAATAATCTCAGTATCCATAGTTTATCAGGTAATAAAGCTACTGTGTGGCTGGCAGGGCTTGATCTGTGTCTGAGGTTTCTAATATAGCTGACACATCCAGGGGTTGGTGCTCCTGTTGTTGTTGTTTCCGTCGTATGGTCCCAGAGAGGATATAAAATATTTGTGTGAAAGGAGGCATATTATCCGCATTAATTTGAAGAATTTCTATAAGGTAATTTTTTAACATCTCTTTAGGGGCCATATTAGGCAAATATGGAAAATTCACAAACCGTAGGTTATTGTTTCTAGAAAAATTTTCCATATTCTCAGCTTTTTTTCGTAGGCTAATTAAACCTTTTAACATTACATTTTGAGTCTCTTGTATCTGCTGTATTTCTTTAGCTTGATTTTCCACCTGTGTATTTAAACGTTTAATTTTATCCTCTACACATTCTACTTCTTGTTTAAGTTTTTGTATCTGTGGTACCAAGGCTTTACTGAGATCTGCTATTAAATTCCACAGGCAGTCCAGTGTTACTTCAGGAGGTTTATTCTGAAATCGAGCAATTGAAACAGTTCCTACCTCCTGTTGCAGGAAAAGTCCTACCCTACTGGAGTTGATTTCTCCCTCCATTGATGTCCCAGACAGCGTATTCCTCACTCCATCGTGTTCTTCACTTGCCCTCGGTCTTTCTTCGTCCATTTCCCTTTCCGGTTTAGGATTCAGTGACACCGCTAGTGGAGGAGCAAATCCGCGTTGTGTTGGAGGGGGGGAAGGCGTTCGAATATCAGGGCTCAATGAAACTTCCAGCTCAAGGGATCCCAACATGCCTTCAACTCCGGTGGATGATCCCAGCGAGCCGCTCACCGGCGTACTTGCGTCTTGATGAACCCACTGCAAATAAGTATCAAGAGGGCCACTTTGAATGGGGGTTCTCGGTCGCTGGTGGGCTACGGCAGCGGCCTTCCCTCGCCTCTTCGGCATCTCAAGGTAAATTTGCTGGAATAAACCAGCAAGTGGCGAATAAGAAATTTGCAGGAGCTCAAAAAAATGCATCCGACCTATTCAGCGACCATTTTGAACTCCATTTTCTACGTTTTTAACTTGTACATCTTTTTTAAATGACCGGAAAGACAAATACACAGAGCACAAAACCTTGTTACTGTTAGGTTTTCAAGGCAGAAACTAGATTCGTGAGCCCTTGGACCACTGCTGTGGAGCGGCAGTGGCAAGCAAAACCACCCCCAAACCAGAGACAAGGCAGAACAGGACTGGAACCCCTGACTGGAGTTGCAGCTGAGGCAAACAAGCTGGAACAGGCAGAGCAGGAACAGCAGGACTTCACCTGCGCTTGACCACCGTTCCCCAGGAGTTGAGCCCCTGGGTGCAGGCGGCCGGCAGGACTTACAGGACAAGCCAGGAACTGGATACCAACTAGATACCAACTGAACAGGGACTGAGGGTCAGAGGGGAAAGGAATATACATTGGAAGCAAGACAGAATTCTGGGCTAGGACTCACAGACAGAAAATACAACATTAGGCAGGAAGTGGACAGGCTAAAGGACAAGAACTGAAAGCTGCCAGGCAGCCACTGAAAAGGGCACAAAGACAGGTAACAGCAAGGACTGAAAGCTGCCAAGCAGCCACTAGGGAAAAACATTGACAGACAAGAGGGCAAGACCAGAAAGCTGCCAAGGCAGCCACTAAGGAGGAAACTAGCAGAAAAAGCTAACAGCTAACCTACACACAGACTAACCAGGGACCAGACAAGGAAATGCAAACAAGAAACAAGACTAGAAAACAAGCAACAAAGTACAAGCTAACTACACAAAGACTAGACTAGAACCAAGCAAGGATTTCAGACAAGAAACAGAATAATCAGAAGTGTAACAAAGCACACCAACATACCAGGGACCTTAGACGATGCAAAGGCAAACACAGAAGTTTCCAGGTGGTTAATAAAGCCCATCAGCAGTTGAAGTTCAGCTCAGGAATCACAAGGCAGCTATGGGTGCTGTTCAGGCACAATCAAGAAAAGCAAATCTGGCAGCCCGGATTATCCGGACCGGGCTGAAGTCTGGAACATGTGACAGTCCATAGCATCCACCGGTTCTGGCCACCAGAGGGCGAGGTGAGCACAGACAAGGAAACAGTCACCATCGTGCCAGTTACAAATGGTATTTTCAGAAAAAAAAAATAGACATTTTGCGTTTTTGAAAATGGTCATGTTTTCTATTCAGATTTTGGATGTTTAGCGCAAAATGTCCAAAGTCCAACTTAGACATCATATCGAAAATACCCTTCCATTTAACTTTGCAAGCCTGTGTGCTTTGAAAATCAGCACCGTAATCTCTTACAAAGGGGTACAGTGTGCGCCAGACAAGTAACAAATCTAAAAGATTACATAGTAAGGGAAGTCCTTTGGTTTCATTAACCTTTTCCCAGTGGGGATTATGTGATTTGTTTATTGAAGGATCCAGGACTTAATTGAACTCTCCCATAAGTATGTTAGTTGTTTTTTTTGTTACATTTGTACCCCGCACTTTCCCACTCATGGCAGGCTCAATGCGGCTTACATGGGGCAATGGAGGGTTAAGTGACTTGCCCAGAGTCACAAGTTAAATCTGCATAAAATGTTTTATTGTATACTGCCTGCTTATGTGCACACAATCTCTCTGGGGTTTTGAGGCCCACACCATGAGTTATTCCCACTTCCAGAGGGCCATATAGAGCCTGAGAAATCTATTTTTCCTAAAAGCTTTGAAGCTCACTGTCCAAGATACTTTCAGGAAGTCCCACCAGTTATAAATTGTCGTGCTCAAACTGATTTTCAAGGTCATTGACCTTACTTTCCAATGCATCCACACTTGGTCCAATTTTTGCACTTTATCCTCCAAGGCCTATTCTATGTTGGCCCAAGCTGTCCAGATGTTTATTAAGTGCTTCAATTTGATCAAAGATCAGCTGAAACTTCTTATCTATGGTGGCTTCTGTGGTCCACATTGAACTTACCATCAGATTCGGAGGAGCAATGTGTTCTACCATTATGGGATCTCAGCAGGAGGGTTTATACCCAAAACATTCCATGATAGCACTATACAGTCAAGAGCAATATACTGTCAAAATTCTTTTCACAATTTTTCGCCATAAAAGCACCCAGCCTTCAACCCAACACCCACATCGCCTCTAAGAGTTATCACTTTTCCCCATGGATAAAACCAGTTCTGATTGCTGCCAATTTGCTCCCCACATGCTCTTTCTTCCTAACCCCCCCCCCCCCCCATTTCCCTGCAGCTGTCTTCTAACCCCTCTTTCTCTCCCCTCCCCTCTTTCTTCCTTTCTGCTGCCTAGTATCCCTCCCCTGTCTAGTATCCCTACCCATCTCCAACTCACATTCTCTCCCCATTAGTCATGTATAATGCAAACCCATTCATACCACATATAACCCAAACTTTCCACCTGTTCCAGATTCACTACCTCCTGTCCCTAGATATCAACACACACTTTCCATGCTTACACATCCAGTCTCCTTCTCCACACTCAGACTTAACAAACTATGTCCAAAATACTTCTCCAACAACTTGCCAGCCACAAACCAGTCCTGCTACCCCCACCCCTCATACCAGCCCATTGTTCTTCTCCTTCTCCCTTATTATTAAAATTATATATGCTTATGTTTATTAGATTACTCACAAATTGCAAATGTAACATTAATAATTATTCGATAAGAGCTCTCCACACCAGCTTTCTCCGGGAATCGAATTCCCTCAATGAGCAGCACTGCAAGGAAACTGCCAACCTTTATCTACCAAGAATCAACACCCGCTATTGCAGTTGAACTACTCCAGAAACAAACAGTGTAAATATCCATTGTGGGTGATGATCTTAACTGGCTCCAAGTTCAAATGAGGTTGTGTGCAGACATTGTACATTGGTCCATCTCCAGAAGTCACACAAAATGTCAGCAACAAACATGACAAAAAGGCAATGTACCTTCTACATAGAGTGCGAAACTTCGAGATGTCTGTAGAATTTTTCCACCAAGGGAGAGCAACACTCAAATTTACATCATAACTGAACCCTTAATCTGTATAAATTAGCATTCCAATCTGATGAAAGATACATCATAACATTATAAAGTGGCCATTTCAAAAGTAATCCCTGCTCCCTTAAAACAGAACTCACAGGCTCAAACTTCTATGATCACTTTTACTACTGAATAAAAGATATTTTCAAATGCATCCTATTATAAATTCAGATAATTATATATATTTATATTATATATTTTAAATTATTAGATTGAACTTGATGCTACTATGTCTACCCTTCAAGATAAGCAAAGAAAATTAAAAGATGTGGAAGAGCAGATACAAGAACTGCAAGATCAGTATGATAAGAGTGTTGGAGAAAAAGAGAGTCTAGGTAAGTACATTAGTGAATAAAATACTTGTTCACAGCATTTGATATTGTGTATTTTCTTTAAGGGTATACTTGACATAAACATTTTGTTTTGGTTTTGTTTCATTTACCCTATTCTGTGATTGCATTCATTTTATTTGATGTTTATTCTGGTTTACAAAGTAAGCATCACTTATGTGCCATACCAGGTAGGTAGCCTATCATGGTTTGTTATTGAAGGTTTAAATCCAATGTTTAGTTCTTGGAAATGTGACATTTTATGCTTTCATTTTTCTTTGTAGTATAACATAAATAACTAAAAATAAAGGTTAAAAAAAAACTCATCTCAAGCCAGACTTTCTCCTGGAGACCTGTTGGTATTTGGGGATATGAATATCCATGCTGAGAATCTGGTGTCCTGAGTTAAGGACTTTCTCTTACTTTTGGAGATCCACAGTCCCAGTGTACATACAGTGGTGGAAATAAGTATTTGATCCCTTGCTGATTTTGTAAGTTTGCCCACTGACAAAGACATGAGCAGCCCATAATTGAAGGGTAGGTTATTGGTAACAGTGAGAGATAGCACATCACAAATTAAATCCGGAAAATCACATTGTGGAAAGTATATGAATTTATTTGCATTCTGCAGAGGGAAATAAGTATTTGATCCCCCACCAACCAGTAAGAGATCTGGCCCCTACAGACCAGGTAGATGCTCCAAATCAACTCGTTACCTGCATGACAGACAGCTGTCGGCAATGGTCACCTGTATGAAAGACACCTGTCCACAGACTCAGTGAATCAGTCAGACTCTAACCTCTACAAAATGGCCAAGAGCAAGAAGCTGTCTAAGGATGTCAGGGACAAGATCATACACCTGCACAAGGCTGGAATGGGCTACAAAACCATCAGTAAGACGCTGGGCGAGAAGGAGACAACTGTTGGTGCCATAGTAAGAAAATGGAAGAAGTACAAAATGACTGTCAATCGACAAAGATCTGGGGCTCCACGCAAAATCTCACCTCGTGGGGTATCCTTGATCATGAGGAAGGTTAGAAATCAGCCTACAACTACAAGGGGGGAACTTGTCAATGATCTCAAGGCAGCTGGGACCACTGTCACCACGAAAACCATTGGTAACACATTACGACATAACGGATTGCAATCCTGCAGTGCCCGCAAGGTCCCCCTGCTCCGGAAGGCACATGTGACGGCCCGTCTGAAGTTTGCCAGTGAACACCTGGATGATGCCGAGAGTGATTGGGAGAAGGTGCTGTGGTCAGATGAGACAAAAATTGAGCTCTTTGGCATGAACTCAACTCGCCGTGTTTGGAGGAAGAGAAATGCTGCCTATGACCCAAAGAACACCGTCCCCACTGTCAAGCATGGAGGTGGAAATGTTATGTTTTGGGGGTGTTTCTCTGCTAAGGGCACAGGACTACTTCACCGCATCAATGGGAGAATGGATGGGGCCATGTACCGTACAATTCTGAGTGACAACCTCCTTCCCTCTGCCAGGGCCTTAAAAATGGGTCGTGGCTAGGTCTTCCAGCACGACAATGACCCAAAACATACAGCCAAGGCAACAAAGGAGTGGCTCAGGAAGAAGCACATTAGGGTCATGGAGTGGCCTAGCCAGTCACCAGACCTTAATCCCATTGAAAACTTATGGAGGGAGCTGAAGCTGCGAGTTGCCAAGCGACAGCCCAGAACTCTTAATGATTTAGAGATGATCTGCAAAGAGGAGTGGACCAAAATTCCTCCTGACATGTGTGCAAACCTCATCATCAACTACAGAAGACGTCTGACCGCTGTGCTTGCCAACAAGGGTTTTGCCACCAAGTATTAGGTCTTGTTTGCCAGAGGGATTAAATACTTATTTCCCTCTGCAGAATGCAAATAAATTCATATACTTTCCACAATGTGATTTTCCGGATTTAATTTGTGATGTGCTATCTCTCACTGTTACCAATAACCTACCCTTCAATTATGGGCTGCTCATGTCTTTGTCAGTGGGCAAACTTACAAAATCAGCAAGGGATCAAATACTTATTTCCACCACTGTAGCTTTCCTTTACTTAGATTTGATCTTTTTGTAAAGGGACTCACTTAGAAACCTCTTATGATTCCTATACTCTGGATGTATCACTATTTAGCAGACTTCATTGTAGCCTTTAGTTTCTTGGCCTCATGAAATTCTCTTCTGATTGATGTTCACTCAGAAAGCTCTTTCCACAAATTTAAAATAGATGTGAAAAGATGGTTATTCTGGCTCTCAATAATGATGTTCAGAGTGGCCCTCATCCCTGTCTCTAATATAAATATTTAATACTAGTAAAAAAGGCCCGTTTCTGACACAAATGAAACGGGCGCTAGCAAGGTTTTCCTCGGAGTGTGTATGTTTGGGAGAGTGTATGTGAGAGTGACTGTTTGAGAGTCAGAGTGAAAGTGTGAGTGTGTGTGTGTGAGAGAGAGAGTGAGTCTGGGTGTGAGTGTGTTTGTGAGAGAGTGTGTGTGTGAGAATGAGAATGTGTGCAAGTGTGTATGTGAGACACAGTGTGTGAGAGAGTGTGTGTGTGTGGGCGAGAGAGAGAGAGTGTGTATGAGACACAGATTCTCTGTGAGAGTGAGTGTATGAGACCAAGCGAATGTGTGAGTGACTGTGTGGCACATAGAGAGTGAATGTGATACAGTGTGAGACAGAGTGTGTGAGAGTGAGAGTCAGAAAGACATTGTATATGAGAGAGAGAGTGTGAGCCCTGCCCTCCCAATCCATGCCCATCTGTCCCCTGCCCCCTCCATTCATCCTTTTCCAGCAATTCCCCTCTCTCCCTGAGCCCTGCCCTCCCAATCCATGCCCATCCATGCTCCTCTGTCACCTGCCCCCTCCATTCATCCCTATCCAGCAATTCCCCTCTCTCCCTGAGCCCTGCCCTGCAATCCATATCCATCCATGCCCATCTGTCCCCTCCATTCATCCCTATCCAGCAATTCCCCTCTCCCTGAGCCCTGCCCTGCAATCCATATCCATCCATGCCCATCTGTCCCCTCCATTCATCCCTATCCAGCAATTCCCCTCTCTCCCTGAGCCCTGCCCTCCCAATCCATGCCCATCCATGCTCCTCTGTCCCCTGCCCCCTCCATTCATCCCTTTCCAGCAATTCCCCTCTCTCCCTGAGCCCTGCCCTCCCCATCCATGCTCCTCTGCCCCTGCCACCTCCATTCATCCTTTTCTAGCAAGTCCCCTCTCTCCCTTCCATGACCCCCCCCCTCGCATCCATGCTCCTCTCTCTCCCATGTCCCAGCCTGGCCCGCCCTCTTCTCCCCCCCCTTCGCATCCATGCCCCCCCCCTTCGCATCCATGCTGTCGTTTCTCCCCTGCCCTCCCGCTCCCATTGTTCAACTTTACTGCCCACCCTCTTCTCTCCCCCCAACATCCCTTTTTTTTTCTTCTTTTTAAATTTACCTGTGGCGGTTCCGGCAGCGCAGCGTCAGGGAAGGAGGCAGCGCTCCCGACGTCTAGCGTTCCCTTCGCTGTGTTCCGCCTTCTTCTGACGTCATCCTTGACGTCAGAAGAAGGCGGAACACAGCGAAGGGAAGGCTAGAGACGTCGAGAGCGCCGCCTCCTTCCCTGACGCTGCGCTGCCGGAATTGTTTGGTTTTTTTTCCGCCCTCGACGTCATGACGTTTGACGCTAGGGCGGGGCAGAGACGGCTGGCTGGCTTCACACCACGAATCCACGAACCCTACAGGGAGTGTTTGAGTGGCTTCAGAACGTTCACGGTGCGTTTTATTATATTAGATTGTTGTCCTATGTAGTCCCTCCCTTTTTATATATATGATATAGGGGTCCTTTTACTAAGGTGCGCTAATAGATTTAGTGTACGCTAATGATTAGCAAGTGCTAAATGATAAGATACCCATTAAATTCCTATGGGCGTCTTATTTAGCATGCGCTAAATCTGGTAGCACACCTTAGTAAAAGGACCCTGTAGTCCTTTGCCTTGTATTTATTTATTTAGTTATTTGTTACATTTATATCTATTTGTAGGCTCAATGTGGCATACATAGTACCGGAGAGGTGTTACAGACTCCAGTGTAAACAAATACAAATTGATGTTGTGGTAAGATAAAGTTCATGTGGCACAGCCACGTTAGGGAATCGTACAACGGAAGAGTTGTGTTATGTTCATTACGTTCTTTAGTTTTGTTGTGTTGCAAAGATCTGGCATTTATGTTGGATCGGTAGGGTATGCCTTTTTAAAACAGGTTAGTTTTTAGTGTTTTCCAGAAGTTTAGGTGGTCGTTCGTAGTTTTCAAGGCTTTTGGTAATGCGTTCCACAGTTGTGTGCTTATGTAGGAAAAACTGGACGCGTAAGTTGATTTGTATTTGAGTCCTTTGCAGCTTGGGTAGTGCAGATTTTGGTACGTTCATGTTGATTCGGATGTGTTTCTAGTTGGTAAGTCGATCAAATCTGTCATGTATCCCGGAGCTTCACCGTAGATAATTTTGTGAACCAGAGTGCAGATTTTGAAAGCAATGCGTTCTTTGATTGGGAGCCAGTGTAGTTTTTCGTGAAGGAGTTTTGCACTTTCAGATTGCTTTTTTCCGAAGATAAGCCTAACTGCCATATTTTGAGCGGTCTGAAGTTTCTTTACGGCTTATTCTTTGCATCTCGCATAAATTCCATTGCAGTAGTCTACATGGCTTAGTACCATTGATTGTATCAGGTTGCGAAATGTTCCCCTCGGGAAGAATTGTTTCATGCGTTTGAGTTTCCACATTGAGTGGAACATTTTCTTTGTTGTGGATGTCACTTGGCTCTCTAGTGTTAAGTAGCGGTCCATTGTAATGCCAAGGATTTTCAGGCTGAGAAGGGGAGCATGTAATCTGGGGTGTTGATAATTGTGGGGTTATCCACGCTGTGTAGGGATGAGAGGATGAGACAGTGTGTTTAGTTTTAGTTGAAATGCATTTGCCCAAGAGTCCATGATGTTCAAGCTGATCTTGATTTCATTGGTGATTTCTGTCAGTTTAGATTTGTAAGGAATGAATAGTGTGACATCGTCTGCATAGATGAAAGAGTTAAGGCTTTGGTTGGATAAGGACTTGGCTAGTGGGGTCATCATTAGGTTGAAGAGGATTGGTGATAGCAGTGATCCTTGTGGTACTCCGCAGTCTGCTTTCCACGGTGATGATATGTTTGAGTTTGATTTTACTTGATATGTTCTTGTGGTTAGGGAACCCTTGATCCAGCTGAGTATGTTTCCACCAATCCCTAACTTATCTAGTAATCTTATTAATATACTAGTAAAAGAAGCCCGTTTCAGAGCAAATGAAACCGGCGCTAGCAAGGTTTTTGTCGCCAACTCCCCCCTCCCTCCCTCCCTGGCCAACCCCTTCATTGTTCTGGCATTGCTCCGCCCCCAACGTCATGACGTTTGACGCGAGGGCGGGGCCCTAAGCGATTTCCCACCCCCCGCCTCCCTGCCTCCCTCCCTGCCAACCCCTTCGTTGTTCTGCCATTGCTCTGCCCTCGAGGGCGGGGCCCGGAGCGATTTCCCACCCCCCGCCTCCCTGCCTCCCTCCCTGCCAACCCCTTCATTGTTCTGCCATTGCTCCGCCCTCGAGGGCGGGGCCCGGGGCGATTTTGGTGGCTTCACCACCACGAACCTTCGAACCTTTTTGAAGGAAGTCAGAGCTTGGCTTCACTGACGTCAGTGTCCTCAGAACGTTAAGGGTGAGTTTATTATAGTAGATTATGGTTTACCATGTCGAATGCACTAGACATGTCGAATTGGAGGAGAAGGATGTTTTTGCCCATTGCTATTTCCTGCTAGGCTAGGAGATTGAGTAGTACTGTTTCTGTGCTGTGGAGGGGGCGAAAACCTGACTGTGATTCGTGTAAATTTGTTTATATAATCTGTAAGTTGTTTGGCTACCATGCTTTCCATCAGTTTGACTGACAACGAAATGGATGCTACTGGACAGCAGTTAGTGGTTTCATTTGTTTTTTTTCTTGGTGTCTTTTGGTATTTGAGTGAGTAGGATATTGCCATTTTCCTTAGGGAAGAGACCTTGTTGAAGCATGTAGTTTAGGTGGGATGTGAGGTCTACTATGAAGCGGTCAGGGGCGGATTTCATTATGTAGTTGGGACAGGTATCTAGTTTACAGTGAGTGTTGGAGAACCTGCTGATCGCCTGTGCAACTGCATCGATGGTAAGGAGGGCGAATTTTAACCAGGTTCGGTCAGCCGGTATTCTCCAGTGGTTGGGTCCAACTCATTAAGGAAGATTTTGATGTCAGTGTTGTCCTGAGGTAGCATGTTGTGTAGGTTTGCAATTTTTTCATTGAAATACTTAGCAAGTTTGTCTGCAGATGGGATGTCTGTATTCGATGTAGTGACCAAGTTGGTGTCTAGGAGTTTGTTCACGAGTTGGTATACTTTCTTCGTGTCTTTGTAATCTGTCCCTATTTTAGTTTTATAGTATGATCTTTTGGTCTGTCTTATTGTGTATTTGTATTTTCTTTGTGATTGTTTCCATGTGTTGAGTGTGTGTTCGTCTTTTGTTTTTCTCCATGATCGTTCGAGTTTCCTGGATTGTGTTTTTAGCTTTTTCAGTTCATCATTGATATGCTTACGTGAAGTTCTTGTTCATAAGGGTGCTATTTCATCTAGTATGCATTTGCATCTTTTATCCCATTCCACGAGGTAATATATGGAGTCTATTTGTGCTGTCCATTCATCGTTGTATATCTGTTGCCAGAATGTTTTTGTGTCTATTTGACCTCTTGTGCTGTAGGATGTGTGTTCTTGTGTTTGGTGTAATCCCTTCTTCTGCCAGTGTAGGGATAAATTTAATTCATAGTGATCAGTCCAGGGTGTTTCTGTCCATTTAATATCTGTTATTATTAGGTTCTGGTCTGTTGAAAGTTTGTGTGAGATAAGATCAAGTGTGTTCCCTTTGACGTGGGTTGCTTGCATTTGTGGCCATTTGAGATCCCATAGGTGGAGGAATTCCTTACATTTCCGTGCGTTGATTGAGTTTGGGTCTTCTAAGTGGAGGTTGATGTCTCCTAATACTAGTACATTGGAGTTGGTTACACATGTGTTTGAAATGAAGTCCATGAGGTTAGTCTGGCCTTTGTTCCAATTACCTGGAGGTCTGTAAAACATGACACAATTCAAATGATCGTGTAGGGTTTTGTTGTGGATTCTGATTGAGGCAATTTCAAGTTGAGGTGTCATGGACTCGGCAGTGGTTTCAGTGGTAAAGTGGGATCGATAGAGTAGTGCTATGCCTCCGCTTCTCTTTTCCTTTCTAGTCCAGTGTGTAATTTTGTATTCTGGAGAGCACAGGTCTAGGATTATGGGGTCCTTTTGGTCGTGGATCCAGGTTTCATTGATGAAGAGTAGGTCAAGGTTTTCTGCCATGATCCAGTCTGTTGGTATTGCTGTTTTGTTTACTGCAGATCTGGCGTTGATGTAGTCCACTTGGATTGTTTGGAATGGGTCTTCTGCATCTGGTGTTGTGTGGACTTTTATTAGTTGTCGTTTCTTTGTTGAAGTGATTTTGTTTGGACCCTTCTTTGCATTCTGTGGTGGTAGTCCGCATGTTGTTGTTATTCCTTTGTTTAAGTTGTTGTCCGTTTGATGAGGTGTGGTGTATCTGATCAATCTTTGATGATTGTATAGTATGCGTATAATGTTACTTTCTGCAAGGGGGTGGTTAGTGTTAAGTGGATCAGTGTTATTAGGAGTAGTTTGAAGGTATTCATTTTGGTTTCTTTCGCTGTGGGCTACTAATAAGACCAAGTTTTGATGACTGGATGCATGATAAGGCTTTTTTTCTTTGGAGTGGTCTGGTGTTCTGGTCTTGTGTGTCATTTCTGGCTTAGTCTTTGGTT
Source organism: Microcaecilia unicolor (assembly GCF_901765095.1). Classification (NCBI taxonomy): domain Eukaryota; kingdom Metazoa; phylum Chordata; class Amphibia; order Gymnophiona; family Siphonopidae; genus Microcaecilia; species Microcaecilia unicolor. Next base: position 326,187,658 of record NC_044032.1, on the reverse strand, counting down.
AATATAGTGGGGTTATATATGTGAGTGTGCATGAGGTTAGTGCATGACTTGGTTTTTGTTTGGGTATGACTGTTTGAGATCTTGTCTGCCTGCACTATTTCTCAGTATGTTTTCCTTGGGTTAGGCAATTTGTGGCTGTGTGTTACCTTTTGTTGGGCTGTTTTGGGCCACTTTCATTGTGTGCCTCGTTAGTTGATGAATTTGATCTGCGGTTCAAAATTCCCTTACATCATGCCGTTGATTTTCTTGCCACTGACTTAAGAAGAGGGTTTGCCTTTCAAGCTGTTGAGATCAGTACTGGGTCAGGTTTTTCTTGATTTTCTTGTCAGCTGTTCTGACCAGTCGCTTTTGTTTGTTTATTTTCTAGATTAGGTGAGGAGTCTGTTCTTGTATGAGGGGAGGCTAGAGGTATAGAGACTATTCGGTATGAAAGCTGTGCTGAAGTCCTCTCTTTACTGACTTAAGAAGAGGGTCTGCCTTTCAAGCTGTTGAGATGTATTGGATCAGGTTTCAGTGATAAGATAATGAGCAGAGGAGATGGGAGGGGGGAGAGTAGCTCTGAGTCAGGGTCCTCCCTCAATCAGTCTCTTAGCAATTAATTGCTTCCCATCCTCCTTGCCCAGAGGATTTTCAGGGCTCAGTTTTCTGGCTTTGGCTGGAGGAAGAAGGGGGGGGGGGGGACCAGAGCACCTTCAAGGTAATTAGCACAGAGGTGTGATAAATGCAACACAAAGAACTCAATTTGGGAGATTCTGTCTCACTCTGATATCCTGCTTCAAAGTTTCTGATCAATTCTGCAACAGTCACTTTAAGCTAATTTCATTTCTTAATCCTTCTTATGCTTGCTTAAAATGTTAAAATCTTCATAGATTTGCCAATACAAAACAGTTTTACTCCTGACTTCTCTGGCTGCCTTTGATTGCTGGCAACGCAGAGGGGTGGGATTGCTCTTGAGCAGGGAAAGGTGCTTGAAAGAAAAAAGGAAGGTACTTGACTTGATTACTCTTAGGAATGTGGACAGTGCTAGCACAGTCTCTCAAAGATTCTGGTTTTAAACTTCCACAGATCTTCTGTTTTTTTCATAACTTTAACTTTTCTGATAAAGTTGATCCAGATTCCTTGATCCAGATTCCCAAGATATCAACTTGAATGGTAGCATATAAAGAATTAAAATAAATAAATAAATAAATAAATAAGCAACCTGAGTATGTGAAACATCACTTTATATATTCAAGTTAAAACTTATAAAATTCCTTGGGGGGTTATGTTCAATTTTACGTGTTCCCAGGAGAAGAGAATGGGCAGAATTGAGGTAGGATCAATATTTATGTATATAATCTAAAACTATATGCATATGTGACAGTTCTTACCAGCACATATACACACAGGTATAACTTTAAGCAGGAGCTTTGTGGGTAGGCTATTTTATGATGGCTTTGTGAGTGAGTAACATAGTAACAGGCATCCCTAGAAACACTCCCTTACTGAGGTTACAGTTCAGCCACCGTACATTAAGTGGTGCTAAACCTGCCATTTCAGAGGCTAAACTGCAAAGCCAATATAATATAGGGACGTTAGGCTGCCTGGCCAGGAGGGTGGGGCTAAGCAGTGATCAGGAAGTAAAAAACCCGGGGCAGAACAGAACAGAGAGGCCTTGGGAGGAGAGAAGCTGCCCTAAAGTGTAGGTCTCCACTGCTTATGTGTAAGCTATCCAGTGCTTTTTTGTAGGAAAAAAGGTACCGGTACTCATTATTGGTGGAGGTCACCATCTATGGCTCCGCCCCTGTGGTAGTCACACCCACAGTAGCCACACCCCCGTATACCAGCCATGGCGCATATAAACAGGTGTCATTGAAAATACTATACCGATATAGGAGAAATAAATAACTTGTGATTTTTTTTCATTATAAATAATTTCTGTAAGCTGTTACAGCTCCAGTATACCCATTGCAAAATAAGACAGCAGATGTAAAGTCTCAAATTGGACATATTCCAAACACTAAAATGAAAATAAAATTATTTTTTCTACCTTTGTTGTCTGGCGACTTTGTTTTCTGATCATGTTGGTCCCAGTCTCTGATTCTGCTGCTTTCTATCTGTTCCCTTAACTCTGTTTCCAGGGCTTCCTTTCCATTTATTTCTTTACTTTCTTCTTAATTTCTTGCTCTACATCCATAGGTAAAAGCTGGGTCCTTCGCGGACTAGACTGGAGGAGGTATAGTGGATCTAGCTTTTACCTATTTTCTCCATCCATGTGCAGTTTGTCTCCTCTTTTCCCTTTCTCTCATCTCCATCAGTATGCATCTCCTTCCTCTTTCTTCCCTTCCATCCATCTATATGCATCTCCTTCCCCTCTCTTCCCTCTCATCCATCCATGTCCAGCATTTTTCCTCTCCCTCCTCTATGTCCAGCATTTCTCCCCTCTCCTCCCCTCCATCCATGCTCATCTCACTTCCTCTGTCTTCCCTGCCCTCCATCCATGTCCAGAATTTCTCCTCTCTCCCCTAAATCCATGTGCATTTCCTCCTCTGTCTTCCCTCCCCTCCATGTCCAGCATTTCTCCTCTCCCCTCCCCTCCCCTCCATCCATGTTCATCTCACTTCCTCTCTCTTCCCTCCCCTCCATCCATGCCCAGCATTTCAACTCTCTCCCCTCCTCTCCATCCATGTGCATCTCCTTCCTCTGTCTTTCCTTCCCTCCAACATTTCTCCTCTCTTCCCTGCCCTCCATCCATGTCCAGCATTTCGCCTCTCTCCCCTCCCCTCCCCTCCATCCATGTGCATCTCCTTCCTGTCTTCCCTCTCCTCCATCCATGTCTAGCATTCCTCCTGCCCTCCCCTCCATCCATCCATGTCCAGCAACTCTCCTCTCTTCCCTGTCCTCCCCTCCCATCCATGTCCAGAGATTCTCCTCTGCGCTCCCCTCCCATCCATGTCCAGTCATTCTCCTCTCTCCCCTGCCCTCCCCTCCCATCCATGTCCAGCGATTCTCCTCTGCCCTCCCTTCTATGTCCAGCAATTTTCCTTTGCCCCCTAGCCTCCCCTCCCATCCCATCCATGTCCAGTGACTCACCTCAGCCTCCACCTTTCCCCCTTTTCAGCCCCCAAGTTCCAGTTCCAACCCCAGCCACACCTGCCCGCCCTCAGCTCCTCGACAGCCCTCCTTTCCGTTCCTGCTGCCGCCCTGCAGTGGCAGTGAAAACAGCAGGCTCGCCTCCAGCCTTCCCTTCCCTCTCAGTGTACTGTCCCGCCCTCGCAGAAACAGGAAATACATCAGAAAAGGGCGGGACAGTATACTGAGAGGAAAGGGAAGGCTGGAGGCGAGCCTGCTGCTTTCACTGCCACCGCCATGACTTGAGGTAAAATAAAAGATTTAAGCACAGGGCGGTGGCAGGAATGGAAAGGAAGGCTGTCAGGGAGCTGTGGGCAGGTAGGTGAGCCGGCCCTGGGACAAAAGGTACCGGCACAAAAAAAGTACTGAAGCTATCAGAACCTGCCTAAGGTAGGCTAAGCTTTAGTTTGAGTTTTACAAGAATGGTGTCCTTGATGGAAGCAAACCTGTGTGGTGAAACCCTACAAATAGCGGTGTGTATGTGTGTGTACTGTGGTCTTAAGGTCTGTCAGCTACAGGCATGTGTAATGTTTGCCTCTGAACCTAAAGAGACTTTATTCTTTACTTTGCTGTACCTGTGAAGTAACAGGATTCAGTGTTTGGTTAATAAAGGGTTTTTTGTTCATTTCTCCCTTGTCTGGCTGTATTTATTGAAGGCTTCCAGCACCAATTAGGCTCACACAATCACAAGCATATATGTTGCCTTTCCTAAATAAGCGTGTTCTATTTTAAAATGTTATATGAAAAAAGGTTCCTATAGGCTTGGTTCCTATCATTTTCCATGTTAGAAAAATAAAAGAAACTTTTACTCCAACAAAAGGTATGGAGATTGTAAGGTCAACTTGACCAGCTTCTGTTCTGAGCAGGTATAAATGCATGTGCTGTCGAGTCCTTGGAAAGGCCAATTAAAACAATGTATTGTAAACTCATCCTTGCAAGAATGGGTGCGTGTCCCTGTGGCTGTAAACTGTGAGCCAACACACACACACACACACACACACACACACACACACACACACACACACACACACACACACACACACACACACACACACACACACACACACACACACACACACACACACACACACACACACACACACACACACACACACACACACACACACACACACACACACACACACACACACACACACACACACACACACACACACACACACACACACACACACACACACACACACACACACACACACACACACACACACACACACACACACACACACACACACACACACACACACACACACACACACACACACACACACACACACACACACACACACACACACACACACACACACACACACACACACACACACACAATTCCACAGTTACATTTAAGTGTCTGCCCCTAAGTTGTTCTCATTGGCCGATGGTCACCTGCCTATCCGCTAGTGTTCTGTGTAACAGCAGCTGGGACTTCTCACTCTCTTCCTAACTGTAGTTTCTTTGTTCATAGTTCCCACTTCCTGACCTTGGGCTCTCACACATCTCCCTTTATGGGCTCATGCAATAATTTATCTCAGCTCTGGGGCCTGACTAAAGTTTTTCCCTTGTCTCAGTAGTTTTACAAGCCCCTTTCCTCTCCCTTCTCCTGTTCCTGCTTCTGCTTCTTACAGAAAAACACAAGTCTTTTAGTATAATAATTCAAACAGCTATAATGTACTTCTCTCTGTTACAAAAGAGCTAGTTAGAGCCTGAACTATACACCCACACCTATGGAAACACAATATATTTATTTATTTCCCACAACTCCCCTCTTGCTCCAAATGCCTTTTTTTTCAGGCATTTCACCACATGGAACTCCAATCTCATGGAAGTGAATGTTATAAAAATATTAATCTGTGATAGGAAAATCCAGTTGGACCTCTGTAGGATAGTGACATTACCACTCCTTGCATTGCTGGTGCAAGGGTATTAGGTGCCTATGACGGAGTGAGTGGTATAGAAGCAGGTGCCCATGGGAACATTCCCTCAATAAGGTTGTAATTTGGCCACCTTACGGCAGGTGGCTCTAAACTATGTCATGGCAGAAGCAGAGTCAGTATAGATAGGGATCTTAGGCTGCCTGGCCAGGAGGGTGGGGCTCAAGAGGAAGTAAAAGCAGAAGCGGAGCCAGGATGAGCGAGGTTGACGGTGCAGGGGGAGCGAGAACAGACTTCCGCCAGCGCACATTTCCAGTGCAACAGGATGAAAAAAAAATAGGCGCCGGCACCGGCAGAACTCTGTTTGGGGGAGTGGCCACTCCCCTGGTGCCCCACCTAACTACGCCACTGAGTAAAAGCCCTCTGGCAGAACAGAACAGAGAGGCCTTGGGAGGAGAGAAACCACCCTGGAGTGTAGGTCTCTGCTGCTTATGTGTAAGCTACCAGAACCTGGCTAAGGTAGGCTAATCTTTAACTTTAGTTTTACAAGAACCCTGTCTGTGAGGTCTGGCTGGAGACGGACCGGTGTTGTGAAATCCTGCATGTAGCTAATATGTATTGTGGGCTTCTTGAGACCTGTCAGCTGCAGGCCTGTGTGAAGTTTGCTTTTGAAACGAAAGAGACCTTATTCTTACTTTGCTGGGCCTGTGAGATAACATGATTCATTGTTTAATAAAGGAGTTTTGTTTCATTTTTTCCTTGTCTGGCTGTATTTTATAAAGGCCTCCCGTTGCAACCCCGCTCATATAATCACAGTTCCCTAAGCAAATCTTCAGCCTTGTGCTCCCATTGATTAACTTCAAGGCCCTAGGCATCCCTTGAGCTTTGATGAACTCACCTCAATTCCACAACTTCCAGAAAAGTCCTGTAAAACTGCATAATTGGACATTATGGAAATGGCACCCAAAGTTAGGCACTGTTAAGGTCCGCGCTCAGCATCAATTTTATAAAGGTCGCTTAGTGCTAAGCAACTTTTAGAGAATAGCGCTTATTGCGGATTCCCACGCCAAACTTTGGGCATAAGAACTTGCGCCTCCTGAAACCTGGTGTAAATGCTGGTGTGCAACTAATGGAAGCTGGGTGCATAAATGATCCTATTCTATAGCACTGTGCTTAAATTTTGGGAATGCCTCTGAACCACTCATGCTCCCACCCAGTGGCATAGCAAGGGCGGGGCGGTGGGGGCGGTCCGCCCCGGGTGTCATCGGGTGGGGGGGGGTGCTCCGCTCCCGCTGCTCCGCCTTAAAAAAATTTTTTTCGAAGCGCCGGAGAATAGCAGGCAGCGCACCTCGCATCTGCCCTGCTAGTAAAGAAGATCTCGCTGACTTCGTCGTCCTTCCCACACTGTATCCCGCCCGCCCTCGCGGTAATAGGAAGTTGCCTCAGAGGGGGGCGGGACTCAATGTAGGAAGGACGACGACGTCAGCGAGATCTTCTTTACTAGCAGTGCAGACGCGAGGAGCGCTGCCTGCCATTCTCTGGCGCTTCGAAAAATTTTTTTTAAAGCATGACAGGGTAGGAGAACGGATCTCGGGTCGGGTCGGGTCGGGGGGGGGGGGATTCAGAAGGGGATTGAGGAGGGGTGGGGGCGCTCAGAGGGGTGCTTAAAGGGGATTAGGGAGGGTGGGAGAGCATCAAGGAGGGGAGAAGGGGATTGGGGAGGGGTGGGGGGACCTCAAAGGGGTGCTTAAAGGGGATTAGGGAGGGTGGGAGAGCATCAAGGAGGGGAGAAGGGGATTGGGGAAGGGTGGGGGCGCTCAGGGGTGCTTAAAGGGGATTAGGGAGGGTGGGAGAGCATCAAGGAGGGGAGAAGGGGATTGGGGAGGGGTGGGGGCACCTCAAAGGGGTGCTTAAAGGGGATTAGGGAGGGTGGGAGAGCATCAAGGAGGGGAGAAGGGGATTGGGGAAGGGTGGGGGCGCTCAGGGGTGCTTAAAGGGGATTAGGGAGGGTGGGAGAGCATCAAGGAGGGGAGAAGGGGATTGGGGAGGGGTGGGGGACCTTAAAGGGGATTAGGGAGGGTGGGAAAGCATCAAGGAGGGGAGAAGGGGATTGGGGAGGGGTGGGGGCGCTCAGGGGTGCTTAAAGGGGATTAGGGAGGGTGGGAGAGCATCAAGGAGGGGAGAAGGGGATTGGGGAGGGGTGGGGGACCTCAGAGGGGTGCTTAAAGGGGATTAGGGAGGGTGGGGGAGCTCAGATGGGTGCTCAGAGAGGGGAGAAGGGGATTGGGGGGGAGAGGAGTGCTCAGATGGGAGAAGGGGTCTGAAGTTGGAACTGGGGTCTGACAAGGGGGCAAGAGGGAAAATGGGTCCATGCCTGGGGCAGGTGGGAGAATGGGTCTGGGGCTGAAAGGGGGGGATGCAAGGCATGTGGTGGATGAAGGGGACTGGAACTGGGGGCTGAAAAGAGGGGGCAGAGAGAGAGGGGACAGATCCTGGATGGAAGGGGGGCACGTGAGGGAGGGCAGACCCTGGACGGATGGGAGAGGGAGGGCAGACGGATTGAAGGGGCAGAGAGAAAGGGCAGATGGTGGGTGGAAGGGGAGAGAGAAAGAGGGCAGACTGGGGCAAATGGTGGATGGAAGGGGCAGAGATAGAGGCCAGATGTTGATGGAAGGAGGAGAGAGAGATGGCAGACTGGGGCAGATGGTGCATGGCAGAAGTGGATGGAAGGGGCAGAGAGAGAGGGCAGACACTGGATGGCAGAGAGAGAGCGAAGACAGATGCTGGATAGAAGGAAGACAGTGAAAAGATGAGGAAAGCAGAAACCAGAGACAACGAACTGTAAATATATTTTTTTATTTTTTTGCTTTAGGATAAAGTAGTATTGTAGCTGTGTTAATAAATGTTTATAATAGAACATGTAAATAAGGTAATCTTTTTATTGGACTAATTTTAATACATTTTACTTTCGGAGAACAAAACCCCCTTCCTCAGGTCAGGATAGGACATTGTATCAGTACTATACTGAATTGACCTGAGGAAGGAGGTTTTGGCCTCTGAAAGCTAAATGTATTAGTCCAATAAAATGATATTATTTGTTTTATTTCTATTTGTTAATTTGTAAAGTGGTGATTGGTATTTGTTAGTTTTTTCAAATTTACATCTGCTGTCTTTATATTTTGCACAGTACTAGAGGACATTTTCTGTTTCTGTGGTGTTGCATTGTATGCAGAGTCTGGCATCGGGGGTTCAGTTTAATTTTTGTCTAAATAGAAAGTTTGTGATTACTTATTCTATAGTGGATTAGGGTGTATCTATTTGTGAAAAAGACATGGCTTTTGGTTGGCATTGACTGTGCAGGATCGACGATCTGAACTAATCTGTCTGTTTTCGTTTTACAATAGGTGAATTGATGTTCTAGTGCTCACTGTAGTGTTTAAGATGCATTCCTTTTCCTTGTGTGACTCGTACAAATTACTGCTTATGGTATGGTAGAATTGCTCTATAGGTCCTGAGTGTTTTGTATTCTCGGTATGCCTAGTACTGGATTTCGGGGGGGTGTTAAAAAATGACCGGCCCCGGGTGTCAACTACCCTAGCTACGCCACTGCTCCCACCTTGATCATGGCTCCTTTTCAGTTGTGTGCAAGACAGTTTAGGCATTCAGTGTTCTAGAATAGTGCATTGGCAGATCCGCACACAAGTCCTAATTAGTGCCAAGTAACATCAATAATTGATTGTTAGTGGCTCGTTAATTAGCTTGTTCATGGATCTGGGAACAACGCCAAATTTGGGCAACCTTTATAGAACCCAGGGCTGTACATTTAAATATTAACCTTATTTAGTATATCCCAATGAGGTCAGATATAAGCACATAAGCACCGCCATACTGGGAAAAGACCAAGCGTCCATCAAGCCCAGCACCCTGTCTCTGACAGCGGCCAATCCAGGCTTCAAGAACCTGGCAAAACCCCCCCAAAAATGTAATAATGTTCAATGGACTTTTCCTGCAGAAATCTGTTCAAATCCCCCTTAAACTCCGTAAGGCTAGCCGCTGCCACCACATTCTCTGGCAACGAGTTCCAGAGTCCAACTACACGCTGAGTAAAGAAAAACTTTCTCCTATTTGTTTTAAATCTACCATATTCTAGCTTCATCTTGTGTCGCCTGGTTCTATTATTGTTTGAAAGTGTAAACAAATGCTTCACATCTGTCCGCTCTACTCTGCTCATTATTTTGTAGACTTCTACCATATCACCCCTCAGCCGCCTTTTCTCCAAGCTGAAGAACCCTAACCTTCTTAGCCTTTCCTCATAGGGAAGTTGTACCATCCCTTTTATCATTTTCGCCGCCCTTCTCTGCACCCTCATCCTCCCCGTCTCATCCGCCCGCAACCTTGGAGTCATCTTCGACTCCTCCCTCTCCTTCTCTGCGCATATCCAGCAGACAGCCAAGACCTGTCGCTTCTTCCTCTTTAACATCAGCAAAATTCGCCCCTTCCGGTCTGAGCACACCACCCGAACTCTCATCCACGCTCTCATTACCTCTCGCCTTGACTACTTTAACCTACTCCTCACTGGCCTCCCACTTAACCATCTATCCCCCCTTCAGTCCGTTCAGAACTCTGCTGCACGTCTTATATTCCGCCTGAACCGATATACTCATATCACCCCTCTCCTCAGATCACTTCACTGGCTTCCGATCAAATACCGCATACAGTTCAAGCTTTTCCTTCTTACCTACAAATGCACTCAGTCTGCAGCCCCTCATTACCTCTCTACCCTCATTTCCCCTTATGTTCCGGCCCGAAACCTCCGCTCACATGACAAATCCCTCCTCTCAGTACCCTTCTCCACCACCGCCAACTCCAGGCTCCGCCCATTCTGCCTCGCCTCACCCTATGCTTGGAATAAACTTCCTGAGCCCTTACGCCAAGCCCCCTCCCTACCCATCTTCAAATCCTTGCTCAAAGCCCACTTCTTCAATGTTGCTTTCGGCACCTAACCTTTATACCTTTCAGGAAATCTAGACTGCCCCAATTTGACTGCCCCTACTTGACTGATTGTACATTTGTCCTTTAGATTGTAAGCTCTTTGAGCAGGGACTGTCCTTCTATGTTAAATTGTACAGCGCTGCGTAACCCTAGTAGCGCTTTAGAAATGTTAAATAGTAGTAGTTTTGAGATGCGGCGACCAGAATTGGACACAATATTTGAGGTGTGGTCGCACCATGGAGCAATACAACGGCATTATAACATTCTCGTGTTTGTTTTCCATCCTTTTCCTAATTATACTCAACATTCTGTGCGCTTTCTTGGCTGAGCAGAAATTTTCAACGTCTTGTCAACGATGACTCCCAGATCCCTTTCTAGGTCTGCGACTCCTAACGCGGAACCTTGCATGACATAGCTGTAACTTGGGTTCCTCTTACCCACATGCATCACTTTGCACTTATCAACATTGAACTTCATCTGCCACTTGAACGCCCAATCCCCCAGTCTTGCGAGGTCCTCCTGTAATCTTTCACACTCCTCGGGCGACTTGATGACCCTGAATAACTTTGTGTCATCTGCGAATTTAATTACCTCACTAGTTACTCCCATCTCTAGGTCATTTATAAATATGTTAAAAGGCAGCGATCGCAGCACAGACCCCTGAGGGACCTCTCTAACTACCCTTCTCCACTGAGAATACTGACCATTCAATCCTACTCTCTGCATCCTATCTTTCAACCAGCTCTTAATCCATAGTAATACCCTACCTCCGATTCCCAGGACTCTCCAGTTTCCTCTGGAGTCTTTCATGAGGCACTTTGTCAAACGCCTTTTGAAAATTCAGATATACAATATCCACCGGCTCCCCATTGTCCACATGTTTGTTCATCCCTTCAAAAAAATGCAGTAGATTGGTGAGGCAAGACTTCCCTTCACTAAATCCGTGCTATCAGGCTTATTTTCGAAAGTGATCGCCAGCCATTTCCCGACATAAATCGGGAGCTGGCCGGTGATCTCTCAAAAGCGGCGAAATCGGTATAATCGAAAGCGGCTTTTTTGACAGTGTCGCCGCTTTCCCTTCGCCTCGCCAGCGAAAGTTCAAGGGGGCGTGTTGGCGGCGTAGCGAAGGCAGGACATGGGCGGGCATGGGCGTGGCTACCAGATGGCCGGCTTTCGCGGATAATGGGAAAAAAGTGGTGTTAATCAGTATTTCGCCGGGTTTACTTGGTCCTTTTATTTTCACGACCAAGCCTCAAAAAGGTGCCCCAACTGACCAGATGAACACCGGAGGGAATGGGGGATGACCTCCCCGTAGTCCCCCAGTGGTCACCAACCCCCTCCTACACTAAAAAAATAAAAATCAAAACCTTTTTTTACCAGCCTGTATGCCAGCATATCACAAACATCCATCTTAAATACTAAATAATATCATTTCACACGATCTATACAAGACCGAACTTCTATCCCAAGTCTGCTTAACTTCTCTGCTATTAATGATCAAGCACCACCACCTTAGGTCAAACAGGGTCTCTCTATAGTCGATGACCTAAAGTATGTGACAATCCAACTTATTACTCAGAAGCCTTCATACAATACCATGTTTGTTACCATGTATGCATGCACCTTAATGCAATACAACTTGTAATTCTGTTACCTGGAAATGGCAACCGCCATTACGGCAAATGTAAGCAGGGCCGTGCCTAAGGTCTCTGGCGCCCCCCTGCAGACTATCAGTTGGTGGCGGTGGCGGCGCCCCCCCTCCCCCGTGAAAATGATCGCTCACCACTTGCCACACTGACAGGAATTGTGAGCAATATTCTTAGAAACAAACTGCTATACATTGCAAAATAAGATAGCAGATGTAAATTCTCAAAGTGGACATATTCCAAACACTAAAATGAAAATAAAATGATTTTTTTCTACCTTTGTTGTCTGGTGACTTTCTTTTTCTGATCATGCTGGCCCAGTATCTGATTCTGCTGCTATCTGTCCTCTTAACTCCGTTTCCAGGGCTTCCTTTCCATTTATTTCGTTCCTTTCCTCGTTTCTTCTTCATTTCTGGTCCTCAGCTTCTGCCTATTTTCTTCATCCGTGTGCAGTTTTTCTCCTCTCTTCCTTTTCCCTAATTTCATCTCCTTCATCTCTCTTCCCTCCCCTCTATGTCCAGCAATTTCTCCTGTCTCCCTGAGCCCTGCCCTCCCATCCATGCCCATCCATGCTCCTCTGTCCCATGCCCCCTCCATTCATACCTATCCAGCAATTCCCCTCTCTCCCTGAGCCCTGCCCTGCAATCCATATCCATCCATGCCCATCTGTCCCCTCCATTCATCCCTATCCAGCAATTCCCCTCTCTCCCTGAGCCCTGCCCTCCCATCCATGCTCCTCTGTGCCCTCCATCCATCCCTAATTCCCTATCCAGCAATTCCCCTCTCTCCCTTCCATGACCCCCCCACCTTGCATCCATGCTCCTCTCTTCTCTGTCTTCCCGCTCCCATCATGTCCCAGTTGGCCTGGCCCGCCCTCTTCTCCCCTCCCCCTTCGCATCCATGCTCGTCTCTCCCCTGCCCTCCCGCTCCCATTGTTCAACTACTGCCCGCCCTCTTCTCTCCCACCAACATCCCTTTTCTTGTTTTTTCTTTTTAAATTTACCTCCGTGGCGGTCCAGCAGCACAGCGTCAGTTCAGGAGGCGGCGCTCGCCTCCCGACGTCTCTAGCCTTCCCTTCGCTGTGTTCCGCCTTCTTCTGACGTCATTTCCTTGACGTCAGAAGAAGGCGGAACACAGCGAAGGGAAGGCTAGAGATGTCGGGAGCGCCGCCTCCTTCACTGACGCTGCACTGCTGGACCGCCACGGAGGTAAATTTAAAAAGAAAAAAAAAGAAAAGGGATGTTGGGGGGGGAGGAGGAGAAAAGGGCGGGCAGTAGTTGAACAATGGGAGCGGGAGGGCGAGCGAGGTGAGCATGGTGCGGTGGCGCCCCCCAGAGAGTGGCGCCCCCTGCCATGCTTACCTCGCTTACCGTGTTGGCATGGCCCTGAATGTAAGCCACACTGAGCCTGCAAATTGGTGGGAAAATGTGGGATACAAATGCTACAAATAAATAAAAATAAATGTCATACCCAGCTCCCTGACTGCAGTATGCAAGTCCTTAGAGCAGTTTTTAATGGGTGCAGTGCACTTCAGGCAGGCAGACCCAGGTCCATCCCCCCACCTACCTGTTACACTTGTGGTGGTAAATGTTAAGCCCTCCAAACCCCCCCAAAACCCACTGTACCCACATGTAGGTGCCCCCCTTCAGCCATAAGGGCTATGGTAATGGTGTAGAGTTGTGGGGAGTGGGTTGGGGGGCTCAGCACCCAAGGTAAGGGAGCTATGCACCTGGGAGCTTTTTTGTATTTTTTAAAATTTTTTAGAAGTGCCCCCTAGGGTGCCCGGTTGGTGTCCTGGCATGTGAGGGGGACCAGTGCACTACAAATGCTGGCTCCTCCCATGACCGAATACCTTGGATTTTGCCGGGTTTGAGATGGCCGGCATTTTTTTCCATTATCGCTGAAAAACAAAACCGGCGATCTCAAACCCGGCGAACTCTGGCATTTGGCCGGGCTAAACCGTATTATCGAAAAAAGATGGCCGGCCATCTTTTTCGATAATACGGTTCCGGCCAGCTGTTGCGCCGCCGCCAAAATAGATCGCCAGCGAACTATTTCGCCAGTGACGTTCGATTATGCCCTTCTTTGTCTCATCAGCCCATGTTTTTGTATGTGCTTTGTAATTTTATTCTTAATAATAGCCTCTACTATTTTGCCCGGTACTGATGTCAGACTCATCGGTCTATAATTTCCTGGGTCTCCTCAGGATAAAAAGATGAACTTCTTCCCGTCCCCCCACCAAAATCCTCCTGAAAAAGATGTGTTTTTAAAGTGGTCTTGAATTTTTGATGTGAAAGTTCCAGGCGGATATTAGAAGGAAGAGCATTCTAGTAGGAGGTTCTATGTCTGGTCATGTCAAATCTGGCCTGATGAATTGATGGAATAGGGAGTTGGCCGTCATTAAGAGATCAAAGGACTCTGGTTGGGTATATTAACAGATGAAGCAGGTAAGAGGGGATACCAGAATGTAGTCTTATGAACTAAAGTAAGAATCAGCTAACAGATTGAGAGTGGAAAACATCATGAAAATGATAATACTTTCTTTTAATTTTATGATTATTTAGCAAAGACCATGGCAATTACAGAAGCACGCCTAAATCGTGCTGGAAAGCTTACAGCTGCACTAGGAGATGAACAGGTCCGATGGCAGGAGAGCATTGCTAGCTTTGAAGAAGAAATTTCAAATGTCATTGGGAATGTGTTTATCGCATCTGCTTCTGTTGCCTATTTTGGTGCTTTTACAGCAGTTTATAGGCAGCTGGTAAGTGAATTCTTTGTTACTTGACCATATTCTGGGAAAGGCAGCTGTACAAATCAAAACAAAATAAAAATGCACTGTTGTAGAATGTTCTACTTTCTGAAAACAGTTGTGAGAGAGTTTTTGAAAACCCTAGGATGGGCTATATTTCAACACAATTTATATTCATTTCAAACTATAATTAGATCCTAATATAAACCTTGTGTGGTAAAGTGAATGAGGGTGGGACCAGAGCCCAGATAAAGCAGAGCCAAACAGTTGGTTAATAGAAAATATTTTATTAAGAGGTGCCAGGTAGGGGCAGAAGTGTAGCCAGATTGAGGGTGCGGGTAGGGGGCAGAGAGCGGACTTCCAATGGTGCCAGTGCATATTTTAAACGTGACAGATTGTGTGAAAAATATGTGCTGGTGCTTTCGGAAGTCTGTTTGGGGGAGTGGCCACTCTCCTGGCAACCCAGAACTGTATTGAAAGCAGTGCTAAGCTGAACTGTGTTGAAAGCAGTGCTAAGCTGAATTGGAAAACATTGCTAATTGAACTGAAATTGTGGAAGCAGTGTTCCTAACGTGTGCTACAGGTGAAAACATAAGTGAACCAAGCTGGGTGGAGAGCTTGGTTGAATGTGATCTATACTGAGCAGCTTAATTGGAGCGGGGCTGAAAGAGCTTCAGTTGGAATCCCACTTTCTCTGAACTGTGCAGGGAAATTTGGAAAAGGGAACTGCAGTGAAATGGTGACTACTCTGAAGGGGGTAAGCGAGTCTTATCAAAATTGAACTGTGTTTAAAAGTTGGACTATACCGGGTAGAGGGGAAGGTCTGGGAAGACTTGAAGAAGAATAGATGTATTAAGGAGATAATAAAGCATTTTTAGTGAATCTCCTGTTTTCCTGAGACACTGATTGCAGACCTTTAACCCTGGGAATAGATGGTGTGCGATGCTGAGAAGGAAGAGACTGTGAAGGAGTGGTGAGGATACAGCGAGTGATCCTGACAATTTGTATCCCACATTTTCCCACCTATTTGCAGGCTCAATGTGGCTTACATAGTACCGTAGAGGCGATCACCAGTACTACTACTACTTAACATTTCTAGAGCAAGGATTTGAAGATGGGCAGGGAGGGGGCCTGGCGAATGGGCTCAGAGAGTTTATTCCAAGCATGGGGTGAGGCGAGGCAGAAAGGGCGGAGCCTGGAGTTGGCGGTGGTG
This sequence comes from Microcaecilia unicolor, assembly GCF_901765095.1. Lineage (NCBI taxonomy): Eukaryota > Metazoa > Chordata > Amphibia > Gymnophiona > Siphonopidae > Microcaecilia > Microcaecilia unicolor. Next base: position 326,172,058 of record NC_044032.1, on the reverse strand, counting down.
GAGAAAGGTACTGAAAGGAGGGATTTGTCTTGAGAGCGGAGGTTACGGGTAGGAACGTAGGGGGAGATGAGGGTAGAGAGGTAGGGAGGGGCTGCAGATCGAGTGCATTTGTAGGTTAGTAGGAGAAGCTTGAACTGTATGCGGTACCTAATCGGAAGCCAGTGAAGTGACTTGAGGAGAGGGGTGATATGAGTATATCGGTCCAGGCAGAAGATAAGACATGCAGCAGAGTTCTGAATGGAGGCCAGTGAGGAGTAGGTTGCAGTAGTCAAGGCGAGAGGTAATGAGAGAGTGGATGAGAGTTCGGGTGGTGTGCTCAGAGAGGAAAGGGTGAATTTTGCTAATGTTAAGAGGAAGAAGCGACACTGCTATCTGCTGGATATGCGCAGAGAAGGAGAGGGAGGAGTTGAAGATGACTCTGAGGTTGCGGGCAGATGAGACGGGGAGGATGAGGGTGTTATCAACAGAGATAGAGAGTTGCGGGAGAGGAGAAGTGGGTTTGGGTGGTAAGACAATAAGCTCGGTCTTGGCCATGTTCAGTTTCAGGTGGCGGTTGGACATCCAGGCAGCAATGTCGGATAAGCAGGCCGATACCTTGGCCTGGGTTTCCACAGTGATGTCTGGTGTGGAGAGATAAAGCTGGGTGTCGTTGGCATAAAGATGATATTGGAAACCGTGAGATGAGATCAGAGAGCCCAGGGAAGAGGTGTAGATTGAAAAAAGAAGGGGTCCAAGGACAGATCCCTGAGGAACTCCAACAGAGAACGGGATGGGGGTGGAGGAAGAACCATGAGAATGTACTCTGAAGGTACGGTGGGAGAGATAAGAGGAGAACCAGGAGAGGACAGAGCCCTGGAACCCAAATGAGGATAGTGTGGCAAGAAGTAGATTGTGATTGACAGTGTCAAAAGCGGCGGATAGGTCGAGGAGGATGAGGATGGAATAGTGGCCTTTGGATTTGGCAAGAAACCGCTATGAACAAATACAGAGTGAGGTTATGGTAGAGTAAAGTTCATGTGTGACAGACACGTTGGGAATCATAAGGAGGAAGAGTTAAGTTATGTCCAGTACGAGCTTTGGTTTTGTTGTGTTGCAGGGTTAAGGCATTTAAGTTGGATCGTTGGGGTATGCCTTTTTGAACAGGTTAGTTTTTAGGAGTTTCCGGAAGGTTAGGTGGTCATGTGGTTAGGTGGTAGTGCGTTCCATAATTGTGTGCTTATATAGGAGATGCTGGATGCATAGGTTGATTTATATTTGAGTCCTTAGCAGCTTGGGTGGTGAAGATTTAGGTATGTTCATGTTGATCTTGTTGTGTTTCTAGTTGGTAGGTCTATGAGGTCTGTCATGTATCCTGGGGCATTGCCGTAGATGATTTTATGAACCAGGGAGCAGATTTTGAACTCAATATGTTCTTTGATTGGGAGCCAGTGCAGTTTTTCTTGTAGGGGTCTGGCGCTTTCGAATCTCGTTTTTCCAAATATAAGCCTGGCTGCTGTGTTTTGAACAGTTTGGAGTTTTTTTATGATTTGTTTTTTGCATCCCGCATAGATTCCATTGCAGTAGTCTAGATGGCTTAGTACCATGGATTGTACCAAGTTACAAAATATTTCCCTCGGGAAAAAAGGTTTCACTCGTTTGAGCTTCCACATTGCGTAGAAACATAAAAATTAGTTTTTGGATGAAGGAATCTCATCTCGTGGCCTGCTCAGACAGGGCCATGGTGTACACTATTGTTTCTCAGCAAATAAAATTCAGCAGCTAGCATCTGGTCAGATCAAGGATATAATTCTGTAAGATTCCAATTTGAATTTGGCCTACCAGACTGTCATGGTTGCAGTTCAAACATTTGTGGTGGAGATGTATGCAGTGGGACTTTGTTGCTTCCCTCTGGGCCTCCTGATCCTTGCTGATCCCTGAGCTTTTATATTCCCAGGACATACCCTCCTGGCTCCACCTCTCCTTTTTCACTCCCCCATCCCCCCTGGGTGAGATTATGAGGTTTAAGGTGATTCTGCCACTGTGAAGGAGCACCATTAAGGGGAGTGGTAACTTCTTATACACTCCCTCACGTACCCTCTCCCTCAGCTAACCCATGCCTACTTGAGTGCTTGCATTGTCAGGGTCCACTTCCTGAGAAAAATCAGCATTGGTATGATCTCAGCTTGCTAGATGTTGCACTTCGAAACTAAAGGGCTGGAGGCCTTAAGGAACCACCACATGTTATGTGCATTTGATTCCTTGTGGTGAGCAATCCAATTGAGGGGTTCATGATCTCTAATGAACAAGAAGTGTCATCCCAGCAGATAATACTGGAGTGTCCCCAAGGCCTACTTGACAGCTAGGGCTTCTTTTTCAATAAATGCATGGTTTCATTCCCTGAGAAACAGCTTCTGGCAGATGTAGGCCACAGGGTGTTCTTCCTCATCCACTTCTTGGGCCAAGACTGCATCGAGCCTGAAATCTGATGGCATCTGACTGTACCACAAAGGGCTAGCTGAAGTCCAAGCTGACCAGCACCAGCTCAGAGCAGAGGGCATTGTTCAGGGTCTTGAAAGCAGAGTTCAGTTCCAACTTTCAATGCACCTTCTCAGGGGCCTTCATCTGCAGGAGGTGGGTTAGCGGCTTTGCTTTCTTGGCAAACCCCAGAATGAAACATCAGTAGTATCCAACGATCCCCAGGAAGGCTTGTACTTGCTTCTTGGACTGTGGCACTGATACTTGCATAATTGCTTTCAGAGTTGCTTTCAGAGATGGACCTGAGTATGGCATTTGAGGCTGGCATAGAGGCTGGCAAAAAGTATTTTTAAACTTGTTTTTTTATGGTGGGAGGGGGTTCGTGACCACTGGGGGAGTAAGGGGAGGTCATCCCCGATTCCCTCCGGTGGTCATCTGGTCAGTTTGGGCAACTTTTTGAGGCTTGGTCGAGAAAAAAAATGGACCATGTAAAGTCGGCCAAATGCTCGACAGGGGCGCCCTTCTTTTTTCTATTATCGGCCGAGGACAACCATCTCCTAATCATGCCCCAGTCCCACCTTCGCTACCCTGCCGACATGCCCCCGTGAACTTTGGTCGTCCCTGCGACGGAAAGCAGTCGAGGGTGTCAAAAAATCAGCTTTTGATTATGCCGATTTGGATGACCTTGCAAGAAGGATGCCCATCTCCCAATTTGTGTCAAAAGATGTGTTCTCCAGTGTGCCAGGCCAGATCCATCCCATAAAATCATTAATGAGCCCAGAGTGATGATCTAGCAGTGTCCATACTGGATTCAAGAAGCCTGTCAGCAGGCATTGGAGAAGGAGATAGCTGAGATGCTGGAGCTGGGAATTATTGAGGAATCCACCAGTAATTGGTCACCCCCCATTGTGCTGGTGTTCGAATTGGATGGAAGCATAGGGTTCTGCATCAATTTCTGGAAGGTGAACACCATCTTGAAGTTGCATATCCAATGCTAAGGGTCAATTAACTCATTGAAAAGCTGGGTGAAGCCGGGTTCATCTTGACACTGGGCCTGAGAAAAGGTTACCATCAGGTATCTCTCACTCTGGCTGCCAAGGAGAAGACCCCCTTTTTGACACCTCAAGGTCTATTTCAGTTCACTGTCCTACCTTTTGGCTCCACCAACATTTCAATGCCTACTAAAGCACAGTGGTTGCGCAGCCACCTACTTGGACAAGATTGTTATGTTCTTTATGTTGTATTGTTTTATTTATTGATACTTTGATTATATAGCTCTCACTTGTTATCTGCTAAGTATTCTTAGATTGAGCAGACTATAATACTGTAGACAAATAAATAAAAATCTACACTACAGAATGGAGGATGCACATAATCTAGGTGGAAGTGGTTCTGGACAACTGGGTTGACAGTGAATCCTAAGAAATGCTTCCTGGAGGAAAAGAGGTCCAGTACCTGGGGTATTCTGTTGGGAAAGGCCAGATCCAGAAGGTACATAAGTAATGCCATACTGGGAAAAGACCAAAGGCCCATCAAACCCAGCATCCTGTCCCCGACAGTGGCCAATCCAGGTCAAGGGCACCTGGCAGCTTCCCAAACGTACAAACATTCTATACATGTTATTCCAGAAATTGTGGATTTTTCCAAGTCCATTTAGTAGCGGTCTATGGACTTGTCCTTTAGGAAACCGTCCAACCCCTTTTTAAACTCTGCCAAGCTAACCGCCTTCACCACATTCTCCGGCAACGAATTCCAGAGTTTAATTACGTATTGGGTGAAGAAAAATGTTCTCCTATTTGTTTTAAATGTACTACACTGTAGTTTCATCGCATGCCTCCTAGTCCTACTATTTGGTAGGACATTTCTGCATGGTGAACACATACTCTGCCAAGTTCCTCCCCGGGTTAGATTCATCATCCCAGGCTTCTCAGACTATATCCAAGATTCCTCTTGGTCTCTGTCCATATAACAATTCAAAGGGAGAGAACCCTGTCAAACTCTGAGGCACCTTCTGGACAGCAAATATTATAAATGAGAGCAGGGTATCTCAGTTTTTTTCTGTCTTCAGCCAGAAATATTCTCAACTTTTATTTGACAGTCTTGTTAAAGTGTTCCACCAGACCATTGGTCTGTGGATAATATATTGACATCTGCAAGCTCTTTACTTTTAGCAGGGCATGCACTTGCTTCATGACCCGAGACATTAGTGGTGCCCTGATCAGTCAGGATCTCAATCGGAAATAGTTTATGGGAGAAGCCTTCCCATTGGGTATTGGCCACTGTGGTAATCTTCAAATTACACAGTGCAATGGCCTCTGGATAGCATGTGGCATAACCCAAAATGACTAAGATGTACTTGTTGTCACGGATTGTTTGAACGGCTGCACACAGACCATAGCAACCATGTCAAATGTAGTATTGATGACGGGCTTGGGCATGAGAGAGGCAGGTGAAACCAGAACTGACAGGCTGGGCAGAACTGACAGAAAAGCTACTTATCTAGCAGGTTGGGCAGAACTGACATAAAAGCCCTACTTGTTTATAGACGCCTAGCCAGAAAATCTGGCCCAGGTTTTCCCCTCCCCTACATGTCCTCCTAACAGGTGTCTGTATACTAGTTGCATGACTTGTCTGTGACAATGGAGTGGAACTAACAATTCCTCCCCCTCCTCCCCCTCCAGGGTTTCCTTGGCCACCCTATATAGCAAGTCATTCTTCAATATGACATATGGAGGAGTTACCTTAGAGGGATCTTTGTTGGCCACTGGGTTCCCATTTACAGTTATAACCTTGGCCTGTGCTTCTCTTAGGGATTCTTCGTCTGACTGAGCTCTTAAAATTTCCCATGGCCTATTCTGTGCTCCACTTGGCAAACTATCTAAAGGGTCTGGTTTGTCCTGCACATCTTCTCCTGGCCATGGGTCTTCAGCAACTGAAGGCAGCGCAGTTTCTCTAACCACTACTGACGGCAGAGTTTAGGCAGTTTCAGGTTCCCTAATTACAAGTCTGTATCCTCCAAGAGGATGATCATGGGAAAAGAGTCATCATCCTTCTTAGGGCCAGCGGATAACTGGGCCCAAATGGTTCCAAAGTTGGGAAATCTTGGCCCAGGACAACCTCTATCTTTCTGCCATGTTGAACATCTGCCCTCTCTGTATCTTTATTCTTGCCGTGTCCAGCAGCACCCCTCTGTGACCGTATTGTCCCTCCCCATGTCCAGCACTGCTTCTCTGTATCCCTATTCCTCCTCATGTTCAGCTTCTCCCTTTATTCCGCCTTCCTTCCTGCACCCCCCTCCACCAGGACCGGCATCACTCTTCCCTCTCTCTGTAGAAGTGGAGGATGAGCCCAAGGTCAAGATGTTAGAGGTCCTGGACCATATACATCCCCTCCTAAGAAGGCAGTGATGGCTCCTCTCCATGAGGTACTCAAGGAAGTCCTTGTCTGAAACTGGGCGTCCTCTCTGTTGGTCCCTGTTGTTCCCAAGAAGATTGACACCCAGTATCGGATCCACGATGAGCCTGGGTTTGTGCAGCCTTAGTTGCCTCACGACTCCATGGTGATGGAATCCACTCTCAAAAGAGCCAGGAGTACTATGGACTATGCCTTGGCTCCCTCAGGCAGAGAAGCTAGGACCCTGAATTATTTTGGAAGAAAGATGTACCAGGCCTCAATGCTCATCTCCATCAGTCATACCAGCTCTTCATGAGCGTTTACTTGCGGAACAGTGAGACAGCTGTCAGACTTGGTCGATACGCTCCCTCCGGAGCAGGCCAAGCCTTTTTGCCAGTTGGTCAGGCAGCAGACAGCATGTCAAAAGTTCTTGGCCAGGGGCACTTAAGACACTTTTAATATGGCATCCAGGATCTCTGCTCAAAGTATAGTGATGCTCAGACTCTCATTGCTGCGTGTTACTGACTTGGAACATTCTGTTCAGCAGAGGTTGGCGGATGCCCCTTGCTGGGAGGATAATGTTTTGAAAGAGAAGGTTGAAGAGGTCACAAACCAAATCAAGAAACACACTTATACTATTTCTTCTCTCTCCAGCCAAGCACCTTCTGTATCCACCTCCTCATCTAGGAGGTTTTCTGGCAAGTCAAGGAGTGCCCCTTACTACTACTCTAGGCATAAGTACACTCTTTTGACTTGTCAGCCCCAGCACACTCGTTCTCATCAACAGCATTATCCTAAGGCCCTGCTGCTCCCCAGTCAAAGCAAGGGATGAGTTTTTGAATGGCTTCAGCAGAGCATAGCCGCAGTATGTCCATTCCGGATGACTTGCCGGTCGGGGGAAGGTGGAAATTTATTCATCAAAGGTGGCCTCTCATAACCTCCGACCGGTGGGTTCTTCAAATAGTCCGTCTTGAATACACCCTCAATTGGCGGTCCAAACCCTTTAAATTGCCCACCCAGAGCTCATTCATTCAGCTCTCAGCACAGGCAGGTACTTGGAGAAGAACTCTACGCCCTTCTGAAGGCCAATGCTGTCGAACCCGTTCCACCAGCGGAAGAAGGGTAGGAATTCTAGGTATTTCCTTATGCAAAAGAAGATGGGGGGGATGCATCCCATCCTAGATCTAAGGGCCCTGAACAAATTTGTCCAACAGAGAGCGGGATAGGGGAGGAGGACGAACCATGAGAGTGTACTCTGAAGGTATGATGGGAGAGATAAGATGAGAACCAGGAGAGGACAGAGCCCCGGAACCCAAGGGAGGACAGTGTGTCAAGAAGTAGGTTGTGATTGACAGTGTCAAAAGCGGTGGAGAGGTCGAGGAGGATGAGGATGGAGTAGTGACCTTTGGATTTGGCGAGGAATAGGTCATTGCAGACTTTAGATAGTGCCGTTTCTGTTGAGTGTAGGGGGCGAAAGCCGGATTGGAGCGGAACGAGGATGGCATGAGAGGAGAGAAAATCAATACAGCGGCTGTGAACGGCGCATTCAAGTATCTTGGAGAGGAAGGGTAGGAGGGAAATGGGGCGGTAGTTGGAGGGACAGGTAGGGTCGTGATGGTTTTTTGAGGAGTGGAGTGACCACAGCATGTTTGAAGGTGTCCGGGATAGATGCAGTGGAGAGAGAGAGGTTAAGTATATGACAGATGGTGGGGGTGATGGTAGGTGTGATGGTGTTAAGTAGGTTGGTGGGGATGGGGTCAGAGGAACAGGTGGTGGCTTTCGAGGAGGAGAGGAGATGGGCGATTTCCTCTTCGGTGATAGCAGGAAAGGAGGAGAAGGAGGGCTGGGTAGGTTGGATGAGAGAGTGAGATATAGGCTGAAGAGGAGGAGAGGGAGTAGTGGTGAATTCGAGGTTGATCTTCTGGACCTTGTCACGGAAGTAGTGGGCACACTATTGACTGCTTAAACTCATGTATATATGTGAAAAAGCAGTAATAATTAGTACAGAATGAGATAGTCCTCTGTGCTAATCCATATGTGTGAAGTCCTCTATCATGGTGTACTGCTGTAGAAATATTTAAAAGCTTTGTTTAGATATGTCCAGCCCAAGCTCTGTCACATGATGTAATCCCACTCGTGAATACTGATATCCTGCTGTCCTCAGAAAAAAGCTTTTACTATTGCTTTACTAATATCTCTCTTATCAGTTGATAGATTGTTGGATTAAACAATGTCAGAAACTAGAGATTCCAATCAATTCCAACTTCAGCCTTATAAATATTTTGGGAGATCCTTTTGAAATTCGTCAGTGGAATGCTGATGGTTTGCCACGTGACATTGTTTCTACAGAGAATGGCATTTTTGTGACTCGAGGAAGACGTTGGCCACTAATGATTGATCCCCAAGATCAGGTTGGTTGAATTAAGTATGATACATTGCATTCATGAATTTTCCTACAATTGAGAGATTCAACAAATGCTAGTCCTATTGTCCATACAAATGTTGACTACAAATACTTGTGCTATAGATTGATGATATTGCACCTAATTTTCAGCTGCAGATGCAGCAGCCACTGAATAAAGAATTATGTGCATTCTGCTCAGGTGGAGAATTCTGCACAAGTTCTGCATTACTACTACTACTACTACTATTTAGCATTTCTATAGCGCTACAAGGCGTACGCAGCGCTGCACAAACATAGAAGAAAGACAGTCCCTGCTCAAAGAGCTTACAATCTAATAGAGAAAAAATAAATAAAGTAAGCAAATCAAATCAATTAATGTGAACGGGAAGGAAGAGAGGAGGGTAGGTGGAGGCGAGTGGTTACTAGTGGTTACGAGTCAAAAGCAATGTTAAAGAGGTGGGCTTTCAGTCTAGATTTAAAGGTAGCCAAGGATGGGGCAAGACGTAGGGGCTCAGGAAGTTTATTCCAGGTGTAGGGTGCAGCGAGACAGAAGGCACGAAGTCTGTAGTTGGCAGTAGTGGAGAAGGGAACAGATAAGAAGGATTTATCCATGGAGCGGAGTGCACGGGAAGGGGTGTAGGGAAGGACGAGTGTGGAGAGATACTGGGGAGCAGCAGAGTGAGTACATTTATAGGTTAGTAGAAGAAGTTTGAACAGGACGCGAAAACGGATAGGGAGCCAGTGAAGGGTCTTGAGGAGAGGGGTAGTATGAGTAAAGCGACCCTGGCGGAAGACGAGACGGGCAACAGAGTTTTGAACCGACTGGAGAGGGGAGAGGTGACTAAGTGGGAGGCCAACAAGAAGCAGATTGCAGTAGTCTAAACGAGAGGTGACAAGGGTGTGGATGAGGGTTTTGGTAGAGTGCTCGGAAAGAAAGGGGCGGATTTTACGGATGTTGTAAAGAAAGAAACGACAGGTCTTGGCAATCTGTTGGATATGAGCAGAGAAGGAGAGAAGAGTCAAAGATGACCCCAAGGTTTTGAGCTGAGGAGACATGGAGAATGAGAGAGCCATCAACAGAAATAGAAAACGGGGGGGGGGGGGGGGGGGGGGGGGGGGGGGGGGGGGGTGGGTTTGGGGGGAGGGAATGAGAAGCTCGGTTTTGGTCATACTTAATTTCAGGTGGCGTTGAGACATCCAGACAGCAATGTCAGACAAGCACGCTGAAACTTTGGTTTGGATGCAAGGTGAGATATCAGGGGTAGAAAGGTAGATTTGGGAGTCATCAGCATAGAGATGGTAGGAAAAGCCATGGGATGAGATTAATGAACCAAGAGAAGAAGTGTAGATAGAAAAGAGGAGGGGACCAAGAACAGAACCCTGAGGTACACCGACAGGCAGAGGGATAGAAGTAGAAGAGGATCCACCAGAGTGAACACTAAAGGTGCGGAGGGAGAGGTAGGAAGAGAACCAGGAAAGGACAGAGCCCTGGAATCCAAATGAGGACAGGGTATCGAGAAGTATGCTGTGATCGACAGTGTCAAAAGCAGCGGAAAGATCAAGAAGAATGAGGATGGAATATTGACCTCTGGATTTAGCCAGTAATAGGTCATTGGAGACTTTAGTAAGTGCAGTTTCGGTTGAGTGGAGAGGGCGAAAACCAGATTGTAGTGGGTCAAGAATAGCATGTGAGGAGAGAAAATCAAGGCAGCGGCGGTGAACAGCACGCTCAAGTAATTTGGAGAGAAAAGGAAGGAGGGAGATGGGTCGGTAATTAGAGGGACAAGTAGGGTCGAGTGAAGGCTTCTTAAGGAGAGGTGTGACCACAGCATGTTTAAAGGCAGCAGGGACAGTCGCAGTGGAAAGTGAGAGGTTGAGAATGTGACAGATAAAAGGAATAAGAGCAGGAGAGATGGCATTAAGAAGGTGGGTGGGAATGGGATCAGAGGAACAGGTGGTACATTTTGAGGAAGAAAGGAGAAGTGTAGTTTCCTCAATAGTAACTTCAGGAAAGGAGGAAAGGGAATGAGGGGAAGGAGAGAGAGGGGAACGGACTAGTGGAGGGAGAGTTGGTGAGGTAGAGAAAGCAAGGTTTATCTTTTGAACCTTGTTGTGAAAGAATTCAGCAAGGGTCTGAGGAGATAATGAAGGGGGAGTTGGTGGAGGGGGCACCTTGAGGAGAGAGTTCAATGTGGTGAAGAGAAGTCGAGGATTAGAGCCAAGAGAGTTGGTCAGTTGGATATAATAATCCTGTTTGGCACGTAAAAGAGCAGATTGGAAGGAGGTCAGCATGAACTTAAAGTGTAAGAAATCAGCAAGGGCCCGAGATTTCCGCCAGAGGCGTTCGGCGGAGCGGGTACAGGAACGTAGGTAGTGGATATTAGAAGTCAGCCAAGGTTGGGGTTTTGTACGCCTTACAGGGCGGGTCATCAAAGGTGCAAGAGTGTCTAAGGCAGAGGATAGAGTATTGTTGTAAGAAGAAACAGCCTCGTTGACAGACGTGGATGGTACCACAGTAGAGAGGAGGTTTGAAACATGGGAGGATAGAGATGAAGGGTCAATATCGTGAAGATTCCTAGATAAATTAGATAAGATAAAACGGGACTGGGAGGGAGGAGATTTAAGTGTGAAAGTTATAAGATGGTGATCAGAGGAGGGAAGATCAGAGGCAAGGAAACTAGAGGGTGAACAGATGGAGGAGAAGATGAGATCAAGACAGTGACCATTTTGATGAGTGGGGGAGGTGGAGCATAGTTGGAGATTAAAGGAGGACGTTAAAGCGAGTAACTTGGAAATATAAGAGTTGGAAGGATCATTAGCAGGAATATTAAAGTCACCAAGGATGAGAGAGGGGGAGGAAGGATCATGGAAGAAGGCAAGCCAAGCGTCAAAGTCACTGAGAAAGGATGAAAGGGACTTATCAGGGGGATGATAAATGACCGCTATTCGAAGAGGCAGAGGAGAGAAAAGGCGGATAGAGTGGACTTCAAAGGAGGAAAAACAGTGAGATTGAGGTGGAAGAAGGGGTTGAAATCTGGAGGAGGGAGAGAGTAGTCCAACACCGCCCCCACGGCCAGCAGGGCGAGGAGTATGTGAAAATAGATAACCGCAATGGCACAGGGCTGCGACTGAAGCAGAGTCATCAGGGCAGAGCCAGGTTTCTGTTATGGTGAGCAGATGGAGGTGACGCGAGATAAAGAGGTCCTGGATATAGGCGAGTTTGTTACAGATAGAGCGGGCATTCCATAGGGCGCAAGAGAAGGGCAGAGAAGAGGAGGGGAGTAGAGAAATAGAGATGAGGTTAGAGAGGTCTGAAGCACAGAATTCCCTCAGGAGTGACATGTACCTCAGAAGTTTTACCTGTTAGCATTGGGGGCGTAGCTACGGGTGAGCCTGGGTGGGCCCAGGCCCACCCAGTCTCAGTGATCCACTAATCAGTTGCCAGCTAGCTGCACACTACTCAGCCATAGTACTCCAATTGCATTAGCTCAGCCATATGTAGGAAGCAGAGAAGTACCCCTGAGCTAAGCCCTGCAGCTCCGGTGTTATTTTTTAGTTTTTTTTAATTTATCAGTGCTTTTTTCCTCCAGGCCCGCCCAGCCACCCACCCAACATCCTTCGCTGCTGTCGCTGCCTTTTCGCGTGGCTCCGGGTACGGCCGTCCGGAAGGCAGCGTTCAGCGTTGCCTACCTGCTATAAAATAATTCTTCTCCCCAGGCTCCGCTGCATCGGTTTTTTGCCCGTCGCGCAATGCTGCCATTCTTACAGGCAGCTCCGCTCCCCCTGCCGCGTCCATCCGGCCCTCTCTATGCACTTCCTGTTTATGTAGGGCCAGATGGAAACAGCAGGGGGGAGCGGAGCTGCCTGTAAGAATGGCAGCATTGCGCGACGGGCGAAAAAACGATGCAGCGGAGCCTGGGGAGAAGAAGAATTATTTCATAGCAGGTAGGCAACACTGAACGCTGCCTCCCGGACGGCCATACCTGGAGCCGCGGAAAAAGGCAGTGACAGCAGTGAAGGATGTTGGGTGGGCGGTAGGTGAGGGAGTGGGTAAGAAGCAGTGGTGTGCTGGAGCATGCTCTCACAGGCTCGCAAGAGCCGGTTGTTAACTTTTTAAGAATTTTGGGAGCCGGTTGTTAAAGTAGGGCCCTCCATGGCTACTTTAACAACTGGCTCCCAAAATGTGGGCCTGGGCCCCCTGCTGAATTCTCTTTTACTTTGCTGGTGGGGGTGCTGAGCCTTGCCAGCCAAGTAAATAGACTGCTGCTGCTCCCCGCTCCTTGTTTCCAGCTCTGAGCAGCAGGCTGGGACTTCTCAAGCATGTGAGAGAAGTTTCAGCATGCTGCTCAGAGCAAGAGGTTGGGAGTGGTGGCAGTCCATTTATTGGCTGCCAGCAAAGGTATGCCTAGCGTGCCCGCACGAAGGGAGGGAGGAGAGAGAGGCAAGTGTTGCTCCCCCCCCTCCCCCGGCCACCCCTGGCCCTTCCAACTGCAGAGCTGGCTACATCCGGAGAAAGAGCCTGTTGTTAAAAATTTACCAGCACACCCCTGAAGAAGATGGATAGTGGACATGGAGAGAGAGTAGAAATATCAAATGGACACGAGACCTTGGTGAGTGAGTTAAGAGAAGACAGAAGGATGTAGAGCCTGGGACCAACATGACTTGGAAAAATAAAATGAGCAGACAACGAACGGTAGAAAAAAGAATGCTATTTTTCTATTTTGTGATTAGAATATGTCAGATTTGAAATGTACATCCTGCCAGAGCTGGTGTTAGAATATTGCTGAGGCCCAAGGCAGATATTTAGGAGGGGACCCCAAAGCTTACTAACAGGCTGCACCTTCTTCAGCTTCCAGCTGGCCTGGGGTTCTCTCTGGCTAGGGGCCAAACCCAGTTGCCCTAGTTGTACCTCCTCTAACACTGTCTCTTGCATGTGCTATCATATTTTGCACAGTATAGGAGAAAATGCATCTCTTTGTATTTCTCTGTGCTGTGCTAAATGCAAGGTCTGGCCTCTTGGGATTTTGATTTAATTTGTGGTCACTTATTCTGTATTTGGCATTTGTGTTGTGTGTGTGTGACCAAAGTATTCTGTTAGCATCAATTTTCTATGTAGTATTCTATAGTACTTTGGCTTGTTCAGTTTTCTAGTGCCCATCCATCCAACCTGTTGGCCCACCCAAAAATTGCCTTCTGGCTATGCCACTGGCATTGGTGCCTGCTCAAAGCAGGGGCGTATCTGCGTGGGGCCTCAGGGGCCTGGGCCCCCGCAGATTTTGCCCTGGCCCCCCCTACCGCCATCAACCCTCCCCCGCTGCCGTTCTTACTTTTGCTGGCGGGGGACCCCAACCCCCGCCAGCCGAGGTCTGCTTCCACCTGCCGCTGCCTTCAAAACTTCTTCTTCAGCCGGCGGGGGACCCCAAACCCCCGCCAGCCGCCCCGCGCTGTTTAAAATTCATCTTCGGCCTCCGTGGCCGTGCTGCTGGGATAGGCGGCGCTGTTGAAATCCACTTCGGAGTCTGACGTCGCAGCACGTACAACGTACAACGACGTCAGACTCCGAAGTGGATTTCAACAGCGCCGCCTATCCCAGCAGCACGGCCACGGAGGCCGAAGATGAATTTTAAACAGCGCGGGGCGGCTGGCGGGGGTTTGGGGTCCCCCGCCGGCTGAAGAAGAAGTTTTGAAGGCAGCGGCAGGTGGAAGCAGACCTCGGCTGGCGGGGGTTGGGGTCCCCCGCCAGCAAAAGTAAGAACGGCAGCGGGGGAGGGTTGGCGGTGGGAGGGGGGTGGAGAGACTAAGTTATTGGTGGCGGTGGGGGCTCGGCGGCGGCGGCGGCGGGGGGGGCGGGGGGGGCGCTAAAATGTGCCCCCTCCCTCTGGCTCTGGCCCCCCCTACCGCCGGAGTCCAGATACGCCCCTGGCTCAAAGTCAAATATAACTCTGATGAAGTTTGTTTTTCAGATCTGGGATCTGGAGGACTATTTGATTATGCTGATTTGCACTGCATTCTGAAAAAAAAATTTAACCCGGGTCAAAGAACTATTAGAGAGAGGATCCCTAATTACAGGCCCTTTTGCATGCATGGTTACAAATTTTGCTGAGTTGCTTATGAAATTGTTATATGTGCATTTGATGTAGTGTTACTTATTCATCTATGTTCACATATGACACGACTCTTTGTTTAAATTTCTAAAATGTCTCTGTCATTAATTTGTGGGTTAGATGAATATCAGCACATTCACAGCAGAACTGGATTCAGGATGCTGAGCAATTTGCCAACGATTTCTTAGGTTCTGTAATACTTTTTCTGACAGATTCAGTTCTTTGGAGGTAAGAAATGAAAGCCTATTTGCAGTCCAGAATATGAAGAAACTTCTTGCATGGATTCTTAAGAGGTTTAGAGCAAAGTGTAGGGAATACTACTTTCTCAACAGAAAAAGATGTAGCTTTCATTAGTAAAAACTTTGGATAAAAGTTTGTGATGAAATTAAGTATATGGCTCATTACTGATGAAGGCTTGAAGTTCACTTATCTTCTAGCCATAGGCGGTCGGTGGCCCAACTGTTTGGGGAGGTTAAAGGGGGGCGGGGATAGGGGTGGGGCCAGAGGTGGAGCTTAAATCCATAATTGTCTGATAACACACAGAAAAATAAATACAAATAAAAGTCACAATTAATACCTTTTATTAAATTTAGCTATTAGATATGTATCATATGTCAAAGAATAAAGTGGTTGCTCAAAGCATATTCTAAGCACAATCGCTCAACTGCAAAACACTATGCACAACTTTGTGCAAAAATACACTCAGAACCTTACTGTACCATAAATATTACACTGGGCAGAACCTAATACACCAATATACCACCCATACGAAAAATGCAGACCGTCAACAATATGAAACAAGAGATCATATCATCACAATTCTCATGTAGAGCCACAAAACACCCTAATTCATGTTTAATGTGGGATAAAATCCCATAAATAAGTAAATAAATATAAACTTTTAATGTTGAGCACCTGATTCTCAAAGTGGACGTATTCCAAACACTATAATGAAAATAAAATGATCTTTTCTACCTTTGTTGTCTGGTGACTTTTTCTGATCATGCTGGCCCAGTATCTGATTCTGTTGCTATCTGTCCTCAGTGCAGGTCAGGAAGTCATCCTCGTTAAATATCTCTCTGGCAACCCAGGACACCTCCAGCCAACCCCCCCCCCCCCCCTCTCCCAGCAGTAAAGTAAACAAATTAAACCATAAACCAATTTCTACAACTGGTTACACACAAGGCTAGAGGGCTTTCACTGCAGCTTTTGTTGTGAGGATGGAGGTAAATCAACAATTTAAACCCCTCAGAGCACAGCAGGGGAGGCTTAGCCTCTCCAAGCCTCTTATACCGGGCGCCTATGCTTCTAGCTGAAGTAACTGCTTTGAGAAAAAGCACTTTCCAGATAACAATCTTGTTCTTACATCTCTTATGAAACTACCTCTTGAACTAATGGAGTCCACTCCCTCAAGCATAAAATCCCATGGCACTAGAGGTTTCAGCAATGGAGGAGCACCTTTAGAAATCAAGAAGCGATTGGACATTGTGATGCTAGGAGCCTTTTGATGATGGACTAGAGAGCACTGAAATATACTCTGATGGAGAATGTTTGTAAACACAGTTGACATATATGGGATAGGAGGCAAGGTTCTGGTGTATATTAGGATTTGGTTATTGGACAGAAAACAGAAGGTGGGGTTAAATGGTCATTTCTCTCAATGAGGAGAGTGAATAGTGGAGTGCCACAAGGATCAGTATTAGGACCAGTACTATTTAACACTAGGAAAAAAGGCCCGTTTCTGAACACAACGAAACGGGCACTAGCAAGGTTCTGTAATGGTAATTTTGTTTTTAAGGGAACTGTTAGGAGAGAGTATGTGTGTGAGAGAGAGAGCGTGTGAGTGAGTATGAGTAAGTGTGTGATTGAGACAGAGCCAGAGTGTGTGTCTGTCTGAGTGAGTGTAGTGTGTCCTGTTCCCTGGTGTCCCCTCCTGTCCACATCGAGCAATCTGTTCTCTCCCCCTGGTCTCCCCTCCTCTCCGTATGTCTCTGTATGTTTCCTTTCACCCATATAGAGTGTCCCCCTCCCTGTCTCTCTGCCCTCTGAGTTGTAGGCCCTCCTTCCTGTCCACTGTGAGTTGTAGGCGTCCCCTCCCTTCCTTCTTCTCTTTCTGTCCCTTCATCTCCCTCTGTGGCGTTTGATTTCCAGGGCCCCTCCCTCCCTCTCCCTCTGTGTCCTCTGATTTCCAGGGTCCCTCCCTCCGTCCCTCCGAGAACAGCACCCCCTCCCCCCCAGGTCGCTGGTCACTCACTCCCCCCACCCCGAGGTCACCACTCACCGCAGTCCCTCAATGTTTCCAGAACCCCGGCAACTGCAACCCCTCCCTCCCGACATGAAGTGAACCAGGAACAACGTGGGACGGAGGAAGGGAGGCAGGCAGGCAGTCAGCCTCAACATCGGAGGGCAAAACGGACAAGGCACAGGCGCGGAGGCGGACCAAGATCGCCGCTCACCGCAGTCCCTCAATGTTTCCAGAACCCCGGCAACTGCAACCCCTCCCACCCACCCAAACACACAAACACAGGGTCACGGGGCACTCGCTCCCCCCCCTCACAGGGCCGTCACTCACTCCCCCCCCCCCCCCCGGAGGCTGCCACTCACCCCCCGAGGTCGACTGAGGCAGCGCTTTAAAGTAATGCCAGCTGAGAGGAAGATAAGCACAGTTCAGCATCCTCGCATTCAGGTTTCCCCTTCTCTCTCTGCAAAACAGGAAATGAGGGTGGGACACAGAGAGAGAAGGGGAAAGGTGAACGCGAGGCTGCACTACTGTGCTTCTCTTCCTGTCAGCGGGCATTACTTTAAAGCGCTGCCTCTGTCGACTTCGGGGAGTGAGTGGCGGCCTCCGGGGGGGGGGGGGGTGCAAGTGAGTGATGGCCCTGGGGGGAGGGTGCGGGAGCGAGTGCGCGTTGACCCTGTGTTTGTGTGTTTGGGTGGGTGGGAGGGGTTGCAGTTGCCGGGGTTGTGTGAACTCTGAGGGAGTGTGGTGAGCGGCGATCTTGGTCCGCCTCCGCGCCTGTGCCTTGTCCGTTTTGCCCTCCGATGTTGAGGCTGACTGCCTGCCTGCCTCCCTTCCTCCGTCCCACGTTGTTCCTGGTTCACTTCATGTCGGGACGCTCTTTTTTTTTCTTGCTCCGCCTCCGCGCCTGTGCCTTGTCCGTTTCCCCCCTCAAGTGTCATTGCTCTGCCCTCGACGTCATCATGTTGTGACACGAGGGCGGGGCAGACACTCATGGGCACACTGGATATCTAGACCACCTCAAACTTCCGGCTGGTGGTTTCATTAGAACATTGGAGGTGCATTTTATATATAGAGATATTTATAAATGATATGGAACTCGGAACAAGTGAGGTGATTAAATTTGCAGATGACATAAGGTTGTTAAAACACATGAGGACTGTGAAAAATTGGAAATTGGAAGACTGGGCATCCAAATGGCAGATGAAATTTAATGTGGACAAATGCAAAGTGATGCACATTGGAAAGAATAATCCAAATCATAGTTACCTAATTCTAGGGTCCACCTTGGGGGTCAGCACCCAAGAAAAAGATCTAGATGTCATTGTAGATAATAAGCTAAAATCTTCTGCTCAGTGTGTGGTGATGGCCAAAAAAGCAAACAGGATGCTAGGAATAACTAGGAAAGGGATGCTAAATAAGACCCAAAATACTATAATGCCTCTGGATCGCTCCATGGTACCATCTTGAGTATTGCATTCAGTTCTGGTCGCCGTATCTGAAAAAAGATATAGCAGAATTAGGCAAGGTTCAAAGAAGAATGACCAAAATGATAAAGGGTGTGGAACGCCTCTCCTATGAGGAAAGGCTAAAGAGGTTAAAGCTCTTCAGCTTGGAAAAGAGACAGATGAGGGGAGATATGATTGAGGTCTACAAAATCCTGAGTGGTGTAGAATAAGCAGAAGTGAATCAATTTTTTCCTCGTTCCAAAAGTACAAAGACTAGGGGACACTCGAGGAAGTTATACGGAAATTGGGAGATTGGGTGGCGATGCCAGTAATTGGGAAGAAAAACTGATGCTGGGCAGACTTCTACGGTCTATGCCCTGATCATGATTGAATAGATATGGATGGGCTTCAGTGTAAATTCGACATTAGCTTCAGAACTTTTAGTACAAGAAGAGTGCTGGGCAGACTTCTAAGGTCTGTGCTCTGAAAACGGCAAGGACAAATCGAACTCGAGTATACATATAAAGTATCACATACCATGTAAAATGAGTTTATCTTGTTGGGCAGACTGGATGGACCGTACAGGTCTTTATCTGCCGTCATTTACTATGTTACTATGAAATACTTGTAAAACAAATAGTTGGAAATATGGTTTCACTGAACGAATAGTTAAGCTCTGGAACTCTTTGCCAGAGGATGTAGTAACAGCGGTTAATGTATCTGGGTTTTAAAAAGGTTTGGACAAGTTCCTGGAGGAAAAGTTCATAGTCTGCTATTGAAACAGACTTGAGGAAGCAACTGCTTGTCCTGGGATTGGTAGCATGGAGTGTTGCCATGACTTGGGAAAATTCACTACTTATTTCTAGGATAAGCAGCATAAAATCAGGAGTCACTCAGGAGTTCATGGTTCAGTGCGGAGTATTCTTGAAAGATACTATTAAAACAGGACATTCAGGGATCCCAGCAGAGAGATTTCAACAATGCTGAAAAGAAAGCCAGATGTGTTTAAGGAGAGAACAGTATAAAGAATGCACATTATCCCCGTCAACTTCTAATCAGCTTGTGGATGCAAGGAAAAAACACAATTTGAAGTGCCTGTATACAAATGCTAGAAACCTAAAAAATAAAATGAGAGAGTTAAAGTATATAGCACTAAATGATGAGGTAGATATAATAGGCATCTCAGAGACTTGGTGGAAAGAGGACAATCAATGGGACACTATGGAGTTAACAGGGTACAAATTGTATTGCAATGATAGAGAATATCAAATTAGATGGGGGGGGGGGGGTTGCGCTATATGTTAAAGAGGGAATTGAGTCAAATAAAATAAGCATTCCACATGAAACAAATAGCAGCATGGAATTGGTGAGCCAGGCCAACAACAGCAGGGTGCCAGTATGCACTAGTACACACAGCCAGGACACACACCATTGTGCGAAGCCCTGATGGGCACATGTGGCCCATACCTTCTATTCCAGGGCTTTGTAGGACAAGCTGCATTTGGGGACTATTGCTGTCTCTTCGACTTGCTTTAGGCATATAGCCACACATATCCCTCCCATATCTTTTTTTTCCTAAGAAATCCTCCACCTCACATTTGTGTGAAACCTCCTATTGAGGCTCTGACAGATGGGATACCAGATAGTTTAGGATTGGCCCTCAACTGTGATGCTGCATCCCCATACAGGACATGTTTAGTACCTCTGGGGGATTAGGGGGATACCTATTCACCATTTTCTTTTATCCACTCCCTGCACTTCATTTATGTTTATTTATTTACCACATAAAAACACTGCTTGCAAAATGGTGGGGGGAGGGAGAGGAATTGGGAGAGGAGCTTAACATATTTGTGCACTATTCAATAAGTGCTCATCTTCTGACAGGAAATGTGTCTGGATCAACTGATTCTCGCATCCTGTCCTCTCTCTTGGGCCTTTAGGGGTTGCTGATTCTGAGCTGGCTCATCTGGGACATCAAAATCACTGTCACTGTCCTCCCTGGCATGTGCATTGTCATAGCCTGGTTATGTAGCTTGCAGCATGCAGCAAAGATGTAGCAGACCTTGGAGGGGTTGTATAGAAGCTCCCCCCAGACTGGTTTAGGCAATGGAATCTTGACTTTAAGATGCTGTGTCATATTTTGGGTCTCATTATACCTCTCCTCTCCTGGTCCCTAGGGGTCAACGATGGGTGTCATGAGCAATCTCTTGAGGGAATAGCCATAATCACCTGCATGAAAGAGAGAAAGGGAGATGTTAAAGAATTTATACACACCTATTAAGTGGGTCATCATATCCCAACAGTGTGGGATGTGGCATTTTCCAGACCTCTAGGGCCATAATAGCCATGTACCTGTGGGAAAAAAAAGAGAGAAAGGTGGTAAGTCATAAGAAAGGTGTAGTTTGTGCTGTCACCCTCACTTAACAGCCATTTATTTATTTTATTTAGTTACAAACATTTAATATACCGCATATGCCAGGAACTTGCCTCTAAGTGGTTTACACAATAAAACAAAATAACCAGGATAGAGGAGAATCACACACAAACAATCAGGAATGGGAAAAGGTATACCAGAGAAACAAGATAAGTTTTTATGGCTGTTTAGAATTTGATAAAGGAAGTCAGCAGGAATAGAATTCCTGAGCTTCGGTCCAGCATAACTTATAGCAGTTGCACGAGTGATATCAAGTCAAATTCTAGACGGAGGTAGAATCTGAAGTAAGCTAGCACCTGTGGAGCAAAGGGAGCGAGAAGGAACATAGGGAATAAGTAGATGAGACAATCTGGTGCATTTGGCAGTTGCGATTTATAGACAAGTGTAAGTAATTTAAATTGTATACGTGATACAAGGGGATGCCAATGTTCAGCAAGGAGTAATGGAGTGACGTGATCAAACAGAGTGGACCTGTGAAGAAGACGAACAGCAGTAGACTGAACTAGCTGTAGATGTTTTAAGGAGGATAGCGGTAAACCGGCTTAAAGAGAGTTGCAATAATCAAGATGTGTGATAACAAGAGAAAGAAGAAAGGTGCCAAATGAGGAAAAAGAAAAAAGAGAGCAGAAAGCCCAAATACAATGAAATGCAAAGAAAGATACCCTTAAAACTGAATTTATTTGATCCTTGAAAGTGAGACGACTATCAAAAATATCCCCCAAGATTCTTAAAGAGTCTTTAAAGTCAAGATGATACTGATCAATAATGGGATGAGATTAGGATTAGGACTGAGCAGGGATTAGGAAAATGAATTGCCTCACATTGTTTAATATTCAGAAATAAACATTGATTATGTAACCAGTTAGAGACCTTTTGAAGACAAATTAAGCTGAGTCAGATCGGACTGTATGGGAGGAATATGAAATAATATTTGTACGTCATAGGCATAACAGAAAGGGAGGCAGCCATTGGACTGAATAAGGGTGAGTAATAGAGCCAGGAAAACATTAAACAGGGTAGGTGCAAGGACTGAACCCTGAGGGACCCCAGAGATAACTGAAAAAGTATTGGAACATGGTTGACGGTGGTCAATTTGAAAAGAACAACATGATAGATAACTGCGAAACCATTGCAGAACAGTGCCTGAAATACCAATGGATTGAAGATGTATAAGAAGAAGGGTGTGGTCTCTAAATCAAAAGCAGATGAAAGATCTAGTGAGACTATTACTATAGAGTAACGTTGATCAAGAGCTGTCTGAATATTGTCATACAAGGAAACAAGCAGGGTCTCAGTACTGTGCTGCCTCCAAAAGCCAGCCTGAATTGGATGAAGAACAAGGGCAGAATCTAAGAAAGAAGTAAATTGAAAGTGCATCACCTTTTCCAGGACTTTGGGAAAAATATGGGAGATTTGAAATCGGTCTGTAGTTTGATGGATCAGTACAATCGAGATTTGGCTTTTTTAAAAGTGGGGTAACAAAGGCATGCTTCCAAGCACTGGGCACCGTACCTGATGAAAGGCTAGTTTGAATGAGAGGGAGAAGAGGAAGAATGTGAGAAGCGAGGCTGTTAAAGAGATGAGTGGGCCAGGGATTAGTAAGTGATCCAGAAGGGTTAGTAAAAGGAAAAGCAAGTTTGAGTGAAGTCAAAGTATGAGGGTTGAAAGAAGACCAGAACCAGGTGGCTGTAGACAGACAACTAGCAAAATCTACTTTGGGCTGAGGTGTTTTGGAAGAAGGAGAAGAAAAAATAAGCACAGGGAGAGAAGAAGTTGGTTGAAGCGAAGCACACAAGGACTGAGTCTTAGTTTGCCAAAAAGTTCCTAAGGTAGTTGGAGAAAGAACAGAAGGATCATAAGAGGGGGTAGAAGAATGGGAAGAAGCAACTGAGTTAATAATATGAAAGAGCCTGTGATTTGCTGGATGCTTCAGAAATACGATGTGTGAAGTAATCCTTCTTTGTTGTACCAAGAAGAGCACGATACTGATGGTAACGAGAACGGAAGCGACACAAAGTGGAAGAAGAATGATGCACCAGATACGTTCGGCACTGTGAAGCTGAGACCTTAGCAACTTTAAAGCTGGTGAGAACCATAGTGCATTGGTTTTACGAGAGTGCTGGGGCTGTTGAAGGGGACTACAGAGTCAATAGCGCGACAAAGGGAAGAATCAAGATCCCAAAGCATAAGAGAGATTGGTCCTGGAGGAACGTGGCAAGGTCCCTGACAACAAGATGGCATCTCCATCTCCAATTGAAGGGGGAGGGAAGGAGAGAGGGAAGAGAGATGACTTTTCCATCAGTTAAGAGTCGATGAGGAGGTGGTGGTGTAAGTGGTGGAGGTGGAGGAGGAATAAC
The DNA here is from genome assembly GCF_901765095.1 of Microcaecilia unicolor. Taxonomy (NCBI): domain Eukaryota; kingdom Metazoa; phylum Chordata; class Amphibia; order Gymnophiona; family Siphonopidae; genus Microcaecilia; species Microcaecilia unicolor. The sequence goes on along the minus strand of NC_044032.1, from coordinate 326,149,225 downwards.
AAAAGGGATAGAAAAATGTAGAAGAGCATGATCGGTCCAAGGAAGCCAATGCAAGGAGATAGGTGAGGGAAGGAGAGAAGACAACTGGTGAGAAAAAATAACAGATCTAAGATATTACCACCTGAATAGGTAGGAGAGATAGAGTGCTGTATAAGACCTAGCTGCTGAGTAAGAGAGTAAAAAGAGGCATAAGTATCGGTAGAGGGAAGATTAAAATCACCAAGTATAAGAAGAGGATGAAAAAGAATACAAACCTCAGATAGGAAGTTGGAAAGCTTGTCCAGAGAGGAAGAAGTTGGAGGGAGTGGATGGTAAACAAGAATGATATAAAATAAAGAACTCACAGAGGAAAAATTAAGTATATGAATATCAGAAAGAGAAAGAGGTACAAAAGTGCCCTAAACTCATTTGAATAAATAAAAGTGACACCATCACCCCTACGTGCTTGGTGCGGAAATCAAGAAGAGTGGCAGTATCACCACTCCAAAGCCAGGTTTCAGTGATGCAAAGAATGTCATGAGACTACTGTCAAATTAAGTCAGCCACAAGGTTTCCTTTATGGTGAAGAGAACGAGTCCTCTATGGTGAAGAGAATGGGTGTTTAAAAGCCCAACTGTAAGCGTGGAGACCTGTGTAGGTGTCAAAAAACAGAAGATGCTTGTTAAAGGAGCATGAAGAAGAGTGGAACTCCTCGAGGTGGTGATTCGGGCAGTTACCACCCACATGACGACAGGGCTGCACACAGCCATTGAGGATATTCAGGGGAGACTCAACTCCCAGGCAGGTAGGCTCCCAACAGGCAGAGGATCGAATCTCCCGCCAAGAAGATCATGCAGTCGCTGCCAATGGTAGGTTGGAGACTTTGGAATGCATGTACAAAACATTAGGGGAGCAAGTCGAAGATCAGCAGAACAGATCCGACCATAATAATCTGTGTCTAATTGGAGAGCCTGAATCAATCACCAATAAAGAGCACTAGAACTGATTGAGATTTGGCTTCCCAAGGAACTTGAGCTACAGCTAGAGGGATTACGCATGTGGGCTGAGAGGGTCCACAGGATTGGGGCCCCTAGGGAAATTGTGGTAAACCATGTCCCATGATTGCCTGCATCCTCAATTATGCGGAGAAAGCGCAGTTGGTGGCCCATTATAATCTAAAACGATCACTGGAATATAAAGGAGCAATGGTGCTGTTATCCCAAGATTTTTCCGCCAGTGTCTGAGCAATGAATACTATTGTCTCCTTATTGCACGCAACTGTATCAGAGGGGAATCAAATTCGCGCTCCAGTACCCAGTTAAAATAAGAATTAATCATGACAATAAATCTCTGAGTTTGGACACTCCAGTTTGAATATCCCGCCTAAATCTGTGGCTCATGGAATGTCTCTGTCTCAATCATCGCTGTTCTAGATGGTTTTGACCTAGCTGGTTGCTTCTCCGTTGCTTTCCATTTTTCATTTTTTCTTATTCAGCATTCTATGGATGCCTAGGGCATGGAGATTGGACTTGTAGAGACTTCCAAAACTTCGGTTTGGACCATATGCTGAGCAGTTGCTGATATATATCTTGGATGGTTATCTGCTACCCAGCTCTCCTAGAGAACTGCTCCTGGACATCCTCTGTATAAGGGGATGGTTATGAAGATTGGTCTTGCTATATGGTGGACATTAATGTTTACTTTGATACATACGTTTATTTATATGGGAATGGGGGTGGGGGAAACAATTTTTGGATCTGTATAGGATGATTGGGTTGAGGAAAAGGTTGGAGGACGAATGGGGGATAATTGTTCTGTATGGCTGGATCTTAGTGTGCATGCAGGTGGGAAGGAACAAGAAACGGGGAGGGGGTGGGGTTTGAGCGGGATTCTTCTAGCATGTGTGGGTATTCAGTTCTTTTTTGTCCAGTCTGGGTGGGTCCAGCTGGGAGGCCCTTCTGACTATCAGACTCCTACATACGCAGATGTTTTGTAACTTTTCTTTGGAGCCAGGATGAATACAGGTGAACTGAAAATTTTATCTCTCAATGTACCACTTATCATTTCTATAGCGCTACTAGACGTACGCAGCGCTGTACACTTGAACATGAAAAAACAGTCCCTGCTCAACAGAGCTTACAATCTAATTAGGAGAGACAAACAGGACAAATAAGAGATAAGGGAATTAGCAAAGGCAGTATAGCAAATTGTAAGCTCTATCGAGCAGGGACTGTCTCTCTGTGTCAGGTGTTCAGCGCTGCGTGCGTCTGGTAGCACTATACAAATGTTAATAATAATAATAAATGAGTTTAAAACACATTTCATTTTTTCACCTTTCATTCTTCTGTTTCAGTGTAGATGGTATTCACTCCCTGGTAAAGAAAACCAGGATCCTACAGGCTCTTAAGAAGGACCATGTTGACATTGCCCTATTACAGGAAACACACCTGAATAAAATTGAACATCTTAAATTAAAGAGAGATTGGGTGGGGGAGATATTCTATGCAGCGTTCAATAACCTCTGAAGTAAGATGGCCGACAGGTAGGGACCCCAGGTGAGAAGCTCCCGAAGTCCAGAGAAACAAACATACCTGGACCACCGTGCGCTGTCTCCAACCGGACCAGAATGGGCCGGAACTAAATCGAAACGGGTCCGCAGTTGAACCGAGAACTACAGGACCACGAGGAACAGCACAGCACAGGTGAGCAAAGCCAAGACTGGCCGGGTTGGCCTGGCCGTAGCTGACCTCGGTGTTCCTGCGTACTCCTCCCGACCAGACGGCCCGTCTGGGACTGGCTAAGCCTGACGGATCGGCCCAAGCCTAGAGGACCGAGCTGAGAACTGGCCCATAATAAAACAGGATCGTAGCCGGTCGGGATCCCTAGACCGGAGCGGTGCCGCGGCTCTCTGAAGCGAACAAGCGAGCCGACCGCAACTGACCTCGTGGCCCAATACATCAGACCGGACAGACCCATCCGAACCGGCCGATTAATGAGCGGACGGAGAGTGCGAGTCCGGAAGGAGGCAGACAGCCGAGTTACAACTGCGGACCCGGACCAGCACCCCCGCCTGTCCACATTCTCCCACCCGGCCGTCTGGGCTCGCGGAGATGAACAGTGAACGGGCGGCGAAAAGAGAGGGGAGCTGGGACGCCACTCCCCACAACCCGACTGCACAGCACCTTACTACACCGCAGCGGAGGCAGAGGAGACGGCCTAGAGCAAGGAGGCGAAGGCAGATTCCGGTGCCAGAACCTGGGGTCTGTGGGCTCGGCCACGTGGCCCTGTTGAAACAGAGAGGGTTTTGGGGTTTTTTTTCTTAATCTTCTGCCGATCCGACGAGCAAGACCAGCGGAGTTGCAGTGTGGAGACCGGCAGACCCGAGCGTCGGAACTCCCCACAACGGCGGCAGCGCTGGACTAGCAACAACGGTCTAGTACACGCGGCAAGTACCATCCGGTGAAGAAAGAGGTACGCGCTGTACAGCTGGTAACCACTGATCCGGTGGAGCGGTGGACAGAGGAACACCCCAACCACGGAAGAAGGATAATATAGCCCTTAAGAACTGAATATAACTGCTTACTTTGTTTTAAATGCATGCACACGCTAACAGCTATGATTTAAAAGTTTTATACTTTACTTTGTTCTACTCTAAATAGAAGGCAAACAAGCTGCCATGCTAGAATAGCACCACTCCTTGCAATGATTTAAAGGTAAATGCTTCTGAAAATCTTAAATATTATACACAGAAGGCAAATGCGCTGCTCAGCTAAAATAACACTATTTTCTTTAAAGATTTAAATGCAATTGCCTTGCTTCGCTTAAATACAAAGCAAATGAGCAGCTTTGTTCTTATTACAAAGCAAAAATTGTCGCTTGCACTGCTAACAGCTTTCATTTAAATGCAACTAACTCACCTGCTTATTCTGACCTTTAGACAAATCAGCCACCTTGCACAGTAAGTTAAAAGCATCAACATGTAAACGCTTACTATTATGTTTTAATTGTAAATGCAGGCTTTGCTATGCTTTGATTATAAACCAAACATGATCAGCATGAACTGTTGCTAAGCTTAAATGTAAATGAGGGCTTTGCTTCGATTTGAATGTAAACCAGCAGATTGATTGTTACAGCACCTAAATACTGATATGAACACCAACAAAGCACTCCTAACCATTTACTGTCTCACCCTACTCTTACATGCAAACACAATCCATGACCCAGATAGCAACAACCCCATAACTCACAAATCATACAGCACTTACATACACATAATGTCCACCCTAAAGAACATACAAAACAACCCAACCACAATACACCAACTCTATGTACAACCTATTAATAACTCACCAGACCAAAGACACAATAACGAGCCAAAAGGAAAAATCTCCACATACAAAAACCACCAACAGAAAGAGGAAAAAACAACAACAACAACAAATTCAACCATCGAGGAAACAGACAACTAATAAAAATAAACACATCAAACCCCCCCACAGAACCATACCGCTCAATCCAACTAGGATACATCAATGCAAGATCAGCAGTAAGCAACTCAGTAGATATACTAGACTGGATTACAACAGATAATTTAGACCTTCTACTCATCACAGAAACCTGGTTCCACAGCCCTACTGACCCCGCCATCCTAGAGACTTGCCCACCAGAATACAAAATCACCCACTGGACAAGAAATGGAAAAAGAGGGGGCAGAATAGCCATAATTTACAAACCCGAGTTCACTATCACAACCACGGGTGAATCCACCTCACCACAACTTGAAATTGCCTCGACAAGAATCAATCATCCAAACCTACAAGGACACCTCAATGAAATCCTATTCTACAGGCCACCAGGAAAATGGAAAGACTCCCAAACGCAACTCATGGACTTCATCTCGAACACATGTGTCTCTGCCTCAAACATCCTTATAATAGGAGACATCAACCTACACCTTGAAGACGACACCTCAACAGGCAAACGAGAATGCAAAGAATTCTTAAAACTCTGAGATCTACACGCACCTAACACTCAACCAACACACACAAAAGGACACACCCTAGACATCATTACACACAAATTCGACCCAGACTCAACCATCCTACTTACCGACACAAGATGGACACCTACACTATGGTCAGACCACCACAAAGCACATGTCTCCCTCTACTGGCGAAAAACACACATAAACGCAATCAACAAACTTGAGCGAACAACATACACCACGAGAGGAAAAATAGACCCCACAATATTCTGGCAACAGGTCTACCAGAACAAATGGTCAACAAATGCTGACACCATCCAATTCCTCCTAGAATGGGACGATATATGCACAACAACATTAGACAAAATTGCCCCAATCCAAACCAGAACATCACATAGGAAAAAATCAAATCCATGGTTCACTGAAGAGCTGAAAAAACTTAAAACACAAGTCAGGGAACTAGAACGCGCATGGAACAAAAAGAAAGATGAACAAACACTAAATGCCTGGAAACTACTTCGGAGGAAATACAAATATACCATAAAACAGACTAAAAGACTACATTACAAAACAATGATAGGACCAAACTACAAAGACACTCACAAACTCTTCTACCTCGTGAATAAACTGTTAGACACCACACCAGTTACAAACAACAGCAAAGACATACCAGATGTCGACAACCTTGCGAAATACTTCAAGGAGAAAATTATACAATTACGACTTAAAATACCCGCCAGCCCTATTGAATATGCCACACTTCTAGACTGTCTAGACCCAGAAGACGGAATATATCCAGCAGACAGAACCTGGACCGAATTCGAATTACTGTCAGAAGACCTCATCTCTGAAACACTTAAAAGATTTGCCAAATCCCACTGCAAACTAGATATATGCCCAAACAACCTCATGAAATCAGCTCCCCAACAATTCATAATAGACCTAACGAACCACGTAAACTTCATGTTACAAAACGGACTTTTCCCAAAGGAAAAAGGAAAACTTCTACTCACCCCAATACCTAAAGATACAAAGAAAAGCGGAAGCGAAATAACCAATTACAGACCAGTAGCATCTATACCACTAATAACCAAAATAACTGAAGGGATGGTAACAAAACAACTCACAAACTATCTAAACAAGTTCTCAATACTGCATGATGCCCAATCAGGATTCCGGTCGAACCACAGCACAGAAACAGTATTAATTACCCTAATGACTAAATTTAAACAAATGATTGCAACCAGCAACAATATACTCCTCCTACAATTTGACATGTCAAGTGCCTTTGATATGGTTGACCACGGAATCCTATTACACATACTTGAATATTTTGGCATCGGAGGAAATGTCCTAAACTGGTTCAAGGGGTTCCTAACCCTGCACTCATATCAAGTCACATCAAATTCAACTACGTTTGCTACATGAACACCTGAATGTGGAGTACCGCAAGGATCACCCCTCTCACCAACTATTTTCAACCTAATGATGATCCCCTTGGCAAAACTCCTATCAAACCATAATTTTAACCCATACATATACGTTGATGATGTAACAATATACATCCCTTTCAAACAAGACATTAAGGAAATCTTCAGTGAAATCAACCAAAGTCTACACATCATGAACACCTGGGCAGATGCATTTCGATTGAAACTAAACGCAGAAAAAACTCAATGCCTGATACTCACCTCCCAATACAACACGAATGAATTTACCGCTATAAACACACCAAAAATAAACCTTCCAATCTCAGAAACTTTAAAAATCCTTGGAGTCACTATTGACCGCCACCTAACACTCGAAACTCATGCAAACAACACAACCAAAAAGATGTTCTACTGCATGTGGAAACTGAAAAGAATAAGACCATTCTTCCCAAGATCCGTCTTCCGCAGCCTAGTGCAATCCCTCGTACAGTAATCCCTCTGGATTACTGTAACTCACTATACGCAGGTTGTAAAGAGCAAATACTGAGGAAACTTCAAACAGCCCAGAACACAGCAGCCAGACTCATCTTCGGAAAACCAAAATACGAAAGTGCAAAACCCTTACGAGAGAAGCTACACTGGCTCCCACTCAAGGAACGCATTACTTTTAAAGTATGCACACTAGTCCACAAAATCATTCACGGTGAAGCCCCAGCCTACATGTCTGACTTAATAGACCTACCACCCAGAAACGCTAAAAGATCATCCCGAACTTTCCTCAACCTCCACTTCCCTAATTGCAAAGGCATAAAATACAAAGCGCTGCACGCATCAACCTTCTCTTATATGAGCACGCAATTCTGGAATACACTACCACGCAACCTGAAAACGATCTACGAACTGACCAACTTCCGCAAATTATTGAAGACTCATCTCTTTGATAAAATTTATTGAAAGGATCAAAACACACGAAGTCCACACACACTGTCAGTAATGCATCAATACACTCTCTTGGAATTTTCATCCCCTTTTAATATTACCACATTTATAGCTTTACTTACAGAAAAATGTTATACCGAATGATCTCCTACTATTGTTTTGTTGCCCTATCAGTTTCCAGTTGTCTCTTTCCATTGTTCCATTGTTCTTTTCCCTCAACGATACTCTGACTTTGTCTTCGCATAACTCCTCACAATGTAATCCATAACCGAGTTGTAACAAATTGTATTTCCATCATTTACAATGTATTGTAAGCCACACTGAACCCGCAAATAGGTGGGAAAATGTGGGATACAAATGCAATAAATAAATAAATAAATAACCGCCAGTGAGGTACTGCTATCTTCAGAGGCGTAGCAGACTTTTATAAAATAGGCACCGGTTGGGGTCAGCTAGACAGCAGTGTCTGTGTTGTTGCTCAAGGGCTGTTACGTGCACTGATTAATATAGGCTGTCTCTGTTGTGTCCTGCCTACAAGGAAACAGTAAGTTACATCAGGAGGCAGGATGCAGAAGAGGTCCCTGGACTGTCCAGAGCAGGCAACCTGTCTTCTTAACTACCTAGCACACACATTTATTCCACTGCTAGACACCTTGTTAACATTAGAGTAGCCATACTGGGTCAGACCAATGGTCCATCTAGCCCATTAGCCTGTTTCCAACAATGGCCAACCCAGGTCTGCCAACCACAAGCACCTGGCAGAAACTCAAATTGTGACAACATTCCATGATAACAATCTAATACAGAATAGGGAGCCACAAAAGAAAAAAAACAACAACAAAAATTGACTCTATAAACAGTGCAATACTGGTAAAAAGAAACAGAAATGCATTTTCTCCTGTACTTTGCAAAATAAAAATTGAAAAAAATATACCTTTTACAAAACAGGTATTTGTATTTTCAAATGTAAGCCACATTTAATCCGACTTTACTTGGGATAATGTGTGATATAAATGTGTAAAGAACAAATCCTTTATCCTCCACTTTTTAAGACACTGCCTATCCTCCTGGATAGTGATGGCACAAGGAAAGCAAGTTTGGTCCAGTGAAGACTAACTCAAAATAACCTGTTCCTTAGATGGGACCTAGTATTACCATTATTAAAAACGCAACCATACCATGCCTCTGTGGCTATGTTCCACTAATGTTAAATGATTAACTGGATTTCTTGAAAGGATTATATAAATGTAGGATGCAAGACTAGGGACACAAATACACATTTAATTATTCAATATCACAATTCCTCATGCACAGCCACAAAACAACTTTTTAGGGTGGATATTGTTCCTTTTATTATCGACCAGATAGAGATAAGAGTTTTCAGTTTTGGCACAGTCATCACAAGCAAAAAATATAAGAAAACCAATGGACTGCATTAGGGGCTTAAAACCCATTTATGTTTAAACAAAAGAGATCTGATGAAACAAAATATTTCTTTTTATTTTGACTTATAAAACCACTTGCCCCTGCAACACGTTCAAAACAGAATAATCCATTTGTGTATCTAAAAGAAAGTTCTACAAAATAGATTATTTATTTATTTGTTTGTTTGTTTGTTTGTTTGTTGCATTTGTATCCCACATTTTCCCACCTCTTTGCAGGCTCAATGTGGCTTACAATACATCATGAATAGTGGAGATAGGACAGTATAGACATTTGGTTTTACAGAAAGAATTGTGTGCTCATATAGGAAAAGGTTGATGCGTGCATTAGTTTGTATTTTAAAGCAAGGGCGTAGCCAGACACCCAATTTTGGGTAGGCCTGGGCTCAAAATGGGTGGGCAGAAGAACCCCACCCCATCCCATCCCATGGGTGATTTGGTCTCTTCTCTCGCCTGCATGTCATATGGTCTCTCAAATATCCCCCCTCTCCTGCACGCCTTTTATATTTCAGATTTTCACCGGCAGTGAGGAGCAACTAATACACACTACTCATGTAGGCCCCACATCTTTCCCACTGATGCAGCTTCCTGTTTCCGCATAGGTGGGAATACGTCAGAGGGAAGGCTGTGGGGCCGGTGTAAGCAGTATGTATCAGTCACTGCGTCCTGCAAGTGAAGATCTGCTATTTATAAGGTATGCAGTAGGGACAGTTGTTGGGAGTTTTCAGCTTGGGAATCTCTGCTGGCCACATCATAGGTTTGCTGCTACTGGTGGGCCTGAGCTCAAAGTGGGTGGGCCTGGGCCCACCCAAGCCCACCCTTGGCTACGCCACTGTTTTAAAGCCTTTGCAGTTGGGGAAATGAAGATTAAGGAATGTGCGAGATGATTTTTTGGCATTTCTGGGTGGTAAGTCTATCAGGTTTGACATGTAAACTGGAGCATCACCATGGTTGATTTTGTGAACTAGGGTGTATACCTTGAACGTGATGCGTTCTTTGAGTGGGAGCCAGTGTAGCTTCTCTCGTAGGGGTTTAGCACTTTCATATTTTGGTTTTCCGAATATGAGTCTAGCTGCAGTGTTCTGAGCATTCTGGAGTTTTTTGAGTATTTGCTCTTTGCAGCAGGCGTAAAGTGCATTGCAGTAGTCTAGATGACTGAGTACCAATGATTGTACCAGATTACGGAAGACGGTCCTTGGGAAGAATGGTCTTACTCTTTTTAATTTCCACATTGATTGGAACATCCTTTTGGTTGTGTTTTTCGCGTGATTTTCAAGTAACATAGTAACATAGTAGATGACGGCAGAAAAAGACATGCATGGTCCATCCAGTCTGCCCAAGATAAACTCATGTGTATACCTTACCTTGATTTGTACCTGTCTTTCTCAGGGCACAGACCGTATAAGTCTGCCCAGCAGTTTTTCCCGCCTCCCATCACCGGCTCTGGCACAGACCATATAAGTCTGCCCTCCCCTATTTTCGCCTCCGAACCACCAACCCCTCTTCCCCCCACTTGCTCCGCCACCCAATTTTAGCTAAGCTTCTGAGGATCCATTCCTTCTGCACAGGATTCCTTTATGCATATCCAACGCATGTTTGAATTCCGTTACCGTTTTCATCTCCACCACCTCCCGCGGGAGGGCATTCCAAGCATCCACCACCCTCTCCATGAAAAAATACTTCCTGACATCTTTCCTGAGTCTACCCCCCTTCAATCTCATTTCATGTCCTCTCGTTCTACCACCTTCCCATCTCCGGAAAAGATTCGTTTGCGGATTAATACCTTTCAAATATTTAAAAGTCTGTATCATATCACCCCTGTTCCTCCTTTCCTCCAGGGTATACATGTTCAGGTCAGCAAGTCTCTCTTCATACGTCTTGTAACGCAAATCCCATACCATTCTCGTAGCTTTTCTTTGCACCGCTTCCATTTTTTTGACATCCTTCGCAAGGTACGGCCTCCAAAACTGAACACAATACTCCAGGTGGGGCCTCACCAACGTCTTATACAGGGGCATTAAAACCTCCTTTCTTCTGCTGGTCACACCTCTCCCTATACAGCCTAGCAATCTTCTCGCTACGGCCACCGCCTTGTCGCACTGTTTCGTCGCCTTCAGGTCCTCAGATACTATCACCCCAAGATCCCTCTCCCCGTCCGTGCCAATCAGACTCTCCCCGCCTAACACATACGTCTCCCTTGAATTTCTACTCCCTAAGTGCATCACTTTGCATTTCTTCGCATTGAATTTTAATTGCCAAATGTTAAACCATTCTTCTAGCTTCTTCAGATCTTTTTTCATGTTTTCCACTCCCTCCGGGGTGTCCACTCTGTTGCAAATCTTGGTGTCATCCGCAAAAAGGCAAACTTTACCTTGTAACCCTTCGGCAATGTCACTCACAAATATATTGAACAGAATCGGCCCCAGCACCAATCCCTGAGGCACTCCACTACTCACCTTTCCCTCCTCCGAGCGAACTCCATTCACCACCACCCTCTGGCGTCTGCCCGTCAACCAGTTCCTAATCCAGTTCACCACTTCGGGTCCTATCTTCAGCCCATCCAGTTTATTCAAGAGCCTCCTGTGGGGAACCGTGTCAAAAGCTTTGCTGAAATCTAAATAGATTACGTCCATAGCACGTCCTTGATTTAAGTGTTAGGTGATTTAAGTGTTAAGTGTTAGGTGTCGATCAATGGTAACTCCAAGAATTTTCAGGGTTCTGAGATTGGTAGGTTCAGTTTTGGTGTGTTGATGGTGGTAAATTTGTTCGTGTTATGTTGAGAGGTGAATATTAGGCATTGGGTTTTTTCAGCGTTAAGTTTCAGCTGAAATGCATCTGCCCATGAGTGCATGATATGTAGACTTTGGTTGATGTCATTGGAAATTTCTTTTAAGTCTTGCTTAAATGGGATGTAGATCGTTACGTCATCAGCGTATATGTATGGGTTGAGGTTTTGGTTTGATAGTAGTTTGGCCAAGGGTATCATCGTTAGGTTGAATAAGGTCGGTGAAAGGGGGGATCCCTGTGGAACTCCACATTCAGGTGTCCATGTGGCTGATGTACTCGAATTTGATGTCACTTGATATGAGCGTGTGGTTAGGAACCCCTTGAACCAATTGAGAACGTTGCCTCCGATACCGAAGTATTCGAGGATATGCAGTAGAATTCCATGATCGACCATGTCAAAGGCGCTAGACATGTTGAATTGTAGAAGTAGTATGTTCTTGCTGGTTGCTATCATTTGTTTGAATTTCGTCATGAGCGTGACTAGTACTGTTTAAGTACTGTGGTTAGAACGAAAACCTGACTGGGAGTCGTGTAGTATTGAGAACTTGTATAAATAGTTTGTGAGTTGTTTGGTCACCATCCCTTCTGTTGTTTTGGTTATTAAGGGAATGGATGCTACTGGTCTATAGTTGGTTAGTTCGCTAGCATTTTTCTTTGCATCTTTGGGTATGGGGGTGAGTAGAATGTTTCCTTTCTCCTTCGAGAAGATTCCATTTTGTAGCATAAAGTTCACGTGGTTCGTTAGGTCTGTTATGAATTGTTGAGGTGCCATCGTTATAAGGTTGTTTGGGCATATGGCCAGTTTACAATGAGATTTGGCGACTCTTTTAAGCGTTTGTGTGATGAGATTCTCCGATAGCATCTCAAATTCAGTCCAAGTTCAATCTACTGGGTGTGCTCCAGGTTCTGGGTCTAGACAGTCTAAGAGTACAGCGTATCCGATGGGGCTGACAGGTATTTTGGCTCGCAATTGTATGATTTTCTCCTTGAAGTATTTCGCGAGGTTGTCGGCTCCTGGTACATCTTTACTATTATTGGTGACTGGTGTGGTGTCTAATAGTTTATTCACTAGTTGGAAGAGTTTATGTGTGTCCTTGTAGTTTGGTCCAATTTCAGTTTTGTAATATAGTCTTTTGGTTTGTCTTATGGTGTATTTATATTTTCTTCGAAGTTGTTTCCAAGCATTCAATGTGGAGTCGACTTTCTTTTTGTTCCATGCACGTTCTAATCTTCTAACTTGTGTTTTGAGTTTTTTCAGTTCTTCGTTGAACCATGGTATTGAATTCATTCCATGTGCCCCAATGAAAGGAGAGTTTAATTCTACTTCCATTAAAACACCAGGCTTCCCAAGGCAGATTACAACAGCAGTTAAGATGAACCTATCAGGAAACAGAATATCCTCAGTGAAATTTGGACATCTGTATTGTATAGAACAAGAACAGTGAAGAAAAATTAGCTCAACCTATAGAGTTTATAATTGCAGTTTCTACCAGCTACAATATTTTTTGAAGCTGTTTTAGTGATATTCAATTGTTATTTCTTTTCTCCTTCCGCTTTTAAGGCACTACCTATCTAACTGAAATAGCTTTAGACTTGCTACAAATGGACCAACAATAAAAAATGACAAGGTGGAGGCAGCAGCTCATAAGTTTGCTTGCTTTGTTTCGAGTGAACGGCAATGACGGCTGCGCAGGGGAGTGGACACAGATTAACCAAACTGGCTTCCTTGTTTACAGTGGACTAGATAGGCTCAATTCCACTCCTATTAAAACCTCCTTGGGCAGCTCTTCCCACCCCCCCCCCCGAGACTTACATCTTTCGCGTTTCACCCGCAGCCTCTCTACAGTCCGCGTGGTCATTTTCAGTGCCCTGAAGCATTCTCCGTCCAGCACCGGCGATTCAGATAGTCAGCCTTCTTTATTTATTTATTTATTTATTGTATTTGTATCCTACATTTTCCCACCTATTTGCAGTCTCGATGTGGCTTACATAGTATTGTTAACATGGTTATTCCAGTATGTTAGGTACAATTAGTATTGTGTAGGGATTAGTTAAGGGAAGACAGGAGAAGGAAGGGATTTAATAGGCTATTTATAGCAGGTGTGCTTTCATAGCTGAATGGGTTGGTGTAGTGGATTAGTGTGGCTGTAGGTTCTCATTGTAGGCTTTGTTGAAGAAATATGTTTTCAGTGTTTTGCGAAAGATAGTTATTTCGTCAATTGTTTTCAGGTTTGAGGGTAATGCATTCCATACCTGTGTGCTCATGTAAGAGAAGGTGGTGGCGTGCATCAGCTTGTATTTTAGTCCTTTACAGCTGGGGAAGTGCAGGTTGAGAAATTTGCGAGATGATCTGGTGGCGTTTCTGGGAGGTAGGTCCACGAGGTTTAGCATGTAAGATGGGGTGTCTGCGTGAATAATTTTGTGTACAATCGTGCAAATCTTGAATGCAATGCGTTCCTTAAGTGGGAGCCAGTGAAGTTTCTCTCTTAAGGGTTTTGCACTTTCATATTTATTTTTTCCAAATATGAGTCTGGTGGCAGTATTCTGGGCAGTTTGGAGTTTTTTGATAGTTTGTTCTTTGCAGCCAGCGTACAGTGAGGTGCAGTAGTCCAGGTGACTTATTACCATTGACTGTACCAGGGTACAGAAGATGTGTCTCAGGAAGAAAGGTTTTACTCTTTTGAGTTTCCACATGGAGTAGAACATCTTTTTCGTAGTGTTTTTTACGTGGGTATCAAGAGTGAGGTTTCGGTCAATGATGACTCCAAGAATCTTCAAGTTTTGTGAAACAGGAAGAGAACAGTATGGTGTGATTATGGTGGAGAAGTTTTTTGTGTTATATTGTGAGGTAAGTACGAGACATTGTGTTTTTTCTGCATTAAGTTTTAGTTGGAATGCATTAGCCCAGGTGTGCATTATTTGGAGGCTTTGGTTGATCTCGTTAGTGATTTCCTTTACTACTACTACTACTACTTATCATTTCTATAGCACTACAAGGCTTACGCAGCGCTGTACATCATACACAAAAAGACAGTCCCTGCTCAAAGAGCTTACAATCTAGATAAGACAGGTAAACAGAGAGAACAATTAAGGGTAAGGGAATAAATAGGTGAGGTAAAAGGACAGGGCAAGTGAGTAGTGGTTAGGAGTCAAAAGATGTGGGCTTTAAGTTTGGCCTTGAAAACGCCCAAAGACGGGGCTAGACGCACAGGCTCGGGAAGTCTATTCCAGGCGTGAGGTGAAGCAAGACAAAAAGAACAGAGTAGAGGAGAAGGGTACAGATAAGAGAGATTTATCTAGGGAGAGACGAGAGTGGAGAGGTAATGGGGAGCGGCAAAATGAATACACTTATAGGTCAATAAGAGAAGTTTGAACTGAATACGGAAACGGATAGGAAATCTAAGGGTAGCACCCCCTTATGAGGCAGGCATAAGGGGGTGCTGCCACCTGGGGCAGAAATGTGTTAATGGGTGAGATTTCCCTTCCTTCTCCCTAGGAAAATCCAAACAAACATAAATAAATATCCAAAATCCAAACAAACATAAATAAATATCTCTTAGGCCCCGATGCTGAAAACTCCGGCGTTGTTCTGAATAGTGCCATAAAAATACCACCAGAACAGCACAGAACAATTCCCTAATAATCAGTGCTAATGAGATGCAAATATAGGAAGCTCATAGCATTGAGAATTAGGGAGTTCGGCAGGAGGATTTTGCTTGGCACATGGGCAGAAGAGTTCCATGGTAAGCTCGGCTCCTGTGCGTATGCGCCTGGTAAAACCTGAACATAAAGCACACATTGACGTGGTTTCTACGGCTAAATATAAGTATTTTTTAAATATTTATTTTTATTTTATTTATTTATTTATTTTATTTGTTACATTCGTAGGTTGGACGCTTATATTTAGATGCTAGGAAACAGACACCAATGTGTGTTTTCACTTTGGGTGTTTTTAATTGTTTTTTTTTTTTTAGCATGGGCGCTTTAAATTTAGATGCAGGAAACAGACATCAACATGTGCTTTCACTTTGGTCTGCTGTTTCTCAGGACCAACGCTTAAGGGCTTCCACGGGCTTTCTTCTGCTTCCAAAGCAATCACAACTGGCAGATTTTGGTGAAAGAATCATGACAGAAGCATGATAATCATGAGAAATCCTCTCTTTCCAGCATCCACTCCAACCTGGCGTTAATTTTGCATCAGTAAGGCAGTTTTGTTTCGGGTACTGTTTTCTGAGCATGGGAGGAATACACAATGAGCTTGACTACATTAGCATGCTGCTTGCATTGTTTGTCTGCATGTTTGAATGGGATGTAAATTGTGACGTCATCTGCATATATGTAGGGGTTGAGATTTTGATTGGCTAGAAGTTTGGCTAATGGTATCATCATTAGGTTGAATAAGGTTGGTGAGAGGGGGGATCCTTGGGGAACTCCACATTCAGGTGTCCATGGGAGTGATCTGTCCGCGTTCACTGTTACTTGATATTATCTTGTGGTTAAGAATCCTTTGAACCATTTGAGAACTGTTCCTCCTACTCCGAAGTATTCTAGTATATGTAGTAGTGTTTCATGGTTAACCATGTCAAAGGTGCTGGACATGTCGAATTGTAGGAGGAGTATGTTGTTACCAGTTGCAATTGCTTGTTTAAATGAGTTTATTGCAGACACTAGAACAGTTTCGGTGCTGTGATTTGACCGAAATCCTGATTGAGACTCGTGCAGTATTGAGTGCTTATCTAAGTATTCAGTAAGTTGTTTCGTCACTATGCCTTCCATGAGTTTGGTTATAAGTGGAATAGATGCTACTGGGCGATAGTTGGTTATGTCCATTGTGGTTTTCTTAGTGTCTTTCGGTAGCGGAGTAAGTAGGATGTGTCCTTTATCCGTGGGAAAGAGCCCATTTTGGAGTCTGTAGTTTACGTGGTTCTTGAGGTCTGTTTTAAATTGTTTGGGTGCGGATCTAATTAGACTATTAGGGCAAATGTCTAATTTGCATTGCGATTTGGCATATTTTCCGAGCCAATGTGAGATTTCATTTGATGAAAGCTTGTCAAAGCTGGTCCAAGATCGGTCTGCTGGATATTCCCCGGTTTTTGGGACATTCAAGGATATTTGTGTAATCCGTTATATTGGTAGGTAACATGAGTCGGAGCTTTGATTTTTTTCCTTGAAGTAATTTGCAAGATTAGTTGCTGATGGGGTATCAGTGTTGTTGGAGGTGACCGTATTAGTGTTTAGGAGATTGTTTACAAGTGAGAAGAGTTTATGGGTATCCTTGTAGTTTGGTCCTGTTTTGGTTTTGTAATACGTCCTTTTAGTTTGTCTGATAGTGTATTTGTATTTTCTTTGTAGTTGTTTCCAGTCTTTGAGTGCATTTTCGTCTTTTTTCTTTCTAGTCTTCTGACTTGGGTTTTTAGTTCTTTCAGTTCTTCGTTAAACCATGGTATTGAGTTTTTTCTATGTGAGGTTCTGGTTTGGAGTGGTGCTATATTATCTAGTATTGTTCTGCATCTGTTATCCCATTCTTGAAGAAATTGGGATGAGTCTGCTGGTGTTGTCCAATCGTCGGTGTATACTTGTTGCCAGAATTTTAGTGGGTCTATTTTGCCTCTCGTAGTGTAGGTTTGTTGTTTTTGTTTTTGTTGTGTTTTTTTGTTATCCATTGGAGTGACAGGTTTGCACTGTAGTGATCGGACCATGGCCTGGCTGTCCATTTTGTGTCTGTTAGTGTGAGATTTGGTTCTGATGAGAATTTGTGGGTGGTGATATCTAGTGTATGTCCTTTGTTATGAGTGGGTTGTATGTTTTGCCAGCGTTGGAGCCTCTCCTCAGGCACATCCCACCTCTGTGGAAAACAGGAGGTTGCATTACAGTAGGCGGGACGCGCCTGAGAGGCCCCAACGCTCGCAAGAAGGCTGACTATCTGAATTGCCGGTGCTGGACGGAGTACGCTTCAGGGCTGTAAAAACGGCCAAGCGGATGGGAGAGGCAGAAGAGACAGGAGAAGCTCTCAAGGGAGGGAAGAGGACAGAGGTAGAGAACGATATTGGCATGTGGCGGCAGTGCTTAGGCGCCATTTTTTCTATGTCTGTTTGGGGGAGCAAACACTCCCCCTGCGCTCCCCCTAGCTACGCCAATGGCTATCTTAATTCATAAGCTCCTAGCTTTTACTCTGCATACTCTATACCAAGACCCGGAGGGGAGATCTGTTTTGATAACTGAAGGTCTCCAAGGGACTAAAGTGGCTCTTTGCAATGTCTATGCCCCGAATGTTTATTCTCACAAATGTTTTGCCCAGCTTTCTGCTAGACTTTCTTCCTTTGATGAGTATGAGTTCATTGTAGGTGGGGACTTTTTTCCACAAGTGACCCCACTATAGACTGTCTCCATGCTAAAAAAAAAAAATAGAGAATCCACAAAGCGTGGAGAACTCAAAGAATACCCACGGATACTTTGTAAAACAAATAGAAAAGTGGGCACAAAACCATGAGTCCCAGAGACTGGATCACAGTAAAGCTAAAACCAAATTTTATTAATTAGTATATTTGACTCGACACAACCGTTGTGTTTCGGCCAAAAGACCTGCATCAGGAGTCTAAATACTAAAGTAGACAGCTAATGATGATCCAGAATAAGAAATACTGGTGCAAGTGATCCGTTCCACGATTCGATACAAAGGTCTTTTTTAAGACCATTTATAGACTATTCGTCAGTATTTCTTATTCTGGATCATCATTAGCTATCTACTTTAGTATTTAGACTCCTAATGCAGGCCTTTTGGCCGAAACACAACGGTTGTGTCGAGTCAAATATACTAATTAATAAAATTTGGTTTTAGCTTTACTGTGATCCAGTCTCTGGGACTCCTGGTTTTGTGCCCACTTTTCTGTTTGTTTTGAAAAAAAAAAAAGCAGCTAAAGATCAAGGCACTAGAGGAGTTAAATTATTGTCATCTACCCTGGGACTCCTTGACGTTTGGCAAGTATTACATGGGAATAGCACATTTTTTTCACATCCACCGTGCCTGTTTAGATTATATTCTTCTTTCTCAATCGATGTTGCAAAGGGTGTCACAATCTTTTATTGAACCAGCCCTTCATTCTGATCACTCCATGGTGGGGGTCACCGTGACGATGGAATTAGAGCCCCATGCTGGCGTTGTAGATACAGTGGACCCTAGGGTGTACTTGGAAGCAGCCAAAGCGGTACTGTGAGGCAAAATCATAGCATACTCCTCTAGGGTTTGTAAGGAACAGGAGAAAACTCTTAACGAGGGTGGCTAGGAGGGCTTTCCTATCAAAGGCTGCATACTTCTCTGCAAAAGAGGAATTGCAGGACCTGATGAATAAGCGTGCACTCTCTAGTATTAAATTGTATGAGTACAAGATATATAGATGGGGGAATAAGACTGGTAAGCTTCTAGCTAATTTAGTCAAATAGCACGCTGGCAAGAATTATATTAATAAGATTAAGGGGCCCCAGGGTGTCCTCCATACTCAGCAACCTGATATCCAACAGGCTTTCGTTCACTTTTATGAATCTCTCTTTAATAGGGGCACTTTTGATATGGCAGCCTGTGAACGTTTTTTTCAGTCCCTTGAGTTGCCTTGCCTATCTGCCTCTCAGGTACAGTCTTTCAATGCCCCTATTACGGGACCTGAAGTTCAAGCAGTAATTAAACAATTAAAATTGACTAAGGTTCCTGGGCTTCATGGTCTGGCCACAGAATTTTATAAAATCCTGCAAGACCTACTTATTCTACGGCGGTGGGAGGCATGGCTGGTGGTTGGGAGGTGGGGATAGTGCTGGGCAGATTTATACGGTCTGTGCCAGAGCCGGTGGTGGGTGGCGGGGCGGGTGGTTGGGAGGTGGAGATAGTGCTGGGCAGACTTATACGGTCTGTGCCCTGAAAAAGACAGGTACAAATCAAGGTAAGGTATACACAAAAAATGACACATGTGAGTTTATCTTGTTGGGCAGACTGGGTGGACTGTGCAGGTCTTTTTCTGCCGTCATCTACTATGTTACTATTATGTTACTATGTTACTCTATTTATTGATATGTGCACACATGTACGGGATACTCAGGATATGGGTAATTTTCTAACATGTTTTTATCACAGTAATCCCAAAGCCTGGAAAAGATGCGGAGTTGGTTGGATCGTACCATCCCATATCTCTCTCCTGAACCAAGATATCAAGATCTTGGCCTCAGTGCTGCTGTCCAGGCTGAATAAATTTCTCCCCTCAGCTGTTGCACCCCAACCAGGCAGGCTTTGTCCCGGGGTGGTTTGCATCAGCTACTATTCTGAAGGTCATGCACACTTTACAAGAGGGTGTGGGGGTCCCGGGTGATGCTATATTGGCCAGCCTGAATGCAGAGAAGGCCTTTGATAAGGTCACCTGGCAATACCTCTTTTGAGTGCTGGAGAGATTTGGCATTCATGGACATTTTTTTAGACTGGGTTCAGGTGTTATATAGCCACCCTACCACTCAAATAATAATTAATGACGCAATTCGGTTCTTCATCTGCAAAGAGGAACTCGTCAGGGATGCCCTCTTCCCCCTTACTGTTTGTTCTTTCTCTGGAACCTCTTGCTGCCAAGTTTCGCCAAGACCCTGGGGTGTGGGGAATTACCGTTGTGGGGATCAAGTATAGGATAAACTTATTTGCAGATAACATGCTTCTTTTTATAGATAACACTTCCATTAGTTTGCTTTATATCATGGACCTTATATGCTGCTTTGGGACCTTTGCAGGTCTAAAGATTAATTTCTCTAAATCTGAGGTTCTGCCAATTTTTTGCTCTTGTCTCAGCACTAGGAATCCTAGGAATCCTAATTTCCTAATTTCCCTTTGGCGTGGCCCCTGCTCCTTGTGCATGCTCTTTCGGCATGTGCACATGGTGCAAGACTGCAAGTGCCTTGGTACAGAGTGATTGAAGTAGGCAATTGGATGTGACATCACCTTGTGCAGGGCTGGCAGGGATCAGGTGAGCAGGAGCAGAAAAATAGCAGCAACAGGAGGTAAACTGCCTGCAGCAACAAATTACAGAGAGCACAGTGAGGACAACAATAGCAGTAGAATTGAGAGTACAATCTAGCAAGACTGCAAGTGCCTTGGTATAGACTGATTGAAGTAGGCAGTTGGAAATGATGTCACCTTGTGCGAGGCTGGTGGTGATCGGGTCAATGAGAGCAGAAAAATAGCAGCAAGGAGGTAAAGTGCCTGTGATCTCTTCACTCTGGAAATGCTCATAGATGCCAGATTGGGAAAGGATGAAGGTATCATAACATGATCCTGGGTAATTTGCACACACATCTGTGTTCACTTGGAATTCATTGCAAATTCAATGAATGGTATGACTTCCTGTTTCTAAAATTGGCTTCATTGCTTGCAGTTGGTCTGAGGGTGATGTGGGTATAGTTTATAATGCCTAGTACTGATGGGAAACTTGCTGCCTCATAGAATTCAGTCATGGTCCACTGTTGATCTGCCTCATGCATGGAGAATTTGATGTAAACCAACTATAAAAAACCTCCCCAAATTATAAGTATGCAAAATCTACTAAACACATACACATACCTAAGCATACTCTGGAATCAAAGGAGGAGAGGCACACTTATACTTCAGTCCTTTGGAAGAACATTAACATTATCATATACGGAGTTCCTGATGAAGATTTTCGAAACCCTGCAGAGTCGGACCTGTTATGACTGTCTGTCTTTGTTAAATTGTACAGCGCTGCGTAACTCTAGTAGCGCTCTAGAAATGTTAAGTAGTAGTAGTAGTAATATTGAAGGACGCAATGAGTCAGTAGTTGAGAATCGCGTTGGGACGATTTGATGAGGTCAAATTGATATCCACATTCACTGGATCACGTCTTGTTGATAGAAACAAATCTAAGGAGATATCACAGCTGACATAGAAGAAACAGGGGTCAGCCTTCCCTAAAATTTAGTAAGAGCAAGAATATCGACAAGGATTGCACCTATTGTACCCATTGAGGATTCTCCTGACTACACATACACTAAGTGCCTTTTGATTATTTGACTTTTTGAATTGCTCATTATATGAACAGCATTCAATTATAGAGACAATATAATCACATTGTGACATAGATAGTTTTTGCGCACATCGGAAATATTTAGATGTGCAGGAGGTTTTTTACAGGAGCGAGTGTTAGGAATGACTTACTCGGTTCTGTGATTTGTGAATATTGTATATGGATGTATAGAAGCACATAAGGGTGTTTGGCATATAAAAAATGGGTCAGAAAAATACCCTAGAGAAGTCCTATGAATGAGAAACTTGTTCACCCTTAGAGGGCTTCCTACTAGGAGGTACCTCATTTGGGTGAGTTTAAAAATCTCTGAGGACATCTCTATTACTAAAAAAATTATATATTACTAGTGTGATCACCCAGAACCGTATTAGGTCAATCCTTTCACTATTTGGACTTCCAGAGTATGCTTAGGTATGTGTTTGGAGAATTTGATGCACAGGTTGTCTCTTCTCAGAAAACTAAGTAGGAATTGTGATATCCATCTTGAGGCAGCTACCTGGCTGAAGCCTGCAGCAGCTTCCAGAGGAGTTCAAAAGGTGCCTGTTGCCAGAAAAGCCATGGTAACCTTAGCATAGACTGGCAGGGCTTGTTCTCTCCAAGTGGTGGGCTCCAAATCCTCTTCAAGGTTCTGGCAAAGGTGTATTATGGTCTCCCTATTGAATGGGATCCTGGCTAAATAAATACTGCTCATCATTCAGGTCCATGAACCATGTTCTAGGCTTGTAGACCCACCTCTCTCTCTCTCTCTCTCTCTCCTCTGTTGCCTCCACCTCTGTCGTGCCAGAAGTCAGGCAGAGGAGAATAACTCAACAATACTCATGCCTCTCCACTGCAGCCACACAAACACATAGCAGACAAACAATGAGACAATAACAATCACAGAGACACACCCAGGACAGACACCAGTGGCTGCAGATACACACACATACAAAAACACACAGAAACACACCCTTATTTAACATAGAATATAGGGCCAGGGTGCGGACTGAAAGGGGGGGAAGGGCAGGGATGGCAGGTGTGAAGGATAGATGGACAGAGTTGGAGCAGGTATAGGCACACACCAAAATCACAAAAGTGGTAAGAAATACAGAAGAATATACCAGCACATTTTCCAGGTCCAAAAAGACAAGTTCTCCTCTTCTTAGGCACTGTCTATAGCTTCGCCCACTCTCCACCTCATTCATACCTCCATTTTCTTCACAGAATAATGGGTGCAATAAGGAAGCTGCGCACCCGACTTAATGGGCTTCCAGAATCCCGGTTAGCATGCTTCCAACTTATTGGTGCCTAATCAGCTTATTTTTGAAAGAGAAAGATGCCCATATTTCGACCCAAATAAGGAGATGGGCGCCTTTCTCTCATGGGCACCAAATCAGTATAATCGAAAGCCAATTTTGGGCGCCTACAACTGCAGTCTGTCACGGGAACGAACAAAGTTGACGGGGCGGGGGGGGGGTGTCGGAGGCGTGGTGAAGACGGGACTGGGGCATGTTTATCGGCCGAGGAGAGATGGGCGCGCTCGGCCGATAATGGAAAAAAGAAGGGCGGCAGAAGCGAGAATTTGGGCCGCTTTTTTTGGACCCTTTTTTTTCACGAACAAGTCCCTCAAAAGTGCCCCAACTGCCCAGATACCACCGGAGGGAATCGGGGATGACCTCCCCTGACTCCCCCAGTGGTCACTAACCCCCTCCCACAAAAAAAAAAGAACTTTAAAAACTTTTTTTCCAGCCTGTATGCCAGCCTCAGATGTCATACCCAGCTCCATCACAGCAGTATGCAGGTCCCTGATACAGTTGTTAGTGGGTGCAGTGGACTTCAGGCAGGTGGAACCAGGCCCATCCCCCCTACCTGTTACACTTGTGCTGGTAAATGGGAGCCCTCCAAACCACCCCCAAAACCTACAGTACCCACATCTAGGTGCCCCCCTTCACCCATAAGTGCGATGGTAATGGTGTAGAGTTGTGGGGAGTGGGTTTTGTGGGGCTCAGCACCCAAGGGAAGGGAGCTATGGACTTGGGAGGTATTTTAATTTTTTTTGTTACTTTTTACAAGTGCCCCCTAGGGTGCCTGGTTGGTGTCCTGCCATGTGAGGGGGACCAGTGCACTACGAATCCTGGCCCCTCCCATGACCAAATGCCTTGGAGTTGTTTGTTTTTGAGCTGGGCGCCTTCGGTTTCCATTATCGCTGAAAACCGATACTGCCCAGCTGAAATCCGCCCAAATCCGATGCATTTGCCTGGCACCAACCGTATTATCGAAACAAAAGATGGACGCCCATCTTTTTCGAAAATACAGTCTGTCCCGCCCCTTCGCGGACCCGTCCTCGGAGATAGGCGCCCATGGAGATGGGCGTTCGCGTTCGATTATGCCCCTCTAAATGACCCATCCACACCCAAGTTGGGTGCCAAACCTTTAGAGAATATGGGGGATAGTTCACAGCTCCATCCTTGCTCTGTCTAAACTGTGTCCTTGGGAAAATCTATGTGCAAAACATATAAAAATAGGTGTACTTTTTCCATGCACCTATTTTTATGCATTTATATCCCTATGTAATTGAATTAAAAGCACTTTTCTGTGTGTAAAACATGTTTTACATGCAAAAAATGCTTCATGAAATCACCTCCACTTGTGTACCAGCATATTTTATAAAACACCCTCGCACATTGGAATTTTGCCTCTGCTCTGCCCAAACTGGGCCCCTGGGAACACCTATGCATGGTGCTCGTAAGTATACATGATCTTTCCAGTACTCATATGTATATATGAGCGTATTGCTTTCCAGGTTTGTACCCTGGTTCATAAGATCATGCACGGTGAAGCTCCGGGGTATATGTCAGATATCATTGACCTACCAACCAGGAACTCTACTAGCTCATCACGTACATTCATGAATCACCACTATCCAAGCTGTAAGGGATTGAAATATAAATTAACATATGCATCTTGCTTCTCCTACATATGCACGCAAATTTAGAATGAATTACCAAAACCCATAAAAATAACCCATGACACTGTGAACTTCCGTAAATTATTGAAAACCTATTTATTTCAGAAAGCATACAATAACAACTCATCCTAAATGCCAACCAACAAAATGTACCTATACAAAATGTATTCTCTAGGTCTTAATTGTTTATGCTAAATTATCTTGATTTCTAGTTTAATATTCCTAATTGTTCAAGTTAACCTGTTACGAATGAAGTTTAACCTAATACCTTTCAGTTCTTATCATAAGACGAACTTTTCTTCCTGTAACCAATCCACTCTGTCTCCTCTTCCTCAACTATGTATTTCTCCTCTCCGGAACTGGTAATCACCACTTACAAAACTATGTAAGCCACATTGAGCCTGCAAATAGGAAAATGTGGGTTACAAATGTTATAAATAAATAAATATATATATATATATGCCCATACAGCTGTACAGTTCTATTAAAGCTCTTTTTTCACAGTGTTAAACAGGCTTTACACTTGGAAAAACCTTTATAAGTTACCTTCTGAAAGTACTCATATTTTGTTGGTTACTCAGAATTCCACCTGTATAGCATAACCAACACCTAGAGGGTTTTATTTGTTACTAGTAAGGAAGGCCCGTTTCAAATCGCAATGAAACGGGCGCTAGCAAGGCTCCCCTCCGTCCCTTTGTGTCTCCGTGTGTCGCCAGCCCCCCTGCAGCCTCCGTGCGAAAGTGTGACCCTGGCCCTTTTGGCACGCCCCCCGTGTGCTCCGCCCTCGACGTCATCGCGTTTTGACGCGAAGGCGGAGCAGAGGTACAGTGCAGTACAAAGTTAGAGCTGAGAATGTGCTCCGCCCTCAACCTCATAACGTTTGACGCGAGGGCAGGGCCCACAGACTGATTTTCTGTGGCTTCAGAGCTTCGAACTTGGCTTCAGTGACGTCAGTGCAAATAGAACGTTGAGGGTGAGTTTTATATATATAGATAGATATTTCCTCTGAATCAATGAGCTTTGTTTTGATGTTTCTTATATAGGCAAATCGTTGGATAAGAAACAGAGAAACAAAAAATGGTTTAAAGGTAATTAAACTCACTGACTCTGGTTTTCTACGTACCCTTGAAAATGCAATTCGACTTGGTTTGCCAGTCTTATTAGAAGAGGTAAGTTTCCATTTCCATAATTTTTTGCATGTTTTTTTAAAATTTCTGTTAAAATTTCCTTATTGTATGTTATATATTGTTATGGCCCAGGCCTAGTCAGGACACCCTGGCCCAATCATCCAAGGCTAGGACAGTCTTTGCCCAGGCCACCAATATAGGGAGGACCTAGATGAGAAAGCCTCTGAATCACCTGCCCCCAATGGACCAAACACTTTCCTGGTTCTGGAGAGGCAACCTCCCTAATCCTTTTCATCTGCCACTACCTCTGAAGATGACATTAATATCAGCCATCAATAATAGCAGAGATGGTGGTAGATCAAGAGAATCTGTTGTTGTAATCTGTTCCCAGTGCTAAAGAAAAATTTGTACTTAGTCCTGTACTTAAGACTAGAACCTTCCATTCAAAGATTTAAAGCTGGCTTAAGACTTTTTTTTTCTTTGCCAAAACATTCCGTTCCTGAATTGTATTTTAGAAGCTTGGGCATCTGTTGGTGAGGTTGGGAGTCTGAGTCATGCAGCTACAAACTTATGATGTTGTTTATTTTTTTATTTTGGCACTTCTGTCCTTTTTTTCCTATCGTTGATAGTAATTTCTTTTCTGATATACATTTAACATAATTTTTTTTTGTAAACTGTTTAGATAAATAGTTAATGGGTGGTATATCAAATAAAATTTGAACTTGGTATTCTTGAACTGGGCATTTTATTGGTCTGTCTTGGAAGTAAGTGATTTGAGGATTGTGTGGTTTTAAGGTTCTCCATTTGTTGAGGACCCAGGCCAGGAGTGTTCTGGTCGGATTTTCAGGCCAGGCATACCCTTATCCACTGGAAGTACACTGGTTCATTGTGTTCAGGCCTGAATGTATGGGTCATGATTTTTATGGCCCAGGGTACCAGGTCCAAGGCTGCCTTTGCCAGGAGTACCTTAACTCAGCGTGGCTAGGCTATGGTTTTCCTGGCCTGTGCTCCATAACCCTTGGTATCTTTGGGTGCTGTTCCCACTGCTACAGCAAGTTTTATAAAAATTGAATGGAAAACCTTGCTGTTAGAAGATAATTTTATAACAGGGCACCGAGAATAATAGGGCAGGAAGGTGCCTATTTTTTTTAGCTATATTATAAAAACACATGGATGCCTAGCAGAAGTTTTAGAGAAACAATGCCTAGATTATGGTTGCTGGTATTTATATCTCCTCAAGAGCAGGTCTAATATTAGTGCAAAAAGTAAACCGTGTCTCCTTCAATGTTCCTCCTAACCCCCTCCCCTGCGCATACCTACTGTAGGTGTGACCTAATTTTATAAGAGTTCTTTGAAACAACATTTTGGGGCTCATTTTCAAAGCACTTAGACACACGTGGAGGGGCATAATTGAAAGGAACGTCCAAGTTTTGTTGAGAATGTCCTCGCAAAATGTCCTGACGGAGGGGCGGGGAAACCTGTATTATCGAAACAAGATGGACGTCCATCTTTTGTTTTGATAATATGGTTAGGGACGTCCAAATCTTGAAATTTTAGGTCATCCCTAGAGATGGTCGTCCCTAGACTTGGTCGTTTCTGATTTTTGGCAATAATGGAAACCAAGGACGTCCATCTCAGAAATGACCAAATGCAACTCCTTTGGTCATGGGAGGAGCCAGCATTTGTTCGGGATAAGGTATCTTGCAAAGATACCTCACAAACAGGGAAGATAGGGTTTCTGGGTAATGAGGTTGCACAACAGACCGTGGTAGGCCAGGTGCCCTTAAATACAACTAAAGATCAGACAAAAGATGGCAAATCAGTAGTGTCCAGTACTAAGCATCATGCAAATAGGAACAACAAACATACTCTGAAATGTCTCTATGTAAATGTTAGGAGTCTAAGAAATAAGATGGGAGAGTTGGAATATATTGCACAAAATGAAAAATTGGATATAATAGGCATTACTGAGACCTGGTGGAAGGAGGATAACCAGTGGGACACTGTCATACCGGGGTATAAAGTATATAGTAGTGATAGGGTGGACCGGACTGGTGGAGGAGTAGCATTGTATATTAACGAGAGCCTTGACTCAGATAGATTACAAATTCAGCAGGACACAAATCACACCCTTGAATTATTGTGGGTTGAAATTCCATGTAGAAAAGGGAAAAGGACGGTGATAGGAGTGTACTACCGTCCGCCTCGCCAGGATGAGCAGGTAGATGCAGAAATGATAAAAGAAATCAGAGACGCAAACAAAATGGGCAATGTGATAATAATGGGTGACTTCAATTATCCAAATATAGACTGTGTAAATGTAACATTGGGACACGCTAGAGAGGTACAATTCCTTGATGAAATCAAGGACAGCTTTATGGAGCAGCTGGTGCAGGAGCTGACGAGAGAAGGAAAAATTCTAGACATGGTCCTTTCTGGAGCGCATGATCTGGTGAGGGACATTATGGTACTGGGGCCGCTTGATAACAGTGATCATAATATGATCAGTTTTGATATCAACCTTGAAGTAACTATACATAGGAAGTCAAATACATTAGCGTTTAACTTTAAAAAAGGAGACTATGATAAAATGAGAAGAAAGGTGGAAAAAAAACTTAGGAGGACAACTGAGAGGGTAAAAACTGTACAACAGGCATGGACGCTGTTCAAAAATACCATCCTGGAGGCCCAGGCCAAACATATTCCACAAATTAGAAAAGAAAGACGGAACTCCAAAAGACAGCCGGCCTGGTCGAAAAGTGAGGTGAAGGAAGCTATCAGGGCTAAAAGAAATGCCTTCAGAAAATGGAAGAAGGAACCGTCTGAAAATAACAAGAAGCAGCATAAGGAGTGTCAAAGCAAATGCAAGGTGCAGATAAAGAATGCCAAGAGGGATTACGAAAAAAAGATAGCATTAGAGGCAAAAAAGCATAGTAAAATTTTTTTTGGTATATTAAAAGCAGGAAGCTGGCAAAAGAATCTGTTGGGCCGCTGGATGACCGAAGGGTAAAAGGGGCGATCAAGGAAGATAAAGACGTAGCGGAGAGATTGAATGAATTCTTTGCTTCGGTCTTCACCGAGGAAGATTTGGGTGGGATATCGGTGTCAGAAATGATATTTCAAGCGGACGAGTCGAAGAAACTTACTGACTTCACGGTAAACCTGGAGGACGTAATGGGGCAGTTCAGCAAACTGAAGAGTAGCAAATCTCCTGGACCGGATGGTATTCATCCTAGAGTTCTGATAGAACTGAAAAATGAGCTTGCGGAGCTACTGCTAGTGATATGCAATTTATCCTTAAAATCGAGCGTGGTACCAGAAGATTGGAGATTAGCCAATGTAACGCCGATTTTTAAAAAAGGTTCCAGGGAAGATCCGGGAAATTATAGACCGATGAGTCTGACGTCGGTGCCGGGGAAAATGGTAGAGGCTATTATTAAAAACAAAGTTACAGGACTTCCGGTGACGTCAGCAACCTCGATGGCAACCTGAACCCGTCGCTCCAGCTCAGCCCTGCTAAAATCGCTACTTTTTTGCTATATAACCGGTGGACCTTACCGCGAAACGAAGGCAGGAGGAATATACAAGTGGTAGTTACAGAAAAGAAATGTCACAGAAATCGAAAATCGTAGATGCCAAAGCAGGAGTGTGTGGCAGCCTCCGCAATGCTAAAACCGCTAGCAGCCATGCTTCATCTCGGGAGGAGGAGGCCTCAGATTTTGATTCGGCTCACTCCGACGAAGATACTGGAAACAGTAAGGATTCACCGTTTACCAAAGTGCTTCGAGACCTCCGTAAAGATTTAGCTCGCATGAAATCAGACATTGTGGAACGCATTGAAAATGTGCGAGGTGAGATCAAGGAAATTGGTAATCGAGTGGAGGATCTTGAAGGCCGGGTGGACGAACACGTGGAACTGATGAACCAAATGAAAGAGAAGGAGGTGGATTTTGCTAACCAAATGGAGGAATTACAATATAAACTTGATGATATCGAGAACAGAGGGAGACTAAATAATTTACGGTTTTGGGGCATTCCGGAGGCTGGAGATCAAGATGTTCCCAAACTAGTACATGAACTGTGTAAGCATATTTTGAAGGGAAATCCAGACCAACAGGTCCCGGAAATTGAACGAGCCCATAGAACGCTAGGCAAGTCGCTCCCTAATAAACCCAGAGATATTGTGGTTCGCTTCTGGAAATACTCAGAGAAAGAACACCTATATGGCCTGGCTAGGCAACAAAAGGACTTGTGTTTTCAAGATACACCTATTTCGGTATTTCAGGACTTATCAGCCTATACTTTACAACAAAGACGAAATATGAAACCGATTCTGGAGGTATTGGGGCAACATAACATAAAATACCGATGGGCTTTTCCCTTTGCAGTATGCTTTATTATTGCTGGTAAGCTACACAAAGTTCGCTCCCCAGAGGCAGCACAGCAGATTCAACAAGCAGCAGGTATGATGGGGCCGACTTCAGAACTACACTTGGAGACTACTGTTGACAAGAGAGATAAAGTGCGACAATGGCAACAAGATTTTAATAAGGCAAAGAAACCACGGCTGACTATGCACAATACTTGACTGTAATATTGCTCCAAAGTAGGGCTGTTGAAAGAGTGAGCGAAGGTTGACATTTTCTTCTTCATTTCTTTATGATCTATATTTACAGCGGAGATAAGTCTGTCGATTATATGGATGATGTCATGCGGGGTTGGGCGGAGGTGATGTGGGCGGGCTGTATACTGTGGGGGTTGATCTTGCTAGGAAGTGAGTAAGTGGACTCCTCAGGGGAATTCTATTTCTCGTGGAAGTTTGTTACTCTACTTATGAAGGGGATAGGGGAGGACGGGAGGTGGGAGGCTAGAGGGGGATGGGTCAAGGGGAAACGGGAGGGAGGGGCATTACAGTGTTCGCAGGTGACATTTAGACATGTAAATGATTTTTCTTTTTTTTTTTTTTTTTAATATACTCTATGGCATCTACTTTAAAGATTATGACTTTCAACGTCAAAGGCCTAAATGCTCCTAGAAAACAACAGCTGATTTGGCAAGCGATAAATAGACATAGACCCCAGGTGGTTATGTTGCAAGAAACCCATTTGAAAAGGGCACATGAATACT
Organism: Microcaecilia unicolor; assembly: GCF_901765095.1. Classification (NCBI taxonomy): domain Eukaryota; kingdom Metazoa; phylum Chordata; class Amphibia; order Gymnophiona; family Siphonopidae; genus Microcaecilia; species Microcaecilia unicolor. The sequence goes on along the minus strand of NC_044032.1, from coordinate 326,118,396 downwards.
TGTTTAGACATGTTTATTATTCTAAGATTTATTTTGCCTCAGACATATCTGACAAGAAACAAAGAGGGGTAGCGATATTGCTCCAATCTGACCTGCCTATACAAATCCATCAGGTGAAAAGAGACCCAAAGGGCAGATATCTTCTACTTAGGGGGACATTTGAAAATCAGAAGGTTACTTTGGGATCTATATATGGACCAAATACTAATCAACCATCCTTCTTTCAATTACTTAAGAAACAAATACATACAGTGCTGGGAGGTCAGCTTACAGTATATTGGGTGGTGATTTCAATGCCACTCTATGCCCCGAAGTGGATAAATCGGGACGCAACTCTGGTAGTGACAAATTGTTAGCCAAACACTTTACTACTTTTGTCAGGGATATGGGACTTTTTGACTCTTGGAGAGACATGCACCCTACTGAGCGTGACTATTCTTTTTATTCTCCAGTACATTCTACATATTCACGGATTGATTACTTGTTGGTTGATAAGTTATTAGGAGATCAACTCACAAAAGCACATATAAATAATATTACTGTGTCTGATCATGCTCCTTGTGTGATACAACTGGATTGGCAGACAGGAAAACAGTGGGTAGGGCACTGGACACTAAATAACGGGCTGTTAAAACAGGAAGCAGTTTGTCAGGAATATGTAAAGGTCCTGAAGGAATACCTGTCTTTTAATTTAACCTCAGGGCCCTCGATTGCTATAGTATGGGAAGCCCTTAAAGCAGTATCCAGAGGTCATTTTATTAAGGTAGCCGGAAAGCTTAAGAAACAGAGGTTGCAGGCCACCTTGCAGCTAAGAGAGAAAATTGAGAACCTAGAAAGTAAACATAAAGTCACAGGCTCTCTTAAGATATATAGAGCTTTGCAAGCTGCCAGAATACAACTAGATGCCTTGCTAGCTCAAGACCTTGAATATATTAATGAAAAACTAAAGCTTCACACATATACCACCAGAAATAAGATCAGTAGGCAGCTATTAAATTGCGAAACCTAAGGGCAGATCATAATATCTATCTTTTATTTATTTATTTATTGCATTTGTATCCCACATTTTCCCACCTTTTTGCGGGCTCAGTGTGGCTTACAATATATTATGAATAGTGGAAATACAATTTGTTAAAAAAAAAAAAAAATTCAGGTTATGGATTACATTAAGGAGAGTTGACGAAAAGAAATCAAAATCATAAGGAATCAATCAATTGGGAAGAACAATGGGACAGTAGAGGTGAGTAGAGGTGCGAGGTGCGAGTAGAGGTGCGAGTGTGGTGAGATTAAGGGTTAAGGGTTCATAAGTGGATGTATTAATGTGTTTCTGAACAGTGAGTGTGACCTTTATGTGTTTTGGTTCTTTCCGTAAATTTTCTCAAAAAGATGTGTCTTCAATGCTTTGCGGAAGTTGGTTTGTTCATGGATCGTTTTCAGGTTCCGTGGAAATTTGTTCCAGTACTGCGTGCTCATGTAAGGAAAGGTCGTTGCGTGTAACGTCTTGTATTTCAGGCCCTTGCAGTTAGGGAAGTGGAGGTTGAGGAAAGTTCGGGATGATCTCTTAGCGTTTCTTTGTGGTAAGTATATTAAATCAGACATGTAGGCTGAGGCTTCTCCGTGAATGATTTTGTGGACTAATGTGCATACTTTGAAAGTAATGCGTTCTTTGAGTGGGAGCCAGTGTAGCTTCTTTCGCAAGGGTTTTGCACTTTCATATTTTGGTAGTCCGAAGATAAGTCTGGCTGCTGTATTCTGGGCTGTTTGAAGTTTCCTCAGGATTTGCTCTTTGCAGCCTGCGTACAGTGAGTTGCAGTAATCCAGGTGGCTGAGTACGAGGGATTGTACTAGGCTACGGAAGACGGATCTTGGGAAGAATTGTCTTATTCTTTTCAGTTTCCACATGCAATAGAACATCTTTTTGGTTGTGTTGTTTGCATGGGTTTCAAGTGTTAGGTGGCGGTCAATAGTAACTCCAAGGATTTTTAGCGTTTCTGAGATTGGAAGGTTTATGTTAGGTGTATTTATAGCGATGAATTCCTTTGTGTTGTATTGGGAGGTCAGTATCAGGCATTGAGTTTTTTCTGCGTTTAGTTTCAAACGGAATGTATCTGCCCAGATGTTCATGATGCGTAGACTTTGGTTGATTTCATTGAAGATTTCTTTGATGTCTTGTTTGAAAGGGATGTATATTGTTACATCGTCGGCGTAGATATATGGGTTAAGGTTATGGTTTGATAGGAGTTTAGCCAAGGGGGTCATCATTAGGTTGAAGATGGTTGGTGATAGAGATGATCCTTGTGGTACTCCACATTCAGGTGTCCATGCAGCCGACGTGGCTGAATTTGATGTGACTTGGTACGAACGTTGGGTTAAGAACCCCTTGAACCAGTTTAGGACATTTCCTCCCATGCCAAAATATTCAAGTATGTGTAGGAGGATTTCGTGGTCTACCATGTCGAAAGCACTAGACATGTCAAATTGTAGGAGGAGTATATTGTTACCTGTTGCAATCATTTGTTTGAATTTAGACATGAGGGTGATTAGTACTGTTTCTGTGCTGTGATTCGATCGGAATCCTGATTGGGCATCATGCAGTATTGAGTATTTGTTTAAATAGTTAGTGAGTTGTTTAGTAACCACTCCTTCGGTTATTTTGGTTATTAGTGGTATGGACGCTACTGGTCTGTAGTTGGTTATTTCCCTTGCACTTTTCTTTGTGTCTTTGGGTATAGGGGTGAGTAAAATTTTTCCTTTTTCTTTTGGGAAAAGTCCATTTTGTAGCATGAAGTTTACGTGGTTTGTTAGGTCTATTATGAATTGTTGAGGAGCTGATTTCATGAGGTTACTTGGGCAAGAGTCTAGTTTGCAGTGGGATTTGGCATATCTTCTCAGTGTTTCCGAGATAAGGTCTTCTGATAATAGTTCGAATTCGGTCCAAGTTCTGTCTGCTGGGTATATTCCGTCTTCTGGGTCTAGACAATCTAGGAGTGTGGCATATTCAGTAGGGCTGGGGGGTATTTGGAGTCTTAATTGTATAATTTTCTCCTTGAAGTATTTCGCGAGGTTGTCAACGTCAGGTATATCTTTGTTGTTGTTTGTGACTGGTGTGGTGTCTAGCAGTTTATTCACGAGATGGAATAGTTTATGTGTATCTTTGTGGTTTGGACCTATTATTGTCTTATAGTGTAGTCTTTTGGTCTGTTTTATGGTATACTTGTACTTCCTCCGAAGTAGTTTCCAAGCGTTTAGTGTTTGTTCGTCTCTTCTTTTGTTCCATGCTCGTTCTAGTTTCCTGACTTGTGTTTTAAGCTTTTTCAGCTCTTCAGTGAACCATGGGTTTGATATTTTTCTGTGTGATGTTCTGGTTTGGATTGGGGCAATTTTGTCTAGTGTTGTTGTGCGTAGGGTGTCCCATTCCTGGAGGAATTGGATGGTGTCAGCGCTGGTTGACCATTCGTTCTGGTAAATCTGTTGCCAAAATGTTGTTGGGTCTATTTTTCCTCTCGTGGTGTAAGTTGTTCGCTCATGTTTATTGATTGTGTTTAAGTGTATTTTTATCGTATTAAGGGACCCAAAGGAGAGGTGCTCCGAACATCTCCAGAGATTAGAGCCCGTTTCAATGAATACTATGCTAAGCTTTATGCCGGAGATGGGGGTATACAGGAGGAGAGTATTCGGTCATATTTGCAAAAAATGGCTTTGCCAACCTTAACACAAGATCAACAACAAGTGCTAGATGCCCCTATTGGCATGCACGAGGTACTAGCAGCTATAAAAACCTTGAAAACAGCCAAATCACCGGGATTGGACGGCTATACGGCTGAATTCTATAAAAAAATTTGCCCCTTATTTGGCACCTGTTTTAACAGATGTGCTTAATGCAGTAGGGAATGGCGATAATCTCCCGCCAACTATAAAAGAGGCATGGATTGCAGTGATCCTGAAGCCTAAGAAGGAGATGACTGAGTGCTCTTCTTACCGCCCCATCTCTGTGCTCAATGTGGATGTCTGCATCCTAGCTAAGGTATTAGCAAGTAGATTAACAGAAATTCTGCCGACCTTAATACATCCAGATCAGGTGGGTTTTGTTGCCAATAGACAGGCCTCAGACAATATTAGACGAACTCTGAATGCTATGTATATTGCCAGGCAGAATAAAACACCGTATTGCCTATTAAGTGTGGATGCTGAAAAAGCATTTGATAGGGTGCATTGGCCATTTCTACACCAGGTTTTGCAACAGTTTGGATTTGGTTCTAATTTTAGGGACTGGATTAAAGAATTATACACTCAGCCAAAAGCAGGGGTAAAGATTAATGGGCAGATATCCGCCTTCTTAGAGCTGAACAGAGGAACACGCCAAGGGTGTCCTCTATCCCCACTTTTATTTGCTTTAGTAATGGAACCACTGACGTGGGCTATTAGGAATCATCCAGGGATAAGGGGAGTGAGGGTAAAAGACTGGGAATCAAAGGTGGCATTGTTTGCAGACGATGTCCTCTTAACCCTTACCTCACCTTTAGATTCTATACCCTAGGTTGTATGTGAATTGGAAACTTATGGACGGGTGTCTGGATTTAAGATTAACTATGAGAAAACGGAAGCAATGGCAGGTGGTATGACAGAGGAACACTATCAGCTTTGTAAGCAACTATATCCTTTGAGGTGGGTGACTAACCTGCTTATAATCGAACGAGAAAAACGCCCAAGTTCCGACCTAAATCGGGAGATGGAAGTTTATCTCACAAAAACGAATAACGCGGTATAATCGAAAGCCGAACTTGGACTTTTTCAACTGCACTCCATCGCAGAAGCGTACAAAGTTGACGGGGCCTGTCGGAGGCGTGGTGAAGGCGGGACTGGGGCATGGTTATCACCCGAACAGAGATGGGCGCCTTTCGCCAATAATGGAAAAAAAGTATGCGTTTGTAGCTAGAATTTAGGGCACTTTTCCTGGACCCTGTTTTTTCACGAATAAGGCCCCAAAAAGTGCCCTAAATGACCAGATTACCCCCAGAGGGAATCGGGGATGACCTCCCCTGACTCCCCCAGTGGTCACTAACCCCCTCCCACCACAAAAACTGATGTTTTACAACTTTTTATTTTCACCCTCAAATGTCATACCCACCTCCCTGGCAGCAGTATGCAGGTCCCTGGAGCAGTTGTTAGGGGGTGCAGTGGACTTCAGGCAGGTGGACCCAGGCCCATCCCCCCCTACCTGTTACAATTGTGCTGCTTAATGCTTAGTCGTCCAAGCCCCCAAACCCACTGTACCCACATGTAGGTGCCCCCCTTCACCCCTTAGGGCTATAGTAATGGTGTAGACTTATGGGCAGTGGGTTTTGAGGGGGATTTGGAGGGCTCAACACACAAGTGAAGGGTGCTATGCACCTGGGAGCTATTTAACCTTTTTTTTTGTTTTTGCAAAAGTGCCCCCTAGGGTGCTCGGTTGGTGTCCTGGCATGTGAGGGGGACCAGTGCACTACGAATCCTGGCCCCTCCCACGAACAAATGCCTTGGATTTATTCGTTTTTGAGCTGGGCGCTTTCATTTTCCATTATCACTGAAAAACAAAAACGCCCAGCTCACAAATTGTCGAATAAAACACGGACCCGTTCTCGGAGATAAATGCCCATGGAGATAGACGTTTTCGTTCGATTATGCCCCTCCACGGGTCTTAAATATTTGGGGGTTTTCCTTACTGCTTAATTACAGGGCATTACTGAGGCCAACTATATACCGTTATTGAAAGACATCAGAGAGGAGAGATGGGAGCCCCTTGGTTTGTCCTGGTTTGGGAGAATAGCTACAGTGAAAATGAATATATTACCGCGATTACTGTATCTTTTCCAGGCCCTGCCACTCCCTATTAGTGACCATGTGCTTCACTCCCTGCAGATACGATTGCAGAAGTTTATCTGGAAAGGAGGTAAATCTAGAATCCACCCCTCCATAATGTATACAGACCGTAAGACCAAGGGTGGTTTGGGGATCCCTAGAGTGGATTTATACCATAGAGTGGCTCAGGTTAAATCCGCAGTGGAATGGTTTCAAGAAACCTCTCACAAACTTTGGGTAAAGATGGAACAATATATACTACATAGCCCTTTAAAGTTAGGTCATTTACTCTGGCTGCCGCCTAAACATCGTTGTTTGGGGGAGGAGGTGAGCCCGATCATTGAGTTTACTTTATCTTGTTGGGATAAAATGGAACGTTTAAAACGAGTCTGTTGTTCTCGGTTATCATCTATTGCTTGTAATTTAGCATTTCCATTAGGCTGCTCACGCTCAGTTTTTACTAGATGGAAAAGGCAAGGGTTAGATCTATGGGGACAGTTGATCAATAAAGATACTTTTATATCATTCCAGGAATTGGCAGATACATACAGGTTACCTTCAACAGATCATTATGCCTACACTCAATTGATTCATTTTTTGTCATCAGAAGGCAGACGTGCCTATTTATTTGGTGACGTGACCTTTTTGGAAGAACTCTGTGTTCGGGAACAAGGGACACGAGGCCTTATCACTTTGATTTACGGGCACTTGCGAGATAACCTGTATGTTAGCCATAAGCACAGGGTGCTGTGGGAGAAAGAATTAGGGGTGAGTTACTCGGCAGAGGAGTGGCAGAGAATGGAGAGGCGTTCCGTACGCATATCTCCAGCCGTAAATGTTCAAGAAAATGTAACAAAAGTACTATACCGTTGGTATCTAACCCCGGTAAGGTTAAATCATATGTTTGGATCGGCTTCCCCGACTTGTTGGCGTAAATGTGGCCAACGTGGTACATTAGGTCATATTTGGTGGACATGTTACAAAGTAAAAGCCTTCTGGAAAGCCGTCCAGGCCCGGATTGGATATTGGGTGGGAGTTGAGATACCATATGACCCTGCTCTATTTCTGTTTCATAAAACTATCCTGGGGGTGAATGACTATGGTCAAGTGTTAATCAAACATTGCTTATGTGCGGGCAGATTGCTTATTGCTCGCTCATGGAAGCAAAAAAATAGCCCGTCTGTAGTCCAGTGGATGACCCTACTGCGGAACATTGCAGAGAGAGAACGATTGATGGCAAAAGAGAGACACCAGTTGTCGAAATGGACTAAGATCTGGGAACCTTTGGATATACCGAAGACTTAATGAGCTATAGAGAAACATCTGATATGTTGAATTACTGTTACCTTAGATACTGTAAGGGGGAGGGGGATTTGGAGGGGGTTTTTGATCAATAACGTGGAAATGTTTTGATGCAGATTGTACAGGGGGAAGAAGGGTGAGAAAAATATGTAAAACAACAAGAATACTGAATGTTTTATTACTCAATGGATGAGTATTGAAGAAACAAGGTCCCAGTTTTACAGTATATACTAGAGCCTGTGAGCTTAATGTTGTGGCTGTATTCACATTTTGTCTTACTTGTTCTATAAAGATTCTTGTTTAAATTAAAAAAAAAAAAATTACAGAGCACATCCGAGGACATGGATTACTGAGACCGAGTCAGCACGGCTTTTGTGTGGGGAAATCTTGCCTGACCAATTTACTTCAGTTGTTTGAAGGAGTAAACAAACATGTGGACAAAGGATATTGTGTAACTGGATTTTCAAAAGGCGTTTGACAAGGTACCTCATGAAAGGCTACAGAGGAAATTGGAGGGTCATGGGATAGGAGGAAAAGTCCTATTGTGGATTAAAAACTGGTTGAAGGATAGGAAACAGAGAGTGGGGTTAAATGGGCAGTATTCACAATGGAGAAGGGTAGTTAGTGGGATTCCTCAGGGGTCTGTGCTAGGACCGCTGCTTTTTAATATATTTAGAGATGGGAGTAACTAGTGAGGTAATTAAATTTGCTGATGACACAAAGTTATTTAAAGTCGTTAACTCGCGACAGGATTGTGAAAAATTACAGAAGGACCTTACAAGACTGGGAGACTGGGCGGCTAAATGGCAGATGACGTTTAATGTGAGCAAGTGCAAGGTGATGCATGTGGGAAAAAAGAACCCGAATTATAGCTATGTCATGCAAGGTTCCACGTTAGGAGTTACGGACCAAGAAAGGGATCTGGGTGTCGTCGTCGATAATACACTGAAATCTTCTGCTCAGTGTGCTGCTGCGGCTCGGAAAGCGAATAGAATGTTGGGTATTATTAGGAAAGGTATGGAAAACAGGTGTGAGGATGTTATAATGCCGTTATATCGCTCCATGGTGTGACTGCACCTTGAGTATTGTGTTCAATTCTGGTCGCCGCATCTCAAGAAAGATATAGTGGAATTGGAAAAGGTGCAGCGAAGGGCAACTAAAATGATAACGGGGATGGGACGACTTCCCTATGAAGAAAGACTAAGGAGGCTAGGGCTTTTCAGCTTGGAGAAGAGACGGCTGAGGGGAGACATGTTAGCGGTATATAAAATAATGAGTGGAATGGAACAGGTGGATATGAAGCGTCTGTTCACGCTTTCCAAAAATACTAGGACTATGGGGCATGCGATGAAACTACAGTGTAGTAAATTTAAAACAAATCGGAGAAAATATTTCTTCACCCAACACGTAATTAAACTCTGGAATTCGTTGCCGGAGAACGTAGTGAAGGCGGTTAGCTTGGCAGAGTTTAAAAAGGGGCTAGACGGTTTCCTAAAGGAGAAGTCCATATACCGCTACTAAATGCACTTAGGAAAAATCCACAATTCCAGGAATAACATGTATAGAATGTTTGTATGTTTGGGAAGCTTGCCAGGTGCCCTTGGCCTGGATTGGCCGCTGTCGTGGACAGGATGCTGGGCTCGATGGACCCTTGGTCTTTTCCCAGTGTGGCATTACTTATGTACGTATGTACTTATGTAGTGCACTGGTCCCCCTGACATGCCAGGACAGCAACCGGGCACCCTAGGGGGCACTGCAGTGGACTTCAGAAATTGCTCCCAGGTACATAGCTCTCATACCTTGTTTGCTGAGCCCCTCAACCCCCCCCCCCCCAAAAACCCACTACCCACAATTGTACTCCACTACCATAGCCCTTACGGGTGAAGGGGGGCACCTAGATGTGGGTACAGTGGGTTTGTGGTGGGATTTGGAGGGCTTGCTGTTTCCTCCACAAACGTAACAGGTAGGGGGGAGGATGGGCCTGGGTCCGCCTGTCTGAAGTGCATTGTACCCACTTAAACTGCTCCAGGGGTCTGCATACTGCTGTCACGGACCTGAGTATCACATCTGAGGCTGGCATACAGGCTGGCAAAAAATATTTTGAAAGATGTTTTTTGAGGGTGAGAGGAGTTAGTGACCACTGGGGGAGTAAGGGGAGCTCATCCCCGATTCTCTCCGGTGGTCATCTGGTCATTTCAGCCACCTTTTTGGGCCTTGGTTGTAAGAAAAACAGGACGCTCGTCAGGGACGCCCTTTTTTTTCCATTATGGGTTGAAGACATCCATGTGTTAGGCACGTCCATGTCCCGCCTTTGCTATGCCTCCGATACGCCCCCTTGAACATTGGCCGTCCCTGCGACGGAAAGCAGTTGGGAACGTCCAAAATAGGCTTTCGATTATACCGATTTGGACGACCCTGTGAGAAGGACGCCCATCTTCCGATTTATGTCGAAAGATGAGCGTCCTTCTCTTTCTAAAACGAGCCTAAAAGTACCATAGGTTACATAATACTTTTTATATCTATGTGATTTGAAAATGAGCCTCAATACACATGAAAAAGGTTTGTAAAATTACCCTTCACAAGTCCATTGAATTTAATGAATCTGAATGAAGCAACTGAGTTTTGGCGATCCAAAAACAAATTAACAAAATGGAAATTAAAATAGTCTGTCAACAAACTGAGACAGTTTTTTTTTCTGTGCACATTCCTAATGGATTTTTTAAAATTCCAAGGCACATACTATAAAAGCAGGAGTTTTAGGTTTTATGTGATGGTTTCAATTGAGAGTATGCAATTTTAACAATGAAGAATTAGCTGTGAAGAAAGAAACTAAAAAGATTTATAAAATGCATCACATTTCTAATGTTAATATTCTTATTAAGTTAAAGAGTCCTTTTAAATACTGTAAAATCACTAGACTGAGGTACTAATTATTAAAATACCTTTGTTTTGTTTATCACAGCTTAAGGAAACTTTGGACCCTGCTCTGGAACCTGTTCTTTTGAAACAAATTTTTGTTTCAGGTGGAAGAATGCTCATTCGCCTTGGAGATTCTGACATTGATTATGATAAAAATTTTAAATTCTACATGACAACAAAATTACCAAATCCACATTACCTTCCAGAGGTACTATAACACTAAGGGGACAGTTCTATAAAGTGGAACCTAAATTACGGTGCCACAAGGGGGCATGCCTAGCTCCAACTCTCTAATGGATTTAAGGCGCACCTAATTCATTATAAAATAATAGTACAAAGTCACTTTGATATACTGAAACTTAGGCGCAACAACTTACATCAGGTCAGTGTCAGGCATAAGTTCCCATGCCTAAGTTCACCTTCAATATGTACAACTGATAGTTTTCTATAAGTTGAACACATGGCCAGGTGGATCGCTCATGACCAGCCCATGCTCTTCTCATGAGTTTGCCTCCTTACAATTACATGCTAAATGACTTAGGCACACTCTTTATAAAATGGCACCTAGGGCTATGGCAATTAGAGATATCATTTATATGCATATGTGCTGCTCTGCTATAAAATTGTACACACAATTGTTGCTTAAACATGGGTACCATTTATAGAATTGCCCTTCACACTCATTTCATGATATTTTACCTAAATTAAGTTGAGATGTTATAGTTATACTGTAAAGCATAGCTATATGGTATTTCATTATGGGTTATAAATTGCTTGTAGCAAATACATCCTCAATGTAAGAAACAGCTAAAAAAAAAAAAAAAAAAAAAGACTCACTTTAGCAATGCATTTCACAAAACCAGAAGTGACAAAGAAACAACAGCATAGACCATTTGATATATAGAGAGAGCACTATAGATGTATTTGTGTGCCCCAGACCTCTGCAAAAAGGGGTTCCAGCCACCCAATTGACCAGTGGTAAATTTAGCACTGTTTGTTCTCTCTCTGCTCCCCCCTTTTCCTTGAGGTTCCAGTAATTCCACTCGCACTCTCCCTCCCTCTCCCACCTCCTCTCTTCCCTTTCCCCTTCATAGTTCTTTCCTGTCTCCAGTAGCAGCAGTGATTCAAGAAGATAGACTTCTGTCCTTATTGGAGCCTTTCCTCTGTCATATCCTGCCTAGGTAGAAACTGGAAGTTGCATCAGAGGAGGTGAGATGCGCCAGAAGAAAGGCCCTGATGTGGGCAGAAAGTTGCCTGCCTGGATCACTGCTGCTACCAGTGATGGGAGAGAAGGATGTTGGATTATTTGTAGTAAATAATTAGCAGATTTTAGTACACACAGCTTCAGCTTTAGAAATGTTAATTTCTTTCTTCATCTCTCTCTCATTCACCCCTGAATAATTCACTGCTGAGTCACTTTAAAGTTGAAGTAACAAAACATCTGTTTACTCACAGTTTGTAGTTAGATTATAATCAGACAGGCTTATATATACATATTACTATACATTTGTATTATCAGCTCTTTCCATGTGCTTAGATGGTAATGGATGCTCACACCACCATAGATCCTCTCAGGTTAGGAGAGATCATGAGCTCCATGTGCTCCATGTGCTGCATCTGCTGTGTCTAACCCCCACAGGAAGTTGCATAGCTGTGTGACCTCTCTAAGTAATTCACATCAGAGGTCACAGAGTAATCACAGAGAAATAATAGGTGACAGGCAATGCATGTAAAATACAATTACATTCCAACAAACCCCTTCTCATGCATAACTGTCATGCAATTATTTATTCATACAAAGTCCAAGCTTTATACGCAGATTCACAAAATGTTCTCTGGGTAACGGTTTGGTCATGATGTCAGCTGTCATCTCACTGGTGTGACAATAGTGTAGACTGATGACCCCTTCTTTCGCCAACTCTCGCACGTTGTGGTATTTCGTTGCGATGTGCTTGGTGCGTGACTGAACCTTGTCATTCTGTGACAGTCGGATGCAGCTCTGATTATCTTCCATTATCTGGATTGGTCTCTTTTCAGCTATTCCAAAATCCAGCAAAAGTTTTTCAATCCACATCAGTTCTCTGCACGCTTCCGATACGGCCACGTATTCAGCTTCTGTAGAAGACAGACTCACAATACTTTGTTTATGACTGGCCCATGAAATTTGTACATTTCCATACATAAACACATATCCACTTGTGGATTTATAATCAGAATGATCCCCTGCCCAATCTGAATCACAGTAACATATTAGTTTTGGATTACTATTGGCTGAAACCTTTAATTTACAATCAATGGTACCCTTTAAATACCTTACCATCCTTTTAACTGCAGTCCAATCTGATTTGGTAGGTGAGCTGACCCTTCTGCTCAAAATTCCTACTGCATTTGCTATATCAGCCCTGTATGTGGTAGTTAGATATAAAAGCTTACCTATGGCTGATCTATATTGGATGTTATCTGGTAAAGGTTCTCTTACTGTTTCATCCTTCAGAAAATCAGTGATCATGGGAGTGCTTACAACTTGGGCATCTTGCATACCTAAACTTTCAATAAGCTCATTTATTTTCTGCTTCTGGCTTAGAAGATAAGAACCATCATTTTGTTTCTCAATTTCTATACCAAGATAGTATGACACATTACCCAGTTCTTTTATCTCAACATTGAGGTTTAAATATTTTACAATGTCCTTGTACTCTTGCTCACTTTCGCTTGCAATGAGCAGATCATCAACAAAAGCTAAAATGTATGCATATTGTCCATTTGTGCACCTAGTGTACAAACATTTATCTGCTTCACCTTGCTTAAATCCTAAACTTGTCAATATTTCATGCAATTTTTCATTCCAACATTTTGCACTTTGCTTTAATCCATAAAGACCTTTGTTTAATTTACACACTAGCTGTCTTTGTTTTGTATTTATGAAACCTGTTGGTTGTTCCATGTACAAGTCTTCAGTTATATCTCCGTGAAGAAACGCTGTTTTCACATCAATGTGGTTGACTTGCATGCCTTTTGAGACTGCAATGCTCAGAAGTGTTCTTATTGTCGTGTGTTTCACTACAGGTGCAAACACTTCATCAAAATCTTCTCCATATTTTTGAAGATATCCCTTTGCGACTAATCTGGCTTTATACCTTTCCACTTTTCCTTGTGCATTCCTTTTTAACTTGAATACCCATTTGCATCCTATAGCTTTCTTGCCAGGAGGTAATTTTGTAAGAATCCAAGTATTATTTTTATCCAATGCATCAATTTCTTCTTGTGCAGCTTTATGCCATTCAGCAGCTTCTTCTGCTGGCATTTTCTCAATCTCATCCCATGTTAAGGGCTCTTGAGCTTCTGCTGACTTTGTTAGGTAAGACAGTCTTGGGGGTGGAACACCTTTGTTTTCCCTGGATGAGCGTCTGACAACAGGTTGGTCTGACCTTTCCGCATCCTCTAAATCTGAGAGTTCTTCTCCAATTGATTCCCCTTCTCCAACTGTACTGTCTTCTTCAATGATCCTTTCTGTGTCTGCTTCCTCTGCCTGTTCCTCGTTAGATACAGGTGAGTTGCTTTCAGACATCTGCCTTGGTATGGCATTTATATACACTGGCATGTCTATTATGGTTCTAGTTTCATATTCTGGATGATAAGGCTCATCTGGGATAATCCAGCCTTTATCAACCCTTTTGTTTTCATCAAAATATGTAACATGTCTTATGCCAACAATGCCAGTTTTCAGATTCAAAATTCTATATCCTTTGTGTCCTGGAGTATAGCCAACTAAAATGCCCCTTTCTGTTGTGGAATCCAGCTTATGCCTTCTTTGCTTTGGTTCATGAGCATATGCTGTACTTCCAAATGTTCTTATGTGTGACAGGTTTGGCTTCCTACCATGCCATGTCTCATGTGGTGTGCGCTCAGCGCCTTTAGTTGGCATTCTGTTTTGTAGGTACACTGCTGTGAGAATGGCTTCCCCCCATAGTCTTTTAGGGAGATTGCTATCTGACAGCATACATCTGGTCATTTCCACAAGTGACCTAAATTTTCTCTCTGCAACAGAATTTTGCTCTGGTGTATAAGCTACTGTTGTGATATGCTGAATGCCTTCTTGTTCTAGAAATGTGCGCATGCTTTGTGAAGTGAACTCACCACCATTGTCGGTCTGAAGAACCTTTGGTTTTCTTTCAAATTTATTGCTCACCATGGCTACGTATTTCTTCAGCATGTCTGTGACTTGACTTTTCTCTTTCAGCAAATAGGCCACACAATATCTAGAGAAATCATCCAAGAATATTAGCACAAATCTGTTATTTCCCAATGATGGGATATTAAACGGTCCACATAAGTCACTGTGTATTAAGTCCAGCACTTTATTACTCCTATTTCCTGTGTATGCAGGAAATGAGGGTCTCACACCTTTTTGAGTAACACAGTCTATGCATTTCTCCATTTTACCAGCATCTGCACTTATCTGAATGCCGGTGGCCAGTTGCTTACTGTAAAGATCCTGGATCACCTTAGAATCACGATGTCCCAGGCGGCGGTGCCAGATTTCCAGACTACATTTACCATCATTCTTCCTTACTTGCGCCATATGTGAGGCTTCACCTGAAATGTTCAGCTTATAAACATCATTATGCATAAAAGCTTCAGCATACACTTCATCATTTTTAGAGATTGTGCACTTACTGTTTTCAAAATGAATCACAAATCCCTTCTTATCTAATGTAGATACACTAAGCATATTGCAAACTGCTTGGGGAATATACAAGACATCACTTACAGGAATTTCTTTAACTTCATTAGACACTTTGCATTTTAAGAATCCAATACCTTTTGCTTGGATCTTAGCAGTCCCTGCGTTTGCAGTTTTAAGAATACCTTCCTCTGGACACATTTCCTGAAAGAAATCTTTACAATTGGTTAAATGGCATGTGCTCCCTGAATCCAAAATCCAAGTACTTTCATTTGAATTATTATTTACCATAGTCAAAGATTTTTCTGCCATTAGAAAGCCCTTGTGTTTATCTTTGTCCTTCATACATTTCCTGGTTTGAAAATTCTTTAGTTCCATTGGCTTAGGTGAGCTAGAGGGAGTGTTTTGTGTTTCCTTACACCATTTAGATACATGTCCCTCCTTTCCACATGAGTAGCAAATCAGCTTGCCCTTGGGTGGAGTTTTTCCATAGCTCCGCCTTCCTCTGTTCTTTGCCAAGAAATTTGTTTCATTTCTCTCTGACTGACTTTGAGAACACATCTCCTCAGAATCATTTATTATGCATTCCTGCCTTAGTTTTGATGTTGTCTGTTCAAAAGATTGCCCTTCAATGGCCTCATTTACAGACCTAAAAACATCAAACTTCTTTGATAGTGAGGTAAAAAGAAATGCTCTTTTCAATGCATCACACATGGGAATTCCAGAAAGTTCTAACTTTTGAAATGAAGACATAAGATGCATAATGTGATCATTACATTTACTTTTATCCCTTAATTTGGTTTCATTCAACTCTGCCAACCAAATTGGTTGCTGCTTTGCATATGTAGTTGCATACATAGTTCTCAGTTTATATAAAATGTCCTTTGGTGTATCTTTTCCCTCCACTAATATGGCTTGTTTCTCTGAGAGAGCTTCCAAAAGCATGCACTTCACATAATAGTTTGCATTGTCCCATTCAGCCATATTTTCAGCTGTTCTGTCTTGGTCTAAGCATATATTTAATCTTTTTGCTCGAAGGAGACATATGAATCTTAGTTCCCACTGCTGATAATTAAACTCAGTTAATTTAGGCACCTTGAGAGAATAGAAAAATGGTGAATTTCTTCCCTCAGCCATTTTCTTAGCCTTCTGTCTGCTGTGTGGGGGGAGAGAGAGACAGACTGAATCTTTCCTTTAAAACTTAAGAGAAAAATGTGGCCTTTTTTTCTGCCTGGTAATATTTCTCTTCTTTTTCAATTCCTGAGCCCTGGGCCCATAACCCTTTTGTTGGATTATTTGTAGTAAATAATTAGCAGATTTTAGTGCACACAGCTTCAGCTTTAGAAATGTTAATTTCTTTCTTCATCTCTCTCTCATTCACCCCTGAATAATTCACTGCTGAGTCACTTTAAAGTTGAAGTAACAAAACATCTGTTTACTCACAGTTTGTAGTTAGATTATAATCAGACAGGCTTATATATACATATTACTATACATTTGTATTATCAGCTCTTTCCATGTGCTTAGATGGTAATGGATGCTCACACCACCATAGATCCTCTCAGGTTAGGAGAGATCATGAGCTCCATGTGCTCCATGTGCTGCATCTGCTGTGTCTAACCCCCACAGGAAGTTGCATAGCTGTGTGACCTCTCTAAGTAATTCACATCAGAGGTCACAGAGTAATCACAGAGAAATAATAGGTGACAGGCAATGCATGTAAAATACAATTACATTCCAACAAAGGAAAGAAGCGCAAAGGGTCTTGAGGAGGGGGAGAGGGAGAAATGCTGGAACCATGGGGGAAGGGGATATGAGGTGAGGGAGGGGCTATGGAGTGTGGTGCTGGGGGGAGAGAGAGAGCAAGCTATAGGGGTGTGTGTGTGTGTGTGTGTGTGTGTGTGTGTCTGCTGGGGGAGGCAGAGAGAGAGCTATGAGTGTGTGTATGCTAGGAGCAAGGAGGCAAAGAGAGTGAGCTATGCTATGGGGGGGTCTGCATGTGCTAGGAGCAGGGGAGGAGAGAGAGAGAGAGCTATGAGGGTTTGTATGCTTGGAGCAGGGAGGCAGAGAGAGAAAGAGAGAGCTATGGGGCTGTGTGTGTGCTAGGGAAAGCAGAGAGGTAGAGCTATAAGGATGTGTGTATGCTGGGGAAGGCAGAGAGAGAGAGCACTATAGAGTGTGCTTTGTGTACTAGGTAGGGCTGCTTTTACTAATGGGCAAAAAGGGCAGTTGCCCTAGGCCCCTGCATAAAAGGGGGCCCAGCCATCCAATTGCCTATTGGTAAATTTAGCCCTGAGTTTGGTATCTCTCTGTCTCTCAATCTCTCTCTCTACTCCCCCCTTCTCTTTGTGGTTCCAGCAATTCTTCTTCTCCTACTTCCTCCCTTCCCTGTTCATAATTCTTTCCCATTGCCAGTAGCAGCAGCAGCAGCAGCAATTCAGGCATGTAAACCAGCCCTTATCAGGGCCTTACCTCTGGCACATCCCACATACATGGAAATCGGAAGTTGCTTCAGAGGAGGTGAGATATACCAGAGGAAAGGCCCTGATGCAGGCAGAAAGCTGCCTGCCGGAATTGCTGCTGCTACCAGTGATGAGAAAGAAATACAGAGTGCCTTGGGGAGGGGGGAGAGGGAGAAATGCTGGATGGAGGGGTGTGGGGAGGGAGGGAACAGAGAAAGAGAGAGACCAGATTGGAGGAGGGGAAGATAGGGGGAGAGATGCCAGACGTGGGGGGGGGGGGGAGGGCAGGATGACAAGAGAGAGAGGGAGAGATGTGGCACTGCATTTTGGGGAGGGGGAGTGCAAGATTTGGGAGAAAGGAAAAGAGATGGGAGCAGTTGAACATGGGAAGAGTCAAGGACATAGGGAAAAGATGCTAGGAAGGGAGGAGATAAGGACAGTAGGACACATTGGGGCGATGCTGAAGAAAAATGGAGATGGGACATAGAGGGCGATACTGGAAAAAAGAAGGGTTCACAGAGGGGTGATGCTAGAAAAGGGGGAACGTAGAGTGGTGAATGCTGGAAAAAGGGGGAGACAGGGACACAGAGGGACAATGTTGGAAAAAAAGGGAGATTGGGACAGTGGGGCAATGTTGAAAAAGGGGATAGATTGGGATACAGAAAGGAAATGCTGGACAGGATGAATAGGGATGCAGAGGCAAGATGGATGGTGGACATAGAGAAGAAATGCCAAATGGATAGAAACCCCTGCAAAGACAAGAAAAACAGAAAAAAAATGTAAAAGAGACACTTGGAACAAAGCAAATGGAAAAATAAAATGCTCAAACAACAAGGTAGAAAAAGTATTTTAGTTTGAATTTATTAATCGGAATATTTCAGCTCTGGGAAATATACATCTCTGATGGTAAAGGGGATAGGATGACTTCCTTGTGCGGAAAGACTAAAGCGGCTAGGGCTCTTCAGCTTGGAGAAAAGACGGCTGATAGAAGGTCTATAAAATAATGAGTGGAGTGCAACGGGTAGATGTGAATCGCTTGTTTACTCTTTCCAAAAATAACTAGGACTAGGGGGCACACAATGAAGCTACAAAGTGTAATTAAACTTTGGAATTCGTTGCCAGAGAATGTGGTAAAAGTGGGATTTAAAAAAAGGTTTGGATAACTTTCTAAAGAAAAGTCCATAAGCCATTATTAAGATGGACTTGGGGAAAGTCCATTTCTTATTTCTAGAATACTCTAAACTCAATATGAAGTGTGGTGGGAGTGGCTGTGCTAACACTATCTAATAATTCATGGCTCCCCCTGTCAATCCAAAGAATTCAACAAATTTGATATACTACTACTACTACTTGACATTTCTAAAGCGCTACTAGGGTTACGCAGCGCTGTACAATTTAACATAGAAGGACAGTCCCTGCTCAAAGGAGCTTACAATCTAAAGGACAAATGTACAGTCAGTCAAATAGGGGCAGTCTAGATTTCCTGAAAGGTATAAAGGTTAGGTGCCGAAAGCAAAATTGAAGAGGTGGGCTTTGAGCAAGGATTTGAAGATGGGTAGGGAAGGGGCTTGGCGTAAGGGCTCAGGAAGTTTATTCCAAGCATAGGGTGAGGCGAGGCAGAATGAGCGGAGCCTGGAGTTGGCGGTGGTGGAGAAGGGTACTGAGAGGAGGGATTTGTCCTGTGAGCGGAGGTTACGGGCGGGAACGTAAGGGGAAATGAGGGTAGAGAGGTAATGAGGGGCTGCAGACTGAGTGCATTTGTAGGTAAGAAGGAGAAGCTTGAACTGTATGCGGTATCTGGCGGAAGCCAGTGAAGTGACCTGAGAAGAGGGGTGATATGAGTATATCGGTTCAGGCGGAATATAAGACGTGCAGCAGAGTTCTGAAGGTCGATCTGCTGATATCCACGGTTGCCACAGCTCCAATACCCCTGACCAACGGTGGCCAACGTTTCGCTGTGGTCTTGTCAAGCTCTACCTGCTTCAGGGTCCGCGTGGGGTACAGCTGTGGAAAAATAAACAGGCTGGATAATACCTGTCAGATGAATCTGTATGCACTTCCCAAATTTCTTTCACTTCTTACATTAGCGATAGCGTCTTCAGCTCAGTTAACCGGCAACAATGAGGATTCCATGGTGAACTGTATTTAAACCTTCTCTAGTTCTGACGTCAAACGCTTTCGGATGGCTGAGCCAATCATACGAAATGGCTCCATTTTCTATCCATGCGTTTAAACCAGTGGGCTCAATTGTATTAAGGTGGAATATTAAGGACACTGATAGAAATATTCTGCTGGACTATAGGAGCTGTCATCCACCATCTGTGAAAGATAGCCTTCCTTTTTTGCAATTTCTCTGGTACGGGAGGATCTGTTCCTTGATAGGAGATTATAAACAGCAATCAGACAACCTACAAAGAAGATTAGTCAAACGTGGATATCCTCCGTATGTAATATGGAGGGCATACCGTAGAGCCAAATACAATGATTGTGACTTACTACTGGCAGCACGGTGTAATATTTACAGGGCTGCCTGTTCACAAATAAGATTGCTGCTTTTTGACTCCTGGGAGCTAGTGTTCTTATGGTATCGTAAAGTTCTGAGTGTGTTTTTGCTTAAGTTTGTGCATAGTGTTTTGCAGTGAAGGGGAAAGTATATTACTTAGGTAACATCAAATCTTTAATATAATTTTAGTTTAACATCAGGCAGGGTTTTAGAACATTTTGCAAGATCTGCTAGAGGATTGGATGTTTTTGTGCCAAGTGTAGGTGACATAAACATCCTTTTTAGAAAAAAATGTTAAAACCTTAGTTCCTCAAGTTGAAAACCAGGATCTGATGTGTGTTGAGGTGGTCTTTACAGTAGACTTATGTCTGATTAGGTTACTTCTCAGATTTAAAATATTAGACACTGCCTCTTGAGAGATCTTTAACTACAGTTGAATTGTTTCCATAGATGCCAGTGTGGTTCACACATTCATTGTAGAAGGGTTATTTGCATTTGAGACATGCATAAACCAGCACTTAAACGTTTATCTTGCATAAACTTCTAAGTCCTCATTTTACAAAGCTAGAATATGCAAGTCACAAACCCAATGCATGCAAATGGCAAAGGGGCATGGTCTGGGCATGTTCTGGGTAGGACAAGGGCATGACAGGTCCATAGATGTTTATTCTCCATTTCAAAAGAGGACTGAATGTCTAGTTCCTAAAAACTTGACATTGAGAGTATTCTAACATTTATCTATTCAATACTGGGGTAATTGAAATCACCCATTATTATATTGTTGCCCAGTTTGCCAGCTTTCCTAATTTCTGTAAACCTTTCCTCATCTGTCTGTTTGTTCTGTCTGTACAGCCCTACCAGTATACTACTACCCTTCACACATGGAATTTCTACCCATAAGGATTCCATGCTGCTATCTGTTTCATGTAGAATGTTTATTTTGATTGACTCAATTCCCTCTTTAACCCTCGAACTACCAAGCATTTTTTTTTGTAACATGCACTACTACCACACCCATATTTTTGTGAATTTATTAATTACTAGTAAAAAAGGCCCGTTTCTGTTTTCTGTTTAAATTTCTTTATTAATCTACTATAATAAAACGCACCCTCAACGTTCTGAGGACACTTACGTCACTGCAGGCACTCAAACACCGGTTCGTAAGTTCATGGTGGTGAAGCCACAACACTCACCATGTCTCCATGCCCCACCCTCATGTCACACGTGATGACGTCGAGGGCGGAACAAGTAGACAACCACGCAAATGAACAAACGGGGACGAGTACGCATGTTTCCCTACTCCTCCCCTTCCAACGAATTGCAGCCGCCGAGGACGTGGAACAAGTGCTGAACAATGCCAATGAACGAATGGAGAGGAGTAGGGAAACACGTGGAGCGTGTTTCCCTACTCCTCCCCTTCCAACGAATCCCTCCAGACAGCCTGACAAAAACCAGCCGCCGCCGACGTGCCCATCACCCCGCCCCTTTAGCCCCATCTCCCTGCCCTGTTCACGCTAACGCACCTCCCCCACTCGCCCCCTCTTCCCCCCATCACCTTCCTGTCACCTCCCCTCCCCTTACGCTACTAACCCTGGTGGCCTAGAGGTACCTCTTTGCTCGGGCCAGGAACGCAAGAGCCCCCTGTTTCCTGGCCGTACTGCTGCTGCTAGCTGCCCTGCTGCATCCTGTGTGAGTCCAGCTCTTGCCGTTTCAAAATGGCCGCCGAGAGTTGAAGCAGCATCGCGAGACTTCAACTCTCGGTGGCCATTTTGAAACGCCGAGAGCCGGACTCGCACAGGATGCAGCAGGGCAGCTAGCAGCAGCGCTACGGCCATGAAACAGGGCAGGGGCTCTTTCGTTCCAGCACCCAGTGAACAGGTACCTCTACACCACCACTGATAGTTGCGTAAGGGGAGGGGAAGAGAGTCCCGTGCCCGCTAGCGCCCGTTTCATTTGAGGCAGAAACGGGCCTTTTTAACTAGTTATTTTATAACATCCATAAGTGAACGTAATAATCAGAAATTTCTGGAAATTAAACCAATTAAGTGAGAAAAAGAAATATATAAAGAAATATACAGTAATTCTTAGACCACATTAAATAATTTTCCTAGAACAGAAGCTATCCCAACGATACAATCAGACTGCAGTAGAAAATCTGGTAAACTACACAGGAGGATTTCTCATACTTTCTTTAGCAATTACAAATTCTTGAAGTTTCTTGGGATCAGTAAAGACATAATTATTTGTTTCATAGGATACTAAACATTTAGACGGAAACTTAACAAAGAAGGATGCCCCTAGCAGGGCCGGTCTTAGCAAGTGCGGGGCCCTATGCAGACCAATTTGGTGGGGCCCCATCCTAGCCCCACCCCACCATAGCCCCGCCCCACCCTAGCTCCACCCCATTGATAAAATTATTCCATTTTTAGAACATTTTTTTATTTATGAAATTTCAAATAAAGACAAATGAAGCTAAACTTGTACAAAAAACTGATTGAAATAATAAGCACAATGCTATCATGAAACCTCCCCTCCCCAGAAATTATTCAGTTCAAGTCCACTACAATTAGTAGTTCCAATTCTCATAACAAAGGAGAATAAAGGAAAAATATTAAGAAAAGATTCAGTACTTTCAAATTCCCCTATTACTCTGTAACCCATATATGCAATAAAATAAAAATGAAATGAAAAGATATACAATAAAATTAAGTGATATGTAAAATATAATGTACAATATAAAAACATATAGACCACCAAGGTATTAAAATTGTTTTAAAATATATACCACAACTCTCTGACTCAAGAAGACTCCGACTCTGTCATCCATAATTGTCTGACAACACACAGAAAAAAAAAAAGTAAAAAAAAAAAGTCACAATTAATACCTTATACACCAATATACCAGCCATACGGAAAATGCAGATTATCAACAATATGAAGCTAGCAAGGGATCATAATATCACAATTCTCATGTAGAGCCACAAAACACCCTTTTAGAGATAGTGTGTCATGATTTAGGCTCTACACCCTTTCCGATGTTTGGTGCCACCTTAGTAAGGCCAACACACAATCTCTCCACTGCAAAACACTATACACAAACGTGTGCAAAAACACACTCATAACCTTAACAAACCATAAACAGCACTAATTCCAAGGACAGGATGAGCTACAACCTTTATGCGTGGCGTGGAAAGGCAACTGTAATTACACCGGGCTCTAAAACACCAGTGCACAACCTAGTGAAAAAAAACAAACAAAAAGGGCTGCAAACTATACGCTAGCAGAATACTGCACCTTCCTTGATCACACCTGAAAAACACATGAAGGCAAAATACTGAACTGGAAAGTTACCTCAAGAAGTCAGACTCAGCATGCAGCAATACTACAAAAATTGAAACGTACATGAAAAATATCACAGATGCACATTTCCAAAAACTGACATATTCCAATTAATAAATCCTGAATAAAATAGTTTTTTCTACCTTTGTTGTCTGGTGACTTTGCTTTTCTGATCATGCTGGCTCAGTATCCGATTGTGCTGCTATCTGTCCTCTTAACTCCGTTTCCAGGGCTTCCTTTCCATTTATTTCTTTACTTTCCGCCTTTCTTCTTCATTTCTTGCCCTACATCTGTAAGTAAAAGCTGGGTCCTCCGCAGACTTGACTGTCCAGTGGATCCAGCTTCTGCCTATTTTCTATATCCATGTGCACTTTTTCTTCTCTCTTCCTTTTCCCTCACCTCATCTCCTTCCTCACTCTTCCCTCGCCTCCATCCATGTCCAGCATTTCTTCTCTCTCCTCCATCCACCCATGTCCAGCGACCCTCCTGTCCCCCCTGCCATCCATCTATGTCTAGCAACCCCCCCTGTCCCCTCTGTCCTCCCCTGCCATCCACCTATGTCCAGAGACCCCCTCCCCTCCATGTCCAGCGACCCTCCTGTGCCCCCTGCCCTCCCCTGCCATCCACCTATGTCCAGAAACCCCCTCCCCTGCCATCCACCCATGTCCAGCGACCCTCCTGTCCCCCCTGCCATCCATGTCCAGCAACCCCCCTGTCCCCTATGCCCTCCCCTGCCATCCACCCATGTCCAGCGACCCTCCTGTGCCCCCTGCCCTCCCCTGCCATCCACCTATGTCCAGAAACCCCCCTCCCCTGCCACCCACCCATGTCCAGCGCCCCTCCTGTCCTCCCTGCCCGCCCCTGCCATCCACCTATGTCCAGAAACCCTCTCCCCTGCCATCCACCCTTGTCCAGCGACCCTCCTGTCCCCCTGCCATCCATGTCCACCAACCCCCCCTGTCCCCTATGCCCTCCCCTGCCATCCACCCATGTCCAGCGACCCTCCTGTGCCCCCTGCCCTCCCCTGCCATCCACCTATGTCCAGAAACCCCCTCCCCTGCCATCCACCCATGTCCAGCGACCCTCCTGTGCCCCCTGCCCTCCACCTATGTCCAGAACCCCCCTCCCCTGCCATCCACCCATGTCCAGCGACCCTCCTGTCCCTCCTGCCATCCATGTTCAGCAACCCCCCCTGTCCCCTATGCCCTCCCCTGCCATCCACCCGTCCAGTGACCCTCCTGTGCCCCCTGCCCTCCACCTATGTCCAGAACCCCCCTCCCCTGCCATCCACCCATGTCCAGCGACCCTCCTGTCCCTCCTGCCATCCATGTCCAGCAACCCCCCGTCCCCTATGCCCTCCCCTGCCATCTACCCATGTCCAGTGACCCTCCTGTACCCCCTGCCCTCCCCCTATGTCCAGAAGCCCTCCATCCACCCCATGTCCAGCGACCCTCCTGCCCCCCTTGCCAACTGCCATCCACCTATGTCCAGTAACCCCCCATCCCCCCTGCCCTCCACCCATGTCCCGCGACGCGACTCTCCTCGTTCCCCTGCTGCTCCCCCTCCCTCCAGCCACCTGAGACATCTCCCGTCTGACCCCCCCCTCCCCGACCCGCCAAACGACCCTCTTCTGTTGCCCGCACCTCAACTGACCAGACTCAGCATTAAAAAAAAACCTCCAAGCCGCGGTGCCGGTGCCTCACGTCTGAGGGAAGAAAACTCGCTTCGTCGTTGGCCGGCCTTCCCTCAAGTCCCGCCCTCTGATGTAACTTCCGCAAGGGCGGGACTTGAGGGAAGGCCAGCCAACGACGAAGCGAGTTTTCTTCCCTCAGACGCGAGGCACCGGCACCGCCGCTTGGAGGTTTTTTTAAAATGCTGGGTCGGGTCAGGTGAGGTGCGGGTGACAGAAGAGGGTCGTTTGGCGGGTCGGGGAGGGGGGGGGGATCAGATGGGAGATGTCTCAGGCGGCTGGAGGGAGGGGCAGCAGCAGGGGAACGAGAAGACTCGCGTCGCGGGACATGGGTGGAGGGCAGACGAGCGTGGTCGGCGAGGCAGAGGCGAGGCACGCCGCGCGGGGCCCCCTTAGGCGCGGGGCCCTATGCGGCCGCCTCAGTCGCCTCTGCCTAAGGCCGGCCCTGGCCCCTAGGGCTATGACTCTTGACTTTAAAGCCAAGAGTTCTTTCCTCCTTAACTGAGTTTCTTTAGACAAATCAGGAAAAATGCTTATCTTTCCCCCCAGGAATACTTCATTCATATGACGAAAATATAAATGTAAAACATTAATCTTATCTAGTTCAAAGGCGAAGGAAACTAACAAAGTTGCTCTTTCTGTTTCCACAGATGTTTCCAAAACGTCCGTAATATTTAAAGTTTCTTTAGGTAACTGTTCACGTGCTCTTTGCCCTTTTATATAGTAAACTTTATTAATTGGCGGATAATTATCATTTGTGAAACCCAGAACTTCTGAGAAATACTTCTTTATCAGCTCTAATGGAGAGCTAAACGTAGATACTGGGAATGGCGTCCCAGAGAGTGTCCATTGTGACAACCATAGGTCTTACCGGGCTACAAACTCCCCCGGAGATACCTTCTCTAGACTGCTCTGGCGTCGAGGTAAATCTCAAAACCCCAATTGATGTTCCTCCAGAGAGAAATTCAGTGGAAAAGCCTCCTCCGAGCACATGTCCGACTAAGCCCACTTCGGACGTCTTCATGTGATCGCTCTCTAACACACCACTGCTTCCGGGTTGTAGCGGGGTTGAACCTGGCGGGGGAGGACTAAGAGTCACTCCCTCGCTGCTGCTGTTTGCGGATGTCTGCGCAACTGAGGTAAGCATTGGGGTCGCCGGCGCCTGGACTCCATACATCTCTAGGGTTGGTTGGCATGAGGTGGGGTTCACAACCGGTCCCGAGGAGGCAGGGGTTTTCCCCTTCTCCATTCCTTAAGGGGACGCGCCGAATCGCCAAAAAACGCTCAGGGTGAAGGAGCTCTCAGGATGCACATCTGTTCACCAGCGCCATCTTGGATAGGCCCGTTTCTGTTTTAAAGGAAACGGGCGCTAGCAAGGTTTTCCTTGGAGTGTGTATGTTTGAGTGAGTGTGTGTGAGAGAGAGTGAATGTGCGAGTGTGTGTGTGTGTGTGTGTGTGTGTGACAGAGAGAGAGAGTGAGAGTGGGTGCGAGTGTGTGTGTAAGAATGAGAGTATGTGCCAGGGTCCCCCCTCCCTCCCACTTCCAGGGTCATCATCCCCTCCCCGGTCCGTCTTCCAGTTGAAGGGTCCCCCCTCCCTCCGTCCCTCCCTCCCTCCCTTTTTCCCAGTTGCAGGGTCCTCCCTCCTTCCCCCCTGCCCTCTCCCTTCCCATCCCTCCCCCCTCCTCCCCCTCCCTCCCAGTTGCAGGGTCTGTTTGTCTCCCCCCTCCTTTTCTCCTTGACGTTTTAAGGCACTGTCTATCAGCAATGTAAAAACAACAATGTGCAGCAGGAGCTCCTAGGTTTGGTTGTTTTTGAGTGTATGGCAATGACGGCTGCATAGGGGAGTGGAAACAGAGATTTACCAATGGGCTTCCTTGCTTACCGTAGACTTGCTGTGCTGTCTTCCACTCCTGTGTCTTAAACATCCTGCAGCATCTCATAGCTTGCTTTGTTGTGAGTGAACAGGGATGACGGATGCGCTGTAGTCGGACGCGTTGGTCTTTCCCTCCCCCCTCCACATTTGACAGTCACCGGAGCCAGTCGGTTGTCATCTCACCGCCCTCCCTGTCCGTCCTCTCCGACAGTCCGAATCCGGACTTGGAGAGGACAGGGAGGGCGGCGGCGGTTTTTCCACGGCGGTTAGTGTGCACGGGTGCTTCAGAACACGGAGGTTGGCAGCCAGTCTGGAGCGATTCCTAGGCAGGGGGAGAAGTAGGGAAACACGCTCCGCGTGTTTCTCTACTCCTCCCCCTGGCTGCTACTCCTGCTACTCCTCCTCCTGGCTGTGTCGCTGTTTGCTGCTGACATCAGTTCGATCTACTCCATGAAGCAGACCACATCCAGCGGAATCCACGGTTCCAGGCAGCCTCAGAACGTTGGAGGTGAGAATTATTATATAGGATTGGTGCCATGTAATGTATCATTTGAAAGCTATTCAGAAGCCCAATTAAACAAGCAGTCAACAAAGCTGGTTTCTAACACTCTGCGGAATAATAAATATGAAACAGCATCTGGATTGCAAAAAATTAAAGGATTTCTTGCATATGCACATCTTTTATTCTTCATAAACAACTTAAATTGCCAATGAAGCAGGTAAGTTGCAAATGGAAAGGTTTAACAAGATTCTAACTACTGCCTTAATGCTAGCAGCTAAAATTAATTGATGTATAGGCCTATTACTTCATGCACTGCTGCACGTGGTGCAGGTGATCGTTTTGGCCAAGTGCTTCTGGCATGCTGGCTTCTTAGAAATTCTGCCTAACCGGTTGACATTGTTCTTCTGCTTCTTGAAATCCTCTCCGTATGATTCCTTTATACACACGGCACATCTTGATGCGCTGTTGCTGATGGAATGTGCTGTTGAGGATGATGTGATTGGTCTTCCCAGAATGGCATCAACAGCTTGCTGAACACTGTTCTAAAGTCCCACTAAATTTGCTGCCTGCTCTTCAACCATTGGAAGAACCAGTGACATGCCGAGCGCAGTCAGAAATAAGCAGCGTTGCTGACACTTATTTTTATCCTTCTGCTCTGGATGTTTGTGCATCCAAATGACAAATTTATGGCTGCTACATCAATGATTGTGTAGAAAACTAACAATGGCCATCTTCTTGATGCAACCTTACAATGCTAAGTATCAAGCATCGTATCTACAAAGTCAACGCCACCTTTATCTTTATTATATGCAAGAATTACCTCTGTTTTGCGATCCTCTCTCTGAGAAATATCAGGTTGATTGTGTTCTGTTGTAACAAAATATTCCTTTTAGGTTTGGGAGTATAAGTACATAAGTATTGCCATATTGGGAAAGACCAAAGGTCCATCAAGCCCAGCATCCTGTTTCCAACAGTGGCCAATCCAGGTCACAAACACCTGGCAAGATCCCAAAAAAGTACAAAACATTTTATACTGCTGGACTTTTCCTTTAGGAAGCCGTCCTAACCTTTTTAAAACTCTGCTAAGCTAACCGCCTTTACCACATCCTCTGGCAACGAATTCCAAAGTTTAGTTACACGTTGAGTGAAGAAAATTTTTCTTTGATTCGTTTTAAATTTACTACTTTGTAGCTTCATCGCATGCCCCCTAGTCCTAGTATTTTTGGAAAGCGTAAACAGACGCTTCATGTCTACCCGTTCAACTCCACTCATTATTTTATAGACCTCTATCATATCTCCCCTCAGGCGCCTTTTCTCCAAGCTGAAGAGCCCTAGCCACTTTAGCCTTTCCTCATAGGGAAGTTGTCCCATCCCCTTTATCATTTTCGTCGCCCTTCTCTGCACCTTTTCTAATTCCACCATATCTTTTTTGAGATGTGGCAACCAGAATTGAACACAGTATTCGAGGTGTGGACGCATCACGGAGCAATACAAAACCATTATAGCATCTTCATTTTTGTTTTCCATTCCTTTCCTAATAATACCTAACATTCTATTTGCTTTCTTAGCTGCAGCAGCACACTGAGCAGAAGGTTTCAATGTATTATCAACAACGACACCTAGATCCCTTTCTTGGTCTGTGACTCCTAAAGTGAAACCTTGCATGATGTAGCTATAATTCGGGTTCCTCTTTCCCAAATGCATCACTTTGCGCTTGCTCACATTAAACGTCATCTGCCATTTAGATGTCCAGTCTCCCAGTCTCGTAAGGTCTTCTTGTAATTTTTCACGATCCTCCCGCGATTTAACTACATTGAATAACTTTGTGTCGTCAGCAAATGTAATTACCTCACTAGTTACTTCCATCTCTAGGTCATTGGTGAGGCCCCATCTGGAGTATTGTGTTCAGTTTTGGAGGCCGTATCTTGCTAAGGATGTAAAAAGAATCGAAGCGGTGCAAAGAAAAGCTATGAGAATGGTATGGGATTTGCGTTACAAGACGTACGAGGAGAGACTTGCTGACCTGAACATGTATATCCTGGAGGAAAGGAGAAACAGGGGTGATATGATACAGACGTTCAAATATTTGAAAGGTATTAATCCGCAAACTAACCTTTTCCAGAGACACGAAGGCGGTAGAACGAGAGGACATGAAATGAGATTGAAGGGGGGCAGACTCAAGAAAAATGTCAGGAAGTATTTTTTTTCACGGAGAGAGTGGTGGATGCTTGGAATGCCCTCCCGCGGGAGGTGGTGGAGATGAAAACGGTAGCAGAATTCAAACATGCATGGGATAAACATAAAGGAATCCTGTTCAGAAGAAATGGGTCCTCAGGAGCTTAGCCGAGATTGGATAACAGAGCCGGTAGTGGGAGGCGGGGCTGGTGGTTGGGAGGCGGGGATAGTGCTGGGCAGACTTATATGGTCTGTGCCAGAGCCGATGGTGGGAGGCGGGGATAGTGCTGGGCAGACTTGTACAGTCTGTGCCCTGAAAAAGACAGGTACAAATCAAGGTAAGGTATACACAAAAAAGTGGCACAGTGGGAGGCGAGGCTGGTGGTTGGGAGGCGGGGATAGTGCTGGGCAGACTTGTACGGTCTGTGCCCTGAAAAAGACAGGTACAAATCAAGGTAAGGTATACACATTTCTTGGGCAGACTGGATGGACCGTGCAGGTCTTTTTCTGCCGTCATCTACTATGTTACTATATTTATAAATGTTAAAAAGCAGCAGTCCCAACACAGACCCCTGGGGAATCCCACTAGCTAACCTTCTACTACCCTGTTTCCCCGAAAATAAGACATCCCCTGAAAATAAGCCCTAGTAGAGGTTTTGCTGAATTGCTAAATATAAGGCCTCCCCAGAAAATAAGACCTAGCTCCAAATTGTATCTTCCGCCTCCCGCCTCCCGGCTGAGCCCGCCCTCAACTCCCCAACATATTACCTTCCATTCCGTTCTGGACACGCTGCCCTGCGTTTAAAGCTCAGCTGTTATTTTAAGTCACTGCGGCAGCTCGAGTCCAGTCTCTCCCGTCAGTGTCCCGCCTTCCTCTGATGAGGTATTTCCTTTTTCCGCAAGGGCGGGACATTGAAGGGAAAGACTGAAGTCGAGCCGCCGCTGCCCTTCCCCACAGACGTTCGGCAGCCTCCTGACATCTTTAAAACTGGGTGAGTGTTCCAACAGAAGGTACATGGGGGGAAGGGGGAGAAGGGGGTATTAGGAACCCTAAGGACTAAGCTTACTTAGAATGCTGTACTTATGTTACGGTAGGTAAATGGAGATTCTGTGCACTGTATTGCTCAGTCTCCTTTTTCGTTGTAGGGGGATTGTTGTGCCGACTCATGTTTCACCAAGCTGTATCAAGGTTTCCCCTTAATTTACTTAATGCTGACTTCTTGTCCTGCTGCTGTGAAATTAAAAAGGCTGCTGAAATTCTAGGAAGCTACTGCTAAAAGTTGCAGTGGCCATTTTCTCTAAGAAGCTGCAATTTTACTATAGTACGGTATTTTGAACAGCTTGTAGCCTCTGCAGCTGATATTGAGGTAAGCCTTGGAGTAAAGAACTGCAATAATCCAATCAAGTTACTGTGTTTCCCCGAAAATAAGACATCCCCTGAAAATAAGACCTAGCGCATCTTTGGGAGCAAAAATTAATATAAGACACTGTCGTATTTTCAGGAAACAGGGTACTACTACTACAAATCATTTCTATAGCGCTACCAGTCATACGCAGCGCTTCTCCATTGAGAATACTGACCATTTAACCTTACTCTCTGTTTTCTATCTTTTAACCAGTTTTTAATTCACAATAGGACAGTACCTCCTATCCCATGACTTTCTAGTTTCCTCAGGAGCCTTTCATGAGGTACTTTGTCAAATGCCTTCTGAAAATCCAGATGCACAATATCAACCGGCTCACCTTTAGCCACATGTTTGTTCACCCCTTCAAAGAAATGTAATAGATTGGTGAGGCAAGATTTCCAGTGGCGTTCCTAGGGGGGGGGACGGTGGGTGCGGTCTGCCCCGTGTGCATGCCGCTGGGGGGGTGCCACGCGCCCCGGGGCAGAGGGAGCATGGAACGAACGACGGACAGGCGCGCGCGGCACCCCCCCCAGCGGCGTGCACCCGGGGGGGGGTGTTCTTTCACGGGGGGGTGTCCTTTCGCCGGGGGGGGGGGGTTGTGCTGCATCCAGGGGGGGGCGCTGCACCCAGGGGGTGGGGCGCATCGGCGATCCGCCTCAAGTGTCAGCCCTCCTAGGAACGCCACTGAAGATTTCCCTTCACTAAATCCATGTTGGTTTTCTATCTGACAGCAACATAACAGACCAAGCAAACTTCATACTCAACACTACCCTGCCACCAGTCTTCTTCATGTCCTCAGGAATAAGCAGTCGATTGAAATTGATTGTTCCAACAATTGTCAGGTTATGGCTCATAATCAAGTCTTCGGCGAGGTTGACACTTGTGTAGTAACGGTACATTGTAAAGTTTCTTCTGGAATCATAGAGATGCTGGCACAACTCTTTAATGATCAGTATGTGGAGTGTTTTTTTTTTTTTTTTTTTGCTTTTCCTGTGTACAGAAGCATGCGTGACACATATTGATGTTTGGCATCTCTCAGAATATGAAACAACAAGCCATACTTCCCAGGTTTCTGAGGCATGTATACTCTGAATTGACATTTGCCTCGAAACTTTTGCAAAGTTTCATCAATAATCACACAGTCAGACAACGTGCAGTTATCTCTGCATCTGTCAATGAAAATGTCAAACACTTTGCGTATAACTGCAAAGTTGTCAGATGCCACTCTGTCATCTCTTGTGGCCTTGTTATTAAAACATAGCACATGAAGCAGCAGTTCAAAGTGAGCACATGGCATTGTGGCAGTAAATATGGGACGACCTGACTGAAGGTTCCAGAGGCCTATCACTGGCTCGTGATAACCATGGGAAATCCCTCACAAAATCATGAGTCCTAACAATGCAAGTAGGCTGAAACCTCATGATGTGAGCTAGATGTTTTTTTGTTGAACTTTTCAGCCATTATTTCACCTTCTTCATTTGTGTGCTTTACTATGAGCTGAATCATTTCATCTGTGACAAATCTTAAAGATTTTATTTATTGAAGTCATGTTCAAAACAAAATTATGTGAGCCAAATCTTTCATGGACAATATTAGCAGGGCAGCGTTTCACGGTAGCTGATGGAGTGATCAATTGCCTTTGGTGACCAGTGCGCGCTGTAATCACATCAGAGACTAGCATTCCTCTGGAACAATCTTTGCTGGTGTGCTGCTTCTGAGCTCTACCACTACTGCGAACTCCTCTGCCACAATTGCCAGCTTGCACAGTTCTCATCAATGGTAATGAAGATGCAGTCTCTTGTGGAATTTCTTCACAATTTTCTTCGTCATTCTCTCCACAGGCTTCAATGTTGTCCTCTATATCTGAGACATTCGCACTTGGCAAGTAATCATTGCTATCAGAATCAGTGACTTCAACATCACTACTATCATTGTCAACTAAAAGAATTTCTAAGGCTTGTTTAGCAGAAAAATGCTTATTACGACCGCATGCTTACATGTTTACAATATATTGACCTCCGATGACATCACATCTTCCAAGATAAATAAGTACACTCACCAAATCATGGAAGAAATAGAACATCATATTAATGAACCAAGGGACAACTTCAGACCAAAGCAAAAATGTTCCGCAGCAGGCGTCATGACCTGCTCTTGAGGGATGGTGGTGTGTTTTACTATCCCTTAGCCCAGTGATGGTGAACCTTTCAGAGACCGAGTGCCCAAACAGCAACCCAAAATCTAATTATTTATCGCAAAGTGTTGGTACTCATTATGTACTTGCACAAGGCTTCCAAGCCAGGGGCTGTTGGAAGTCTGAGTCCATCCGGAAATGCATCCCTGATGGAGCGTTCTCTGCTGCCATGGCCTCCTGATTAAGACATCTGATGATGCACTTACCTTAGTGCTGCAGGAATTGCAGGCAGCCAAATTAGAAATAAACTGGTGGTGCAAATGGGAGAGCTTGCCGAAAGAGTGGAGAAAATGGAGGAGCGCATTCATGGTGTGGTAGTGGCCCAAGAAAAAGATGCAGACCTCATGACATTGATGAATAAGCAAGTACACTTATTAAATGCGAAGGTGGAGGATCTTGAGAACAGACACAGACAATCTAACCTGTGTATCTGTGGTATCCCCGAGGGGATGGAGGAGCAGCAATCCATACTCTTTATTTAAAAGATACTGACTCAGTGTTTTCCTGATTCCCCAGCACAGTCTGCCTATGAGATAGAGTGGGCTCATTGGGAACTCCATCTCAGGCCTGATACCAATCTTCCTTCCCGGGCATTCATTATTAAATTTCTATGGTATCCAGAAGTGGAGCACATTTTGTGGATAGTGAAACAGCAGAAAACACATACATACGACAATTTACAATCCACAAAAACAGAACACATGTCTTCTAATAGTTAAAAAGGCTTTTATTCTTGCCACTCTAAAACACAACCTGACGTGGTCATGTTTTGCCTCCCTAGAGGCTGCGTCAGGAATTATCAACTATTAGGGTCCCAAAGGGCACAAACACCTAATAGTAGATATAACAATGAAAACAGCTCAGCTGCTGACACTGTTCTGGCTGCAGTGGTACACAGTGGGTTTTCCAGATACTGTACTTGACAATTGAGGGAGGAGGGGAGGTGGGAGGGCAGGGAAGTGTAATGGGCTTTGGGGGAAGAGGTTTATGTTCGGTTAGGGAGGAAGGGAGGAGGGAGAGTTGGGAGGGGTGGGGGGGCAGGGATGAATGGAAGACGACATGTGTATGTGTGGAGTCGGTCTGGTGTGGGGACACAGAGGTGGTGGAATAGAATTACTGACACTGAAGGGAGGGGTTAAGATAGCTATCTGGAATGTGGGTGGAGTTAATCATCCAATCAAGCGTAAGCGCATTCTGTGCCACTTGAGTGATCTTCAAGATGAAATCGCATTACTGCAAGAAATGAAATTGGATTCACAAGACATGATGAAACATGGGGTAGGGGGAAACGAGTAAGATTTATTTTTCATCTGGTGGGTCCAAATCGAAGAGGGTGGCCATTCTGATTAATAAGACAGTGCCCTTTGTTGAATATGGTACAGGGGGAAACACCCAAGGAAGATATGTTTGGTTATCAGGGAGGATAAACAGGTGGGAGTTCACCAAACTTAATAGGTATGCTCCGGTTGGCCCTAAGGACCCTTATTTCACATATTTGCTCAATAATATTCATCTTCAGAGGGACTTTATTATAGGGGGGGACATGAATTGATAATGAGTGTGACTGTTGGGCAGTCTGGATGGATCATTCAGGTCTTTATCTGCCATCACTTACTATGTTACTATCCAGCTTATTTTCGAAGGAGAAGGGCGCCTATCTTCCGACACAAATTGGGAGATGGGCGTCCTTCTCTTAAGGGCGCCCAAATCGGCATAATCGAAAGCCGATTTTGGCCGTCCTCAACTGCTTTCCGTCGCAGGGACAGCCAAAGCTCAAGGGGGTGTATCGGTAGTGTACCGAAGGCAGGACGGGGTGTGGTTAACAGATGGGCGTCCTCGGACGATAATGGAAAAAAGAAGGGCGTTTCAGACGAGCATTTGGCCGACTTTACTTGGTCCCTTTTTGTTCACAACCAAGCCTTGAAAAGGTGCCCGAACTGACCAGATGACCACCGGAGGGAATCGAGGATCACCTCCCCTTTCTCTCCCAGTGGTCACCAAGCCCCTCCCACCCAAAAAAATTAATTAAAAAAACATTTTTTTCCAGCCTCTATGCCAGCCTCAAATGTCATACGTAGCTCCATCACAGCAGTATGCAGGTCCCTGGAGCAGGTTTAGTGGATACTGCAGTGCACTTCAGGCAGGCAGACCCAGGCCCATCCCCCCCTACCTATTACACTTGTGGTGGTAAATGGGAGCCCTCCAAAACCCACTGTACCCACATCTAGGTGCCCCCGTTACCCTTTAAGGGCTATGGTAGTGTTGTACAGTTGTGGGTAGTGGGTTTTGGAGGGCTCAGTACCCAAGGTAAGGGAGCTATGCACCTGGGATCAATTTGTGAAGTCCACTGCAATGCCCCCTAGGGTGCCCGGTTTGTGTCCTGGCATGTGAGAGGGGACCAGTGCACTATGAATGCTGGCTTCCCCCATGACCAAATGGCTTGGATTTGGCCATTTTTGAGATGGCCGTCCTGGGTTTCCATATTCCACGAAAACCGAGGTTGGCCATCTCTAAGGTCGGCGATCTCAACATTTCGGTCGACCTAAATGTTGAGATTTGGCCGTCCCCAACCGTATTATCAAAACGAAAGATGGACACCCGTCTTGTTTCCATAATATGGGATACCCTGCCCCTTTCGCCCAGTTCGATTATCTGGAGGAAGTTTTTGTGCTGTAGAAGTGAAGTTCCTGCATGAGTGTGCTTGTGTGGGTGGGGGGGGGGGGGGGGGGGGGGGGGGGGGAGGCGAGGAAGAAGAGAAATAAACTTCCTCTAAAAATGTCACAATATATTTCTATGGGAGAAGGAGCTCCAACAGCTGCTGAATACATAAATGTATTAACAAAATGATTAAAGAATTGTACCTTTCAAACTGCCATTTGAAAGGTTACATCAGGCGTGGATACTGTTCAAAAACACCATCCTGGAAGCCCAGGCCAAATATATTCCGCGTATTAAAAAAGGAGGATGGCCCCTCCGAAGGGACACCACCTTGTAAGTGGTGGAGGGGCTTCCGTGTTTCAATGACTCAGAGGGCTATGCTGAAGGGTTACCCATATCAGACAGGCCTCTGAGGAGAAACCAGACAAAGAGTGTCCCAAATTAGGGAGAAGGGAAAGATGGTGACCTGAAGCTCATACACTCAACCGCCCAGCTGTCCTCTGAAGTTCAGTTTTTGTTCACTTGAAATTTCCTCTCTGCATCGCAGTTGTCTTAACAGAGGAAGGGGACAATGGGGGGTCAGCCGCCGATGACCAGTGTTTTGTCCCCTGTGCAGCAAGTGTGGGACCGCTGTGTGACGAGCTGCCCATAGATGACTGGGTTGATGAGTCCTTTGATTAGCGCCGACGAAGGAGTGTCGATGCTCTTGGACCTGGAAACAACTTCATCGCTCAAAAATCATTTAACCACCATGCCCAAAGGAGTGGAGGAGTGAGTCAGGAGTGTATGCTGAAACGGAAGTTGTTTACAGCTGAACCCGTGTCGGCGGTGCTACTCCTAAACCCTTAAGAGTTATCAGCTTGGAGTTTTTGGCTCCCGTGGAGGTTGCATTGAATGTCATCTGGAGGGTGCTCCAGGACCTGACGGTGGTAGAGAATGACTTTGCTTCAGATAGTCTTGTTAATGAGCCACATGGATAATCTAATCAAATCCTTTGAGAATATACAGCAAATGAAGTTCTACTGAAGTAGGAAACGGTTAAGATTTGAAAATGATAAAAGACCAGAAAAATTTGAACAAAATTAGTATTGTTACAGATGATTAATATCGAGATTGTTGTTTTCCCAGAGTTCCGGGTATGACTCCTAATGTTTTTTTTCCTCTGAAATGATTCCTCTTAATATATTGATTCAAAAGGAGTGAAGCCTGTGAAACTGGGATTACTTTAATCAGCAGGAATTGGATTGGAGATTCAAGGGTTTGTATTGTTAAACAATTTCTGGTTTTAAAAGGGAAAAAAAAATGAAATCAGGTGTATTACTTTCACTAATATTGGACAATAAATATGTTTCCAATGAAATTGATGGACTATGCACCGTTATGGTCTTGAAGAAACCAACCAGATGATCAATGTGGAATAATGATTTAGATAAATAATAACTGGGGATAATCGGGTTAATACCACGTTTTCTTTGTTTGCTGTTGTTTAAATTGATCGCCTTGTCTTGTTTCACTCTCCCTATTTATTTTGTGGTCTAAGAAAGAGAAAGATTGTATAAAATCCATTTATCTTGTTGAGATTGTTTTCTTCTAATATTGTTTTAATGTACAATCATCTCTGTTTTACTGTTTTGCAAGTGATCCTTGTAAAATGAAAAAAATTATAAATAAATGATTTTAAAAAAAAAAAAGGGAGGATGGAAGACCAAATGACAGCCGGCATGGTTCAAAAGTGAGGTGAAGGAAGCTATTAGAGCTAAAAGAAAATCCTTCAGAAAATGGAAGAAGGAACCGACTGAAAATAATAAGAAACGGCATAAGGAATGTCAAGTCAAATGCAAAGTGCTGATAAGGAAGGCTAAGAGGGACTAAGAAGGCTAAATGGTGCCTGAATCGCCCAAGCACAGAAACGGATGCGAATCAAAGTGGAAAGTGGCGCTAGATGCACTCGCCTGTACCTCTTCAATGTCGCCTTTGGCACCTAACCACTATATCTCTATTCAAGAAATCTAGACTGCCCCAACTTGACATTTTGTCCTTTAGATTGTAAGCTCCTTTGAGCAGGGACTGTCCTTTCTGTTAAACTGTACAGTGCTGCGTAACCCTAGTAGTGCTCTAGAAATGTTAAGTAGTAGTAGTAGTACTTTGAAAAAAAGATTGCGTTGGAGGCAAAAAAATTTTTAGGTATATTAAAAGCAGGAAGCTGGCAAAAGAATTGGTTGGACCGCTAGATGACCGAGGAGTAAAAGGGGCAGTCAGGGAAGGCAAAGCCATAGCGGAGAGATAAAATGAATTCTTTGCTTCGGTGTTCACCGAGGAAGATTTGGGAGTGATACTGGTGCCGGAAATGGTATTTGAAGCTGACGAGTCGGAGAAACTTAATGAATTCTCTGTAAACCTGGAGGATGTAATGGGGCAGGTCTACAAACTGAAGAGTAGCAAATCTCCTGGACTGGATGGTATTCATCCCAGAGTACTGATAGAATTGAAAAATGAGCTTGCGGAGCTATTGTTAGAAATATGTAATTTATCCTTAAAATCGAGTGTGGTACCGGAAGACTGGAGGGTGGCCAATGTAACGCCGATTTTTTAAAAAGGTTCCAGAGGAGATCTGGGAAATTATAGACTGGTGAGTCTGACGTCGGTGCCGGGCAAAATGGTAGAGACTATTATTAAGAGCATATTGAAAAGCATGGATTAATGAGACAAAATCAACATGGATTTATTGAAGGGAAATCTTACCTCACCAATCTACTACATTTCTTTGAAGGGGTGAACAAACATGTGGATAAAAGGGAGCCGGTTGATATTGTGTATCTGAATTTTCAGAAGGCGTTTGGCAAAGTACCTCATGAAAGACTCCAGAGGAAATTGGAGAGTCATGGGATAGGAGGTAGTGTTCTATTGTGGATTAAAACTGGTTAAAAAATAGAAAACAGAGAGTAGGGTTAAATGGTCAGTATTCTCAATGGAGAAGGGTAGTTAGTGGGATTCCCCAGGGGTCTGTGCTGGGACTACTGCTTTTTAACATATTTATAAATGACCTAGAGATGGGAGTAACTAGTGAGGTAATTAAATTTGCTGATGACACAAAGTTATTCAAAGTCATTAAATCACGGGAGGATTGTGAAAAATTACAAGAGGACCTTGCGAGACTGGGAGACTGGGCGTCTAAATGGCAGATGACGTTTAATGTGAGCAAGTGCAAAGTGATGCATGTGGGAAAGAGGAACCCGAATTACAGCTACGTCATACAAGGTTCCACTTTAGGAGTCACGGACCAAGAAAGGGATCTAGGTGACGTCGTTGATGATACGTTGAAACCTTCTGCTCAGTGTGCTGCTGCAGCTAAGAAAGCAAATAGAATGTTAGGTATTATTAGGAAAGGAATGGAAAACAAAAATGAGGATGCTATAATGCCTTTGTATTGCTCCATGGTGCGACCGCAACTCGAATATTGTGTTCAATTCTGGTCGCTGTATCTCAAAAAAGATATAGTGGAATTAGAAAAGGTGCAGAGAAGGGCGACGAAAATGATAAAGGGGATGAGACGACTTCTCTATGAGGAAAGGCTAAAGCGGCTAGGGCTCTTCAGCTTGGAGAAAATGCGGCTGAGGAGAGATATGATAGAGGTCTATAAAATAATGAGTGGAGCTGAACGGGTAGATGTGAAGTGTGTGTTCACGCTTTCCAAAAATACTAGGACTAGGGGGCATGCAATGAAGCTACAGTGTAGTAAATTTAAAACGAATCGGAGAAAATCTTTCTTCACTCAATGTGTAATTAAACTCTGGAATTCATTGCCAGAGAATGTGGTAAGGGCGGTTAGCTTAGCAGAGTTTAAAAAAGGTTTGGACGGCTTCCTAAAGGAAAGTCCATAGACCGTTATTAAATGGACTTGGGGAAAATCCACTATTTCTGGGATAAGCTGTATAAAATGTTTTGTACTTTTTTGGAATCTTGCCAGGTATATGTGATCTGGATTGGCCACTGTTGGAAACAGGATGCTGGGCTTGATGGACCTTTGGTCTTTCCCAGTATGGCAATACTTATGTACTTATGTCCCCTCTCATCTCTTTTCTGATCATAGACACTCAGAAACCTGTAAACACGTGCACATGAACAAACATACACAAATATACACATACTCCCTGCCAGCCTTCTCCCCACAACACACACACACACAAACACACATGCATTTACATTCAGAGGGGTTAGAAAGAAGATCATGAACCATGCTCTGTACTTTCCCTGTTTGTGTTAACATTAAAATGCTTTAGTATGTCAGTCCCTGAGTTCACTTATTGCTTCACTGACATGTTCTGAATATTATATTTTTTAAAAAAGCTTTGATATACAACGTAGATGTACTTCTTTTATTCCATAGGTTTGTATTAAAGTTACTGTCATCAATTTCACTGTGACAAAATCAGGCCTGGAGGATCAGCTGCTGAGGTAAAACTCATTTTATATTTCAATTTTTTTTCTTTTAAAGGATTTTCTTTAATATGTGGTTATCAAACTAAGGGGCGGGTTGGTGATCTTGTTGGAATGGGGAGGGGAGTTGGTGGTGTTGGTGTTTGGGGGGTGGGTGGAGGATTGGGATGGATTTGTTTATTTTGCTGTTTTTTTAAAATCTATAAATAAAAAATTTATAGATTAAAACAATTTTTTTGAACTAGCCTAGTTGCCAACCTAGAACTGCTGTGCACTGCCATGTGGAAAACCCATCATGCCCAGCTCTCTCTCTCCTTGGACTATTACTGAAAATAGTGTGGAGGTAACACTTCAGAAATAAGAAAAAGGGCTACATGTAGAAAGGCAGAAAAAAAACCAGACATTTATCTGAAGACAGTTACAAAATTGCTATGAAAGCGGAAGTGCTATTTATTCCTAGGTGTTTTCAATCTGGTGGATATTGATTGGGACATATCACCTAAAATGTTTTCTGGAAGTAAGGAGACCATGAATTCTCTACAGGGAGAACTCTTCCTGATACTATACCCGATGCTTATGATTGGGGAGACTGTGATGATATAATTTATGATCATCTACTTTTAGTAATCATCTACTTATAATTATATAAATTTTTATATACTGCCTGAAAGCTATTGAAGTGGTGTAGATTCAAGTACAGTAGGTATTTTTCTGTCCTTAGGGGACACATAATCTAGGTTTGTACCTGAGACAATAGACAGTTAATTGATTTGACCAAGATCACAAGGACCTGCAGTGGCATTTG
Source organism: Microcaecilia unicolor (assembly GCF_901765095.1). Lineage (NCBI taxonomy): Eukaryota > Metazoa > Chordata > Amphibia > Gymnophiona > Siphonopidae > Microcaecilia > Microcaecilia unicolor. The sequence continues at coordinate 326,077,607 of NC_044032.1, read as the reverse complement.
AACCAGATTCACGTGGTTTGCATCCCACTGCTCTAAACAGAAGGCTATTCCTCAACTTGTCCACAAATCATCTAGGATCTAGATATCACTGGATGGTGTGATTCAGTATTAAGGCACAGGCAGTGATGTTCATTGAAAAGCAAGTATCCTTAATTCAGGAAAACTAACTTTGTCAAGATAGGAGAGTACCTCATGGAGTTATTAACTGATCAGAGCATCTAGGGGACCTAGAAAATGAGATATTGTAAGGGCAACAAACGTATTTATTAGGAAAGTAAATACAAGTAAGCAGAAGAGGATATAATGATTTTTTTAAAGTAGCTTAAAGGTAAGGGGAAACGTTAGCTTTCATAAACTACAAGAGACTGCAGAAAGAGCCAGCAATATCTGGAAAAAGCAAGAGAATCTGAGATAATAGGAAAGTGAAAATGCAAATGCAGTAGAAAAATGGTTATCGGTAAAACTGGGAGATGGGATTTTTTTCTTCTTTTTTTTGTTAAAGAGACTAGAAGGGTCCAGAGGAAAGCAACCAGAAGATTGCATCAGAAGACATATGAGAGGAGACTTGAAGACCTAAATGTTTATGCTCTAGAAGAAGGGAAAGAAATAATAACAGATGTTTAAAAAGTTGAACTGTATTACTGAACAAATTAACTGTTACCAAAGGGGAAATTGTAGATTTAGATGATATGAAATTTAGCTGCAAAGAGGTAAACATAAAAGCAACATCAAGAAATATTTGTTTTCTGAGAAGGGGTAGTAGATAGCTGGGATTTTCCTCCTGGTGGAGGTGGTGGACACAATAACAGTGATGAAATTCAAAAAAGCATGGCAAGAAGATGGAATAGAACAACTCTCCTTAAATATCTCCAAGGTATGGATTACCTTACCAATGTAATCACTCTTCCAATGTTTTCTGTATAATTTACTTTATTACACCTTTATATTTAAATTACACATTCAATTAGTTAAAACTTCCTTGATCCTAGCCTCATTCATACTTACATTCACTCCTACCATTCTAATCTTACTAGGTTATCGCACTTAAAGCTCACATTGTAGATCATTCAAGAAATTTTATCTAATCTTCATATACATTATTTTCCTGACTATTTTTAATTAAATACACATTTCTCATCAACTGTCAGTGGTATATGTCCAGTAGCCCTGGCTCTTCTGTTCTTCTTTTCCTTTTTTTTCCGTTTTCCACTGTGTGTCAGTATCACTTAAATACCACCAAAATACCTTCTTCTTTTTCTTTTAATAATGTGTTCTTATACTGTGCCACACCGTTTCCGATTTATATTCAAAACCAGTCAATTACTACAATATCTTCTCATTTGGAATTTGGATATCTTCTCATTTGGAATTCCTTGAATCTCCTCTCCTTTACTTAACTCTCTCCTCACACTGGAGGAAAAAGTCTGAACTCCTGCCACACCTTACACAATTGTGTTTCGCCGATATGCATCTTCAGGGGTTGTGACTATAACAACAATAAAGCCAGGATTTTATTACATGTTGTTCCACAATCTATTTTTTAACTATCTTATTCCAAATCTCGCTTACCTTCACTCTACTTGCTTGTGTTGCTAATTATATTCGGACAGACCCCGGAGGAACCCTCTCTGAGAAAGAGGAAAAAATGGCGACCAGGCGTTGATTAACGCCATGTCCTTTACCCAGAAATCTTCCCAATTTAAATGATAATGGACCTACGTCACGGCAGCAAATCCGCCCATTCCACCTCTTTATTCAGTCCTTCAGGGGCCACCGTGCCCATTCAAATATTAATGTCTGTTCCAACCTCAACATCTTTTGTAACACATTGCCCATCTGATTTTTTTCAAATTCTGCCAGTACCACAAATTTTAAGTCTTGCATTGAATGATTTTGTCTCACCCAGTGATCCACCAGAGGCATGTCCAATTTATGTAATTTTATATTGCTCAAATGTTGAGCCAATCGATGTTTTATTTTTTTAATCGTCTGCCCAATGTATATTAAATTACAGGGGCATCTGATGGCATAAATCACTGCTGAGGAGTTGCAGTCTGTCCTAGATCTTAAATAAAATCTCCGGGGGTTTTTTAATTGGGGATCTCTACCCATTGTGTCTCAATTGCATGCATACAATATCTGCAGCCACTACACCGGTAATGCCCAGAAGTCCGCACACTCTGTGCCTCTCCATGCTTGACCAACCTTTCACCCAGACTACGTCCACGCCGATAAGCAAACCGGGGATGCTCTGTTAATCTTGAGTGTAAACTTAATATTGGCCAATGTTTAAGAATGATATGTTGTACTGTCTCTGTATTAGAAACATACGGTAGAACACATGTGATTTTTGAATCTCGCGTTTTCTCTGTCTTACGTAAAAGCCAAGGTCTATGTGCATTAAACGCTCTTTTATATGCTTTATGTATCACTCTACTTGGATACCCCCGTTGTTTAAATCGCTGTTTTAATACTTGAGCTTGATCTACATACTCTTGTTTTTCAGAGCAAATCAGTCTAATAAGGAGAAACTGACCTGCTGGAATACCTTTTTTTAAAGGAGTGGGATGATGACTGGAAAAATGCAATAAAGTGTTTCTATCTGTATCTTTTCTATATACTTTTGTATGCAAACTTCCTTCTTTATACTGTATTTTGGTATCCAGAAACTCAACCGTGTGACCCCCTCTATGTGCCGTAAATTTGATATTTTCATCACATGCATTCAAATACATAATAAATTCTGTTAAAGCCGTATCACTACCTCCCCATATGAGGAGCACATCATCTATATTCCTCCTCCATTCTAAAATGGATGAGGTATATTTACTGTTGTGTATAAATCTATTTTCATATCTTGCCATATACAGGCAGGCCACCGTGGGGGCTACCTTTGCCCCCGTGGCTACCCCCTTTACCTGCCCAAAAAAACTATTTCCAAATCTGAAATAATTTTTTGTAATCACCACACTGGCTATTTGTTTTAAAAACTCCACCTGTGTGCCTGAAAGTTCATGATTTAACAATTTTTCATTTTTCATCTGTAGAGCTGCTTCTTGGGCAAGGGCGTAGCCAGACACCCAATTTTGGGTGGGCCTGGGCCTAAGATGGGTGGGCAGAAGAACTCTGCTTTGTACCACAAGTAATTTGGTCTCTCTCTCTCTCTTACATGCATGCCATATGGTCTCTCAAACATCCTCCCCTCTCGTGCAAACCTTTTAAATAGCAGATTTTCATCGACAGCAAGCAGTAACTAATACACACTGCTCATGTTGGCCCCACAGCCTTCCCTCTGATGAAACTTCCTGTTTTCGCATAGGTGGGAATACATCAGAGGGAAGGCTGTGGGGCCGGGTCAAGCAGTATATATCAGTCGCCGCTCACTGCAGGTGAAGATCTGCTATTTACAAGTTATGCAGGAGGAACAGTTGTTGGGCGTTTTCGGCTGGTGGGGCTTGGGGATCCCTGCCAACCACATCATAGGCGTGCTGTTACTGGGTGGGCCTGAGCTACGCCACTGTTCTTGGGGAATATTTGTGTACAAAGCTGCCACATCCAAATTTTCAATCACTGGCTGATTACTTCCGCGACAAGGTGCAAAAGATCAACCTTGAGTTCACTACCAAGTCATCTCCTCCTCTTCACCCTTCAACCCTCGCCCTCAACCAACCAACCCAGGCCTATTTCTCCTCCTTTCCTGTCATCACTGAGGAGGAAACCACTCGCCTTCTTTCCTCCTCGAAATGCACCACCTGCTCTTCTGATCCCATCCCCACCAACTTACTTAACATCATCTCTCATACTGTCACCCCCTCCATCTGTCATATCCTCAACCTCTCTCTCTCCACTGCAACTGTCCCTGACACCTTCAAGCACGCCGTAGTCACACCTCTCCTCAAAAAACCATCACTTGACCCTACCTGTCCCTCCAACTACTGCCCCATCTCCCTCCTACCCTTCCTCTCCAAAATACTTGAGCTTGCCGTTCACAGCTGCTGCCTTGATTTTCTCTCCTCTCATGCCATCCTCGATCCACTTCAATCCGGTTTTCGCCCTCTACACACGACAGAAACAGCACTCTCTAAAGTCTGTAATGACCTGTTCCTTGCCAAATCCAGAGGCCACTACTCCATCCTCATCCTCCTCGATCTATCCGCCACTTTTGACACTGACAATCATGACTTACTTCTTGCCACACTGTCCTCATTTGGGTTCCAGGGCTCTGTCCTCTCCTGGTTCTCCTCCTATCTCTCCCACCACACCTTCAGAGTTCAGTCTCATGGATCTTCCTCCACCCCCATCCCCCTATCTGTTGGTGTTCCCCAGGGATCTGTCCTCGGACCCCTTCTCTTCTCAATCTACACCGCCTCCCTGGGCTCCCTGATCTCATCTCATGGTTTTCAGTATCATCTCTATGCTGATGACACCCAGCTGTATCTCTCCACACCAGACATCACCGCGGAGACCTAGGCAAAGGTATCAGCCTGCTTATCCGACATTGCTGCCTGGATGTCCAACCGCCACCTGAAACTGAACATGTCCAAGACCGAGCTCATCGTCTTTCCACCAAAACCCACTTCTCCTCTTTCTCCACTTTCTATCTCAGTTGATAACACCCTCATCCTCCCCGTCTCATCTGCCTGCAACCTCGGTGTCATCTTTGACTCTTGACTCCTCCCTCTCCTTCTCTGCGCATATCCAGCAGATAGCCAAGACCTGTCGCTTCTTCCTCTTTAACATCAGCAAAATTCACCCTTTCCTCTCTGAGCACACCACCCGAACTCTCGTCCACGCTCTCATTACCTCTCGCCTTGACTACTGCAACTTACTCCTCACCGGCCTCCCACTTAGCCATCTAGCCCCCCTTCAATCCGCCAGAACCGATATACTCATATCACCCCTCTCGTCACTTCACTGGCTTCCAATCAGATACTGCATACAATTCAAGCTTCTCCTTCTTACCTACAAATGCACTCAGTCTGCTGCCCCTCACTACCTTTCTACCCTCATCTCCCCTTACTTTCCCGCCCGAAACATCCGTTCACAGGAGAAATCCCTCCTCTCAGTACCCTTCTCCACCACTGCCAACTCCAGGCTCCACTCGTTCTGCCTCGTCTCACCCTAAGCTTGGAACAACCTTCCTGAGCCCATACGCCAAGCCCCCTCCCTGCCCATCTTCAAGTCTTTGCTTAAAACCCACCTCTTCATTGCTGCATTCGGCACCTTACTCTTACCGTTCAGTAAATCCAGACTGCCCCAATTTGACCATTCACTTGTCTTCTAGATTGTAAGCTCTTTGAGCAGGGACTGTCCCTCTCTGTAAATTGTACAGTGCTGCGTAACCCTAGTAGTGCTTTAGAAATGTTAAGTAGTAGTAGTAGTTGAATCTGTTGTTCTACTTCAAAATGCAACGAATCTAATATGTTAAGTAAATGTGTGGTGTCTTGTATGTAAGACGTTATTTTAGGGACCTCAGCACTCAAATGGAAGTCCAAATATTGTGAAAGAGGTTCTAGAATAGAACTTCTACCATTAACTATAGGGCAAAACACAATTGTGTAGGGTGTGGCAGGAGTTCGGACTTTTTCCTCCAGCGTGAGGAGAGAGTTAAGTAGAGGAGAGGAGACTCGAGGAAAGTGATTAGAATTTAAGTGGAAAAATGAGAAGATGTCGTAGTAATTGACTGGTTTTGAATATAAATCAGAAACGGTGTGGCACAGTATAAGAACACATTATTAAAGAAAAAGAAGAAGGTATTTTGGTGGTATTTAAGTGACACTGACACACAGTGGAAAACAGAAAAAAAGAAAAAGAAGAACAGAAGAGCCAGGGCTACTGAACATATACCACTGGGAGTTGATAAGAAATGTGTATTTAATTAAATGTAGTCAGGAAAATAATATATATGAAGATCAGATAACATTTAACATAGTAACATAGTAGATGACGGCAGAAAAAGACCTGCATGGTCCATCCAGTCTGCCCAACAAGATAAACTCATATGTGCTACTTTTTGTGTATACCTTACCTTGATTTGTACCTGTCCTTTTCAGGGCACAGACTGTGTAAGTCTGCCCAGCACTATCCCCGCCTCCCAACCACCAGCTCCGCCTCCCACCACCGGCTCTGGCACAGACCTTAGGAAATTGGAAGACTGGGCATCCAAATGGAAGATGAAATTTAATGTTGACAAATGCAAGGTGATGCACATTGGAAACAATAATCCGAATCACAGTTACCTGATGCTAGGGTCCACCTTGGGGGTCAGCACTCAAGAAAAAGAAGAACTAGATGTAGTTGTAGATAATACGCTGAAATCTTCTGCTCAGTGTGTGGCAGTGGCCAAAAAAGCAAACAGGATGCTAGGAATTATTACAAAAGGGATGGTGAATAAGACCAAAAATACTATAATGCCTTTGTCTTGATCCATGGTGCATCCACACCTTGAGTATTGCGTTCATTTCTGGCCGTCGTATCTCAAAAAAGATAAAGCGGACTTAGGAAAGTGGGGGAGAAGACAAAAAGAAATTATTGTCATGATTTCTTTTTGTCTTCTCCCCCCACTTGTATAGATTGTAAACCATCTTGATGGTTTCCGGAAGGTGGAGTAGTACATTTTAATAAACTTGATAAGAAAGAAATTTCTTGAATGATCTACAATGTGAGCTTTAAGTGCGATAACCTAGTACGATTAGAATGGTAGGAGTGAATGTAAGTATGAATGAGGCTAGGATCAAGGAAGTTTTAACTAATTGAATGTGTAATTTAAATATAAAGGTGTAATAAAGTAAATTGATACAGAAAACATTGGAAGAGTGATTACATTGCTAAGGTGATGTAAACTGTAATCAGATTGAAACTAAGTAATTCAATAAGGACAAGGTATGGATTAGGGATGTGCACTCATTTTCAGACAAATGGCAAAGTACAATGAATGAGGGCATTTTTGGTTCGTATAACCTTTAAGTGATTCAAATGGATCTTTGACCCTGATTCTTATTCATTTCATTGATTTTCAACTCAATTCATATATCACGGTTGTGTCCTGGTCCCTGGCTCGCAGTCACCTCAGTCCCCGGGGTTTAGACCTGGGGAATGCTGCGAAGTGATGGTTTACCGTTTCCCGTGTTCCAGAAGATATGCTGGTCCGGTCCGGTCCGGTCCGGATCTTCCAGCTCTCCAGATTGTTTTGGGAGTTTTTTGGAACCAAGCAGCACCCATACCTGGTGAACTCCTTGTGACCTGCCTTTATTAACCACCTGGTAAGGTTCTTAGTTGCCTTGCAACAGTGTTCTTCAGAGGCGTTCCTTTGGTGTGAAGTGTTGCAGTGCCTTTGTGCTTTTCGTGTTGGTGACTTTTACTCTGCTTGTTTTTTGGACTATTCTTCTGCCTGCCGCCTGCCCAGACCCGGATTGTTTATAGGACTATTCTTCTGCTTGCCGCCTACCCAGACCCGGATTGTTTATTGGACTATTCTTCTGTCTACAGCCTGCTCTGACCCGGCTTGTTTCTGGATTGTTCGTTTGCCTGCTGTTTTTCCTGGAACCCAGCGTGTTTCTAGTGTTCCTGTTATTTGTCAGCCTGCTGCTGTGTCCTGCCTTGTCCTGCAAGTCCTACCGGCCGCCTGAAGCCCAGAGCTCAACTCTTGGTGAAAGGTGGCCAAGTGTAGGTGAAACCTTACTCCAGTCCACTGTGTTCCAGTTCCGGTCTGCCTTATCTGGTGTTGGGGTGATTCTCCTGCCGCTGCTGCTCCTCGGCAGTGGCCCAAGGGTTCACAAACCCAGGTTCCTGCTGTGTATACGTAACAGTTTGCAAGGCCATGAGCTTGGAGGTATCATCCCTCACGCAGGCGCTGCAGGAGCATGCCAGAATACTTCATACGTTGGGAGCACGTATGGAGCAGCTAGAGCGACTGATGGCGGCCTTTATGGGGGCCGCAGCGGACGCCTCCGGTGTAGCACCAGCGAGAGCTCCGGCCACATCAGGAATCCGTCTAAAGTCACCTCCTAGATATGACGGTAATCCCAAGGGCTGTAGAGGGTTTCTTAACCAGTGCAAAATAATTTTTGAGCTCCAGGCTCAAGATTTTCCTACGGAGAGAACCCGGATAGCTTATATAATGTCCCTGCTGTCCGGCCAAGCCTTAGATTGGGCGTCCCCGCTTTGGGAAAAGAATGATCCGGTACTTCAGGCTTCGTGGAGCACTTCAAATGAGTGTTTGAAGAACCAGGGAAGGTTACTTCAGCTACTTCTGCACTCCTGAGACTCAAACAGGGAACCCAGACCTTAGAGGACTATGCGATTAGGTTCCGCACCTTGGCCTCTGAATTGGACTGGAATAATGAAAGTCTGCTCGCAACCTTCTGGCAGGGGCTGGCAGCACAGATTAAGGATGAGCTGGCTGGACGCGAACTTCCCACCAGGCTGGATGACCTGATTAAACTGTGTACTAGGATTGATATTCGATTTCAGGAGCAGGGCAAAGAACGGTGTTCCATTGAAAGGATAGGTATGAAGATGCCGAGTCAACAAGGGCTACCACCGGCTCCTCGTACACGGGAGATTCCCCCGCAACCACTGGAAGAACCCATGCAATTAGGTCATACCCCTCTCACAAGTCAAGAAAGACAGCGACGTCGGACCCTCAACCTCTGCTTGTACTGTGGTGAGACGGAACACTACGCGGTCAACTGCCCACAGAAACCCGGCTCTTTAGGGCCAGGATTAACTGCAGGAACTGTAGTAAGCCAATCCTCTATCCTTCTGCACACTCAGTTTCTCATGCCAGCGGTTCTTGACCTAGGTCATAAACAGGAGCATACTGAGGTCTTTTTGGATTCTGGGGCAGGTGGAAGCTTTATAACCGCATCTCTAGTCCAGCAACTGAACATTCCTGCACAAGAACTACCTAAGACCATCCCGCTTTTTTTGGTGTATGGTAGTATCCAAGGCTATGTAAATACTCAAACGGTGCCTGTGGGCCTACAGATTGGCAATCACCGGGAGGATATCTCTCTATATGTCCTTCCTTCAGCAGTACAACCCATCGTTTTAGGTCTTCCCTGGCTACAGAGACACAACCCGGTCCTAGACTGGGGTAAAGGTGAGATCGTGGACTGGGGCGAGTCGTGCCGAAAACTTTGTTTCATCCCTGACACCGATAGTGTGGTCGGCGAACAGTTGGACCAGGATTGTTTATTTTCTCTGAATCTGCCTTTGCTAATCCAGCAGCGGAAGCAGTGGCCCGTCTCATCTCTCTCTGGGCAAAGTTACATATGCCCTCCAAATATCTAGCTTTCCCAACCTTGAATCTGCTCATGACAGGCTTACACCGTCAGGCAATATGGACTCTTGTAATTAGAAAGGAACCCAGTATGTAGTAGATATAATAAGATAGTTTATTACAATCTTACCAATGGTAATACAGGTAGGTTAAGCATTCACATAATGGAACCGCATATCATGGCACGTCCTCTCTCTCTAGCCTTCTGGAGTCTCCCTTCTCTGTTCGTCTTCTCCTCTCATCTCCTTCTTCTTCTCATCTCGTCTCGTCTCGTCTGAACTAATACTCCTCAAACTGCTGCTTATATACAATTTTGGCCCTATTCATTTCAATGGACCCCAGCTGTCTCAACTGGGCTCCTAGTCCTTATCAGTTGATCCGAATGACTTCACATGTTCCCAAACCTTCCTGTAGCCCCCCCTTTGGATATTCTCACCCGGGGTGTAGCTGACCCAGCACTATCTCTACGTAACCATAGCAACTCTTGCTTATGACGTCTTGCAGGTGCCAATCTCAGGATTCTTTATAGAGTAGATTGCCCCCACCCTTGCCAGTTCAGCACTTGCCACAGTGAAATGTAACTGTGTCAAAGGTGATCTCTGATTTTTACAAGCTAGCTCTCTTTTGTATCAGAGATGATTCTGATTTTAAGAAGCCTAGCTCTTATTATGAGCCATTGGCCTGTATTTTACTGAGAGCAAGGGCTAGCATAACTCTTCAGGATTCAGATGCATGGACGGACATCAGTGACTCTCAGGACTCTAAGACTTTTACAAGGGGGATGACCTGTGCATGTGCCATACCCCCGATCAGCCAGCGCCAAGTGGAATCCAGTAACAGGCCCAGGTCTCCAGATCTGGCCAACAGGACTGCTGAGACGCCTCCTTGGGGCCAGGGATCCCGCACTTTACGTAAGAAGTCGACCCCAGGACCTAAGCTTCAGGACAATCCGGCGCGCCGGATATCTAAGAATCAAAAGACTAGTTTGCAGCAAACCATGGCCTGTAGCTGCACTCCAGTGCCAGGCACTCAACACCGCTTGGTAAACAAAGCCCAGTCTCGCCCTCAACTGGCCGGCTCCCGGCCGGCGCCTAAAGATAGGGACATTGGAAGACTACCTTATCGTGCCAGCCAATTTCACCCAGAAGATCCAGGGAAACCCAGACCTCCTGAGAAGCCCGGGGAGGCCTTAAGGGAGGGATACTGTCACGATTGTGTCCCGGTCCCTGGCTCGCAGTCACCTCATTCCCCGGGGTTTAGACCTGGGGAATGCTGCGAAGTGATGGTTTACCGTTTACCGTGTTCCAGAAGATATGCTGGTCCGGTCCGGTCCGGATCTTCCAGCTCTCCAGATTGTTTTGGGAGTTTTTTGGAACCAAGCAGCACCCATACTTGGTGAACTCCCTTGTGACCTGCCTTTGTTAACCACCTGGTAAGGTTCTTAGTTGCCTTGCAACAGTGTTCTTCAGAGGCGTTCCTTTGGTGTGAAGTGTTGCAGTGCCTTTGTGCTTTTCGTGTTGGTGACTTTTACTCTGCTTGTTTTTTGGACTATTCTTCTGCCTGCCGCCTGCCCAGACCTGGATTGTTTATTGGACTATTCTTCTGCTTGCCGCCTGCCCAGACCCGGATTGTTTATTGGACTATTCTTCTGTCTACAGCCTGCCCTGACCCGGCTTGTTTCTGGATTGTTCGTTTGCCTGCTGTTTTTCCTGGAACCCAGCGTGTTTCTAGTGTTCCTGTTATTTGTCAGTCTGCTGCTGTGTCCTGCCTTGTCCTGCAAGTCCTACCAGCCGCCTGAAGCCCAGAGCTCAACTCTTGGTGAAAGGTGGCCAAGTGTAGGTGAAGCCTTACTCCAGCCCACTGTGTTCCAGTTCCGGTCTGCCTTATCTGGTGTTGGGGTGATTCTCCTGCCGCTGCTGCTCCTCGGCAGTGGCCCAAGGGCTCACAAACCCAGGTTCCTGCTGTGTATACGTGACATCTTATCTGTGAAGCAGAGGGAGGGCTGATAGATCATAGGCACTTTGGGAGAGCAGAAGGCAGAAGCATGGAGCACTTCATCATTCATGTTGAAATGTTTTGACAAAACAAGTCAATCCCTGCCATCCTTTTCCTAAATCCCATGGCTAATGATGTCATCAGCCCATGAATTCAGAGTAGAGCACCATTTTCTTATTTGCATTGTTAGCTTCCAAAATTAATTTGTTGAAATGCAAAAGTTGTAAAAACAAATACAGAAATCATACATAATTCTAGATAGGGCTCTCAGAGGCAACTACTCAGCTAGACAGCACTGTATGTGTCTCAGGGGCAGAGAGAAGTGATTTTTAAAAATCTTTCACCCTGCTTCATTTCCTCACTATCATCAGCTCCAGAGGCAAGAATGACTGCATATAGTCAGTGAGAGGCAATTAGGGCCTGATATTGAATTCATGGCGGTAAGCAGCTTGTAAGCCACTCACAGCTGTGGGCTGAACTACTACTACTACTAGTCATTTCTATAGCACTTTTAGACATACACAGTGCTGTGTACTAAACATATTCAAAGCAGGGGCATGTGCGGCTTCCAGCACTGTATATCTGGGTATATGCAGCTACTCAGAAGCTAACTGGACACTAGCCGATATTCAGACTGGTGCCTACTTAACGTGATGAATAAAGTTAGAACAGTTGTTTTACTCTTCTAAATGTTTCTGCATACTTACCCCCCCCCCCCCCCATTTTCAAAGTGAATGGGTTTTGTTGGCATTAGCGCACCGCCCGCCGCTAGCGCAGCTTTATAAACAAGGGGGTTAACTGGTTAATGGTCTGAATATAGCTACTAACCAGCTAAGTTGTGGCTCCACCCAAACTCTGCCATCAGACTGCTCTTAATCTAGCTGGCTAGGGATTGGCAAGTTAATGGCTTTATAAATCAGCATTACCCAGTTAAGTGCTACTGAATATTGGCAGCTAGCTGGTCCAGAGAGATTTAAGCGAGCAGCAGTTTCTCCTGCACAGTTAAACCTCTTCTGAATATTGACCCCTCAGTAGAGAAAGGGCAGTAAGGGCTCCCTGCTGCATGGCCATGCGGTAAGAGTTCTCTTACCGTATAGCCATGTGTGCTGGGGTTTTATTACCTGCTGTGGTAAAAAGGCCCTGGCGCGCGGGAAAAATGACCTCTGCCGCTAGTGTAGGGCTCTTTTTCCCGCAGCTTGGTAAAGACCCCTAAGATAATCAAACTGACCAAGATGGTCACCTAAAGCATGCCACGGGAAGGCGTCTCTGCGCTCTCTACATATGATGGGGAAAAAGCGCAAAGGGAAACCTAAGGACTTTCCCTCCAAGTCCCAGGTTTTTTCCCCATTTCAGCAGGTTACTGTTGCTGAAGCGTTTTCCCAGCAAGTGCTGGATCCTCCTGCTGTGCTGCTCAAGGCAGCAGCCATGGGTGACTCAATTATATCTATGAGCCTGGACCCATGCCAAGCTCCACTCCCCCTGGTGCATTGTCTCAGCCCGGAAGACAACTGCAGTGCTCTTCGTCGCAGGTCGGCATTGAGGCGGGAGAGGGAGGCTCCCGAATGAGTGCCATGTCTGGATCAGCTTCTCAGGGTGGAGTCGATGAGTACCATCAGATGACAGAATCCTTTGCTTCAGTGACCTTAAAAAAGGTCTGGACGGCTTCCTAAAGGAAAAATCCATAGACCATTATTAAATTGACATGGGGAAAATCCACTGCTATTTCTGGGATAAACAGCATAAAATGTATTGAACTTTTTCGGGATCTTGCCAGGTATTTGTGACCTGGATTGGCCACTGTTGGCAACAGGATGGACCTTTGGTCTGTCCCAGTGTGGCAATACTTAGTGACAATACTGTTGGGTTTGCCTAATTCTTTGGAGAAAGAAGCAATTCTTCAGCAGTTAAAGGTACCTGCTCTGTTGGTGAAGCCTGGGTAAGTTTCATTCGATTCAGTATGGGAAGGTTGGTCTTCTTTGCATATGGCTGTGATGTGGTGTTTTTCAGTTCTACTACTTTGAAACTGATAGAGACATTCAGGCTTGGCAAAACAGTTAAAATCATCTTATAATCCAACCCAAAATAATTGCCAAAAAGATAAGTCTTCAGAGCTTTATGAAGCACCAAATAGTAACATAGTAAATGACGGCAGATAAAGACCTGTACGGTCCATCCAGTCTGCCCAACAAGATAAACTCATTTACATGGTATGTGATACTTTATATGTATACCCCAATTTGATTTGTCCTTGCCTTTCTCAGGGCACAGACCGTAGAAGTCTACCCAGCACTGTTCTTGTACTAAGTTCTGGAGCTAACGTCGAAGCCCCTTAAAATTTACACTCTACTACTACTTAACATTTCTAGAGCACTACTAGGGTTACCTAGCGCTGTACAATTTAACAAAGAGAGACAGTCCCTGCTCAAAGAGCTTACAATCTAATAGACACTCCAGCCCATCCCTATCTTTCAGTCACAATCAGGGCATAGACCGTAGAAGTCTGCCCAGCTCCCATTTTGTTTCCCAATTACCGGCGTCGCCACCCAATCTCCGCTAAGATTCCGCGGAACCAATCCTTCTAAACAGGATTCCTTTGTGTTTATCCCACGCATGTTTGAATTCCATTACCTTTTTCATCTCCACCACCTCCCACGGGAGGGTATTCCACATATCCACCACCCTCTCCATGAAAAAATACATCCTGACATTAGTCCTAAGTCTGCCCCCCTTCAACCTCAATTAGTTAACCTCCGCATTTGAAGTGGTATTGAATTCCATATTGTACTTGATTGGTAATTAAAAGAGCTATCATGGAAGTTTTTGAAATGAACATGCATAATAGCAGGAAAACCCAGTTCAAGTAAAGATCCAAAATGTGATGAAGTCCGGATAACAGGAATAGTTAAAAGTTGAATATGACAAAGTGGAAAAGAACGATATTTATTTATTTATTTATTTAATGCATTTGTACCCCACATTATCCCACCTTTTTGCAGGCTCAATGTGGCTTACAGAGTAAGGTTATGATAAAGTCGATACATGATTTAAATACAGTTGATCATAAGCTGAGGTAAAAGAGGTAGTATATGGGCGGGTGTTGGGTAGGTTGTGTGCGAAGTGTTTTGGTGTGTTCGGGTGGTTAGGGGAATGAATTGTGTGCGAAGTGTTTTAGGTGTGTTTGGGTGATTTAGGAATGAATTGTATCACTGAGGGTGTCTTTTGTAAGCTTTGTTAAAGAGGTGTGTTTTCAGAGCTTTGCGGAAGCTGGTTAGATTGTTCATGGTTTTTAGGGTTTTGGGTAGCGCATTCCAGAACTGTGTGCTTTTGTATGCAAAGGTCGTAGCATAGGCCTGTTTGTATTTCATTCCTTTACAGCTGGGGAAATTCAGATTAAGGAATTTGCGGGCTGATCATTTGGCGTTTCTGGGCGGTAGGTCCACTAGGTTTAGCATATAGAGTGGGGCATCTGCGTGAATGATTTTGTGCACTGTTGTGCAGATCTTGAACTCAATTTGTTCTTTGAGTGGAAGCCAATGTAGTTTCTCTCTTAGGGGCTTCGCACTTTCATATTTAGGTTTTCCAAAGATGAGTCTGGCTGCCTTGTTTTGGGTTGTTTGGAGTTTTTTAATGGTCTGTTCTTTACAGCCTGCATACAGGGCGTTGCAGTAGTTCAGGTGGCTTATAACTAGTGACTGTACTAGGGTGCGAAAGGTGTTTCTTGGGAAGAAAGGTTTAATTCTTTTGAGTTTCCACATCGATTGAAAATTTTTTTTCGTTATGTTCTTCACGTGGGTATCGAGTGAGAGGTTTCGATCAATGGTGACTCCAAGAATTTTCAGGTTTTCTGATATAGGAAGTGTGCAGTAAGGTGTGGTTATAGTGGAGTAATTGTTTGCGTTGTATTGAGAGGTGAGAACTAGGCATTGGGTTTTTTCAGCGTCGAGCTTTAGCCGGAATGAGTCCGCCCATGAGTGCATGATCTGGAAGCTCTGGTTGATCTCATTGGTTATTTCGTTTAAGTCCTTCTTAAATGGGATGTGGATTGTGACGTCATCAGCATATATGTAGGGGTTAAGGTTTTGATTGGCCAAGAGTTTGGCTAGTGGAATCATCTAGTATGTGTAATAGTATTTCATGATCCACCATGTCGAAGGCACTGGACATGTCGAACTGTAATATGAGTATGTTCTTGCCGGTTGCAATTGTTTTTTTGAAGGAGTTCATTGCGGATACTAGTACGGTTTCAGTGCTATGATTTGATCGGAATCCTGTCTGTGATTCGTGCAGAATTGAGTGTTTGGTCAGGTAATCCGTGAGCTGCTTCGTCACTATGCCTTCCATCAACTTTGTAGTGAGTGGGATAGAGGCGACTGGTCGGTAGTTGGTTGTCCATTGTGCTTTTCTTAGCATCCTTTGGCAACGGCGTAAGTAGTATGTTTCCATTTTCCGTGGGGAAGAGACCATGTAAGAGTTTATAGTTTACTTGGTTCATGAGGTCTTTCTTAAATTGTTTGGGTGCAGCTCTTATTAGGCTGGTGGGGCAAATGTCAAGTTTGCACTGAGATTTGGCATATTTTTTGAGCCAGTGTGTGAGTTCATCTACTGAAATTAGGTCAAAGTTGGTCCATGATCGGTCAGCTGGATATTCCTCGGGTATTGGGTCTAGGCATTCAAGGATACTTGAATATTCAATGGTATTACTTGGTATCATGTGTCAGAGCTTTGTAATTTTTTCATTGAAATACTTCGCTAGGTTGGCTGCCGATGGGGTGTCTGTGCTATTCGAGGTGACCCGTGTGGTGTTTAGGAGATTGTTTACGAGTGAAAAGAGCTTGTGTGTGTCCTTGTAGTCTGGTCCTATTAAGGTTTTGTAATACGTTCTTTTGGTATGTCTGATGCTGTATTTGTATTTTCTTTGTAGCTGTTTCCACTCTTTAAGTGTGTGTTCATCTTTTTTTTTTTTTGCTCCATGCGCTTTCTAGCCTTCTGACCTTTGTTTTTAGTTCTTTCAGTTCTTCGTTGAACCATGGGATTGAGTTAATCCTGTGCGAAGTTCTGGTTTGGAGCGGGACTATATTGTCTAGAACTGTTCTGCATCTATTGTCCCATTCTTGTAAGAATTGGGGTGATTCTGTAGTTGTTGTCCATTCGGCAGTATATATTTGTTGCCAAAATGTTGAAGGGTCAATTTTGCCTCTCGTAGTGTAGGTTCTTTTCTCCTGATTTTGTTGTGTCTCTTTTGTTTTCCAGAGGAGGGAAGTATTTGCTTTGTAGTGACCTGACCATGGTGTGATTGTCCATTTTGTGTCCTTGATTGTGAGGTTCGCGTCTGATGAAAATTTGTGAGTTATGATGACCAGTGTGTGTCCGTGTTTGTGGGTGGGCTGTGTGTTAGGCCAGTGGATCTCCCAAAGTTGGAGGAATTCCTTGCATTCGTGTACATTGTTTGAGTTTGTGTCTTCAAGATGGAGGTTAATGCCTCCTGCTGTGATGATATTTTGGGATGATAGACAAGTGTTTGATATGAAGTCCGTGAAGTGTAGCTGTGCTTCTTGCCACTTAGCTGATATATAATTTTAAACACTAAACAGGCCACCTTAAACTCATTGCTGACACAGGGCAATAGTCAGTGCAAGTGTCTCAACAGTGGAGTTGCATTATCAAATTTTCTTTGACTAAATAACTTCTCTGCAGTATTCTGTGAAAGTTGCAATCTACTATACAGTCTCTGATGTATACTGACATATAAAGAATTGCAGTAGTCAATTTGAGACATTATTATTGCCTGAATCAATATTCAAAAATTTTCCGGAAAAAGTAAGATTCTAATTGCTCTTAACTGACATAATTTTTAAGAAATTGTCTTACTTAATTCACCTGGGGCTCCAAGGACAATTGAGTGTCTAAACTAAAACCTAAGATCCTAGAAGAGGCATCATATTTACCCCCACCCCCACCCCTTTTACAAAGCCACGAGGCAACACTGACACAGCCCATTCACTTTGAATGAGCTGTGCCAGCATTACCGCTCCGGCAGTCACTTATACTGCTTCATAAAATGGGAGGTTAATTTGTTCACCTTTCATTAATGTAACAGACTATGAAATACCTAATAAGATATTACTAAAAAGCAACATCTTGGTTTTCGCTGTATTTTTAGAAGATTTTGGGTAGCCTATAACTGAATTTTTTTTAACACAATCTAAAATAAAATTTTGTGAACTAAGGGGGTCTTTTACTAAGCCACAATAGCGTTTTTAGCTCATTGTAGAAATCAGCTGGCGGAAACACTGAGCTATCCATTATATTCCTATGAGCATCTTGGCATTTATCGCCAGCTGATTTCTACTTTAAGTTAAAAATGCTACTGCCTAAGAATCAGGAGTTAGAGGAATTAAAATAAAAATATCAGCATATGAATATCGATAATATTGTGATGTATTAAGAAACAAACTTAGGGGCCATTTTACTAAGTGCAAACGTGGCTTTTGGTTGCATGCCGGGCCAGTTTTTAGCGAATCCTAGAAAAGGGCCTTTTTTTAAGGGGGCGTAAAATGAACGTGCGGCAAAATAAAAACCAGCACACTTCCATTTTTGGCCTAAGCCACCCATTGACTTAGCGGTAAGGTCTCACACGCTATCCAGGTGATAGGCATGGATCACGCACCCACCACTATTTATCTCTGGGTAAGCGCCACTTGGTTGAAAATAGAAAATATTTGCTACTGTGTGTTTTCGGCGCATGCCAAATTTAGAATTACCACTCTGGGCACCCTGTAGCCAGGCGGTAATGCCAATTTATTTTAGAGACCAATGTCAGGAGCAGCAGTTCATTACTATGCATTGGTCTAAAGCCGAACTGTGAGTTGCGTAAACATTGAAACAGTTCTAAATGAGACATATCCTGGGATGCTACAATATAGTCCAGTAATTTTTCCATCCAAGGTTGTAAAGACTTCTGACTCCCAGTCCCCTGACTCTCTATCGTACAGTCTAACACATGTCTATTGATACTAACAGTGTCCACCACTGAAGCAAATAGAACTTGTTATAATTACAAGAAAGAGAGGAGACAGACTTCAGAAGGCTTTTTAGACTGTATGAGAAGAAGCAAATTTATTATTACAATTTCCATTACTTACCAAAATAACAATGATTATTTCAAATCAGGCAATACAGCATCAATCAAAATACAGGCCTCAGGCTTGTTCTCATAGAGAGGTAGTAATTCTGGTCACAAGAACGTGAATACACAGGCTTACATCTCTGATCTTTATTAATCTGGCTACATCTTATATAGATTTACCTTTACATTGAAGTCTATTGAGCACTTGTCATATTACATCACAAACTCCGCCTTCTGCTACTTCCTAAAATTAGATTTTCTACTTCTTCTTTCGACCATCTGTTATTCTGTTTATCGGCATTGATTTCCATGTAATCAGCAGACATATTTACATGTCAGCACTTACTTCATATACTATTTACAAGAAATGGGCCTACTTCTAATTGCTGAGGGTCATTCTCACTTGACCTATCCAACCACAGGTTTTGTTTACCTATATTCATCTTCCTTATTCTCTTTCATTCCCTTCACATAATATAGGTCATAGCTCATTTACTCTGAAACACATTTTTATATTTTACTGTGAATTTTACTATGAATTGTCTATACTTCCTTGTTCTTTTCCATCGGTCATTTCTCAGAGCAGCTGTTATCACCACTTCCTCAGTAACTCAGCAACTTGAGGAATCTCAAGTAACAAGAAGTACCATGTATAGCCTTAGGTAGAGTATTCTACCATTTGGTGGCTTGGTATTTAAAACTAGCTGTAAAACTAGACTTGAGTTAAGGTAATCTATTGTCCCTGAAAAAGTGTTTCATAATGGAAGATCTACTAAGAATAGCATTTAATCAGGCACCATGCCATAGCGTATCTGGTAAGCATATCGTGACATTCTAAAAATCAGATGAGCAGAGGCATTTTGTGCTTTTTGCAATATGACAACCTAATTTGTTTTATCTTAGCCACAAAAAAGTTTGCTAAATCCTCTGCAGAAGTTTGTAATGCATCTGGCAGAGAAGTAATTGTCAATGACTTTATAAGGTGGTTATATATTTTAAAAAGCAATTTTGATCTGGTCTATCTGCCCCAATTATGTTACCATAATATATTTTGTTAGCATCAGATACTGCAATTTTATAGGGTCTTATTTTAGTTTTCCATAGAATTTTAGTTTGCAAATCCATTTTTCCCAAGCTCTTTCTAATTGTTGACAAGATCTTTTTAATGTCTGAAGTGTATTTGAAAACCACTATTTTTGATTCCCCAGTTTGTTTCTCAATATACTCAATTGAAAATTGATCTAGAGCATCTAGCATTTGATGTTTCCATTTTGACAGCATACTGTCTGATGTACCTCTGGTTTTAACTATCTTGTATTTAACTTGCATCCAGAACTGACCTATATCTATTTTACACCTAATCTGGCAGTCCTGAGATATTTGTATAATATTTTTGAGGATAAGGAATATATAGAGTAAAATCAGCCAAGTAATGATCGGACCAAGGTAGAGACCGCCCTGCTGCTCCCCACCCACTGCTGCCGCTGTACATATCTTGGCTGGTGGGGATCCCCAACCCCTGCCGCCGCACATACCTTGGCTGGCGGGGTACCCAACCCCTACCAGCTGAAGCCTTTGCCCAGCGCTGCCGCTGATCTGCTCACTGTTTCCGTTTTTTTTAAATGGCTGCTGAGACTTCCAGTGGTGGCCTCACAAGACTTCCGCGGAAGCAGAGACGAGAGGATCAGCGTCGCGGCAGTGGGCAGGAAAGAGTGGGGATCTTTCCTGCCCTGAAGAAGCCACTAGACCACCAGGATACCTTGAGGTATATGCTGGGAGGGCACCCTGCACTCAGGGGAGGGAAGGCACTTCTGCGGGGATCCTGCAGGACCCGGGTCCATCCCTGTGGGATTCCCAAGGACTTGGGTCCATCCCTGCGGGATCCCTGCAGACCTGTTGCCCGCGAGAATCCCATTATCCCTGCTCCCGTACAGCTCTCTGTTTGGACCTCTACCTGAATGGAGTAGTGAGGGAGCTAAGGGGAATTTCAAAAGGGCGCAGACAAAGGATGAGTCCCTTAGGGCAGCCCGAGCCAGGGTAGTTGCAGTAGATGGGAAACCTGTGGGCAACTAGGACCCCTCTAAAGTAGCACCCCCTTGTTTTGTGGTAAAGAATGACCTGCTGTATAGGGTGGCCAAAGGAACCCTGGAGGGAGAAGAGGTGGTACCCCAGCTCTACTGTAGGCAAGTCTTGCACATAGCCTACAGTCATCTCTTAGGAGGTCACCTGTGGGAGCAGAAGACCTAGGAATGTATTTTAGCCTGGTTCTTCTAGCCCAGGGTATTTAAGCAGGTAGAGCTTTGGCCACAGTCTGGACTGAGGAGAACCAGAGAACTCATAGCAAAGCCTCAATGGGATGAAAAAGGTTGTCAGCATCCTGAAAGAGTCTCCAGGGAGAGCAGAGATTATATGGAGTGGGCCCTTGGCTAAGAGGGGCTCATCACAGCACCTTTGCCCCTTGTTGATACCTCATTTGAATGGATAGCGATGGACTGTGTGGGACCTCTGGAACGTACCACTCAAGGCCATAAGTATATTCTGGTCATTTTGGATTATGCCACCCGCTATATCCAGAGGCCATTGCATTGTGGAATACAAAAATTACCACAGTGGCTAATGCGTTCTGTGAAGTTTTCTCCTGGATGGGGATTCCAGCATGAATGTAATACCTTGGGTCTGTCAATAGACAGACCAAAGTAATACTTTCCAGGGTGATGAAGCAGGTATGTGCCCTACTCAAGGTGAAGATTCTATGGACTTCCATATATCACCCACAGATAGATGGCCAAGCATTTCAATAAGATGTTGAAACAGATTCTGAGGAAGTTTGTAGCCAAAGATGGGAAGAACTGGAATTTTCTACCCCCATATATATTGTTCACCATCCGGGAAGTGCCCCAAAGTTTGACAGGGTTCTCTCAATTCGAATTGCTATATGGGAGAAGGCCTAGAGGAATCCTAGATGTAATCCGAGAAGCTTGGGAAGAGGAACCCAGTCCGGGGAAGAACTTGGCTGAATATGTACTCACCATGCAAGAGTGGCTGAAGAAAGCAGGTGAGGCTGCCAAGCTTTGTCTGGAAAAGGCTCAAGTGGGTCAAGCCCAACCAAAAAGTCATTCAGTGAACTTTCCAGTCAGGGGATAGAGTCTTAGTCCTTCTACCCTCTTCTGAAAGCAAGCTGCTATGTAAGTGGCAAGGACCTTATGAGGTCTTGGAAAAGACAGGACCTGTCAACTATATTTAAATATGTTTATTAACATGTCAAGAAATCATGACAACAATAAAGTGATTCCTGGTAACATTATCCATGTTTGTAAACATTATTAGCTAATCCCTTCCCAGCCCCCCCTCCCCTAAAACTCTCCCCACCCTGACTCCCCCTTCTTCTGCTATCATGGCTTGTAAGGCTTGACACCCTGGCTCCCCCTTCTTCTGCTATCATGGCTTGTAAGGCTTGATCTGAACTTACAAATTCAATAAACAACTATGAGCTCTAGAAAATAAGGTTAACCAGAATGGTTCCCAAGTTTTTTTGGAATAGGGATCCAACGCTACTGTCCTCTCAAGGCGCATCTGAGACAGAAGCACGGAATGCCATCTCTGAAGGGTGGGTCCACCGTTCTCCAGCCAACACAACAGGATCGCCTTTATTCCAAACAGCAGTGCTTTATAGATTAATGATGATTTGAATCCTGTCAGGGTCTGAGAGTTAAAAGTGTATTGTCCAATGAGTATAAGAGGATTCAGCATGAGTGAGCAATCCCAATAAGTCATGACAGCTTGTAGGATCAGTTTCCAAAAGGTACATATAATTGGTCAATGCCAAAACATATGGCCTAGCGTAGCTATTTTTTATCCGCACTTTACACAAGCTGCTGTGTTTGCAGTCTTCGCCAGGAATGCTCTGTGTGCAGATATGTGTAGTCTTAATGCAAATTTATAGAGCACCTCACGCTGATCCATAAATGGTGAGTTCTTATATATGTGTAAAATATAGCTCTCCCAAGATTGTTGCCGTTAATTGACAGTTCAAGTCTGATGACCGCCTGGCCACCAGTCCAACATAATCTAGGTTGAGAGTGGTGTCTTTCAGGTGCTGGTGATAAAAAGCCAAGGGGACCTTATGTTGTGCCCCAGTGTATAAGCTTCCGCCAGGGTCTCCCCCACATCCTCTGTAAAGTCAGTCTAAGTAAGTGAGAGAGTATAATGCCTTAGCTGCAAATACATAAAGTAATGGGTAGAGGGAAGATGGTAGTCTCTTTGTAAGTCAGTAAAAGGTTTGATAAGTCCCTCTTCATCAATGACATGCACTAAATATTGCAGACACTTACAAGCCCAACTAGAGAATATACTAGATGCTTGCCATGGAGGAAATTCCAGATTATTCTGTATTGAAAGCTAGGGGGTTACCTTTGCTGAGAAATGTGCTCTCCTACACACCCACCGCCACACCTCTCTACCCACCCTAAGTACCGGATGGTAGGATAATGTGATGGGAGGCAGTTTGCTAGATGCATGTAGAATATGACTAAAATGCTCACCAGAGAGTAGAGAAGTTTCAGCTGAAGTGAGAGAAAAGTGTTCTGTACTTCTGTACCAGTCATTAATAAGCCAAATCCCGCTAGCAGCAGTGAGATAGCACACACTAAGGAGTCTCATGCTCCCATGTGTTGTAGGAGCTTGCACTACATTCAGTGGTAGGCGGGGGGTTTTGCCCTTATATATATACTTCTGGAGCAATTTATTTAATATATTTTCCTTATGGACTTTTAAAGAGAGTGATAATTGTTGAAAAATATATAACCATCATGGAACTAATAGCATGTTAAAGAGATGGATGCGTTCCCAAATGCTCAGTGGGAGCTCATGCCAAAGATGTAATTTATTTTTTGTGTCTTCTAGTAGAGGGGTGATATTAACCTTATAAAGGGAGAGCAAATCTGCTGGCAACAATACGCCCAGGTATCGTAGCGCTGTGTCTTCCCATATAAATGGAAAAGGCCCCTGCTTGTTTTATTTGAGGCGTCAGGGGAAGTGCTTTGGATTTGTCATAATTTAGCGTAAAGCATGAGAAGCGACCGAACTTCTCCAACAAGGAAAGCAGATATGGCAGAGATGTCTGTGGAGATGTGAGGGCGACCATTATATCGTCAGCATGAGCTAAAGCTTTGATAGGATTATTCTGTACTTCTATGCCTGTAATGAAGGGAGAGTTATTCAACACTCAGAGAAATAGCTCTGGTAATAACACAAACAGGAGATGGGACAGAGGGCAACCTTGTCTCATCCCTCGCTGTATTGAAAATACCGGGGATCTCCTACCCTTCACCAGTAGACATGCCTGTAATCCCAATCTTATGCATAACCTGGAAAAGATACTGCCAGTCGATCTGGTCAAATGCTTTTGCAGCATCTAGACTAGTGAGCATGGTAGGGATGTCTCGAGTTTTGCTATGAGACATAGCCAGCAGGAGGTGCCTGGTGTTCAGAACAGATTGTCTTCCCAGCACATACCCCACCTGTGTAAGACCAATGATCTACATTTAGCAAAGAAATAGGCCTGTACGAGTCAGCCTCCACCCTCTGGTTTTCTGGCTTTGGTATAAGGGTGATTAATGCCAAATTTTCATGCAAGGGGAATTCTCTGCAGAGTGGTAAGTCAGTAATGGGGCAAGAAGCTGGTGGTGCACGATTTTATAGAACTCCCCAGAAAACCCATCTGCCCTGGGCGCCAAGTGGGATTTTAAGGTTTTTTTTTATTGCTTGTTACAGTTATTTTGCCTGTAAGGGAGAATCTAAGACATCTTGGGCTAGTGTGTTGAGGTGTGGGAGTTGAGCCTGATCCAAAAAGGTTGCCACTGCAGCAAGATCCAGGGGTGGTCGAGCTTTATACAAAGCTGTAAAGTGTTCCAATAAAATGTGAACAATTGAGTCTGGTTTGTTGACCTGTTGCCCTAACCTGTCTTTCAGAACTCCAATGGTGCAGTTGCTTCCCACCGCCCCCCCCCCCCCCCCCCCCCCCAAGGCTTTACTGTTTGAGCCAACAGCTTACCTGGTTTATTGCCAAATGCATGGAGACAGTACTTGTGAAAGATTAAACTTTTTTAGGTTATGTTCACTTACGAGAGATTTAAAAGCAATTTGTAAGGATAAGTAATTATCTCTATTTAGTGGTGTTGAGGTTTTCAAATACGTCGTCCGTGCCTTTTGCGATTGGACTTCATTATGGGTGATGTTGGTGGCTACCTTTCACCATTTGTTTGCTGTATAAGCTATCATGTCACGGCGAAACACCGCTTTGGCTGTGCACCAAAATAGCTGGGGTTGATCTGTGTGGTGTTGATTACCCCACTTGTATTCTTCCCATCGGGATATAGTAACATAGTAGATGATGGCAGAAAAAGACCTGTACGGTCCATCCAATCTGCCCAACAAGATAACTCATATGTACTACTTTTTGTGTATACCCTATTTTGATTTGTACCTGTGCTCTTCAGGCTACAGACCGTATAACTCTGCCCAGCACTATCCCCACCTCTCAATCACCAGCCCTGCCTCCCAACCACTGGCTCTGGCATAGACCGTATAAGTCTGCCCAGCACTATCCCCGCCTCCCAACCACCAACCCCGCCTCCCACCACCGGCTCTGGCACAGACCGCATAAGTCTGCCCAGCACTATCCCCGCCTCCCAACCACCAACCCCGCCTCCCACCACCGGCTCTGGCACAGACCGTATAAGTCTGCCCAGCACTATCCCTGCCTCCCAACCACCAGTCCCGCTTCCCACCACCGGCTCTGGCACAGACCGTATAAGTCTGCCCAGCACTATCCCCGTTGGAGTGAAACCTCCAACCAACTGAAGCATGACCCTGTGGTGGAGCCTCCAAGTCTAGCCATACCATGGAATGATCTAATACCGATTCTGGGCCTATTGTTACCTCTGCAACTGACGGGAATAGTGTCGTTGAAATTAAAATATAATCTAAACATGTGAAAGTATCGTGTATCTTCTGAACTGAGCACATGCCAGGTGTCCACTAGTGATAATGTTTTGCAAAATGTCCTGAGTACCCCTTATCCTGGTCGAGTCCCTGATGTGATAGGTTGTGAAGCTGAACTGGCTAAGGTGACGTCTGCTAGGAGAGTCATATCCTCTGTAATCAGCAAAGCTTTTCCATGAAGCTGTATAAGGCGCGCCCACAAGGACGAAAAGAAAATACATTCATAAGGGGTTGGGCCCTAAAGGGTTAATAGGTAAAACTCCCAACCCTGTAACCATAATTTAAGGAGTATGTACCTGCCTCAAGGATCTGTCTCTATTACTTCAGTCGTACATGCTAAGGACTTATGTATGAGAACTGCTACACCCCCCCCCCCCTTCTGTTTCCTGAGGATGCAAAATGAATCTCCCCGCCCACATTTTCTTAAGTTTGATATGTTCTGCGGCAGTTAATCATGTTTCTTGGAGATAAGCAATGCCAGTCCCGTGCCTTCTCAATTCAGACAAAATTTTGGTCCTTTTTATGGGTGTCCCGTTCCGGGCCCTTACCTGGCACTCCGCGGGCCGGAGCGGGAGGCTGGGGCGCCCGGGGAGCGCGGGTCGACGGGGAGGGGCGGCCACGGGGATCGCGGCGACTACGGGTTGCTCCGAGGCCGGCGACCCAGGAGAACCAGCGCCGGCCTCGGAGAAGAGGATCCGCCGGCCAAGATGGCGGCGCCGGCGGCGGCGTCCTCCTCGCTGCAGCAGGACCAGCGAGGAGGCTCCGCCCACACGCGCCGGATTGGCGCTTCCCCCTAGGAACTCCGCCCATTGGACGGAGGGACCAATCCGGGTCCCGCTGCAGGCTGGGGCACCGAGGATTGGCCACAGCTGTTCCCCAGCCAGGACGAGCGGGGGATTTAAACGGAAGCATGGAAGGGAACCAATGCTTCCGTTTTCTTGTTTGAAGCCATCCTGCGAAGATTTCCAAGCCTGTGTTTGTTCCTCGTGACTGCTAGCCGTCCAGCTAGCGAATTCCAAGTCTGTGTTTGTTTCTCATGCCAGCTAGCCGTCCTGCTAGCCATTTCCAGGACTGTGTTTGTTTCTCAGGCCAGCTAGCCGTCCTGCTAGCCATTTCCAAGACTGTGTTTGTTTCTCATGCCAGCTAGCCGTCCTGCTAGCCATTTCCAGGACTGTGTTTGTCTCTCAGGCCAGCTAGCCGTCCTGCTAGCCATTTCCAAGACTGTGTTTGTTTCTCATGCCAGCTAGCCGTCCTGCTAGCCATTTCCTAGACGGAGTCTGCCCTTCAGAACAACTAGCCGTCTCGCTAGTACTTGCCACTTCAGCACACGTTCCAGTTGTCAGCTAGCCACCCGTCTAAGCCACGTTACCAAGGACTCTGTATCCACATCCAGCCAGGCCAGCCGTCACCCCGTGGTTCCAGCAGTCCTGCTGGCCGCCCGCAGCTGAGGGCTCAACCCTCGGTGAACGGCGGTCGCCGCGGGTGAAGAGTCGGGGTGCTCGGTTATCTTCTGGGCCTAGTGGAGCTCGGGAGAACTCGAGAGCTCACCTACACCAGAGTGGCATCAGGGCCGCGACAGAAAACGGAAGCCATGAGCTCGCCGACGCAACCTGATCTACGGGACCTGGCCAAGGTTCTCCAGCAGCAACAGGAACAGCTTAATGCCCTGTCTGGGGCCCTCCAGAATGTATGTTCTCAACTTTCCACGCTTCAGGTACAGAACCAGGCCGCTGCGGTCCAAGAGGCCGCAGCAGCTCCCCGTATGGGAGGGTTCCGTGTGGGACCTCGGTTCCCTGAGCCAGCACGATACGATGGGAACCCGGAGGGTTGTCGAGGGTTCCTCCATCAGTGTAATCTGGCCTTCCGGATGCAACCGGAGGCCTTTGCTTCAGATCAAAGTAAGGTAGGCTACGTTATGGGCCTTTGTGCGGGAAAGGCACGGGACTGGGTGGTCCCTCTGGACGAACAACATGATCCCATTTTGGGGGATTATAGCGAATTTCAGCGCCGGTTCCGGATGGTGTTTGACATTCCGGGAAGACCCTCCTCGGTGGCCTCGGAGCTGCTCCGGATTCATCAGGGAGAGGGTACAGTGGCCGACTATGCCATCCGGTTTCGTACCTTAGCCGCGGAGCTGCGGTGGGATCCGGAGTCCCTGATGGCCATTTTTAGGGAGGGATTACACGAACGAATCAAGGATGAATTAGCGGGACGAGAGATTCCCGGACCATTGGATGCCTTCATCTCACTCTGTATCCGGGTGGACACTCGATTCCAGGAGCGAGCCAGAGACCGGGTGGAGCGGCAGAAGTGGATACGAGGGGCCTCCAAGACGAGCAAAGGGCCGTCGTCTCGCCAGGCGAACCGGGACTCTACGGAGCCCGGGGAGGAGCCCATGGTAATGGGTCGGCAACGGTTGACCCCCACCGAGAGACAGCAACGACAGTCTAAGGGACTGTGCTTCTATTGTGGGCAGGCTGGGCATTTCCTCCGGACTTGTTCCCTCCGGCCGGGAAATGCGCTCCCCAAGGCACCCTGAGGGGAGGGTTCTTGGGGCACTCCGCTCCCCTACAGGACACCTTGCTCATCTTATCAGTGACCTTACGGTGGCAGGAGGCCACGGTTCAGACCCGAGCCCTGGTGGACTCGGGGTCTGGGGGCAACTTTATTGGGCTCGAACTGCTGCAGCAACTGGGCTGGCCCACGCTCCCCCGGAGACCAACGCTGCGGATAACCTCCATCCAGGGAACTACCCTTCCCCAGCCGGTCACTGAGATTACGCCTTTGTTGGGCCTGCAAGTGGGGGAGGGCCATCGGGAGGAGGCCGAATTCTTAGTACTATCCCGGACCATCCACCCGGTGGTTCTGGGATTGCCATGGCTACGATACCATAACCCGGTTATCGACTGGACCGGAGGAAAGATTCAAGCTTGGGGCAACTCCTGTCAAGAGACCTGTTGGAAGGGTCGGGCTGGCAGCTGTCCGGCTTTAAATACGTTGCCCGGGGAGGGACCCAGTGAACTGGGCTCCCTGCCTATGGATTATAGAGACTTTGCTGATGTGTTTAGTTCCAAGGAGGCGGAGGTATTACCGCCGCATAGGTCGTTTGACTGTGCTATTAACCTGAAGACTGATACGGTACCTCCACGGGGCCGCCCGTACAAACTGTCCCGAGGAGAAGTCAAGGCTATGCGAGATTATATCCATGAGAATCTACGGAAGGGGTTCATTCAGCCATCTACATCCCCAGCCGGGGCGGGGTTTTTTTTTGTTACCAAGAAGGATGGAACTTTGAGACCTTGTATTGACTATCGGGGATTAAATGCCATCACCGTGAAGGACCGGTTCCCGTTACCACTCATTCCCGAGCTCTTGGACAGACTGCAAGGAGCTCAGATCTTCACGAAGTTGGATTTGCGGGGAGCCTACAATCTAGTACGAATCCGGTCAGGGGATGAATGGAAGACGGCCTTCAATACCCATGAGGGGCATTTTGAATATCGGGTAATGCCATTCGGTCTCTGTAATGCCCCTGCGGTGTTTCAACGGCTTATCAATAGTGTGCTAGAAGACTTACTCAATTCCACGGTGATTGTATATCTGGACGACATCCTCATTTACTCCAAGGACCCCAGGGAGCATCCGGGCCATGTACGCGCGGTGCTGTACCGCCTACGTCAAGCCCATCTATTTGCGAAGCTGAGTAAGTGCGCCTTCCATCAGCGGTCTTTACCATTTTTGGGGCATATCCTGCTTCCAGGGGGGTTAAAGATGGAACCAGACAAACTCCAAGCCATTCGAGAGTGGCCGCAACCGAGGGGTCTGAAGGCATTACAACGATTCCTGGGCTTCGCAAATTATTATCGCCAATTTATTCCCCAGTATTCCCGGTTGACCACCCCGTTGACGGAGCTCACCCATAAGGACGCAAGGGTCAGGGATTGGCCGCTGGAGGCGCAAGCGGCGTTCCAGCAGGTCAAAGAGGCCTTTGAGTCCGCGTCCATTCTGCTGACCCCCGACCCTGAGAAGCCCTTCACGGTAGAGGTGGACGCATCCGCTCTAGGGGCCGGGGCAGTCATTTCACAGATCAACCCCGAGGGCCGGCGTCAACCGTGCTCCTTCTTTTCACGTAAATTCTCTCCAGCCGAGCGGAATTATACGGTTGGGGATAGAGAACTCTTGGCCTTGAAACTCGCACTGCAAGAGTGGAGACACTTACTGGAAGGAGCGGAACACCGGTTCACAGTCATCACGGATCATAAGAATCTCCTATACCTCCAAGAGGCCCAGCGGCTGAATCCCCGACAGGCCCGGTGGTCATTATTCTTTTCTAGGTTTCATTTTCAGCTAGTGTTCCGGGTGGCCTCCCAGAACACCCCGGCAGATGCGCTCTCCCGGGCCTTTGAAGTACCAGAGGAGACTAAGGAGACTCATCCTATGTTAGACCCCGCGTGTCTCAGGGCGGCCACAGGGGAGGTTGCCCAAGTCCAGAGATTCGTGGCGGCCGCAGACCGGAAGAGGGTTCTGCACTGGGGGCACTCGTCTAGGTGGGCCGGGCACTTCGGGTACCAAAAGACACTCCGGTTCATCTCGAGACAATATCGATGGCCACAGATGAGACGAGATATCCTCCAGTTTGTTACCTCGTGCCCAGTATGTGCCCGAACCAAGCCAGTAGGAGGACCCCCCGTGGGAGACCTACAACCGTTGCCCATACCGACCAGTCCTTGGTCAGAGATATCCATGGACTTTATCACGGATTTACCTCGTTCCCAGGGACATACTGTGGTCTGGGTGGTGATAGACCGCTTCTCTAAGATGGCTCACTTTGTTCCCTTCACAGGTATTCCGACAGCAGCCTCGCTAGCTCAAGCGTTCATTCACCACATCTTTCGACTACATGGACTGCCCACTCGGGTTATCAGTGACCGCGGGCCCCAATTCACCTCTCGCTTCTGGAGAGGTTTATGCAAGGCCTTGGGGATGGAGAATCATTTTTCATCCGCGTACCATCCTCAAACCAATGGTATGGTTGAGAGGTTAAACCAAACCCTGAAAAACTTCTTAAGGGCCTTTGTCAACCAACGACAAGATAACTGGGTTTCTCTACTTCCATGGGCCGAGTTCGCCTATAACCAAAGTGACCATTCATCCTCAGGACAGTCCCCGTTCTTCCTGGTATATGGACGACATCCACGGCTTCCAGGGCCGTTCCCGACTACCGCCATGACCCCGGCTGGGGATCAAGTAGTAGCCGACCTACAAAAGGTCTGGAGGATGGCCAGGGACAAGGACAAGCTTTTTGCTGACCGCCACCGGCGGCCCGCCCCCGTGCTCCAACCAGGACAAAGGGTCTGGTTAAGCACGAAACACCTGAGACTCCGAGGATCTTCCCGAAGACTGGGACAGCGATACGCGGGACCCTATGCAATCCAAGAACGAATTGGGCCAGTAACATATCGATTGCGGCTACCCGCCACCCTACGAGTGCATAACGCCTTCCATATCTCACTACTGAAGAGGTTTCGGGAGTCCAGGTGGCACCCGCCTCCAGCCCAGGAGAAGGATCTCCAGGTGGCTCCAGACCCGGAGTACGAGGTAGGAGAGATTCTCGACTCCAAGTGGCGGCGGGGAAGACTGTATTATTTGCTATCCTGGAAATCGTTTGGCCCCGAGGATAATTCCTGGGAGCCCATGGCTAATGTTCATGCTCCAGAACTGGTCAAAGCCTTCCACACCCAATATCCGTCCAAACCCGGGCCCCGGAGGAAGGGGTCTTCCGGGGAGGATACTGTCCCGTTCCGGGCCCTTACCTGGCACTCCGCGGGCTGGAGCGGGAGGCTGGGGCGCCCGGGGAGCGCGGGTCGACGGGGAGGGGCGGCCACGGGGATCGCGGCGACTACGGGTTGCTCCGAGGCCGGCGACCCAGGAGAACCAGCGCCGGCCTCGGAGAAGAGGATCCGCCGGCCAAGATGGCGGCGCCGGCGGCGGCGTCCTCGCTGCAGCAGGACCAGCGAGGAGGCTCCGCCCACACGCGCCGGATTGGCGCTTCCCCCTAGGAACTCCGCCCATTGGAAGGAGGGACCAATCCGGGTCCCGCTGCAGGCTGGGGCACCGAGGATTGGCCACAGCTGTTCCCCAGCCAGGACGAGCGGGGGATTTAAACGGAAGCATGGAAGGGAACCAATGCTTCCGTTTTCTTGTTTGAAGCCATCCTGCGAAGATTTCCAAGCCTGTGTTTGTTCCTCGTGACTGCTAGCCGTCCAGCTAGCGAATTCCAAGTCTGTGTTTGTTTCTCATGCCAGCTAGCCGTCCTGCTAGCCATTTCCAGGACTGTGTTTGTTTCTCAGGCCAGCTAGCCGTCCTGCTAGCCATTTCCAAGACTGTGTTTGTTTCTCATGCCAGCTAGCCATCCTGCTAGCCATTTCCAGGACTGTGTTTGTCTCTCAGGCCAGCTAGCCGTCCTGCTAGCCATTTCCAAGACTGTGTTTGTTTCTCATGCCAGCTAGCCGTCCTGCTAGCCATTTCCAAGACTGTGTTTGTTTCTCATGCCAGCTAGCCGTCCTGCTAGCCATTTCCAAGACTGTGTTTGTTTCTCATGCCAGCTAGCCGTCCTGCTAGCCATTTCCTAGACGGAGTCTGCCCTTCAGAACAACTAGCCGTCTCGCTAGTACTTGCCACTTCAGCACACGTTCCAGTTGTCAGCTAGCCACCCGTCTAAGCCACGTTACCAAGGACTCTGTATCCACATCCAGCCAGGCCAGCCGTCACCCCGTGGTTCCAGCAGTCCTGCTGGCCGCCCGCAGCTGAGGGCTCAACCCTCGGTGAACGGCGGTCGCCGCGGGTGAAGAGTCGGGGTGCTCGGTTATCTTCTGGGCCTAGTGGAGCTCGGGAGAACTCGAGAGCTCACCTACACCAGAGTGGCATCAGGGCCGCGACAATGGGAGAGGTAATGCCTCCCACATTCCAGGTTATTATTCTACTGCATGGGGCAGACATCCCACATCCACAGGAGAGAGATAATACTAGTGAAACAACTCATTAACTGCTGACCTGGGTGCCCAGCCCTCACCCAGCTCACCAAACCTTCTGTACACCGCTGCCAAACAGCCACACTTACTGAGGGGAGCCATCCCAAAAGACTAACACCCCAAACCTTCCCAAACCCCAAAAGAGTGCCCTGTAACCAAACCAGTACCCCCCTAAAACATACCTCCCATCCTCCAACTGACAACCACCCCATCTCACCCACCTTCCCCCTAATCCCCCCTCCCCAACTACCCTTTGTATCTGCCCCTTGCTCTTTGAAGACAGATTGTAGTCACGTGCTATGCAGGGTTCCTGCTACTCCCACCTCTCATGATAACATACACACAATATCCCTCAGATTATTATCCCATCATGTTGGTGTTGATAATCCACTGAAATAGTTCTGTGCAGCAGTAGAAGTATCAAAAGAGTGCCATTGGCCCTCGGCATTGATTTTTAGGAATGCCGGGTATAATAGCATGAAGCGCAATCCCTTGTTGTAACACATGGTGCAGGCCTGTGTAAATTTCCGGTGCTTCTCCTGAAAAATCAGGATTGGCGCCTCTTCATATTTGAGTGAGTCCCTCTTGTGCTTAAATCCTCGTAGGATCTCTACTTTGTGGCGGTAATTAAGTACTTTTATTATGACCACACACAGTTTTTGTCTAATGTTCTACTACTACTACTTGACATTTCTAGAGCGCTACTAGGGTTACGCAGTGCTTTACAGTTTAACAAAAAGGACAGTCCCTGCTCAAAGGAACTTACAATCTAAAGGATGAAATGACAAGTTGGTGCAGGCTAGATTTCTTGAATAGAGGTAGAGTGGTTAGGTGCCAAAGGCGACATTGAAGAGGTGGGCTTTGAGCAAGGATTTGAAGATGGGCAGGGAGGGGGCCTGGCGTATGGGCTCAGGGAGTTTATTCCAAGCATGGGGTGAGGCGAGGCAGAAAGGGTGGAGCCTGGAGGCGGTGGTGGAGAAGGGTACTGAAAAGAGGGATTTGTCTTGAGAGCGGAGGTTACGGGTAGGAACGTAAGGGGAGATGAGGCTAGAGAGGTAAGGAGGGGCTGCAGATCGAGTGCATTTGTAGGTTAGTAGGAGAAGCTTGAACTGTATGCGGTACCTGATTGGAAGCCAGTGAAGTGATTTGAGGAGAGGGGTGATGTGAGTATATCGGTCCAGGCGGAAGATAAGACGTGCAGCAGAGTTCTGAATGGACTGAAGGGGGGATAGGTGGCAAAGTGGGAGGCCAGTGAGGAGTAGGTTGCAGTAGTCGAGGCGAGAGGTAATGAGTGAGTGGATGAGAGTTTGGGTGGTGTGCTCAGAGAGGAAAGGGCGAATTTTGCTAATGTTGTAGAGGAAGAAGCGACAGGTCTTGGCTATCTGCTGGATATGCGCAGAGAAGGAGAGGGAGGAGTCGAAGATGACTCCAAGGTTGGGGGCAGATGAGACAGGGACGATGAGGGTGTTGTCAACTGAGATAGAGAGTGGAGGGAGAGGAGAAGTTGGTTTGGGTGGAAAGACAATAAGCTCGGTCTTGGCCATGTTCAGCTTCAGGTGGCGGTTGGACATCCAGACAGCAATGTCGGACAAGCAGGCCGATACTTTGGCCTGGGTTTCCGCAGTGATGTCTGGTGTGGAGAAATAAAGCTAGGTGTCATCAGCATAGAGATGATACTGGAAACCATGAGATCAAGGAGCCCAGAGAAGAGGTGTAGATTGAAAAAAGAAGGGGTCCAAGGACAGATCCTTGAGGAACTCCAACAGAGAGCGGGATGGGGGTGGAGGAAGAGCCATGAGAATGTACTCTGAAGGTACGGTGGGAGAGATAAGAGGAGAACCAGGAGAGGACAGAGCCCTGGAACCCATATGAGGACAGTGTGGCAAGAAGTAAATTGTGATTGACAGTGTCAAAAGCGGCAGATAGGTCGAGGAGGATGAGGATGGAGTAGTGACCTTTGGATTTGGCAAGGAATAGGTCATTGCAGACTTTAGATAGTTCCGTTTCTGTCGAGTGTAGGGGGCGAAAGCCGGATTGAAGCGGATCGAGGATGGCATGAGAGGAGAGAAAATCAAGGCAACGGCTGTGAACGGCACGTTCAAGTATCTTGGAGAGGAAGGGTAGGAGGGAATTGGGGCGGTAGTTGGAGGGACAGGTAGGGTCAAGTGATGGTTTTTTGAGCAGAGGTGTGACTACAGCATGCTTGAAGGTGTCAGGGACAGTTGCAGTGGAGAGAGAGAGGTTGAGGATATGACAGATGGGGGGGGGGGGTGACAATAGGAGAGATGGTGTTAAGTTGGTGGGGATGGGGTCTGAGGAACAGGTGGTGCATTTTGAGGAGGAAAGAAGATGGGCGGTTTCCTCTTCAGTGATATCTGTGTGCCCTCTCAAGACATAAGTACATAAGTAATGCCATACTGGGAAAAGACCAAGGGTCCATTGAGCCCAGCATCTTGTCCACGACAGCGGCCAATCCAGGCCAAGGGCACCTGGCAAGCTTCCCAAACGTACAAACATTCTATACATGTTATTCCTGGGATTTTGGATTTTTTCCAAGTCTGTTTAGTAGCGGTTTATGGACTTGTCCTTTAGGAAACCGTCCAACCCCTTTTTAAACTCTGCTAAGCTAACCGCCTTCACCACATTTTCCGGCAATGAATTCCAGAGTTTAATTACACGTTGGGTGAAGAAACATTTTCTCTGATTTGTTTTAAATTTACTACACTGTAGTTTAATCGCATGCCCCCTAGTCCTAGTATTTTTGGAAAGCGTGAACAGACGCTTCACATCCACCTGTTCCACTCCACTCATTTTATATACCTCTATCATGTCTCCCCTCAGCCGTCTCTTCTCCAAGCTGAATAGCCCTAGCCTCCTTAGTCTATACTGTCCAATAATGCAAATTCTTTACTCAGCTTCTCTTCTAGTGTAGCGCCCAAATTATGTTTTGGTATGGTCTCGGGGAGCCCCACTATCCAAAGGTTGTTGCTTTGAGACCAGTTCTCCAGGTCATCTAATTGTTCTGCCTGGTCTCGCACCTTCTGTTCCTTGGTCACTAGGGCCTTCGCGGAGTTCCCCACCACTTCCTCCACTCCGGCCACTCGTTGTTCCAAATCGCCAGTCCTGCAAGTGGTCTCCGCCAGCAAAGACTCCAGGTTAAAGAGCTGAGTTGATATTTGGCACAGCCTCATATCTATCACTTTTGTTACTGCAGCCGTGATCTGGGTGAGTTGATGCTCTGAGAAAGTGGAGGTTCCTGGTTCATCTGCCGCCACCATTTTGTCGATGCTACTCTGTGGCTTTGAGGTTTCTTTTTTTGTTATTTTTCCCCGCCATCTTGCTGTCTGATTTAAAGATATATTTGTCCATGTGGTAACCAGCTAGCTGGGAGGTGTGTTGGCATTTCAGGCAGCAGAGGATGTGCGATTTCGGGTGGTGAGGTGCAGGACCCTGGAGAAGGGCTGAAACATGTCTGTTCTTCTCAATGCATCACGTGGCCTCTCGGGCCTGGCAACTATAAAGTAGCACAACCTGACAAGAGGAACAAGGTGAAAAACTTCCACATCAACCTATTGAAAAAGTGGGTCCCTATGACAGCAGCCCTAGTGCAGAGCGATGATTTAAGCCCATGCAAGTTCCATTGGGTGACCAGCTCTCCGACCCATAGAAGGCCAACCTGGAGCAGTGAGTTCGCCAAAATGAAAACGTCTTTTCCAAAGTGCCAGGCCGGACCCACCTTGCCACTCACAACATTATTTCCGAACCTGGAATGGTGGTTCAGCAGCACCCCTATCAAACCCTGGAAGCTCGGCAGCAAGCAGTGGCGAAAGAAGAAGCTGAAATGTTAAAAGGTCCATCGAGCCCAGCATCCTGTTTCCAACAGTGGCCAATCCATGTTAAAAGTACCTGGCAAGATCCTTAAACAGTACAATTCATTTTATGCTACTTATCCTAGAAATAAGCAGTGGATTTTTCCCAAGTTCATTTTAATAATAACTTATGGACTTTTCTTTTAGGAAGCTATCCAAACCTTTTTTTAAACCTCGCTAAACTAACTGCTTTTACTACATTCTTTGGCAATGAATTCCAAAATTTAATTACATGTTGAGTGAAGAAATATTTTATCCAATTTGTTTTAAATTTACTATTTTGTAGCTTCATTGCGTGCTCTCCTAGTCCTAGTATTTTTGGAATGCCCATTGTACTGGTACCTAAACCAGATGGGAGCATCTGGTTTTGCACTGATTTCTGAAAAGTGAATGTTGTGTCCCAGACAGGGGTGGACCCTAGACCTGACCAAGGGATATTGGCAAGTACCTCTGACCCCAGCCGCCAAAGAAAAGACAGCATTTTTGACACCCCAGGGTCTGTTCCAGTTGTGCTCCTGTTTGTTCTTCTTGGAGTCCCAGCTTCCCTTTAGTGCCTTGTGGACCGCCTGCTCAGACCTCATGGTGACTACGCGGTTGCCTACTTAGACGACATTGTTATCTATAGTAAGAATTGGAGTTTCGCGCTCCTCACGTGCTGCGCGCACCTCGCCATCTGCCCACTCCTTGATCCCACCTTGATGGAGGAGAGTGTCAGCCATGGTGACGCCCCAGCACTGTATTCTCCGCTCTGCCCTTGGTGCCACTGGCCCTTGCCCCCGTTCGGGTCATCGCCGCTGGTTTGGTGGGAGCGCCGGCCATCTTGGCAGTGCTGGTGCTCCTAGTTCAGCTCTCCTCTTCTGGGTGCGGGGCCGGGAACTTGGGCCACGCCTCCCTACGCCCAGATTGGCTCCCTACACCCAGACTCCACCTCCTCTTGCTGGCTGACCAATCGGGTCCCTCTCTGCCAGCCAGCTCTTGTTTCCCAGCCCCTTGCCAGCTGTAGCTAGTCTCTCTGAAGAAGAGGACTATTTAAGAAGCCAGCCTTCCCCACAAACTTACTTCGGCTTCTACTTTGGTAGAATG
Organism: Microcaecilia unicolor; assembly: GCF_901765095.1. NCBI lineage: Eukaryota > Metazoa > Chordata > Amphibia > Gymnophiona > Siphonopidae > Microcaecilia > Microcaecilia unicolor. The sequence continues at coordinate 326,040,218 of NC_044032.1, read as the reverse complement.
CTGGTGAGTGGGAGACTCTGTCTACTCTTTACTTGCTGCCTGACCTGATCTGAAATCTGCCTGGACCTGACTACTGCTTTTGCTTGCCGCTTGCTTAGATACGTTGCCTGGACCTGACTACTGCTTTTGCTTGCCGCCTGCCTAGAGACATTGCCTGGACCTGACTACTGCTTTTGCTTGCCGCCTGCCTAGAGACTTTGCCTGGACCTGACTACTGCTTTTGGTTGCCGCCTGCCTAGAGACTTTGCCTGGACCTGACTACTGCTTTTGCTTGCCGCCTGCCTAGAGACTTTGCCTGGACCTGACTTCTGCTCTTGCTTGCCGCCTGCCTAGAGACTTTGCCTGAACCTGACTATTGTTTATGCCTGCCACTTGCCTTGAGATTCTGCCGGAGCCTGACTTCTGCTTTTGCTTACTATCGCCCAGTGGTGGTTCCAGTGCCCTGCTCTTCATCTTCTACCGCAGGTAAGACTAGGGTTGTTCGGCCGCCAAACATTGTTTGGCATAGGGACTCACTATTTTTGTAGCACGCTTGACATGGAGGTCCCATCTTATCCAAGTAGAAGCTGTACTAACCCTAAAAAGTATTTCCTGGAAGGACAAGAAGTTCAGTATCTGGGCTACTCAGGAAAAGACAAGTGAGACCCCAGATCCGAAAGGTGGAGGCGATCACCCCAGTGCCCGTCTCTCAGACAAATAAGCAAATTTGAGCCTTCCTTGGAATTGTATTACCGCCAGTTTATCCCTGGGTTTGTGGAGAAAGCAGAGCTGCTGACCTGCCTCCTTCAAAAGAAGGCTGCTAAGAAGGTATAATGGACAGAAGAGTAGGACGGGGCCTTCCAAACTCTAAAGAGAGCTATTTGCTCAGAGCCGGTGTTGGTTAGCCCAGATTTCAGCCGGCCCTTTATTGTCCAGACGGATGCATCAGAAGTTGGACTTGGGGCCATGTTGGCCCAGGAAGTGGATGGAGAAGATCACCCAGTGACGTATATTAGCTATTCCCAAGGGTGCTCGAGAAGGAGGCTCTCGCAGTCAAATGGGCCCTGGAGGCATTCCAGTATTATCTACTAGGCTGCTGTCATGAAACACCTAGCCACCTGCCTGGGGCTACCCCGCGGCCACTTAGAGGGTCTATCACCAGCACAGCTCAGGTTCGCCTGCAGCTACTGCTTGTGCTCTATACTAGCACCCTCCTCCCCCCACTGGGTCCCAACCGCCTCTGGGCGAGTCTCCCACTCTCAAATTATCCCCAGTGATTTCTAGGTTACTGGGGCCACACTCACAGTGGTCCCACAGTTCCTAGGAAGCACTCAAACCCAACACACAAACTAACTGTCTTAGTCCAGACAAGCAGAGGCAATAAACTAAAAATGTTTATTGTCATGAAAAAATTAGAACAAAGAACAGAAAACATGCAAACAGTAACAGATAAGTGAAATATGTATCAATTATAAAACTATCTAAACATTTGTTTA